>NC_136005.1:2999940-3599940 GCF_048128805.1 Centroberyx gerrardi
ACTATATTATAATAATAATATTCGTGTTACCCCTTTACTGTCACTTTGGGTCACCACAGTGTGAGCATTTAGAAAAAATGGGTCGTTTGAAAACCACTTCTTTACGGGATCTGCAGCTCAGGAGGTTTGGACACCTGGGACAGAAACCACTGAAGACCTGCTTCCATTCACCCATCAGTTTGTGGGTCGTCATGTAACTGAATCTGCCTCGGCCCGGCCAGACAAAACAGACCCAACAGCCTCTCTGCTGCTTGTTCAACAGTAAACGGCTACAGGGAGCCGTCACTCGACACCTTACGGCCCGCTGCTGTTTTAAACTGTTCACAAAGATCATCTGCTGACCGCTAACTCTTCTCTTCTGTTCTGAGAAGTCTGGGAAAAACTGCATGAAACCGCTTGCATGCTGTCTTGATCCTTGACAGGTGTTTCTTTGAAGGCATACATGTTTTGTTTTTTTATTTCTCAAATAAAGGAAGAAGGAAAGAAGTGCAGTCGTGAAAAAATCAATTATGTAGTCAGTCGGTGAGGAATCTTACTTTCAACACGTATTAGTGACATTTACGTTCAATGTTCCAGGAATATAATGTGAATAATTAAAGTTATGTTAGATAGATACAGAAGATATTGGGCTTTAATAAATATCAGATACCGGTCAGTCCTGTTCTCCTCTCTGACCACAGCTACAGAACTACAAAAACCTATTTTCTTTGCACATTTTGTTTATTCATTTAATTGTTCAATAATGTTTTTTGTAAGCTAATTCACCACCTAAAAGAATTTCATCAGTCTGGGTTTCAGTGGAGACAAGAAGAAAACTCTCTGCTCAAATTTGAAGTAATTCAATATCGGCACAAAATATCAGCTATTGGTTACTTCAATCTAAAAATATCTGTGTTCGTATCAGCCTTCCAAAACCCATATCTGTCGAACCCGAATCCAAATCGACTTGAGTTGATCTCACAGCGCATCGATGGAAATACTCATCGTACCTTTAGCAATTTAAAATAATTCACCTCCTCTTTATCTCTGGTTCAGACTTTATTGTCTGTCTTGTCGTTATTTCCTTATTTCTAGTAAGTTTCTTTTATATTGCTGCTGTTCCGTTTGTAGCCCTGGTGGTTTCGAAAGGTGCTATATAAATAAAGTTTTCCTTACTTACTGTACAAAGAGAGTATACATCATTTAGCACATCCTAATGTAGGCCATTATGGCTGTAATGGATAAACATATTTTTTTCTGTCTCTGCAGCTTTGTAGGACCGCCTTGCTTACATGAGTGTTGTGACATTTGAGAAATTTAATTCATCATTAAACATCCTGTCGTCTGCTCTTCTCCTGCCCTACCTAGAGATGACCTGGTTTAACCTGAACTACAACTTCACTGACAGGAGGCTCCACTCTATTGGGTTTCTCTGTATACATAATTTATTTTGATTTCCGGAAAGCAACCTTACAGAAATACCTTGACATTTTACAATCCAGTCTGTTCTTTGTGGATTGCCAAGCACCTGCCAAAGGCTTATTATTATTTGCATTCCTCATTTCATTTAAATCAATGGGTAGTGGTCAGCTAAGCAGCTAGCTTCTGGCTAGCAGTAGCAGCACCCACCCATTGGTTTTAATGAGGAGTTATTCATCAGCTGACCCAAGTGCCAATGCAGGAAGTTTGTCCCCCACATTGTGACGAATGTGTGTCAGTGTCAATGTGTCAAAACTAGGGAAGGGACGATATATCGAAATTCAATATGTCGCAATGCAAAAAAGTGACAATACGTTTCGTGGGTCAGAAAAATGCATGGTGATATTAGTTCCATTTTATTCTGCTGTAGTAATCACAAAGGAGACGCTTGACCATCACAATTTCACAAGCTCTCCATCCAAATTATATTATTGTCACTTTGTAATGACATTTTTAAATTGTTTACATTCTAGCAGCCAATGACATCGCTAGAAAGATTTGTGTCTCAGAAATAAACAGAATTCTGCACAGTCAGACTTTGCTGTCACTGAACTTTCATTTATCACATCGTATCGTGGTTGTATTGATGTCAAATCGTATCGTGAGGTAAGCATATCGTCCCATCCCTAGTCAAAATGTCAAGGTATCTCTTCAACACAGCGCTAGAGGAGATCAAACAGGCAGCAGTACTTGGCCAGGCTGCAGGTCTCTCTCCCAGCCGCTGGACGCTCTGCAGCAGATCCTGGAAGCCTGAGAAACTCCGGTTCCCTCCGTAGGACAGAAGAGTCTGGGTGTCCACAAACAGACGAGACACTCTGCAGGGAGAGGAACAGAGAGGAGTCCTTACTGCCTTACTTCCAGTCAAGTCATATTCAGCTATAAAGTACTACAAACAAGGAGAAAAGAGAATTTCCTTACAGGGAGCAATGGAATGGAAAAATCTAGTAAATAAATGAGTAAGTGTGAGACAGGCTATGGAAGAGGAAGACACAGTTTCTGCTTATTTTAAAAATGATCCAATCGCATCATTTTATTTAACAAGAAGCAATTGAGCTGCCTAATGTCCCACCATAATCACCATATTAAACATAACCACTTATACTAATGAGGTCATTAATTAAGCTAATTAATGCATTCATTTGCAAATATTTCTATGCCAACACACGTCTTCACATAACACATGGGCGGTACTAATATGAACTCTGTATCTTAAAGCATTAAGGAGTAATAGCAGTTTCAAGAAAATCAGTTTTGCCTCATTAATATGCAAATGTATGCAGCAAGGTGCTACAAAATAAATAGACTTGAAACTCAATACTGCCTTGCTGTAATTTTGTAATTCAGTTATACTCTTACTTCTAATGTGAATCTTAACTTTATGCAGAACTCTTTCAAAGGATTTTCTGGACTGCAGCGTCTCTTCATCTACAGGCCGACTGTTTCCTACAAGCCACCATCCTATTATAATCCACCAAGCCTCCATCCACCTACATGGAGTTGTCGAAGTTGCCCACTTGCCCCGGCGTCTCCCCGGGCGTGGGCCGGTGGAAGCAGGGGTTGTTGATGTTGCAGACGATGCCCTGGATCCAGGGCAAGGTGCCCGCCGACGGGAGCGCTTTGTTTGGAAAGTGACCTGCAGGGGGAAAAGAGAAAAACAGAAGAGGTCAAACTATTGTGGGTTTTACTGAGAGATTAGCCTGAGATATGGTACCAAACAATGAAAAGACTGTGAGAGTGACCTGAAACACAGTCTGCTGGGACTGGACTGACAGGAACAGTAATCCTCACAGCCCAGACTGGTGTTATGTGAACAAGAGCTAACTTTATACAACTGACCTCAAACTGTAACGTCAATATGCTTGGACTAATGTGAGCTGCGTTCACACACAGCTGTAAAGGACAAGATGGCTGAGACCTCAGGGACACAAAGACGAGTGGAAAACAGAAAGTGATGTTCTCACTTTCTCTCTCCATCTAGGAGAGAATGTCATGGCTAACTGTAGGCCAAAACTTTACAGTTTTTTAAAGTTTCCTTGCTCACATTCAAACACACTGAACATACCAGGCAGAGCATGACTTTTTCTTAATTCTGCTATGTTATGTTAGGGCACGCTATGTTATAGTTACAAGTGAACCGTCTCACACATGCTATGTTATGCTGTGCTATCGTATGTTGTGTTATGTACTGCTATGTTAAGCTATGTTATGCTATGCTATGTTATGCTCAGTTATGCTGTTATGTTATGTTATGTTATGTTATGTTATGCTGCTATGCTATATTATGTTATGTTATGCCATGTTAGGCTATATTATGTTATGTTATTCTATTTTATGCTGTTATGCTATGCTATGTTCTGTTGTTATGCTATGCTATGCTATGTTATGCTATGCGTTATGTTATGTCATGTTCTTCACACCCAGCCACAGAGGGCCGGCCCACTGACCTGTCAGTGAAGGTCAACAACACAACAGGTTGGGTAAATTAACTGTGCGTGGCACAGGAATCACTCTCATCAGCTAATCAGCTTTAACCTGCTGGCAGATAGACATTTCAAAGCTGTGTGTGTGTGTGTGTGTGTGTGTGTGTAGGGGGGTTAAAATAAGATGGCAGTGGAGGTGTAGTAGGATTTATTGAAAAGACACACATTACGTAACATGACTCACATTGGCTCTGTTTGTAGGGAGGGTGAGAGTGACGGACCGAGATGAGGATGACGAAGAGGAAGAGCGGCCAGAGGAGCTCGATGACCAGCTGGATCTGCAGGAGAGGAAACGCATTACATACACTGGATTTCTTAACATTAAGTAATCTATAATCGTTATGAATTTATGTAGGCAACCAGTGGGAGTCAGCATTGATAAAGCATATCTCCTCCTACACAGGAGGTTTTATGGACAAAAAACATCCATCCAGTTCTATCAGACTTCCCTCTTGAGCATCTTGAAACTCCAGTGGGGAGTTGTTGTCCCAAACCAGAGTTTGGGCCGGAAAGTGAGTTTTGAAAGCCAGAAATCTCAGAATCCGGCCAAGTAATCATTGAGTAATTGGTACTGATCATCAACCCTATCAACCCCTGCAGATATATTATGGTTATTTTATGCTATGGGGCAGGTAAGATCTTACTTATTGCCCCTTTAATGTGCGTATTGCGCATTATATTGTGTTCTTCATGTTTTCTGCTTCCCTTACAAGTATTCTATCCTGTTCTGTTCTGTTCTGCTGAGTCTGAGTGTTGGTACCTTGTTCCTCCTGCGGTAGGTGATGTTCTTCCACAGCAGGAGGAGCAGCTGTCTGGAAAACCCCATCGCTCTGAGCAGCAGCTACCTGCAGCTACCTGGCCATGCTGCAGCACTGGAGAACACAACCAGCATGGAGAGGAGAGGAAAGGTTCATCACTGGATTAGGATCTCTCACATTTTAACTAATGCATTTATGACAATGCACCAATACCCAACCTGTAACTTAAATCTGTGATTTATTGGAGAGCTTCAAAATTAAAGATGTAATGTTGGTGAGTCCAGCTTTCTCTGGACAGAGCGCTGCTCACTGCTGCTTGATTCATCGCTTCCTGTGTGGACTGGAGGAGATTTCCCACTAGTGACCAACTGACACCAGAATTACATTTGGGTAAATAGCGCATATCAGTTTCAATTAGCAGGGATGGGAGGCTCTCCTCTGTTGCAGGCCCACATTGTGATTTAGGCTGATAAGACGGCTGAATTTTTACATAAAAATTCTTATCGCAATTAGGCTACAATATTCACACACACACTAAAAATTTGACTTTTGAACAATTCCATGCCGCATCAGTTTGTTCTCTCACGGTTTTATTGTATTTATGTCCTGTTGTTCTGTGAGGCATTTTTTTTTTACTATTTTGTTAGTGTTCAAGTGACTTGATTTGACTGTAACTTTACTTGTCCTATACTTGTATACAATAGGGAAAATGTGGTATTATATGAGTGCTAACTAGTAATTAGCCTTCATTAGCGTGGACAGCAGTAAGAAACTGCACATGCTCTTTTCCCCTGCAGAGGACAGACACTTTAATGCTACAACATCCTGCTACTCTGCAGGGAGTCTGATGGCAGAGGACAGACAAGCTTAATGCAACTATTTTACAACTTTTACATTTCATCTTCTCACCTTAGGAAAACATATCATGGAGAAAGTCCAAAACTCCCGTATGAGCCGTTCACCAGGCTGTGGAGGATCAGTTTCTATATTTGGTGTGATCGAAGGTTTTCTCATGTCAGAATTACAGTGATCTGCTCAGGACGGACAATCCCCCGCTTCATCCTGAAATCCTCCTTATGCTAACAGGTTTAGCTTGGTGACTGTGAGACTTCAGCCTTAACTCCTGCTCTGTGAGGGCCTTCACACCATGCTGCTTCCCTCCACTGTAGTAAATAACCTGAGCGGATCTGGTTTAGTGCTGGGGAACAAAGCATTTTCTTTGCAAATCCACCACTGACTCTTGTGTAACCCCAAAGTCAAACTACTATCTGTGCACTCATCTGCTTACACACACATGCATTACATACTGTATGACTTTGCGAATGTCAACATACACTCATCACATTAAATACTGATTAGACACATCTAAAATCTTTAGTTTGCTCTGTTTAATTTGTATTTTTATCCGTTATGTCCTTGTTTTTTTAATCTCACCTGCACAACTGGCTTTAATTTGCTGTAGACTGTTCTTATGCTCTGTTTCAGACAGTATGCAAATAAACAAATGAAATAACACTGGAATTTACATACTAGGACATACATTTTCTAGCCACTCTATTCTTGAGATATTTGCAACTTTTAACCTTTTTTCTTGTTTTTAACTATTTCTTCTCTGTTGTCTGACTTCCAGAGTGAAGTGCAGGCCTGCAACTGCAATGTTGTTGAGTTTTTAGCAGGAAGAGGAACAAGCCTCCTGCAGCACAGCAACACTGCCATGTAATATAATGCTATTGTAATGTAGTGTTATGTAATGTTACGGCTAATAACATTCATGACATGACACAATGAATTAACCACGGAATAGCGTCTAGTGTATTTGACTCGTACATAACTATTAACGCATAATAATTAACATCAAGCTACAAGGGAAGAGAAACGTTAATTTCCTAGTGTCGGTCCTAGCATGTTCGCATAGAGGAGTGATGCTGTTTACAGAATATAAATAACATGTAACAAGGTCAAAAGGCTCGTAAAAACTGAAATCAAATATTATTTACCTTTAATATTCGTGATAATATGTTCTTCAGTGTGTTTCCATGTCCGGATACAGCAGCAGTCCGCAGCTTGTCATTGAAGCTCTTGCTCCATTTCAGCACCAGTGTTTGTAACTGCAGATGGAATCTAAACAAAGTCCCGCCCACTGCGCGGCGCTGATTGGCCAGAGTGGAATGGGGGCAGGGTTCACAGAAGCCGGTCCGGAATCTGATTGGTTATAGTCTGTGTTTTGGTACAGAAGGCACCTGATTGGGCAGGTATTGACTGGGTAGTGTTACACAAGGTTAAGGTGCTACAGATGATGATGATATAATAATAATAATAACAATAATAAATATATAGCATTGTTATTATGCATATTATATATTATAATACTATATATCATTATTATATAATATGTTGTAACTATAGTAATAGTAACTAATAGTAGTAAAAGTATTAGTTATAATAAATATAATAAATCTAATAAAACTAACAGGACTGCCCTAAAATAATCAGATACAAATATAGCTCTAACTCAGCAGTATTTGTAACTGTTCACATTTCCTTCAGAAATATTTAACAATGTTTTATAAATATCTAATATTATGAAAAGCGGTCTTGTACCTGTAATAGCAAGTCAACAACTGTCAATAAATAAAAACATCAAGAAGACGTCATACAGATCATTTTAATGAACATCCAAATCAGCAAATTCTTAAAAATATACCTTTCTCTCTATCAAATAAGGCAGTTTACCTTTAGTTCTGCATAATAACCGCTCTCTCTCCCCCTCCCTTTCGCTCTCTCTTTCTCTTTCTCTCTCTCTCACACTCTCTCTCTCTCTCTCTGACTCTTTCTCTCTCTCTCTCTCTCACACTCTCTCTCTCTTTTAGGCACAGACAGGGAAGCAACCAGAACACTGCAGTAAAAACCCTCTGAGACTGTATTCAGTGATACTGTGATCTGTGATAGACACTTATTGACATGCACTGCTATCTGAGAGACTGGAAGCACAGAATGATGAAAGACATGGACCAACTATCCTGATTTAAAGGATAAGTTTGGTGATTCTGGACCTATATATATATATATATATATATATATATATATATACACACACATTTATATATATATATATATATATATATATATATTCTCTCTTCCATTCCTGTAGTTCTTGGACCCACAGACAATATTGGCTCCAGAGTCAGCTGTCGGTTGAAACAGCAGCTCCGTTGCCTCTTGCTGCTAACAATGAGTCCAAACTGTTTGTCAGGTATGTAAGAGACTAATCATATATACTGCAGGTCCAAAATCGCAGAACTTATCCTTCAGAAACGGTTTTGTCTCTCACTTCTCTCAGCTCAGGCACACTGGCAACGAAGCAGAATAGAAGACAAAAAAATCAGTGCTGCTCACCAGAAATGTAAGAATTAGTGTAGTCAAAAATATCCGGCTTTCACTTTTTTTTTGCATCTCAGCTACTGCCTGCTTTGTTAAATATCTGATAAATATAAATTGACCGCTATCTATATAGCCCTGTCATTTTAAAATATGTTATCACAATATTCCAACGTACTGTACATCTTCAAAAATATATCGCTAGACAAGCTCGTCCTGTTCAGCAGCCTAAGATATGATACAATAAATTGCATAATGTGTTTTGAGGTTGGCAAAAGTTCATGTAGCTTCAATACTGTACAGCATCTTTGTCCCGATCGAAGCAGGAAGCGCTCTGTCGGCGCTTCTCAGAGAAACACCGGCTGCTCCTGTCCTGTTAGGAGCCGATATGTTGAGGCTGGCATGGTCTTCAAGTGAATCTGAATCCCAAAAAGAAGAAAAAAATGGTTAATCGTAACAATAAGTTATGATTCAGTAAAAACTAAAAAAATCATTAAAATGATCAAAATTAAATTTCTCAATACTCTCCAAAATTTCCAAAAACAGAGAAAATAAAATGACTAATTTATTGTTTATTTGGATGTGGATTTTTGTGAAAATAATATTATCTGGGCAAAATTCTGCACTGTATTGTTGTACATCTTCAGTTCATATTTATTCTCAGCAAGCCTTAAATCCCACAGATCGTTTCATCTCACCTCCCCGACGGCGTTGGACAGGATGTGGATGATCTTGTCGTGCGGCGTGGCGACGACGCTCTGCCCGTTGATCTCGATGATGCGGTGTCCGACCCGGATGCCCCCCCGCTCCGCTATGCCCCCCCGCATCAGGCTGCAGATCTACGAAAAGATAGAAAATAAAGGAAAGGCAAAAACAACTTACAATTTTTCTCCAATACAAATAACTGAATCTGTGCAGTGTGTGATGGATTAGTCCGCTACGTTTAGGTTTTGATTATTGGTGTTATTTTTTAAACCTTTATTTATCTAAGGAAGGTTGACTGAGCACTTATGCTCTTTTTCAGCACAGTTTCAGTTGTAGTTTTAGGAGTAGTTGGGGGTTCAGTGCCTTGCTCCAGATTTTCCCAGCTGGTCTGAGATTTAAACCAGCAACCTTCCAGTAACAAGCCTGTTTTTCTAACCTCTAAACATAGCCTACTGCCATGCATATGTATTTACCCAAACCTGACTAATGTTTAATACTGACAATCTGAGGAGAAGGAGAAGAAGAAGAAAAAGAAGAAGGAGGAGGAGCAGAAGCTGAAGAAGAAGGAGAAGGAGAAGGACAAGAAGAAGAAAAAGGAGGAGAAGCAGGAGCAGAAGGAGGAGAAGAAGCTGAAAAAGAAGCTGAAGCAGAAGAAGAAGAAGAAGAAGAAGAAGAAGGAGGAGGAGGAGCAGAAGAAGAAGTTGTTCACGTACGATGCCGTCCTCCACGCTGAAACCCAGCTGAAACTTGGGATCTGGTCTCTTGATAATCGCCATGGTAACAGGAGGGCAGTGGACGATGCTGAGCTTCACACTGGTTTGGCTTTTCAGCTCCTGTGATGAAAACAAAACAATGAGGTTAGATGATCATTCTAGGAGTATCCGGTTCATCTGGTGTCAGCGCTCTGCAGCTTTGACCCTTGACCTCCTTATTAGAGGTTTCTTGTTATGATGGCAGTTGAGGAATTTCAGCTTATTCTACTGTTGCACTCTTGGTTCTCTGGATAAGAAGCGTCAAGTGCAGTAAAGTGAAGTGAAAAGAGTTTTTTTTTTTATGATGGATGTCCCTCCCTGACCACAGCTACAGGAAAACAGTCTGTAAAAAATGAAATGTATTTTCTTTATTTATTGATGTAATTGTTCAATAATGGTTTTCGCAAATTAATTCTTTATTCAAAAACAATTAAAAAAAGACAAGAGTTTCCCTGCCACTGAATAGTTGGTGGGTCAGTCTGCCTTAAATTGCTGCCAACACTAAAATAATTTCACCAGTCTGGGTTTCAGTGGGGAGTTTTAGTGTCCCATGATGCTCTAAATGCTGCTTCAGAGGCTTTTCCACCTTGACAAGAAGAAAACTCTGGTGGGAAACAGGTGTAAGCCGGTTTCAGTAATATCATCTGAGGTGTTTCAAAGGACTGGAGAATGATCAGGCCTAATACTAGACTGCAAATTTCAAGGGAAAATGTCTTTCAAGGGAGAGTTATTTTAATTTCAAGATACTTTCTAGTCTAGTCTAGTGTTTCTAGTCTAACATCACTCAAAATCCCAGTTCAAGAAAGCCAAACAAAATCTCCATGTTCTCTTCTGTGTGTTATCTACCTCTTCTACATGCTATCTGCTGTGAATACACTCTCACAGAGCATGGAAACACGGTGCCATCTAGTGCCTCCTTAGGACACTGCATCACTAAAAAGGTGACGGTACCCCAAGTCTGAGCTTCTCTCCTCCTACCCCACTATTCTGAAAAATGCAAAAAAAAAAATGGGTGTGGAGCGCTGGGAGACACGCTCACCTGGATATACAGAGATTACATTTACATTTTAGCTGATGCTCTTATGCAGAGTGACAAGCAAGGTAGAGATTCAGAGTATTTTTGTATCTATCTGCATTTTGTGTACATTTTTCAAACCTCCTTCACAAAACTGCAAGATTTAATCACATATAATTTCAGATTATTTACCACTTAGAGCTGCTACAACATCTCTTTCACACTTTTGAGATAATGCTAGTGACTAACCACTCAACATAGTGTATGATAAAGTGTTAGCATTGAGGACCGAAGCCAAAGATCTACCGAGGACACGTGGATGATTTTGGTGTCTATGTTCTATGTGAACCGACAGGATGGTCTCCTCTGTATTTTACCGAGGCCCACCACATCGCACCCCGCCTCCCCGCTCACCCGGATGATGCTCTGGCAGGTGGCGATGGGCAGGCCCACCAGGCTGGTGCCGTTGACGGACATGATGCGGTCTCCGATGCTGAGCTGGCCGCAGCGCTCGGCCGGGCCGCCGTGCAGCAGGTTGGCCACGACCACCGTGGGCAGGATGGAGCCCCAGCCCGACTCTACCACCGCCAGGCCGAGGATCTCTCCTGCAGCCTTGGAGATGACGATCTGAACAGGCACAAACCACACACATGCAGCAGTGACTGTTATCATCCGGTTAACCAATGGCTTACCTGCTATTTACTACTTTTCAAAGTACCGTTTTAATTTTGTGCTGGCATCATTTTGTAAAGGTGTCAATTTTATTTTCATTTTGGAATAAATCTCATAGAGTTAGTGTGACAGCCAGGATGTACTAAGTCCTATATAGCAGAAGACACAATTTTATATTTAAAGCTGCAATATGCAACTTTTTCACATTAAAACAACAATAAATAAACAGGATATATTATACATTATCAGTTTGTGTCTGTGTGTTCATGCCTAAATCCCCCCACTTTGCATGAAATTGGCTCTTCACTGATGTTGGGATGTTTAAGGGTGTATACCCCAAAAGCTGTGGGCGTGGCCAGTGGTGAGATGAGGCTAGTGGCCACAGAGCAGGGAAGTCATAGCAACAACAGTAAGAAAGGCTCAAAGTTGTCAGAAAAGAAAGGACAGTGAAGCTTAACGTTTAGAAACACAGTGAACAACAGCGCCAGATTTTCTGCGTTCTCTGTCTGCTTCTTCAACGCCTGTGGAGGCTTTACACTGCCGGTTACCGCCGCCTCAGGACAGATGACATCATCAAGATGGCTGACAAGTGTTGGGGCAGGAACTTGAGAAATGAAGGGGGAGGCAGGACTAAAAAACATCATCAATACTTCTGTTAATGGCTACGTTAGGCCTCTATGAATGGGAAACAGCAGCAGATTGCCTTCAGGGAAACACATGATGCTTCTCTCACTGTCGGTGTTAAAAGTCTCTCTGCTTACGTCTCGGATGTTCTGCGAGTCGGAGAAGTGGACCAGGTCTCCGTTGTAGAGCTCCTGGGTTCCCAGGAAGTCGCTGTAGTCGCCGGGCCTCAGCTGGCTGGGCTTGATGCCGTTGGCCTGCAGGAACTGCTGGTACGCCACGCCGAACGCCTGGCCGATCGCCTGGGCGATGATCTGAGCCTGGAGGCAACAACAGGCAGCAGGGAGGAGAGAAGACTGAGCTGTGGCCGTCATGTCTGGACCCGTTTGTTATTTTATTCATATCTGACAACAGACAAAGTACTCAAGGTTTTTGTTCAACAGATTTTCTTCCAAAGATCTTTACACCCAACTGTAAACTGCAGTCTTTTTTCTATGCAATATCTTTTCTTCGAGTCCTCAGGAAAACAACATGTAGCATTATGCAGAGTTCATTTCCAAAACACTATATATCAGAACAATATCATTATCTAAAGTTCATTCAATATCAATATCATTCAATGTCTGAAAAGGGCTATTTTGTTAACAACTTTCTTATAAGAAGTATTGTAATTTTTCTTTTACATTTTGTGCCATCAGTCACTTTTTAAGTTAAGGTGTCACTTTTTCTCCCTCCAAACATAAATCTCATTTTAATCTGAAACTTTTCTCTATCAAAATGAGCTAAAACGGGCACAGCTAGCAGCAGCAGCAGCAATGGCCTGATGGCCTACAGTAACACACAGCTAATTAGTTTCTAAAAGAGACTCTTCTTCCTTCTATTGAGCCTCGCCAACAGTGGAAAACTGGGACGACGGCCAGAGCGTTTCTACATTCAGGAGAACTCGCAGGCTGTCTGGGGAAGGAAAGCGAGCCAAGCTGGAGGAACGGCGCACTTGATCCGATCCCACATGAAACTGCATTTCCCTCCCTGACTGTCAGGAATATGCAAGAAGCCTGCTTTTAATGTCTTCAATTTTCACCCTACTTGCATAATATCATGGCTTTTGCTTATAGCTTTTGCAGCTGATGGCTCAAGACTACTGCAGGTCATATGGTCGTATAATCAGGGCAGGAAACCACAGCAGCTGTTGGACTCCACAGTTTAACAGCCACTTCCACTATATTTAAAAAGGCCAAAGTATATTTTAGAACGGAAAAGAGTTGGGTTGGGCACCTGACACAGTGCCTAGCAGAGTAAACCAGATTTTCTAGCATCTGACTGGTGGCTGGTGTTAATTTCCCACACTGCATAGAACATGCTGATGACTTAAATATTAGTAATTCATCTTAGTGCATCCTTAGAGCTTTAAACAAACTTATTCAGCGTTCACGTCAAATCGGGTTTCCCTTAAATACAAGCTACCAACTGGGAAAAAACTTTCATGCCAGCCTACTAGTAGTAATTACAAGTAGAATATGTAGGATTTTTTTGTCGACTCTGATATCTCCCACTTGGTGTTATGAACAGCGGACCAAGATAATAAAAATCAAAAGTATCAGTTATATTCACACTAACACAATCAATCAAGAAATATCTGGTGCAGTTCATTAATGGTTGATTTTAAAGTAAGATGGGTAAAATGCTACTATACAATGGCCTTATTTCAGTGTATAAAACTGTGTATTAACCTATGGAAATTATTCTAATTATTTTAAGTACACAATATTACAGTGTAGGTACATAATGTGCTTACAACAGAGCAACACACCATATGAATGGCTTCATTAAAACTGTGTTGTTACACTGTTGTAAGTACATTATATATTAGGGAGATTTTCAAGTACCTGCACAGTAATATTGTGTACTTACAATATATTTCCATAGGTTAATTAACAGGTTAATACACTGGAATAAAGCCATTGTAAAGTAAAGTGTTGCCATAACTTGCTAATGACAACAATTGATCTTTCGATCGCCATCTTGGATGTTGGCGCTCCAATGAGTTAAACAATGAACGCTTCCAAGTCTTCTTCCAATAAGACGTAAATGAGGCATAACACCCTGCTGAACTAAGCCCCGCCCCTAAGACCCTGCTGAACTAAGCCCCGCCCCTAAGACCCTGCTGAACGAAGCCCCGCCCCTAATACCCTGCTGAACTAAGCCCCGCCCCCTCCACCCAGCCGACTGACTCACATCCTCAGAGGAGAAGACGTGGCAGATCATACAGCATTTCTTCTGCGGCCCAGCAGAAGAGGAGGAGGAGGAGGACGATGATGATAAAGAGGAAGAGTTGGTAGGCGAGTCACTGTCTTGGCCTTTACGGTTCGTCGGCTTCCTTCGTGCCATCAGGACCACGATGGTGCCGATGTCGGCGATGTAGGAGATCATCTGGAGCGAGTGATCCATCATGGCCTCCTGAGGAGAAACAGGAGGGGTTATAGTCACTTTTTAACTATTATACTATACAACTATTTGACAATTTATGCCCATAAAATGACAAAAAAAATACTTTTTTATGTCAAAATCGAATTACTTTTACTTCCTGGAAAACAGAAAATCTCTAGTGGTGAGGTCATCGTGTACCAGGAGGCGTAAATAAAAATTCCAACCAATAAAACATCACAGATTATTGAATGGTCCCGCTCCTCTGCTCAAATAAAACTGCCTTTCTCTCCCTAACTGATCTCCCATTGGTTTACACTGTTGAATGCTCTCTCCCCACATTATGCCCCGCCCCAACATCCTGTTTCAACAGGAGATACATCACATAAAGGAAGCAAGATGCTCCCAAAATGTCATTTCATTGGGACTTTAATGATGGAACAGGGGCAGCAGAGAGAGGAGAGAGGGAGCAGTGGTTTTGGAAATGAGGAGCGCTGTCCCTTTAACTTGTCAGGACAAACGTCGTCAAATAATGTTCAGGACAAACGTCATCAAATGATGTTCAGGACAAACGTCGTCAAATTATGTTCACATTTAAATCAGCAAGGTAACTGGGTCGTGAAGCAATTAATGCCATGCTTAATTTAACTGATGCTACTACTAACATGAACAATATTATGAGACAGAAGACACAGACGAAGAAGCAGGGAATGAAGTGGCAGAAGAAGAAGCAGAAGAAGCAAAAGAAGAAGCAAAAGAAGCAGAAGAAGAAGAAGTTGGCTTTTGTGTAGTTTTACAGTTGCCAGGGATGCGATCAGGAGCCGAAAGAAACAAAGCCAAACATCTGGACAATACTAATCTTTTTTCAAAAATAAATGGGAATTGTGTGTTAAAACCCTGAACAGCCACATCCTTCTGGACCGAATTGTGTCAAATGAGATTCTTGTCTACATATCTAGGGTGGACTGACTGTTATTATCCAAGCAAACCTATGATTAGAATCAATAGGGCTGCAGTATTGATCGATTTTAGTTTCTACAATCAACTTTTCCCTTAGAATGCCAGCTGTAGTTTAAAACAGTCAAGATGCTGATACGAGATGTGAAAAGTGGGTTACAATAACTTTGTTCCCTAAATCATCAAACCTACTATTTGTGATTCATATTTTGGATCCCAACATCTAGTAAACTAACTGGGATTTATCATGATATTCATAGCTGTGCAGCAGTGAGGCGCAGCCAGCCATGTAGAGAGGGAGCTGACAGTGGATGACCCACTTTAACTCTCCTGACAATTCAGCCACACAGACAGGGATCAAAATAGACCGGACTATAACAGGGAGAGATATCCACAGAGCTTCGTATTAAATCACCATCAAATTATATCTTAAGGAATCCACCTGTAGCAGAGTTCAGCTGAAATGCAACGCTGGCTCATAACGTAACAGAAAGGGTCGGTTATGGGTTTTTTTTGTTGAAATCAAACGCTACATTTGGAAGGAAGACTGAGGGACTTTTATGTATTTGTATTTATTTATTCTTTTTGCTGTTTTATTGTGTCTACTTTTTATTGTTTTACATCTAAAACACTTTGTAAACTGCTTTGATTCTTGCATTGCTTACCTTGTGCACTGTTTTTATTGTTTTCATTTTTCTGCAAAGCACTTTGTAAAATCTGCTTTTTGAAAAGTGCTAAATAAATAAAGTTTATTATTATTACATTTTAGCCATTTAGCTGATGCTCTTATCCTGAGTGACTTACGATGGAAGAGCAGGTTCAGTGTCTTGCTCAAGGACACTTCAACAGAACAAAAATGCCAAATGAGGATTACTGGCAACACAGGTGGGGACTCGAGTCACATGACTTGGACTCAGAATCTAGTTTAATTGCTTCAGACTTGACTTGATGAATGAAGAGAAGACTTGAGACTTGACTGGAGACCTGGAGTTTTTATCCTATTAAAACCATATTGCATTGGAAAGTCCTAGATATTTAGTTTTCTTTAAGATATTAAATTGATACTGGACTCTTGATTTGTTCTGACTTGACTTGGTGTTCTACATTTAGATTGAGACCTGACATTAATGACATGGACTTGACTTGGTGTTCTACATTTAGACTTGGGACTTGACTTGAGACTTGTGCCTCAAGACTTGAGACTGACTTGGGACTTGAGCAAAGTTGACTTGGTCACACCTCTGACTGGCAAGGATCAAACCGGAGACGCTTCAGTCCCATTTTCAACCTCTACTCCTCAAAAGAGGTACAGCACTTTAAAAACTTTTGCAAAGTATTTCCACTGATGAACTGTAAGAAAACAGACGCTCAGACGCTTCGACTGGACACATGGCTGTTGAGGAACAGCGGGGATCAAACCGGTCATCTCTTGGCTATGGCTGGGCGATATAGTCTAAATCAGTGTCACGATAATCATATGGATGCAAATCTCAAAGTGTTACAGGAAAAGGATCATTAGCATGCAAAACACAAGAGGAAAGAAGAAGAAATGCAAAGCAGCGGGGTAAAAATAAGTGAAACTAGTGAAACCAACCTGTGTGTCGGCGCTGAGCACTTTGATCCGCTGGGTGGAGATGAACAGATCCACCTCTGTCATTGGCTGAGACTCTCCGTCTGGAGCCTGGAGGGAAGACCATCACAAGTTCTGCACTGTTCCCACACAGTTCCTGCTATGGCTACGGTACAGTACCAGTACTCTTTGGTTTTCCACTGGAAGACTGAGAAACTGTGCACATCGCTTGCGTATCCACAGCACACTTGGGCGATATCCAAAATGTAATATTGCGATGCCGTCCCGCCAAAATATGCAGGGGGTTGGGAGGGGTAGGAATGGTAGTGTTTTTTTTTTTTTAATCTTACTATTCAAGAAGTCAGAAGTTAAGTGAGATGTGTCTTTACTGAGACCTGGAGCAATAATGACTATTCTATTAAACACTTTTTGAGATAAAAAAAAACAATGTGGAAGGAGGAAAATTCTTGATGCTGCTAGAATAAAGCACTGCGGGAAACCCCTGTTCTTCCAAAACAGCATCAGCAGTGAAGCAGTGGTTTTGGTGCGTCGCTAATCTGAATTTACCTTTATCCGATCCACGGCCTCCTGAGCCTGGGCCATACGGGCGTTTGTAGACGGGTTCCTCTCCGATTTGATCTGGGTGGAGCCCAGGTACTTGGCACCAAATATCACTCCGTCTAACAGATCTTCAGGGTCACAAGGACCAGGCACTGTTACAAAGAAACACACACAAACATAGAAAATGACTTTAACTCAACTCCATCAAATCTATTTCCTCTTTTGTGTCACTGTGAGCTATTTATGAAAGACAAAACATGTAATTGGGCGTTCTGAAGTGACTCTCACCGTCTTTATAGGCAGGATGGTCATCAGCACTCTGCAATGAAAGCAAATTGAGATATTAATGTATTGTTAAGAATTTGTCTCATACAGTACCAATATTACAGATGAATAATCAATGTTGTCAATGGTCCAACATCTATAACTCTGAATAGTAGAGAAAAATATACTGGGATGTGATCAGCAACACAAAAAAAGCAGGAAACCAACCTCTGTCACTAAAAATGAATGGAACAGTCGCCAAAAATTGTTAATGTTAATGTTAATTCTGAAAAAAATAAAATAAAATACCTGTACAATCACATTCCTGCACATGGCATGCTTAGTAACTTTAAATGGTAGACAAAAACAAGATGTAATCATAGTGCATTACAGTATTATATACAGTGAGGATAAACAGTGGCAGGTAAACCCACCTCCACTCAGTCAACCCACATTTTTATTTGCGGAACAGAGTCTTTTTAGGCTAACATAAATCTTTTTGACAAGGACAGGGAGAAGCTGCTCTGTTTGGGTCTGATATGAACAGTCAGGTGTTTTCTGGAGGGACAGGTAAACTCAAACTGATGCCAGAAAAACTTGGGATCCGTCACTTGCTAAAACTTACTTTGTAAAAACTAAAGATAAAATGAATTCTAAAAAGCAGTGATCAAAAAAACCCTGACTAAAAGACCCGGTCATGACAAATTTTTTTCTTCAATTTTTACCAGCAAGTGAAGGATCCAAAGTTTTTCTAGTATCAGTATAAATCTTTTTGACCCAAATTCATAGTATACATCATAGCAAGTAGTATCAAAATGATGTAAGTTATATGGGGATAGGGTCCTTTAAAAAGGGAAAAAAGCATAAATTAAATGCTTTTCAGAAAATACAACTGATTATTCTTTCTATTTGTGGCTGTTTACCTCATGATCATCATCATCTTGAGGTCAAAGTTCACCATCCTTTTCATATCCCCCTACATCACTAACCCCTCCTACCTGCTCGCTCTCGGCAGCGGCCTCTTCCTCCGGAGGCTCCTCCCCCAGCTTCATCCACACCGGCTCGGGATACTCGTCCTCAGACAGCGAGGTGAAGGAGCCGTCCCGGGGCCGGAGCTGCTGGCCGTTCCCATAATGCCCCCAGAACCTGTGGGCGTCGTCCGGGTCGTAGGACACCGACACCACGGCGTCCACCTCGCCTCTGTGGGGCAGGTAGGCGGCCTGCGGAGGAGGAGCGGCGATCTCGGTGCACTCCAGCAGCCCCAGCAGGTCTCTCTGGTGGCTCTCGGAGAACAGCAGCCCCGTGGTTTCGGTCGCCAACGACGACTCCAAATCGCTGACGTCCGTTATCAGGGAAGGAGCGGAGGACTGCGGCTCAGGCGGGCTGCGGTACGGACGCCAGGCGACGCGAGGAGGCGAGCGGCGGTCGGGATGGGGCTCTTCTCCCATCAGCTGGAGCTGGTTGAGGAGGGCGTGGATGCGAGTGTGGTCTTCGTCGCCGGGCCTCCTGCTCATGACCTCAGCTGCCCCTTCGGTGACGCTGTTCTCTGCCTCCTCAAAAGTCACCTCCTCCTCCTCCTCCTCTTCATCACCTACCTCCGCCTCCTCCTCTTCGGCGAGCCTCTCCTCAACCCTCACCCCTTCTTGTTCCTCAACCCCTACATCCCCTTCCTCCACATCCTGGATTGGCTCTGTGTTATCGTCCGCCAGCTCCTGCCGATTCACGGCGGGCGAAGCGGCAGCGGCGCTCACCTCCAAAGGCGGCACCGACCCACCTGGCCCCGCCTCTTCCAGACCGTCCGCAGCAGGAGGGAAGCTGGGCTCGTCCAGGTCGTCCGCTGAGCCTGCCTCGCTGGAGGAGTCGGACTTCCAGTCTAATGGAGGAGGCTCGATCAAGTTGAAGGAGTCCAGGTCCTCCACCTCGGAGCCGGGCAGATCTGCCATGGTCCGCCGACTGATCTCAACAACTGAAGAAGCTCCTTCACCAGGGAGAGTGGCGGTAAATTGGGAGGAGGCGGGCTGATCAGCGGGACAGTTGTCCAATTCCATTTCACAAACAAGCCTGTCAGAGGCAGAGAGGCATTACTTGGTTGAAGGCAGAAGCCACAGCGCAGCGCTTTGACTCAGCTCCCTTTAAGATGCCATCGAGACTTTGGTCCAGTTGAGTTGTTCAGCAGCACTGGGTTTCCAACAGGCTGAATGGTGCTGTAATAAATGGTTCAAAAAGCCCATCAGTAACACATACCTGGGGATGGCAACTGGAACTGAGTTAAGCTGTTGGCATAACAAAAGACTATCTTACATCATGTGGCTGTGAATTTATCAAAATACTGAGCCCTCAGTCTTTCCTTGCTGCTAGTAGACACAACTGAAACAATTAAAGCAAACACTGAAATACAAAAACACTCTTGTCCTCATTGCCCCATGGCCATCAAGATAGCAAACAGTTACATGCCCTGAGGCTCAAAGTGCATGTACACCCTGTGCAGTATGGGCAACCATCAGAGACCCCTGTAAGACCATAAAGGGGTCTTTCCATAAACAGGCAACTTTTTGAATGTAGGCTACCCACAATCACGTTGTGCTACATTTGGATGAAAAGTGCTTCATAAATAATAGGCTACTTGGCAGTAGGCGAGCTAGCGGGCAGATACGTGACGTTCCCTCTGGAGACATCGCACGCCAAACCCTTTCAAATACCTGACAACTTAATGTCGTCTTCCTCACTGGTAAACGTAGTAGTCTGGTAGAACATGACTTAAGACATTTTACGAATCATTAAGGTCTTCAGGTAAATTCGGCATATAGGTGATCCACCAAGCAGCACTTTATCTAAATAAAATCACAACTTTAAAACTGGTTCACACGTATTGCTATCGCCCTCCACGATGTACTATGGAAGAAGAAGAATGCAGGAGTAACAAGCGAACCAATTATAAAAGTTACAATTTTATTGAAATGCATTCTACATAGTATATTGGATGCATGCCGAATTGAAGAGCGGCTCCTCATTATTCAGAAAAGGCTGCGTATAATATTTTATGAGATATGGGCTTTGGAAGTAGCAACGAAACATTAAATTGACAGACTCTTGAATAGAGTTTGGCGTGAGGTTCTCTCAATACAAGATAGAACAGAAAGTGTCGGGGCTAGATGGCTGACAATAACGAGATGTTTCTGCTGTGTAAAAAACGTAATGATTAGTTCTAAAAAATATTAAGTCTCCCTATAACTACTTTAATTAACGTTACAAGCTAAAAACAGCTCAGTCTAACTTGGCTAACTAAAGTTAGCTCTCCAATTAATATGCTAGTTAACGTTAGCTAATTACCCATTCAGCGCCCTATGGAAAGAGCTCGGAGAGAACAACTGTCTTTTGTATGACAGATGAAAGCCTGTAGCCCCTCATTAACAGAATAATTAGCTGCTCTCACCTGGTATTTTAGGTCGCTAGCTTTCTTTGTGGCTCAGACAGAAACTCCTCTGCTGACACGATAGACAAGTTGACGTGGTTTTGAACCTTTTCCAAAACCTCGGCTGTGTTTTGTTCTTCATACTAACAACCACAGCAACATTTTGCTATATGACTCTGTGGGAATCTCACATAATTCTTGTGTCCAAAAAAAATCACCTAATACAATTTTCCTGCCATTGTTGCTGCTGTTGCCATCAGGTTTATTCGCTGACTCTGTGCTTGTGCTGCCTTCAGGTGCTCCCGTAAACTCCTACTCCCGTAAACTCCTACTCCCAAACGAGTTGTCGCGCACTCAAGTGCATTTGGTCGGAAATAATAACAAAATGGACTCTATAACATCCCTAAATTAACAATTGAATCATTCCATTCCCTCTAGCGTGTTTTTTTATTTATTTATTTTTTTTAATGTTTTTTCTTCTCTTTGTGCCTATTGTACTGTGATGTATAGGCTATGGATGTTCATAATTGTCCAAGAAAAGTCGTTTTTTGGTTCGTTGTTTGGTGGCTGTTTAATTATAAAGCTGTACAGAGCTACGTTGTGCTGTAGTGGAAGAACGAGGACGAGAAAATGTGCATCAGCAATGTCATTAATATATTAAGTGATTTATTGGCCAAAAGTTGTATACATCACTTTTACCCTCAGTTATTAAGGCGGTTTCCATGCTCCCCGCTCTCTAAACGTCACACCTTAGCAGTTAGCAACTCGGTCGCCATAGAAAAATGTAGACTTTCCCAGGCTTATTTACCACTTTTGTCGGTTTGTACATGTGCACCCAAGTACCAACAATCGTAAAAGTAATATTTCCGACAGCACCTGAAGGCAACATTCGCTTACAAGTAAAAAAAAAAAAAAGTGAATAATGTGCGCATGCGTCAGCCTTGTCCAAGTCTCGCTCAATCGAACGTCAAAAAACGGACCCAAGACAAAACGAATGAAAAACTGAATTTATTAAAAAACAGTTCATTTCTTTCATATTAGATTACTTTATATACTTACTTTTATTTTACATTTCAAGCAGCTTCTATTTCGGGATGATGCAGTGACTGTTCAGACTTTTCCATACAAAACTTCTCCAGTGTTACCAAATGGCTTTAGTGGTTTTATTCAGGTTTTCACGAAAACCTGTAGACTGTTGGGCCTTGATGGCACACAGTTGAGACCCACTGCTTTAAAGAAGCTGTAGGGTATCTGTCATATAATGTTTAATCATTATCTGGTAGATGCAGATAGCCACACAGACTCACTCAGAAATGTAATTTTCACCTGAGAGAGATCCCAGCATTAAGGCAACTCATTCAAATAAATGACAAGATATAATATTTCACAGTTTATGAATCGATGTAACATTTAAAATCAGATGCATGGGGTTTGTATCTGAGGCAACAATTTACCAGAACAATATTATCAACTTTTATCACTCTCCGTCTGGTGGTAGTTTTCCACCCTGACTCTAAATACAGCAGAAACCTGTTTATCTGAAGCTTTCAGGAACAGAGGTGGTCCAGCAGAGTGAACTGTCTGAGACATGATGAATGATCTGTCAAACAACTAGCAAGAATGTCATCAGTTGAAGTTGTGAAGGAGAGTTTTGAGTGTCACTTGCTCTAAATGCTGTTTCAGAGTCTTTTCCATCCCACCAGGAAACAACAGCAGGAGAAAAACTGCTGTGTTCCAGATCAAAACGCTTCCTGAGATCCTCTACAGCAGCGGTTCTCAGCCTTTTCGGCTCCTGACCCTTTAAAACAAAGCGATGCCTCCTCACCCGTCACAGGCTGCATCTGCAAAGTGTCGAACAGTTCAAGATTGTGCCACGCTGTTTCATTTGATTCATTATCAGAGGAGGCCGAGAGGCTGGAAACTATTCAGTATTTCACAAGAAAAAAGCTAAAAATTAGAGAAAAGAAAAAATAGACATGATAATACATCTGTATAGTAGAAATATGTTTTTTCCTATCCCATAAATCATATTTTGAAACCCCCAAATTATCTTGTGACCCTCTGGGGGGTCCCGACCCCCAGGTTGAGAACCACGGCTCTACACAACTCTAATATGCAACTTAAATGCTTTTAGCTGCATAAAAAAAACAAGGAATTTGTGAAATTTGCACATAAATTTCACATTTGTGCATTTTTTTGCTGATTATGTTGTTTAGTCAGTTCAGTCTGAGGCCGATTCAGTTTGATTGATCTCATATTTAAATCTTCAAATCAAACTCCCACTGTGTGATGATGAAGATCAGCTCCACATCATTTCCCAGCAGTCTCAGTCAGCCCTCGCTGTGAGGCTGAGGCGAGGCGGCGTCCGATTGGTCGCCGCCGCCGCCGCCGTCGCTGTTCATCTGGATCAAACCAATCAGAGACGAGACGGTGCCCATCAGCCCCACCAGCCAATCGGGGAATCGTCCCGCCCACAGGAAGCCGGGCGGCATCCAGTGGACGGCGTTGCTGAGGTCGGCCATGCTGCTGAGGACGGACAGCAGCTCCGCCCGCACCTGCCGGCTGAGCTGAGAGCCGCTGGGAAACAAACACACTCATCAGGCTTAGCGTCAATTCATGAATGAACTCATCAATTCCAATTCCTCACTTGAATTTGAAAAAACCAACAGGAAACAGAATTGCAATTGAATTGTAATTTCAGGAAGTTGAATTTAATTAAATGAAATTCTGTGAAATTCCATCATGTTTTTTTTTTTTTTTTTTCTTACCACATATCTGAGATTATACACAGTGTTTTATATTATCAATACTGAATATCATAAAATGTTAAAGGAACCTTTCAGCTGGTATTTGATGCAGAACATGTCATCATAATCCATACATTATGATTGAATGTGTTTGATTTGTCTTTTATTTGATTGATAATGTTTGATTTAGAAGTGGAATTTAATGGAATTGAATGGACCTCAATTCTGATTCCTGTCATTTCAATTCAGTTCTGTTCCCTCGCAGCTGGGTGACATTCACATTCACATTCCAGGAATTGATTTACCATGAATTCTCTATTCAGATCATGAATGGACCGACCCTGACTGCAGATATTGGGCTCTGCTGAATTCTGCTGAACACTCAATGCGTTAAAATCTTATAAAAGCTCTCCTAAACCTCTTGTGAGGCCGTCATAACACATTGATGACCAGTCGTCCTGTATCAGCAGCACAGAAAGTGAATGTTTGAAGGAAAATACCTGCTGCCTCCTCTGTCCTGCTCACTTCTCCTCAGTTTCCTCCTCAGCAGCATCAGGACTCTGACCGACCTGAGGAGGGAGGAGTCACAAAACATTTTAACTTTAGACTGAGAGTTGTTTCATGGTCATTTGCTCCACATTCTGGACTACAGGGGAAAACAGGTTTCCTCATCCTCAGTGTGCAAATGACTGTGAAAAAAGCCTCAGGTCTGTATTTACTGAGCTTCTTCTTAATGCAGTTGTGTGTACTTGGTGTTAACAGGTGGAGTTTTTAAAGTCAACATAGTTTCACACTCTCAAGTCATGCACACACCTCCCCGCCCCGCCCCTCCACACCCCTACCCCACCCCAAGTTTGACAGTGACTGGTTTGAGGCGTTTGATTTTCTCACCTGAGTATCCCCAGCAGCAGGGAGGCTCCCCACAGCACCGTGCTGACCAGCCACCACTTATCAGACTTGACTTTGATGAGCTGCGCGTCGGCGGCCCAGGCGACGTGTTCACAGGGATAGTACAGCTGGTCGGCCATGTTGGTCAGCACCGATATGCAGCGCAGGCCCGAGTCCTCCTCCTGGGACAGAGGGGAAACGTGCGTTAGTGCAGGGTTTAAGAATTTGTATCTGTTAATGAAATAGTCCGGGACAGACCGACAGCTGGTTTAGTGAGCACACCGACAAGGACAGCCGGATGTTTAATGTGAGCGGTGCAGAGATCGTCAGTTGTGTAGTTTGCAAAGTGCTGGGAAAAGAAACAGAACCACGCTACAGTAAACATATCGTCCCCCATGAGTGATGCAGTCTCCATCTGGGCCAATCAGGAACCAGTATGTCTCCTTGTTCTGGCCTGTAACAGTGGCACTCCCTTTGGACCAATCAGTGATTGAAACTGCTGAAACACAGCGGTGAGATGCATCATGCAGCCAAAAAAGAAACATCTGACCTGCAGTGTGTGAGATTTCATGTGACACAGAGACAAACACGTAAACAAACATTGCAGCGCCCCCCTTAGGCCAGTCAGTCTAATTTTAAAAATGGCAGAATGGAGCAATGAGACGCTTCGTTCTCTTAAAGGAAGTTTAGAGTCATTTTTTGCCCTTTTTGGAACTCTAAAGAACAAATCCCCAATTTCATCATGGGAGACAAAAAGAGGACAGAAGAGCGACAGAAGGAGACAGACTGGTGTCATCCAGATAGGGCTGCAATGATTATTTTAATTATCGATTAATCTATTGATTATTTTTTTCTATTCATCGATTAATCATTTAGTCTATAAAATATCATAAATAAAGACAAATGGCCATCTGATGTTACCAGAGCCCAAAGTGATTCTTCAAATGTCTTACTTAGGTTGCCATATGCAGAAATGCAGCAAATCGTAGCATTTGAAAAGCTGTAACCAGCAAATGTTTGGTATTTTTACTTAATTGATTGATTTTCGACTAATCGATTGACCAACAGCTCACCCCTGCTCCCAGGCCGTAGCTGGAGGAGTAGGCCAGCATGGCGAGGTCGTCGAACAGCCGCAGCACCGTCCTGCAGTGGCTGAGCTGAGCGGACAGCAGCAGCAGGCTGTTCCCCAGCCGGGACGTCCCATCCGCCCCCGCACCCCCGCCCCGGGACAAAACCCCCCCCACCAGCTGGGACCCGTAACACACCGTCCGGATCTGCAACAGAGAGCAGAGGAGACCATGAGGACTGAGGGAGAGGAGAGTTTTTAATGTGACTCTTCTGTTCTGGGATGCAGTGCAGGAAAACATCCTTTTCTGTTTGTAGAATCCAGTTCATCCACATTGTTAGGCTGACAGAAATCTTTAACTAAATAAAAACTAGACTAAAACTAAACATTTTGTGAGCTTGGAATTATACGGTTCTATCTGACTTTTTTTTTTTTTTTTTTAATCAAAATTGAGTTATCCACATATTCATGATCTTTGAATGTTGCTTGGAGTTTACTCACATTTTTAGGTCAACATAAATGGTTATGATGTGTATTCACAGTAGGGACAGACAGATATATGCATGGGGCCGATACTGACCTCTTATTAAATATCGGGTATCGGCCAGTCATTTTATTTATCTTTAGTTAATTGTTCAACTTAGTTTTTGTTGGATTTTAATTCTTCATTTAAAGGCAGTAATGCATCACAGTAACTACAAACTGATGCAAGTCATATAAAGATAAGGTCTTTTATGGTGAAAAATCTATCACATATCAGTATATCAGTAACATTTTATCTGAAAATGTTACTGATATGTGTTCATGATGGTTGTTTGCCTTAACCAACAACTAGAGGTCAGAGTTCACCCTTCTTTTTATTTACCACAACACCACTGGCTCCCTGGTTATTGTTAATAAATGTAGACTACTGACTAATAAAGACTAATGTAGTGAAACTCACCACTTTGTCTCTTCCTCTGTAGGACTCCAGCAGACTGACCAGGGACTCCACAGACTCCTGCATGTCTGTCTGTCTGTTAACCAGTCAGTCAGTCAGATCAGTCAGTCACTCTGTCTGTCTGCAGGTTTAACTGGAAACCAGCCTGTCTCACTGTCTTACTGTCTCACTGCCTCCAAATGTATATAAATGAAACTTTAACACAAAGCAGAATAAGTGTAAAATGTTGTATAACCGTCTGTAACAAGCTGCATCCTGCAGATCATCCAGTCCTGTTCAACAACACACACACACAACACACACTGCAGTCTGCTGCTGCTGGACTTTGGAAACAGGAAGTAAGCCAAACAGGCACGACCAGTCGATCACCGATTAAACCGAGCGGATTGGATTCAGCCCTTCAACTGGATTCAGATTCAAACTGGGAGACAAATACCAGAAAAAGTGATTTTATTTCTTTAAATTATCTCAAAACAGACCAAGCAATGAACAAAGCTGATAGTGTATTCATGTTTTATACAAGCAGTTTGTCAAACGATTCTTATTCTATAGCATACAAGTTTGTTATTCTCAGCACGGATCAGTGTGTGTGTGTGTGTGTGTGTGTGTGTGTGTGTGTTTCTGTATGTCTATGCCAGTCTTCTTTCTCTCTCTCTTCTTTCTCTTTATTTGTTTTTGTCTCTAGCTTTCTTTCATACTCTCTTTTTCCTTTCTTTAATTTCTGTCTTTCTTTGTTTCATTCTTTCTCTTACTCTTTCTTTCTTTCTTTCTTTCTTTCTTTCTCTCTTTCTTTCTCTCTTTCACTCTCTCAGTTAGTTAGTTAGTTTGTTTGTTTCTTTCTTTCTCTATTTGTGTGTATGTGCATGACTGTATGTCTATGCCAATCTTTCTCTCTCTTCCTCTCTCTCTTTGTTTGTTTCTGTTTGTTTTTGTCTCTCCAGCTCTTTCTTAGTTAGTTAGTTATAGTTTGTTTCATTCCCTCTTTCTTTTTCTTTCTTTCTCTCTCTCTCACTCTCTGTTCATTTCTTTCTTTCTTTCTTTTTTCTCTCTCTCTCTCTCTCTCTCTCTCTCTCTCTCTATTTGTGTGTATGTGCATGACTGTATGTCTATGCCAATCTTTCTCTCTCTTCCTCTCTCTCTTTGTTTGTTTCTGTTTGTTTTTGTCTCTCCAGCTCTTTCTTAGTTAGTTAGTTATAGTTTGTTTCATTCCCTCTTTCTTTTTCTTTCTTTCTCTCTCACTCTCTCTGTTCATTTCTTTCTTTCTTTCTTTTCTCTCTCTCTCTCTCTCTCTGTGCGTGTGTGTGTGTGTGTGTGTGTAGTTTGACAGGTTTAATCTTCAGTCTTCAGGTTTCACGGGACTGAGTCGTTGTCGTAAATGTCTGGAAGGAGAAGAAAACAGAACAGATCAGAGGGGAAGCGTCATTCTTTCATTCTTCATAAAACACCAAATAAAGATATTAAACATGAGTTCTAAGACTGATTTTCAGATGTGGATATTTAAAATTCAAACTGAGAGTTCATAAAGCCCAAAGCTCAGGACAGTCACTCAGTACATGTCAACAGTTACTCCTCATTTAAAAAAGAACAGCAGCAATAATTACATGGACTCACACTGGTGTACCAACACAACTTTAACTTTAATAACTTATTACTATTATTATTTTTTTTATAGCACCATTCATCAACAATTACGAGAAAAAGCAAAATCTTCAAGCAAAATCAAAAATTTAAGCAAATGCAAGAATTTGTCTAGTAAAAATTACATTAAAAAAGAAAGAAAGAAAAAAATATGTAGGTAGCCAAAGATTACGCACCGTCAAAATGGTCGACATCGTCGTAAATGTCTCCTTCCCTGTAAAGAAACACTGAGGCTGTTCAACTGTTTCTATTAAAAATCTGTTAAAAAACGTTAGTCAGCATGAAGTGAAAATGGAATTTATCACTATAGTGTAATTATGGATGACAACAAAGTGTATTATAAATTACGTTTAAGACTGTGTGTATAGATACACATGTAGGTAGGTAGTTGTGTATCTGTGTAGATATGTGTATATGTGAATGGGTGTATATACAGAGTGTGTATATGTGTACGACATTAGTGTATACTGTATATTAGCAGCCTATATCTATGTACTATATTTAGGAGTTTGTGTATGTGTTTGTATGTGTATACTATTTATTTACTTATTTATTTTGTGTTGTATCACTAGGTGACTCACTTCATTATTACATTATTACATCATTACATCATTATACAAATAATATACTAAACATCAATTATTATGATGACAATAAAAAAGTATTAAACAAGATATTTCATTTAATTTACTGGATAAAGAAAATTAAACATCTGACATTAAAAAGTCAAATATGAACCTTGGAAACCAACTGATGAGGACTCACATCATATATTACATAACATTATATATTCATTTACATCATTACATTACATTATATATTCACTTACATCTGAAGCAGCAGAGATCTGGACACATATCCATCTGTGAGGAGTGAGACAAGATACACACTTAAAACACAGTAAAACAATCCATTTATAGTGCTAAAATAATCCAGCTGTTATTAAAGGTTTTATGAATGATGTCATCTGAGAACATGAAGCAGTTGGTTTTGAAGCTTTTGAGGAACTTCCACTTAAAACCAGAAGTTTCTCTGCTGTGTTGACACAAACAGGAGTGAACAGTTTAGTCAAAGTTCATTAGTTGCTCTGATGCCGCAAAATAACGGAAGATAATCATTTTCATCAGCAAATGTCTCATGTTGGCAAGCGTTTATCAGCTGAATCCACTGTTGATGAACTCCAGTGTTATTTACTGTTGAGGTTTTCAGTGTCAGTTGATGTATTTTGTTGTTTGTAGTGTTGTGTCAGGTTTAAACTGGATACCACTTCTCATCGTGGTTTTCATTCTTTTCATTTTTCTCTTTGTTTCACCTCTCACCCACACATAACAAGCCTCTGTCCTGTAGCTGTATTCAAACAAGAAGAAGAAGGAAGAGTTTCTGGAGAGCTAACTAAGATGCAATGCATGCTGGGAAGTCTGATAATACAATATTATCAGTTAAGTGATAAGATGTTCAACTGTGTTTTTAGGTGTTAGATGTTTTTAAGTCACAAGTCATGAACTGATGATTATAAATTATGAGGCTGATAACCAGCAAGTTGAAATTAACAAACTCATCTGTATCCACTGAGTTCATGTTAAAGATGAGTTGATTTTTACTGCATTTTCATCACAGGAGGCTCAGTGGGAGCTGTAAGCCTGGCAGTGTGTTATGGCAGCAGTGTACTAACAACAAAGTTCATCATGCCCAAAACAGAAATACAGAGACATATAAATTTGCGTATACTTGCTGCAGCTTGGTGTTGTTTGTTTATTTAAAACATTAAAGAGGTAACCGTAACCTGGGCAAACAGGAAATAACGGAGACAAAATCTCGGTTCAGTTTCCTCTCAGAGTCGACCGTAGAGAGGGAGACGACAGCAAGTAACCAGAAAAGGAAATGATGGAGATGCTTTTCCACAAGGCAACACAACCGATCATGTGATATTTCAGACCAGTAGCAGACGGTCACACGGTGGCAGCCGGTGTGTGAAGAACTCAACTAGTCCAGCCAGCGAGCCGGTTCACACTGCCGAGTCTGAAACCTAACGTTTTCTTTTGTCTGTACAAACCTGCTGAAAGTAGTTTCTGCAGCAAGTTCACTGTGGCCTTTTCACAGGAACATGAGAGTGTGAAGGGAAATGTGAATCTTAAAAGGTCTGCAAGTCAAGCAATCACCCCAAACCTGAACACACACTGAACAAAAAGAGCAAATTACTGTCCTGTAGAAATCTGTGCAGGAGCCTGTGAGACACTGATGAAGGTGTGACATCAAAACGTTGGTCTGCTGCTGTTTGCACTTTGCAAGAGCATTACAGATTACAGTCATAAATGCCATGAAAGGATTTTCTGCCACTTTCATGTCTTTTTGATGTTTAGTAGTTGTGTTTCTCTTCATGCTCTGTATCAATCTGCCAACAGCTGATCTCTGACACAAGAGGGCGATGTCTTCATACTGGATGCTGACGGTGTATTTTACTGTAAGACACATGGACTTACAGCCCACTAGGTGTTCCAGTTAGATTTTCATCTCTTACATTAGATGTCATTTATATTTAGATTTAGAAAAACCCTCTTTCTTATCCAGAATGTCTTACAGAGAGCAGGAAGGGTTCAGGTCAGAGAAGAGCATGAATCCTCTTCACTAACCGTGTGCAATGAGTGGAAATCTGCCTGACAGCACTGGTCAAAAAAATAAAGCGTCTTGGCGCGTGTCATACATTTGCAAATTGTATGTAAACCTCATTTTGTTAGAGTTAGATCTAGTTAGGCTCATTCTCTGTAAAGTCCTTTGAGACATGCATGTGATAAAGGGCTGTAGAAATAAATCAACTTGAACTTGTAGGTGAGTCCACGCAAATTGAGAATGCACCCAATTCACTGACACTTCCGACACAAACCCTCCCGAATGATTGTAGCTCATTTAAGATCCTTTAAAGGAGGCCGCAAAGACTTTGAGTTTGTCCATTCAGACCGGCTGCTGAGGAGACGCAGCGGGTCAGACAGCAGGCAGAGGGTTTCCATCCTGATCTCAGATCAGATCAGAGACGCTGCTGTTATAAAGAGGCTGCAGCCCGGTGGATCAGTCTCACAGCTGAAGCAGCTGCGGTGATGGAGGAACTGTTTGCTTGCTCAGGGCTTGTTTGTGCCACAGCTTGACTTGTACAAATTTCCTTGTGAGTAAGACGAAAACTGCGTTCTTATCTCAAGCAACTGAGGTGCAAGAAATGATCGCCCTCACAACACAATCTTAGTGAGACTGGAGCTCAGTGTCTTGACCGGACACATGACTGCTGCTGCTGGAATCAAACCTGTGAGCTTCTAGTCACATGAAAACTCTCTGATCAACCAGGCAAAACTTTACACCTCCATTAGTCAATCCTCATCTCTCAGACAGGCAGTATTGCCCAGCTCACTCATCCTAAAAAGCTGCTCATGTATCACCGCCTGTAGGTTAAAGGAACATGAGACCGCAGACAGAAGTTAACCTACATTTCCCATACTGGTTGCGGCAGAGAGCTTTCTTGTCGCTGGTGAGCTGGATGACGTCCAGGACTTCTCCCTGAGCCACGGACAGGTCCTTCCCCCCCAGCTTCTTGATGACGCCGTTGGGATCGACCATCATGGTGTGCAGGACGGTCAGCGGCCCTTCAAACTGGAGACAACCGGGACATTCAATTATTTAAACAAGAGTCTCATCTGGAGAGACTTACAGTCAGTGAACAGGGAGGAGTTCAGTGTTGATGGACACATGCTGGCTGTTACGGGCATAGTAAATAGTAACATTTTTGCCAATTAAACTGTCTGCATTTCTGGAATACTGATCAATAAAAATCTAAATTCATTAATAAAAATCAATAAAAGTCTTTCTAATAATGGATATACAGTACTGTGCAAAAGTCTTAGGCACCCTAGATTTTTTATATACATTTTGTCTTATTTGTTTTCTGCATTAGTGTGTCAGTAGAATGATAATTAGAAACTTTTCATTTCATTATTTTTGGAAGCATCTTCGCTTCATGGATTTTTTTTAACATGTGCCTAAGAGTTTTTTGCACAGTAGTGTGTATAGAAGTGGAACCGCTATAGAAAGAAACATCTGTTTTTAGCCTTACTGGTAAAACCTCCACTGGTAAAGAGCCCTCGTCAATAAGTTTCAGTTTTACTTCATGTCTCTCTAAGTTCTGTTAACAAAATCAATCAAAGGGTTTTAGAAAGGGGCTGCTAAACAGTTTGTATGAGAAATATTTACCTTAAACTTCTTTTTCAGCTCCTTCTCCAGTTTTGGATCTATGCTGGAACAAAATGGCGATGATTTATTCATTTTTTGGCAAAAGCAAAACCACAAAGCAGCTTAAAGCTAATCCATCTATCAACAACACACTTTCCCCAGTTTCCTCCCAGAGAATTAACAAAGTAAGTAAAAGTAAATCAATTCTATCCCTAGCCTACAATATCAATCAATAATTTCCGGTTCCCGCTCCTTTTCAGTGAAGCAGATCGGGACAGATACCTGATTTCAGGAGGCGGAGGGGGAAAATCCTCCGATATTGGCTGAACATCATCATAGTCATCTGAGAGGAGAAAAAAGTTGCATATTACATATTTTCAACTTAAAATGATTGCGTAATTACCTCCAAAACCATTATGCTTTGGTTATTATCAAAGTTATTATCGTAAGATAAAATTAAAGCTAAGATGAAAGCTAGGTGTTAAAAAACATTGTCATAAACTGGAAAAAAAAGAGACTTTCTGAAAAAAATGAAACTGAACTGAAACTGTTTTGTGTACTTGTAAAACTAAAACAAAATAAAAATTGCTGAAATGTTTTTAGTTTTCGTCTCTTTGTTTATATGGAGGGTACAAAATAAAGTGAATCTTTGGTGAAGAATTTTAAAGTGGTCCCAACTTTAAGTTAGTTGAGCATGTAATGAAAAATTGATGTAAATAAAATGGAAAAATTATGTATAATTCACTGTTTGTATTAGACAGGTATTGTGCAATACCTGATCTAAAATTCTATCACTATACCTATGTATACATATAAAAATTACCAAAAATAGTAAATCTAGAACTGAAACTAAAGAAAAACTAAACTAAAACTAAACGTGTAAAAAATAAAAAACTGAACTAAAACAGCCAAACCCACGCTGAAAACAAACTAAAACTAAACTGAAACTTAAATAAAGATTGGAAACTTTACAAAAATCTAAAATCCCAAACTATAACAACCCTGATTTGAACATATAAACTGTTATAATACAGTATAAGCAGCTTTGTCCGTGTTGTCTCTGAGATGCAGTGAAGTAAATATTGAGATGTTCCTAAATCGAAGCGACAGAGGTGTTGAAGCTGCGGTGCCGCTCACCTTCTTCCTCCTGAGCCAAGCTGCAGAAAAGAGGAAACACAAACCAACACATCAGTCAACATGGAGGAAACCAAGAAAAGCAATGCAACCAGGCAATAAATACAGTTTACAGGTGGACTGATAGTGCAGCTCATCATAAGTGAGCTGATATACTGAATACGACTTTAAACGCTTTGGTAACACTTTACCTGAAGAGCAAGGGTGGAAGGAACTAATTACAGTTACTCATGTTTCTGTAATTGACTTGCTATTTGGTGTACTTTGAGTATTTTTTAAAGTCAGTAATTTTACTTTTACTTAAGTACATTTTTACTGCAGTATTGTACTTCACTCCATTTTAAATCCCATCCATCACAGAGCAGATTGTGTCTCTCCATCAGCAACAGAAACTGGATCAACGTAAACTGACAAACTATGGATCCATTCACAGTGAGAAGAGGAATCTGACTTTACTTTGTTTCTGCACTTTATTTTGTCATTTCTAATGTTTCCAGTGAAAAGAATCTGTAGTTTGAACTCTGTCTATGAAGGTAAATATGTTGCAAAATGCGAGAGCGTGTAGACTTGATGTGAGAACTTGAAGAACAAAAATGAATGTGAAGTCACAGAAAAAATATTCACAAATGTGTAGATTGATATTTACATGAATACAATGACAGCTGCAAACTTGTAATCCAACATTTACTCATATTTATTTATTTTACTTGAGTCCATTTTCCAGTACAACCACAACTCCGTGATTACGACCTCTCGAATCGATCACTGCAACTTCACAAATGTGCTCTCTTGCATCACAAAATGATGAATCTGCGCACCTTGACTTTTGCAACACTTCTTGCGATAAATGTGTTGCAAAACTCACTTGTAGCTGCTTTTGGAAGAAACTTACCCTGGCTTGGTGTGCCATAAGGTTAGCGGATCTAACTTCGCAGACATGGAGGACGTCCTGAGGACAGCGCATGGAGCGGAGCAAAAGAGCACTTCGTCTTCCGATTTCTACAAGTGAGTTTTGCAACACATTTATCGCAAGAAGTGTTGCAAAAGTCAAGGCGCGCAGATTCGTCACTTTGTGATGCAAGAGAGCACATTTGTGAAGTTGCAGTGACCGATTCGAGAGGTCGTAATCACGGAGTTGTGGTTGTACTGGAAAATGGACTCAAGTAAAATAAATAAATATGAGTAAATGTTGGATTACAAGTTTGCAGCTGTCATTGTATTCATGTAAATATCAATCTACACGTTTGTGAATATTTTTTCTGTGACTTCACATTCATTTTTGTTCTTCAAGTTCTCACATCAAGTCTACAAGCTCTCGCATTTTGCGACATATTTACCTTCATATCTCTCTCCTCTCTCCTTTTAGAATCACATGGAAAAGATCACAGCTAACAACGTTCTCTGTTCTAAAGAGGAACTCAGGAACTTTTACTCTGAGGACATTTTAAATCAGACACTTTTTACATCACCTGACATCACCTGGCACCAAAGATCAGCCAATAGCAGATGACAATTTTCAGGTGTTAGGCTTTACTCAGATTTAGGTTTAGGGTGTAGTTACTCTTTAAGGTTAAGGTTAGTTTAGTGTTAGGGCTGGGTTTAGGGTTGGAAGTAGGATTAGGTTTCGGTTAGGATAAGGGTTAGGAGTTGATGGAAGTTCCTCACAAGTATAGCAATACAAACATGTGTGTGTGTGGATGTGTGTGTGTGTATAACCTGGTGTGTGTTTGTGTGTATTTGGAGGTATACATGTTCTACCTGTCTGTGTGATTGGAGGAATCCATGTAGGTGATGTTGTTGGTCAGCGGCGGGTCGGGCGGCGGCGGGGGTAACGGCGACGGGTCGATTCCTCTGGCCTGCAGCACTTTGCGCTTCACCTCCTCATAGTCGATGTCCACACAGGTGTTGCTGATGTAGCCGTCTGCAAGGACAAGGAGACACACTGTGGCTTCAATATGATGTGCAATATTTTTAGGCAGATTTTTGTCTGCGTGACACGGTCAAGGATGCTGCAGTACTGCACCAAAATATATATTAAACACAAAAAAACATGCGTGTCTGACCCCATATATTAAAACCTGTGGTGTCTTTGTTCTTTCTTGTTTTTATCTCTCTTTATGTCTGCTAATATCTGTAAAGCACTTTGTGATGAAGCTGAGGGTGTGATCACACCTACAGTTCACTGTCACTGGTCTGAACCAGAGTGCAAAAGTTCACTTTGTATTTTTGTATTTGGTCCGTTTAGGTTCACACTGACCAATTACAACCAAAGTAGGGCTTGGAAACAAAAGTCACAAGTAGCTTGTTTATTGAACAGAGTTTTAGTAACCTGTCATCCTGCCAGGTTAGAGACTTTGGCGGCAGGGGGTTTTGATTCCAGTTCCTGTAACTTATGATTTATGTAAGCATGATGGACTTGCTTGTCTCTTCTTCTCTGGTGTTCAGTTAGACCTAGGCCTGTCAGAACCTGTTTTGCCATGGTGGCTCCAAGCTTCATTATGGGTTTCTTATTAGGGAGAGGGTTAGAAGTGGCATATTCTTTACACATGCTTAATTTAACTGGACAGTGAGACTCACAGTTGCCAGTCAGCGAGCGGGCGAGCCACCTGCCCCCCGGGTTGTTCTTCACCCGCAGGATCTCCACGCTGTCTCCCTGTCGCACGCTGAGGTCCAGTTTCCCTCCGTGCCAGTCGTGTCGGACCTTCGCCGTGTGAAGAACCTCCACCTCCCCCTGCAGCTGCAGAGCGGCAGGAAACAAGCTGTGTAAGCTGTGAGCTAACTGGACAATTTACAGAAATGAATGAGATGGAGGCCGAGCTGCTCTGATTGGTTGAGTCAAACCTCAGTGGGCGGAGCCAAAGAACCACAGTTTATCAAGTTAGCTAACTGGCAAACTTGAGTGGCAAAGAAGGAACTCTGGTGAAAATATAAATTAAAAAATTTTTTTTTCATTCCTTCATGACCATGGTATTCAAGGTCAGCTAGCTAACTAGCTAACCTAGACAACTTAGTATGGTAGATTGTATTTTTTCAGTTAGCAGCAGAGTGCTAGGCTTCATAATATTAGCTTCCTCCTCTCTTACCTCTTGTCTTTTTCACTGGGCTTCAGTCTAACGTTACTTAGCTAGAAAAACTGTGACACTTTGGCTCCGCCCACTGAGGTTTAACTCAACCAATCAGATTATTTCTGCCTCCAGAGCAGCTCCACCTCCAAGAAATGTTTCTATAACTAAAACTCCAATCTGCAAATGAGACTCCTGTTCTGTGAGCTGGTGTGTTTCCCTAAACTACCGCTGCATCTAAACAGTAACAGTAATGTCTTCCTGCTGCGACAGGTGTGTTTCCTCTGAAGGAGCCGGACCTCAGAGTGTTTCTGGTTGGACGGATGTTGCGGTTCTCTACCTGGAAGTTCTTCCTCAGCTCGTTCTCTCTTTTCTGACGTTCCTTCTGACGTTCCTTCTGATCTTTCTTCTCCTGCTCCTGCTGTCTCTTCACTTCCTTCTGGGTTTTCTTTTCATTGTGACTCCGGTTCAGCTCCAGTTGGTCCCTTTAAAGTCACAATGAAATGAAAAATGACTTTTTCACCTAGTAAACCAATTCTCCATATCATAACGTACACCTGTTTACCAATAAATGCTAAAAACATACACAATAGCAGCAAGAGGCAACAGAGCTCGCTGTTTCAACCGACAGCTGACTCTGCAGCCAATATTGTCTGTGGGTCCAAGTACTACAGGGATGAAGAGACTCATTATAGGTCCAAAATCGACAAACGTATCCCTTAAATACAGATACTGCAGTGGGCTGCATGTTGGGAAAGTTTGGCAACCCTTGGCTAAAGGGTAAAGGCAGAAATGTTTATACTTACTCATCAATAAATTCATAAACTTCATCGCTGCCCTGCAAGAGAAAGGCGACAGAGAGGGTTAATTTACACTGAACAAAATGAAAAATGTTCACTGATCGGATTCTTAGGTTAAGTTCAGTTTTAGTTTCTCCTGATGGGTCATATGTGTTATTATTATTATTATTATTATCATTATTATTATTGTTGTTATCATTATTCTCTCCTCACCGCTTCCATACACTGTGAACTGTCACTCCAGGAGTCTGTGGATGAATTAGAGATAAGTCAAGTCACAGGAAGATTGAAACTGGAAAGAAAGAGATTCACTACAACATGAGATTTCCTCCATTTAAAAAAGGGACACGTTCTCATGCAAAATGATTGATAGCACAAAATTTAAGGAGATGAAGGTACTTTTAAAGGAATCTTTGGATAATAAAATAGACTAGGAACTGGTAGATATACTGGAGATGAAAGTGTGAAAATAATGGCAAAACACAGAAATTGGTGGATTTGTAAGAAGCGAAGCAGCAGCATGATGCAGCGTATCCCACGATGCTGCCGCTCTTACCGTGCTGCTCAAAGCTGCCAATGTCGTCGTACGTGTCTTGGTTATCTTCAATTTGCCTGCAGATGCAGAAAATCAAGAAAATTAAACAAATACATTTTTCCCATTTGTTATTCAGCAATGACTGTATTTTCCCAGTAAGTGTTTCCTTATATCTGCTCTGAAAATAGGAAATGCTTCAACAAAAGAAAGAAAGAGACAACCGACTAACAAAAAAAGCATTGATTTAATACTATTTCTAACATTTACTTTGAAATACCAATCTATTATCCTGATGATTTCTTCACCATAAAACCTTTTGTGTTTTCACTCTGCAGCACTCATGACCAAATGAAGAGTTTTGTTCCAAAATGAAAAAAGACACCAAATGACTCTGAACATGAAAATAAAACTTACTAAGGAGTGTGATTTATTTTTTAAGGTATCTTCAGATATTAACTTGCAGAATTGTGACATTTTAGAAAGTGTAATCGTCTGTATTTCTGAAATGTTGAGTGATGAAGAGTAAGGATTTGCAGATGTAACTCACCCATCACATTATAGTCGTTGTAATCTGAGTAAATCTTGACAATAACGCAGTAATTGGCTATATTTATGCAAAAATAAGGATTTTAACAATGTCTCCTGGACAGTGGGCCCGTGTGATGACACATAAGTGTAATAAATAAAATAAATGTAGCCGATTACTGTCTATCAAGATTTACTCTCTCTACTGTAAGTGCCTTAAGTTTATATACTATGACAATGGTTGTAGTTGATTTTTCAAATGTAATTTCATACATTTCTGCTTGCCTGCCGTCTTTATATCATGAGAACTGCAATGAAAATACATTTCTGACTTTCCTGTGGCATGCTTAATGCTTTTATTTATGCTGAATGTGTCTTTGAAGTTAAATAATAAATCAAATCAAATCAGCATTTCCTTTCCTTTAACATCCAAGACAGATTCGGTATGCGCTCATCCTGTAGTTCGTTGACTTGGGTTCTGGTGACTTGGGACTTGACTCTGACTTGTACTTTGATGACTTGAAAAGGTTTCTAAAGTCTTGACTTGAGATCTTGTGTTTGTGTAAATGACTTAGATTGAAAGTGATGAGATTTGTTCCAGCGGACGACTGAATTTAAATTCTGTTTTCTGAATTTGTATGGAATGATTGAATTTATTGAAGTTGAAACTGATTATAGAAATCAAACTCATGATGCTCTTACCAAGTTTTTATCCTATTAAAACCATACTGGATTGAAAAGTCCTAGATATTTAGTTTTCTTTAAGATATTAAATTGATACTGGACTCTTGATTTGTTCTGACTTGGCTTGCTGTTCTACATTTAGACTTGAGACTTGACATTAATGACATGGACTTGACTTGGACTTGACTTGGTAATCTACATTTAGACTTGGGACTTGATTTGAGACTTGAGCCTCCAGATTTGAGCCTGACTTGGGACTTGAGGGAAGCTGACTTGGTCTCATCTCTGGTTCTCTGAGATCCTGTGGACTGGTTAATACTCACACAGAGGCGGGCTGGTGCGGCAGGCTGCTGGGTTTATTGGGACGTTGTGGCAGACCTGGAGGACTCATTAGTCCAGGTCCGAGAGGGCTGGCTAACCCGGGTCTCGGAAGATTCATTAGTCCAGGTCCTGGAGGACTGACTAGTCCAGGTCCGAGTGGGCTGGCTAACCCGGGTCTCGGAAGATTCATTAATCCAGATCCTGGAGGACTGAATAGTCCAGGTAAAGACAGTCTGCTGCCTCCAGAGCCTGAAGAACCTGAGGAGGAACCAGACAGATCTTAAGAGTTTTATTCCAAAATGAGATAAATGGCACCTACTCTTATAAAATGAAAAAAGACGCTGACTCATGACAAACTGTAACTTTAACTTCAATACGCTCTATTTGTTCTATTTTGTTGTTCTCTAATCAAGAGAGATAGAGTTATGAGCCGTCTTAAAACCTTTGCTTATGAAATACTTATTGAGGATAGAGGCATCTGCGTTTTGGAAATATTGACTGATGCATTACAGGTTGCAGACTTTTAAAAAAATGGATTTATAGTGTTTTAGAATCAAACCCTTCTTTTCTTTGATCCTTTGATTCTTTTAAAATGTATGACTCTTTTCATCAGGATGATTTACAGTGAGTGCAACATTACAATAAGCAACCAATAGTAAAAGTGCAAAAGAAGTCCTCACTTCCTCTGAAGACAGCAGATTTTACTGAGACATTTTCATCTTGGAAAATAGATTGTAAGGTTTATTGTGAGGTTTTGCCATCATCCAGTGAAGCAGTAAGACAAATAAAATGGTAACGTGTCACAGCTGGTGACAGTAGATGACAGGAAACTACATTTTTTAATCCTCCAGCTACATTGGGTGTTGCTTCCAAATTTACCAGCCAGTTTAAACGTTCTGCCAGCCCAAATAACCTTTACAACAGAAAAGAACCTCCATTTGTCTGCTGTTTACCTGCCATTTTTTTGGCTACAATCAAATTTTCCCAGGATGAACACGGGTCTTTATCTGCGATCCTACCTACTTGTTTCTGAGCGTTAACCTCCAGAGAAAGCTTCTCACCCTCGCTCCTCCTCGGAGCAGGCAGCGCTGCTGGAGCTCGGCTGCTCCTCAGGTACGGCTCCAGGTTGACGGCGGGAGGCCGCCTGGGCTTCATGGGCCGGGGCCCCTCATGGGGCAGGGGCCTCCTCAGCGGGGTCACGTCCCCCACCGCCCTCTGGCCGGGCAGCTGCCGGGCCGGACCCGGGCCGGGGGCCGGGATGCTTGGTTTGCTGGGAGTGCCGGGGATGACGGGTTTGCTGGGAGTGCCGGGGATGATGGGTTTGCTGGGAATGCTGGGAGTGCTGGGAGTGCTGGGAGTGCTGGGGCCCGGCCTGGCGCTTTGCGGCCCCTGGTGCCTCAGCATCATGTTCTGTAGCATCTCTCCTGTCTGCTTGACCCTGCTGGAGTCTGGCGGCTGGGCGGCGGCTCTGAGGCCGGGAGAGGGAGGCGTTCGAGGGCCGACGGCCTGCGGCAGCGGAGCGGCAGGAGGCCTGGGGGAGGAGGGAGCCCTCGGCCCGGGGAACCTCACCGCGCCCGGTCCAGAGAGAGGCGGAGGAACCGTGGGAGACAGTTTGTGTCGGACCAGGCCGTTCTCTGTCCCAGGGAGGACTCCTCTCCCAAAACCAGGCCGGGGGGATTTTGGGGAGCCGCTGTCCCAGCTGCCACTGTCGGACGTGTTGGTCCTGCCGTGGAACTTGGCCCTCAGCGCCTTGACGTCAACACTCTCCTCCTGAACACAGAGGAGAAGCTACTGCAGCCGCTCTGCTTCTGAAGCAGGAAGTTAGCAGCGCAGCACAGAGCAAGGCATCCCTCCTACTCTCTCTTTCTCACACACACACACACACACACATACACACACAGCAAACCTCCAACCCCTACACTGCAGCTATCTTTGCAAAGCCAGAATACACAGCGCAGTTTCCTGGGTGTTTTGATCATTACAGGAACTGGGTGACTCTAAAACTTCATAACACTGACAAGTCTCATCCAACAATATTCAACAATTTGCACCAGATGAAACTTCTCTAAAGTCTAAATACTAAGGTAGTAAAGGCAGTACACTTTGGAAAAAAACAAAAAGTTACATGCTAGTTATTTCATCCAGAGTCAGTATATTTTGAGAAGCAGCTAACAATCTAAGTGTGAAGTGTGAGGAGCAACAGCCTGCCAGGAATACAGGGGTGAATCATTCTTACATTTGTGAACATGAATGTCCTGTAAACCGATCAATCTGGTGTTAAATGTCTTAAGGCTTAAAATATTTTTGTTAAAAGCGTATAAATCTGCCAACAGGGTGAGAAAGTTTCACTTGTTTCCAGTGTAGTTTCACTTACTTCAAGAGTTTCCCTGCAACAAATGACAAAATCTTGAAATGAGGCAGATCATTACAAGATAATGTCAGTTTATTGGAGAGAATACCTGAGCTCAGCTGGGACAAAATCAAATCATCTCGCTTCAAAAGCAGTTTTTACACTCTTGTTTAAAGAAAAGTAAGCTTTTAAGACTCAATACTTGATAACATGACTTGCTAAGATGGACAGTTTTTGCAAGAGAACTGAGATCTTTGTCAATGATCAGCCTGAAGCTCCTCCATAGTGAATGAATGGGAGTCTGTTTTGAATGACACATTACAATGTTTAATGTCTTTTGTGTCAAGACTGAACGTTGTGTTGTAGTAGAGCCCAAAGCAAGTTTTAGGGTTTTAGAATTTGGGTGCGACACCTACAGTTTATTTTCTTTGGTCTGAACCAGAGTGGAAAAGTTCACTTTGTCGCATTTTTGTATTTGATTAGTTTAGGTTCAAACTGCCCAATTACAAGCCAACCAGGGCTTCCAAACAAAAGTCACATGACTCACACGCATCTCTCTTATTGGACAGAGTTTTGGTAACCTGTCGTTATGCAGGTTAGAGGTTTTGGCGGCGAGGAAGTCAAAACAAATCCTCAAAACAAACGCTCCTCGGCCCAGACACTGAGGAGGCATTTCACCTGTTCTTGACTCTCAGTTTGCCCTCGCTTCATTTTGTTTTGCTAGACTTTCCAAGCATGAGGAACTGCTGACTATCAGATGTCAACATCCGTCTCCTTCTACCCATAATCCCGTGTGTTTTGGGGTGGTTTCCTGTAGTCGGTTGGATTACGTTCTCACTCCTAAAGGACTGAGACTCTGGACGCCGTTACTTGGTGCCACCAGAGTTCAAACCAGAGGTCATTGAACTAAGGGAGGAATTTGAATAAACCACTTTAAATAATGTGGTGTGAATGTGCCAAAAGTTGTACCATGAGGCCAAGCGGCTCTGGAGGCAGAAGTAATCTGATTGGTTGAGTTAAACCTCAGTGGGCGGAGCCAAAGAACCACAGCTTTTCACACATTTATTTAAATTAGGTAACTGGCAAACTTGATTGGCAAAGAAGGAACTCTGGTCAAAATAAGAACATGCCTGTGGAGGCTTGTGTTACACCGTGTGAATGAAGCGTGTTTGACTCTGTTATATTGACGAAAACAGAAACGAAAACAGAAACATATTGATCTTGAAGGAGTGAAACCATCTGCCGTCTGAACACCTGAAGCTGTAACCTTTGTGAAGCCAAAGCGAGGCAGTGATGCTGAGCAGGAAGTGCAGTGCAGACCACACGTCTCAGCACCTCACCAGCATCCTGCACCCGTCGCCACGGCAACGACCCTCACCGTCAACTTTGCACCAATAAGCTGCAAGCTCTGCTAGCGCTAGTTTCTCTTAACATGAGAAACAAAGGAAACAGTCAAAAAGCTCAGGTCTGCACCACAACACACACACACACACACACACACACACACACACACACACACACCTCTGCCTTTGTTCTGCAGCCGCCCGCTGACTGAAAGTGGAACCGTGTGTGTGTGTGTGTGTGTGTGTGTGTGTGTGTGTGTTGCCTCCTTTGGCATTTGTCACACTCTCAGATGTCTAAACGGTCTCTCAGCAGGTGGGCTGAAGATCAAACTCTGTCATCAGAATTACATATTTACAATAGAAACAACAAATAAAGACAGAATGAGATATTACTTCATTATTTGAAAAATATGGCACTTGTTCTTTAAAATGCTTGCTGGTACGAAATGAAAACTCATTCTGGAATATTATAAAAGTAAAAAAAATGTAAAAGTTCTCATCTCTATTAAGACTAGACTGATACATCGGGCCGATATTGTCTTTTTATTACATATCAGATATCATTCAAAACCTGACATGATATTTGATTTTCTTTGCGCATTTCATTTAATCATTTAATTCTACAGTTATGTTTTTTTTTTTCTAAATTGATTCTTCATTTAAAGGCAGTAATGCCTCCCAGAGTTTCTCTACCATTGAACAGGTGTGGTGGGTCACTCTGCCTTAAAGAGCTGCTGACACTAAAAGGATTTCATCAGTCTGGTTTCAGTGGAGAGTTTTAGTGTCCCATGATGCTCTGAATGCTGTTTCAGAGGCTTTTCCACCCTGATGAGAAGAAAACTCTGGAAAAAACACTGAATACTTCTGAAAATGTTCTGAAAATTATCAAAATAAATGTTATTGAATTTTGCTACAAAATATCAGCTATTGGCGCCTTCAGTTTAAAAACAGCAGTATTGATACTGATCTTCAAATCCCCCAATTAAGACTTTTTAAGACCTTTGCCAAGAAAATAGTAACATTTTTAGAAGCCATATGTATTTTAAATAGAGAGTAATGAATGTCAGTTAACTCTGGAGAAGGAGATGGAGAAGATACTGAATGAACACGCTGTCAGTATCATGGAGTGTGTCAATGATTAACTAGTGATAACAGTGTAATATAATGCTTCCTTTCATCAGCAGCACATCTTTAAATAGTTGACAAGAGCCAAGTTCCCTTTTACTGCAAACATGACGAGTTTTACCATGACCAAGCACTTCAACACCAACAAGGAGAGCAGGTTTTGGCGTTTTTACATGGATTTACATACGCCACAAATTTTGTATCTGAAACCTAATATACTTCTACATGAAATGAAGGAATGTCTGCCAGGTTAAGAGCAGTTATTTGTCTCATGAGGGAAGCAGACTTGAGCTGTAAACCCCAGAGTGAGACAGAAAAAGCAGCAGAAGAGCTTCACATCTCAGCGAGGTTATTCATAGACACCTTGACTGTCAGAAGGAAACGAGCCTGATAAGACAGGCGAGACAATGCTGTAAATAGAGGTTACATGTGTGAAGCAGAGTCAGACAGAGTGTGAGAGGTGGCATGGACCAACTGAACGCTCCAACAGTTGATTATTTAGGGGGAAAAAACATTAAAAAAATAAGAATTCATGTCAGATTTCTTACCATATTTGCCTGAGAGAGGGTGATTGTTCAGCTGAATCCGAAGCGCTCCATGTCCAGCAGTGAGTCGGTGTCCCACCTGGCTGATGCTCCTGTACATCCAGCTGCTTGCCCTGCAGTGTGACTAAACTTAACTGCAGATGAGGAAATGCTGTGTGGTTTAATGTGGGCAGCAGAGGGACTCCAGCGTCACGACATGAACGACATGAACACACTCTGACTCCACATCACTGTCCTACTTTTGGCTTCTTCATTTATTTGTTCTTTTCTTTCTTTTAAGGCCTTTCGTCTCACCGGCACGATTTATACTTTTTTTTAATTTTCTTTGTTCTCTCTGTGTTTTAGAGAAGCAAAGTGGGAAGCATCTCAGATAAAGTGAGGCAAAGTAACTTGGGGTCTCAGTGGCACAATTTGTATTTTTTTCATTTTTTCATTTTCTCTCTGTGTTTTATCATTTATATGTGTGAGTACAGCAAAGTGAAGTAAAGCAAAGCAAATCGATGCAATTTCAAGAAAAGTAAAGGCAATGTAACTTGGGGTTTCTTTGTTTCAATGGCGCCATTTTTTTTTATTTTCTTTGTTCTTTCTGTGTTTTATCATTTATATGTGTGAGTACAGCAAAGTGAAGCAAAGCAAAATCATTTCAAGCAAAGGAAGAAAAGTGTAAATCCAAGCCCTAAGTAAGTTTCTTTGTCTCAGTGGGACAATTTGTGTTTTATCATGTATATTTGAGTACAGCAAAGTGAAGTAAAGCAAAGCAAAGTCATTCCAAGCAAAGGAAGCAAAACAAAGTGATGTCATTTCAAGAGAAAAGCAGCTTGGGGTTTCTTTGTCTAACTGATGCAATGTGTCATTCTTTTCATTTTCTCTCATTTTCTCTCTGTGAAGTAAACCAAAGCAAAGTCATTTCAAGTCAAGGAAGTCAGAATTGTGTATGCAGAAGAAATGAGGATGTGAATTTATAAAAGACCAAGAGGCTTTGAAGGAATCCATGACTATTTATTTGGATCAAGTGCTGACATTAATGTTAATATTGCTGAACATTGACAAAACAATACCAGCGATCTGTTCTTATTATGAGAAACAAGAGTTTTCATTTTGGATCAGAACTACAGTATCAGTATATTCCAGTTTAAAGTTTTAAATACATCTGTAGATCTTCAACACGCAGACGACAAAATGGAGGAAAACTGTTTCAATGAAAACTGGTTTGCTGCTGGACACTTAATAACTCACTGAACGACTTGTTTCAGTGTTTTAATTTTCCAGTTTACCTGAGTAGTTTCAAAAATCAGACTCTGTAAACTTGGATTTGTAAACATGTTAGACGCTGATATTCCTAGAAAAAAAAAACACAGAGCAGCTGAATTAGATTTGGACTCATCATGACTTTAAGAAGTTGCTGTAAATGATTTTGATTCATGTGCAGAAAGGAAAACGAAAATACAAGTATAAGCATGAAAAAAAATCCCCTTTGGCCCCAAAAAACAGAACTGTGCCCATTCAGAGATTCATATCAGCACAATAAAACAAAAACACAGCAAAGGCATCAAGCCATCTTCACTTTTATCCAACAACCAAACCACAGCAGCCATTTCCCAGTCCGCCCAGTTCATATCAGTGAGGGCTGATGGGGTGTGGTGGGGGACAGTGGCTGCAGCGCTCCTGTCCCTCCAGAGGGGGCGTACGGGGCGTTTAAAGGGGCGGGGCATGTGACAGCGGGGACTCCAGCGGGGACTCCAGCGGGGACTCCAGCGGGGACTCCAGCGGGACGTCCTGCTGGGATCTGACCCCACATGACCCCAGGCTGAGGGTTCACACCGTACGCTGGAAACCGCCCGCCGCCCGCCGGGGCCCACGCCACCGGGGCGCTCGGCCGGGGGGGCCAGGGCGCCGGGGCCGGACCCGCCCACTGGACGCTCCCCACAGGCCCCCGCTGGCCCCACGGCATGCTGGGAGGAGGGGAGTATGGAGAGCCCCCTGCTGGCTCCTGCTGGCCCCACGGCATGCTGGGAGGAGGTGAGTAGGGAGAGCCCATGGGAGAGCCCCCTGTGGGGTCCTGCTGGCCCCACGGCATGCTGGGAGGAGGGGAGTAGGGAGAGCCCCCTGCTGGCTGCCCGGGGAAACAGGAGAGGATCTGAAGGGGAGGCAGGGCTTGATGTGGAGATCCTACAGAAATCAGAAGAGAGATAAAGTGAGTCCTCTGTTCTGGCTGCATAATTACATATTAATACCCACTGCAATATTCTCTATATATTCCTGCTTATTAGTATTAGTTTTATTATTAATCTCTCTATACTGTCTTCCACAGCTTCCCACCAGTACAATCAGTCCAGTTCCAACAGAGAAACATGTTCTTACTGTACAGATAAGAATCCTGTTTCTTACATTTCTTACATCTTACATTTAATTTTTTTTTTTTTTGTATTTGTTGCTTAATATTTTATTTTCACTTCCAAGAATATTACAACACATGAGACATAGTAAAAAGTGCATAGGAATGTGCAAAAAATGACCTGACTATGGACACATGTAGAGAGCAAACAGTAAAACAAAAAAAAAAACAATAAAGGAAAATTGTCTATTTTTAGTTTTCTATACCACTTATACTTGAATATTTATATAGTTGTATATTACTTCTTTACACTGTGCCCTTTGTGGTATTATATATGTTGTTCTTAGCAATGTGTGTGTCTGTCTGATGAGTGCAAATTGAATTGAACTGAATTACGTGCTGCCTCATTAAGAGACTTATTCCTTAACTTCTTCTTCTAATGTTTTATTCTAGTTCTCTTTGTCTTCATTTTGTGTTGTTTTCATGCTGAATGTGACCTACAGGAGCAAACCACCCACACAAATTCAACTTATGTGCAAACTAACTGGGCCAATAAAACAGATTCTGACTCTGATTCTGAAATAAAGTGCAGATGACAGATGCTTCAATTACAGTTACATTCAACTTTTTAGGTTTTTACCCTTGCTAAATGAAAGAAAATTTGGGGGAAGGGGGTAGCAAGATGATTTATGGGATAGGAAAAAAACATATTTATACTCTCTCTACATATTTTTCTCTAATTTTTGGTTTTCTTCTTGTGAAATACTGATAGTTTTCAGCCTGTCGGCCTCCTCTGATAACCTGATAAACAATCCCTGTAAGTAAATTATAGGGACATTTATATATTCCTCATTTCAGTGGGGACCCCTGGAGACCCCTCAGTGACCACTAGGGGGCCCCAGACCCCACTGAGAACCACAGGCAGGGTTCCCATGGGCCTTGAAAATCTTTGAAATTTTGTGGATTTGAAAAAAATAATGCTTTGAAAGTTTTTGAAAATGAATAGATGGCCTTGAAAGTATTTTTTAATTCATTTTTTTATTAAAATTTTACCTCTGGACCGCTCTCCATCCTAGCAACAGATTGAAAATGAAGACTCTCAGCAGGATTTCTTAACTTGACGAGATGATTAGTACAAGCTAAAGCCTCTACGATGCCTCATTTTGACAAATGTCATGTTTTCCCCTAAAACTTACTGATTTTGAGTCCTTGAATTTGACCAAACGAGACTCTGATATTCAAGTGAGTGTGGGAATTCTTCACAAGTTTTCTTCCCTGGGTGAAATTTTAATCTTCAGCCAAAGTTTTTCTTATTTAGCCATGACCAAAACCTTAATCCAATTGTTTTAGTTGCCTAACCTTAACCCCAGCTTTAACTGAACTTGTTTTATTTGCCTGAACTTGTTGTTGTTGTTGTCGTCACGTAATCCTTTCCTGGTGGTTCACATAATTTATGTCCACAACACATAATCTGCGTTTCAGATGTTCGTTCTCATCTCACAATATTTTCTGAGGCTGTGCTGACCGGTCAGACTCTCCTCAGTCCCACAGCAGCTGATTTGCATCCAGCGGCCATGTTTCCTGCTACAGCGTCCTGCCGGCTCTCATCACCAAAATGTTTAGAATGCAAAAATGTAAATTCCTACTTGTCTGTTTCTTCTTGTAGCTCCAGACATCAACATTTTATCTTTTTTTTCTATTTCTAGCAGCAGCGGCAGGCTTGCTCTTCCCTGAGGTTGGGAAAAGTGAATCTTCCAACGTGGGAACGGAGCGCGTGTTGAAAGAGACAGAAATAAACTGTGAGATTATTTATTCCGATGTCAGATGCCCAGTAAACACTGCACATTCCTCCCACTTGTATAACATTAAAACGTGATAAAAAATTTGGTTCTTGGCCAGCGTTACCATGGGAACATAGTATACACCACAGGGAACATAAGACTCATGTCATGAACTTATATAAAGTTGAAGCTTGACGGAGACTTGGTTCTTAGCTAGCGTCATCATGGGAATATAGTTATGTGTACAATAATATGAAGCGTTATTGATCCCCCATAGAGAAATTCTCTTTTCTCTTCCCCCTCCACAGAGAGGTCAGAGGTCAGAGGTCAGTGTCAGTGCCAAGTCTGACCACTTCGTCCCATTTGTAATTGTAAATAGGTGAAAAAAAGTGAGAGACTAGTTTTTTATATATTGGGAGAATCTGCTTTATCAAAGTCCTGTCTCCTACTTTTTTCCACCTATTTACAATTAATTGGTAAACATATTATTTTCTTCGTTCCATCAGCATAAGTTTCCTCCGCCCGGATTTCAGTGCTCCACTCAAACTGGAAGGTTTAATAAACATAAAGAAAGTGATTTACTTAAAAACAATTTAGCAGTTTAGTTTTTTTTATATATTGTCAGAATCTGCCTTGTCGGCGTTCCTTTATGTGCTAGAAGTGAATTTCAGACTGTTCCTCCAGACAATGGCAGTGAATGGAGAGAGAAAAAAACACAATTTTCCAGTCTCCTCTACCGGAGCAACAGATCACAGAATCACTGATTTTGGGGTTTTATCATAGAGGAAGAGACACAACCCAAGATACTACAGCACTTTAAGTAGACTTTAAGTAGACTTTTACTTATACTAAAGTAGAATATGAGCCCATTAACAGAAGTTGTAGTTGAGCAGGATATGTTCCTCTCTCCTCTGTACGGACTGACCTGGCTGACTGGTTTCAGCGGTCTGGCTGCTCATCAGCGGCTCCTCCAGTCGGACGGAGAAGATTTCCATCAGCTCATCGCTGGGTGACGCCTGCAGACAGAGCAACGGAAAAACACTTCACTCTGAAATATACATTTATATTTATAGATAATTAGCTTTTTTTTGTCTTTTTTTTAACCAGTAAGTGGTTTAAAGAAAAGGGCATGGGTCATACTTGTACAGTAAAAAATCTTCCCTTGAATAATTCTACTTTAACCTCATCACTATTTTTATAACCAGTAAGTATAGTAGTAAGTATTTATCTGACAACTAGTGCCCAGGGAGCGACCTACAATGAGTGAATGAGTTGAAACTCAGTGGGTGGAGCCAAAGAACCACAGTTTTACAAAAGCACAAGTTAGCTAACTGGCAAAGTTGAATGGGAAATAAGGAACTCTGGTAAAATTAATAAAAATATAAATGGCAACGACTTGTTTTTTTCATTCATTCATGATCATGGCTACTATTTGCTATGTTATTTCTGAATCAAAACATTCATCAGTAAATAATATTGATCTATTGGTAAAAACACTATTTTTCCTGGGGACCAAACTACCATGACTTGGGTTGTATACAACACAATCAGAAATATCAACTGACTGGTGATCCTGTGTAACTCATCAGGCAGAGCAAGGCACTAACACTGGGTTAGAGGTTTGATTCCCACTGGGCCGTCCACTCATAGTAATAGTGAATCCACTAATAGTGTGAATATTACGGGTGTTGTTGGTCCTGGTGAGCAGCTCGGCCGCGGACTGAACAGATCCAGATCACCTGGAGTCTGGAAACGACAAATGGACACAGTCAGTGAGATTCAGAGACTTCAGAGACAACCACCTAGAACATCCTAGCAACCACCTAGAACATCCTAGCAACCACCTAGAAGCGCCCTAGCAACCACCTAGTATACCCTAGCAACCACTTAAAAACACCTTAGCAACTACCTAGAAGCCACCTAGCATCCACCTAGTACACCCTAGCAACCACCTAGAAACACCCTAGCAACCACCTAGAAACACCATAGCAACCACCTAGTACACCCTAGCAACCATCTAGAACACCCTAGCAACCACCTAGAAACACCCTAGCAACCACCTAGAACTCCCTAGCAACCACTTAAAAACACCCTAGCAACCACCTAGAAGCGCCCTAGCAACCACCTAGTACACCCTAGCAACCATCTAGAACACCCTAGCAACCACCTAGAAACACCCTAGCAACCACCTAGTACACCCTAGCAACCACCTAGAACTCCCTAGCAACCAAGTTTAAACACCCTAGCAACCACCAAGAAATACCCTAGCAACCGGTACTCTTCAGCAAGCCCACGCATTTTCTCCAAGAAATGTATTCTAGTTCTGTTTTACTGTTGTACTTGCTTTGTGAAGCACTTTGTAACACTGTTAAGAAAGGTGCTATACAAATAACGTTTTTTGTTATTATTATTATTAAAAAATTATATTAAAACAGCTTTGGAAACTGTTTTGAACTGATATCAGATAGATATTTAGGTTCTGATTTCACCAAACGACGATGACTAACATCGTCTCCACTTTCATTTCTCAGCTGTATTTCCATGGGTTTTCATGTTGGTGCAGGTCGTTGTGTCAACATCTATTCAGTTTCACAATGTTTGCTGGGAATCTTTGGCTGGACCGAGCTGAAACTACTTCTCATGCCTTTCCTCTGTGCTTTCCCTCTTCTCTTCTCTTACTGTTTATTTTTTCTCCTCTCCTCTCTTCTCTTCTCTCTCTTTCCTTACCTTTGGCAGAGGGGCTGAACTCTCATCCAGAAGCAGTAAGCCGCTGTTCTGGAAATCAAAAAGACACAGGAAATGTGATGGAAAAAGAAGGCCTTGATAAAAAAAAAAAAGACAGTGAGAAAGATAATGATTGGTACCTGTGCTGGTTCCTCTGTGGCTTCCTGTATCGTCTCCTGGTCCAGACTTTGGCAAACCTCCTTGATGTCGTCCAGGACTGGATCCGCCTGTCCAACACAGAGGAAAACACACACAACGCCTCGATTCACAATCATTTCATTTAAACACACATTCACCCCTGGGTGCTGCCAGGTACAACAACAGCCTTCTAACGGTTTATATTTTGTTTCTTCCCTCAATTACAGGTCAAGGTGACAGATTTGTGATTAGCCGTGAGGGAACTGCATCATTCGTGGGGGACGACATGTTAACTGTTGCCTTGTTGCCTTGCCTTGTCATCATCTAGGACTGCCCTGCTAACTGTAACGAAAATCAGGACTAAAACCTTTGGACAGGCAGCATTTGGTACCTATGGCCCTATCAGCCTCCCAGAGGATCTGAGGAAGGTGGATAATATTAATATTTTTAAATGCCAGCTCAAAACCTACCTTGTTTTTGCTCTGGCTTTTACCGAGGTGTGTAATGTATTGTTGTAGTTTAATTGTATTTTATTCTTTTGTATTACCTCTAACTGTTCTGTACATTGGTCTCTATTGCTGTAACCTGTCCATATCCTGTCTTATCTGCTGCACTGGAAAACACTTTGAATTGCATTCACTTGTACGAAAACTGCTCTATAAATGAAGTTTTGGTCGACTGACTGATTGATTGTTTTCTCGGGTTTTTCTCAAATAAACATAGTGTTGTTACCAGGTTGGCCATCTTGATGTAGAAGAGGCGGTAGCTGCCTTGGTGCAGGTGGATGTAGCTCAGCGCTCGGGGATCAGACTCGTCTTTCCTCAGAGAGCTGATGCTGCTGCTCTCATGGTCGTGCTGCACAGCCTGACCGGGAAACATCACATCACATCACTGGAGTTTATCTGACAGGCTTATCTGCAGCGAGCGTTTACATGCTACTGAAATGTCCATCTGCTATTGGCTGATCTTTGGTGCCAGGTGATGTCACCACCTGTTGTACTCTAAAGACGGTGACATAACCTGGCACCAAAGATCAGCCAAAAAGCAGATGGACATTTCAACCCTAACCCTAACCAGCTTTACACAGGTTTTGGTTTGGTCTTAAGTTACTTTTTTAAATTGAAGTGATAGGAATGATTTGTTTGGGTTTAACAGCAAGTTGGAGAATTGTTCAGTGTTGGTGGAGGTTTGCGTTTCCTTCTAGGTGTCACTGCAACCTGAGCTTGAACCAGAAACTGGACCAACACAGGGACAGATGTGGAACCAAAACCTAAATAGCCCCCAAAAACCCATAAAGAACCACTACTGTATAAAATCACAGGGGAACACTGTGCAAGTGTCATTATTGACAGTTGAATTTTTTAAGATTAATAGTTTATCGCTGCTGTGCTGCTGGAAGAAAATCTCGTAGTGGATGCCACAAATCCTGCGTTTAAGGGAATGAAAACAGAGCTCTGATTTTCTAATTGAGGCCTCGGTGTTTTGGAAATTGCAGAATATGTTTTCAGTGGTTTTCATGAGGCCAAGAGTCATGGCACTTGTTCAACATACCAAGGACCAAGTAATCTTTAAACTGAAGGAAGAAAAACACCAAAATTGGAGTTACTGAGGTTTTTAATCCAACTATGCAAGTGAGTGCTACCTTTAAGGGGCAATATAAAAGCGGAATCAACCTTTTTTCTCTCATCAGAAAAAGATGAAAAAAAGAAAAATAGAAAAACCGAAGGCCAAAGAAAACGTTGTAAGAAACAGAGAGCAGTTTTATGGCAGCGCTCCAGGTCTGTTGTGCACAAACTCCGCTCTCCTTCCCAAAGGAAGCCTGTCACATGTCAAATGTCTTATTTTTGGAAAATTAAATCAGAGGAACACAAACAGTCTGAACCTCGGTGTGTTTTCAGTGATGGAGTCTGACATCAGTGTGGTAACCGACTGTTTCTGTCCACAGCGGCTGGCATGTCCCGAAATTCACCTGCTAGAGACTGGAATAGGACTTCAACATGGCTGCTTGGTTGGTTGCCAAAGTGACTTTCAGAATAGACGACGGTATGAAATGAACTGGACACAATTAACTTTTCTTTGACTATGAAATAATCCATTTGCACTGCATATTGGCAAAAAAAACGCCTAATTTGTACCACTAAGTTTTATTTTAACTGCTGGAAACTGGCAGCGGGCCTTCCAGACTCTCTGTCCCAATCAGTCCATCTTCCTCCATTGTTTTTTTTTTACCATATTGGTTGTTCTATTTTTTGCTGACTCAGTGGTTTGTTTTATTTGGCATTTTCTCCTCCTGCTGGCTGCCTGGTGCCAACATTTTCTACTGCGAACTCAGATGTTCTCTGATCAAAAATCGCCCTCGTTATTAGTTTCTCTGGCTTCTTCTAAACCTTCAAAGGCATTTTTGGCCCAAGCCGCTGTTCATTTCTGACCCAGGCACAGCCAAACCAGCAGCAGGTTGTACTGTAGTAATACTCTGTACACTCTGGTGGAAATACTACAGAATATCATCAAAATATCTTCTAAAATCCTCTGCAGGAGCGAAACAAATGGTCAACATGTTGTGTCTCGTCTCATCTGGGCTTCACAGGTTAACAAACAGGGAATCTCTCTTTCTTAATGTAATCTGTTACTTACATAGATTACAGTGAAGGATAGAAGTAACAATTTACATTTACTCATATTACTGTAACTGAGTAGCTTTTTGTGTACTTGAATGAATTTTTAAATCAGTAATTTTACGTGTATGTTTTGACTCTAACCCTCCTGTCATGTTTTGGGTCAAATTGACCCCAGCATGATTCTTTCTCTGCTTGTCTCATTTAGTGTAATGAACATGTAAAGAAACTCTCATTTTGAGCATAGGTGAGCCCCTCCAGCATGTTTTTATCACAGATAATCAAGTCAAAACCAGGTGACCTAACTGTTACTGATTAACCCAGGAAGTGAAATCTACTTCTATGTAATTCTCCAGCGCTGTGTGACATGAGAGAGAGAGAGAGAGTGAGGGAGAGAGAGAGAGAGAGAGAGAGAGAGAGAGAGAGAGAGAGAGAGAGAGAGAGAGAGAGAGAGAGACTCACCCCTGTCCTCTCGTCCACGATCTTCAGGCCGCTGGAGGAAACTTTCAGCCACACTCTCTGCTTGTGTTTCCCCTGGCTTCTGCCTGCTGCCTCCAGACCCTTAGAGAGTACGCACACACACACACACACACACACACACACACATTGCAGTCTCCAGTGATAGGAGGTCAAGTGAAACCATTGCGGTTCCACTGAAGGACCTTGGGATTGACTCTAAATTGTTTCTTTGTAGGGGAAGATTTATTGTTGTATGGAAGCCCTGATGGGACATAGTGGGAAAGAGATTTGCAGGATGAAAAAACTAAGTCAGCGTGTTTTTTGTCACAGGGGATCAATCTGGACTTTACAGATGGTCTCTCTCTAACCACCAAACCACTCTGCTTCATGTTTCTCTGTATAAGAAAAGCAACAAACCAAATCATCTGGAGACTGGAGACTGGAGGGTTGGGAAGGAGCTGTGTTTCAAACCAACAGCCTGCTGGGTGAGGCATCAGTTCAGAAAGAGGTTTTCATCTGTCTCGTGCCCCGATCAATTAATCAGCAGAAGAATTCACTTCCAAAATGCTACATATCCATTTTGGGAAAAAAAAAACTATAGTTCAATATTTCTAAAATATCAAGGATCCAGAGGGTAAAACTGATCATTTTGTCCACAAAGGACTTAAGGATGCAATAAGCAAAACTTTTCTGCATTAAGATACCACTAAATAAAGACTTTATCAGTCTGTGTGTTCAGGCCTAAATCTCCTGTTTGCCTAATTGGCTTTTCAATGATGTTGGGGCATGTTGGGCGTGTCTTGTGGGCGGGGCCAGCGGTGAGCCGGGTGTGTCTGTCAAGGTGAGGCTGGCGGCCACAGAGCAGGAAGTCACAGCAACAACAACAACAACAATGGAGGAAAGCAGGAAGAAAAGAAAGAAGAGCGAAGCGAAACGTTCAGAAACACGGTGAACATCGGCGTCAGATCGGCTGCGGAGGCTTTACGCTGCCGGCGACCTCAGCCTCAGGAGAGATGACATCATCAAGACTGACAGGTGCTGGGGAGGGGGGGGGCGGGGCTAACAATACACTTAGCTTTAAATGACCTACAATCCTTTAAAAAGCAAAATCATTTGTTTTGATTTTGTGCTGCAGCATCAATCATTTTGTAAGTGTAACTTTTTCAAATGGTGGCTTGTCATTCTGGAACCAAATTCTTTAATTTTACAGCTGTTATTTTCCTATGTAGGATCCATAATATTAATAATGTTTAAAATGCTACACTTATGGGGATTTTGCATCATGGGATGAGTGCGGGACTTTGCATGTTGTCTCGGCCTCTGGAAATGAATCCTGGAGAACTCTAAGTCATAACAACTATCGATGACAGATTTTAATCTCACATATCATTTGATGACAGACAGAAATGTTATTTTTTAATATTCCCTCTGATAGAACTGACTGTTTGTAGGAGATGAGAACATCAGAGGAGGAGGAGGGGGTTTGTTTTGGCAGTGAGGTCGTTCTGGTCGTTTCCCTCCCAGCAGGATACCTTGAGCTTCATCATGGAGTCCAAACACATCTTGTCTCCCTGGGCGTCGGGCACCGGGTCCACGCCGATGAGCTTGGCCTTGTACCGAACCCCGTCTCCATGGAAACGGGAGGAGGTGTCACCGGGGGTCTTGGAGGCGGCGGAGGCGGCTCCTGGGAAACAAGAACAGAGGGCCAATGAGCCGCAACGAAGGGTCAACTATGACCCACAGCCAGCGAGGACTGCTGTGTGTGTGTGTGTGTGTGTGTGTGTGTGTCTTTGTGTGTTTCTGTGTATGTGTCTTGTGTTTGTGTGTGTTAATGTGAGTAAAGTACATTTATGTTTGTATGTGTTTGTGCCTGAATGTGTGTGTCTTTGTATGCCTGTGTGTGTGTTTGTGTGCATTTGTATGTGTGTGTGCACTTGTGTATCTTTGTGTGTATGTTTGTGTGTGTATATGTGATGTATATTTGTGTGTTGGTGTATGAGTGTACATGGACATGTGAGTATGGGTGTGTTTGTAAGAGTATGTATTTTATGTGTGTGTGTGTGTGTGTGTATTGCTGAGCCAGCGTTTGCCTGATCCCTAGTCAATGTTTCATCCCACTTCCTGGAATGGAATTGACAATTAGCGTTTATGGAAATGTGAGTGTGTGTGTGTGTTGTGACAAAGGTTGTCTCTTTAACAGCATCACTGTGGTTGTGTAACAGTTTCATGGCTTTCATCCGCTATTTGGTTCAGTGTTGAACACACAACACACATTTATGCTATTTTTCATTGCAACATATTGTCAATAAAAAGGAGGTTAAATTCTGACCTCCAGTCGGTCATCCTGAGGCAAACAACCAGCAATATAAATAAAATCATTTACATTTTCAGAAAAAACATCAATTTCTGCGTTTTTGTTCAGGTAACTCACATCAGTGTGATACTAACTACTGATGTGTAGCTTAGTCAGCTGTAGTTTATTTCATAACCCTAACAAAAAAGTCACGTGAAAACCCACATGTGACTTCAAAGCACGTGCTTGTTGGACATGTTGGTTTTCATATGCGAACAAATTTTTTCACGTTGTATTCTGACATCACATGTGACAGTTTTTACTTTAGATGTGAACATTTCAAATCATATGTGAAGCGTTTCACTTGCCGTTACACATGACAATATTTGCTTCACATGTGAAAACTTAATTTCACATGCAGAGAGACAGTTCACAGGTTAAAGCGTCTTGTTACAGGGGGAATTTCTCATGTTCACATATGAAAACCAACATGTGTCCAAAAAGCACATGTGATTTGAATTCATGTGGGTTAATTGAAGGTATTTCTATGGAATGAAATCTCCTGGTCTAGAGTATCTGTGTTTATCCCGTACAGTATCTGTTTCCTGGTTGATGGTTTGTTTCTGTTTGTTTTCAGGTGAGTTTTTATTCGCCCCTTGGGGTTTTTTTATCCCACTTGAACAAATCTGTATTCGCTCTCTCCTCATTCTATGTTTTATCACTGCTCTTGTCTTTTATCACTGCAAAATTAACTAAACAAACTAAGGCGAGAACACAGTATGAGATTCCGGACAGCTTTATTAGATTAGCTTCGACAATCCTGTCCCCTATTTTACCTTGAAAGTGTGACTACTGCAGGCTTGCTGGTATTTTTATAGGCACAGAATTGGAATTCAGACTCATCCAAAGTAATCAAATTCCTATAAAAGACCATTGGTGGCTCACCAAGTAGCGTGCGTACCATATAAGGCTCAGTCCTTCCTGCAGTGACCCGGGTTCGAATCCGGCCCACGGTCATTTGCTGCATGTCTTCCCCTCTCTCTCTCTCCCATACCTTCCTGTCTCTCTCTCACACTATCTCTGTCAATAAAGCATAAAATGCCTAGAATAAATCTAAAAAAAAAAAAAGACCATTGGTCTTGGTGGCTAATGGTTAACATGTCAAAGAAGCTAGTAAATAGGATTATGCAAGATTTACATTTTGACGGCTTCTCAGATTATCTGTCACTCTGTTCACAAAACAACTGAATTTGCAAAATGGAAATACCAGAAGAGATGTTGGTTTTGGAGCGATGAGAGCTCATCTGCAGATCCGACACCTACAGTATAAACAGACATCAGTCCGCTGTGCATGAAAGCGTAGGAGGCTGGAAGTGTCTTAAGGGTTTTCCAGCAAGACTTTATTGTATAATCAAACCAGCGAACATCAACAAAGTGTTTCGAGGTCAAAAAAGCTGGACAGTGTTCAGCGGTGGGAGACGGAGGAACCAAACAGTCTGACGGTCGGACCTGAAAACAACCTGCTCACCCCCGATCCCAGCAGAGGAAATATTTTACCACAAGTGTTCAGAAACACACCATAGAAGAAGAGTTTTGAAAAAGTGACGCCTACTCTTACAAAATGAAAGCATAAAACTAAAACAAGCTGTGGTTCTCTTTAAAGGACAGCAGGCAACTTAAGTCATCGGTTGACAAAATGGCAGCACTTTACAGGTTGGATCCTCTATATTAGAAATAGTGAACAATGGACTCCAGGTAATTATTTCTATTTATTACAAGATGGACATGCATCTTTTTGGAATGGGATTCTTCTTCATACTGACAGTATCAAACCGATCCATTTGAGTCGTAACAGAATACTTATAATGTCATAACATACTCTAAATACAAAAAAATGTAACTGTATTCTATTACATTACCAAAGATATAATGTATCCTGACTACAGATACTTGTGGCAGCTGTTCTACATCTTAAAATAAAATGTGGTGCAGAAGAAAAATTGTGTTTATATGCAAAGCTGAAATAAATTTCCTGAACAATATAAATTGGTGAAGTTTTATCTGGGAGGAGATACTGAGCATCAAATATTTGACAATATACCAGCTGGCAAAACTGTTATGTGCTTTCTATCTTATTAAATGTTTCACACCAAAAATATCATGAATAACTCAATTTTGATTAAACAAAGAAAGAATAAAAACTATAATAAGGTTCAGATAAAACCTTATAATTACTTTTCACTGACTTCACTTTTTCTCATGTGTAATTTTATACCTATTCACTTAAAGTAATTTATTCCCTTGGATTACATTACTGATAAAACATTTTTATAAGGCAACTACTAGCTGCAATAGAATTTTTAAAGTAAGTGACTCAACGATGCCAGAAAAAAAGGTACAGGAGTTTTGTCTTGACCACCGTGCATTTTAGTTTATCCAATAATTTCTGAAAGGATTTCATGAGCACCGAGGATCAAAAGCTCTGTACCTTTTCTTTCTGAGAGTCAGCAGCAGCCCAGCTCTCCTACCTCTTCTGCTGGAGGACAGCCAGGTCCTGACGGTAGTCTGACCTGGGGCCGGACCTGGACCTGAAGCTGGGGCTGGGACGGGACCCAGACCCGGGGCGGGACGGCTCCCAGCTGTAGGCGACGCCTCTCGCTCCGTCTGCATCATGAAGCACCGCCTGACGAGGCCTGTTCAGGAACATGACACCACACACACACACACACACACACACGCGTAAAAACCAAACTCATCGCGGGTGTCAGACATCTTAGTAAAACAAAGCAAATTGTGGGATAAATCCTCAACATGCTGGAGTAGTTTCCTGTCTGTAAAGTTCAGGAGAAAATGTTTCATCCATCTCACCTGTCGGGAAGGTTCCTGGACTGTGAGCGCTCTCCTCTCCTCTCCTCGGCTCGACTCACAGCCGCACGAGACTCCTCAGAGTCAAAGGTCAAAAGACTCACTGGTGATATATTAACATCCGCCGGGAGGCCGGAGACATGGGAACATGGAGAGGGCTGAAGTGGCTCTGATAGGAAGGTTAGTGCATGTTAGGCAGCATGATGCTTTCCCTGTAAAGTGGGGAGTGTGAGTTCATGTATTTCCCTCAAGGACGTGCTTATGGGTGGTATTTCCCTAAAATAACCGCCGATTTAAATGTGACTGGCTGCCAAAACCACGGAGCTGCCTGACCGCTGAGAAGATCCAGGACCAGGAAGTGCCGCTTTAAAAGATTATTCATCCAAACACAACTCACCATAATATATCTTTAGGTAGCACTTTACTTGAAGAGCATTTTGATGCATTACAGGCAGATCATAGACTGTAAATTCTACAAAAAAATAAAGATTATAAACTTTTCCTACAATATAATCATCAGAAACAGCGGAAAATAACATTAAATTTAAAATACATGCAGATTGTAGAGCAATTAGAAGCAAAGATAAACTTTTCTTACAATATAATCATCAGAAAACTTGGAAAATAACATTACATTTAAAATACAAGGAGATTATAAACCTATTAGAAGCAAAGCTAAAGTTTTCTTACAATATAATCATCAGAAAACTTGGAAAATAACATTACATTTAAAATACAAGGAGATTATAAACCTATTAGAAGCAAAGCTAAAGTTTTCTTACAATATAATCATCAGAAAACTTGGAAAATAACATTACATTTAAAATACAAGGAGATTATAAACCTATTAGAAGCAGAGATAAAGTTTTCTTACAATATAATCATCAGAAAACTTGGAAACTAACATTCAATTTAAAATACAAGGAGATTATAAACGTTTCTTACAATATAATCATCAGACAAACAGCAGAAAATAACATTACATTTTATATCATGGCATTAACTATACAGTTGCCCCATAAAGTATTCAAACCCCTAGATTCCTTCCACCATGTAGCACTGATCTGAAACACTTTGCACTGCACTTATGATTATATTCTGCAATTATAATTATAATTTATGTGCAGTTTTATTTTAAAGTGCCGCTCCAGCTCTCATGATGGATTGTTAGTGCGTCATTACCTCCGCCAAGGAGGTTATGTTTTCGGTGCTGTTTGTTTGTTTGTCTGTTTGTTTGTCTGTTAGCAGGATTACAGAAAAACCACTGGCCCGATTTTCAGGAAACTTTGTGGAAGGGTGTAGCATGGGCCAAGGAAGAACCCATTAAATTTTTGAGTGGATCCGACTCACGAACAAGAAATAATAGCACGAACCTTGGCGGAGGTCTGTGCTCTCCGAGTGCCCTTCTAGTTTTTAATGAGTCGGGCACCAAGGCAGAAACAAATAAAGTTTTCCACTCACTTTAATGGCCTATAAAGGTTTTAATCTTTAATCTTGAATATAAAAGTAGTTGACTAAAGCATTTCCATAGTTTAGCATATGACAGAGAGAGAACAGTAGTAAGAGTGTGTGTGTGTGTGTGTGTGTGTGTGTGGGAAGGAAAGGAAACTCCAGAGAGCTTGGGGGCAAACTTCCTGCAGAGAGAGATGAGGCGATAAGGAACCGCAGCTCCAAATAAAGACACAGAGGAAGAAGACAGTAAAGAACTGAGACTGTTACAGTGATAATCCTCGATATTTACATGTCTATTTTAACGCTCTCTCTCTGCCTGCTCTAACACAAGTGATCCAACATGAAGCTTTTCCATTGTCCATTGTCGGATGCGTTTTACATTTCTGCTTTGTTTGGAATCAACAGAAGAAGAAGAACTGGGTAGTTAGCATGAGCAGTGATAGCCACCATGACTGAACAGACAGAGAAAAGAGAAACTCAAACTGCATCAACAAAAAATACAAGCTCCGCCCACCCTGTTTGATTGACAGGTGATCTCTGGGAAGTGCAGTGCAGAAACACCACAGTGAGGCTGAGGGACAAAGATCGAGATAAAAAAAAAATTTGGCTCTTACAGATTACCACTTTAATAAACTGAAAAGGAGGAAATAACTAGTTTAAAATATCGAAACAGTAACAGTAAAAATACATCATGTTGTTGGAGCAGAAATCTTAAGATATGTTTCTCAAACAAGCACACACATGGATTTTAGTCTTGTTAACTGTTCCATCATGTAGACCGCCATTAAAGGTCCCATATGGTGTAAAGCAGGACTCCCCTTGCCTCTGTGATGATAAAGGAGTTGGATGGTCTATCTAAACATGGTGAAAGTATCAAAACTAAATCCACACAATCCATATTAGAAAAGCGAGCCTCTAAACGAGCCGTTTGGACTTCTGTAACTTTGTGGCGTCACAAAGGTTCGCTCATTATCATTTCTGTAAGAAATAATAGACTAACAAAGTGTTTTTTTCAAAGCGGTCGAGCGGTCGTCATCGTTTATTACCGGAGAGTTTTCCCTACCTGTAGCCGCCGGGCCGCGGCGTCTCACGTTTCACCAATCGTTAGCCAATCGGAACAGAGGGTCGTTAATATTAATGAGCCTTAAAGACACGGCGACAGAAACAGCCTGTTCTTGGTAAGGCTCAGAGAGATGCTGGAAAATGAACGTGGAGAAATGGATTGAGAGTGTTTTTGGTTCATGACACCACACACACAGCTTTGAATGGACCTAAAGACACAAAATAAAACACTGGAAAGAGGAGAATATGGGACCTTTAAAGGTCTACAGTAAACACACAAATTTAAATAGCTAATTTCCCAGAAAATATTTTCTCAAACATTGTGATAAATTGTTCTTCCTCCAATTCCTTCCAATAATCACAAATGTAGGCTATTCAGTGTTTTAAATGATTTGCTTTATGATTTATTGAAGGTGAAAAACCCACCGAATATCCAATATCAACATCTTTACTCAGGTCACACACAACCCGCAGCTGAATGGAACAAGTTCAGGCTCCTTCTTTGGGGTTTGTCGAAAGGCATTCTGGGAAACGTAGTAAATCACTAACTGCAGTAGAAGTAGACGAGGCAGGTTGAGGGAAAGTGGGTTCACCAAAAAAAAAATCACTAAATAACTCCTGAAATGCATTGAACAAAAGACTGATGAGATCTAACAGTGGCAGAGGATGTGAGGGCGATTTCTCCTTTAAAATAACATCACATTTAGTCAAAGCTTTTATCCAATTGTAGTTCTGTTTAGTCCAGTGTCTCGGTCCGGGACAGTTAGACAGGCTGCATGGCTGTTAATGGAGATGCACTGTCTTGTTTTGGGCAGCGAACCTGTGAAGTTTCACTTTCGGCCCTGTCTCCCGCCTGGTGGGAAGCATTAAAACGCCCGCATAGCACTTTCCTGAATAAATATTTATGACCCGGGAAGCCTGATCACAAGACGATGACTAATATCTGGGTGAGCGGAGGGAGAGAGAGAGGCTCCTCTGCATGCCGAAACACATTTTTCTCAGGGAAGCGAAGCAAATTTGTTTAAACCCCCCAGAAGCAGGAAGAGAGTTTTATTTCAGATTAGCCGAAGCTTTCCTGCAAAATCTCCTCTAAATGAGACGGATTCCTTCAGAGTTGTAATAATGTGGAAAAACCAGAATATTTAGGTCAGCTGTGGAGAAGTTAGTAACCTGAGGACACGAAATACCAGACGCTAATCCGCTTTGTTGGTCGATCTGCAGGAAAACACGACACAACGCTGGAAAAGACCCCGGAGATTAAAGGCATCATTTCTGGAACTGAGGGGGGTTTCAAGTTTTCTTTTTAATAAGTGTCAGATATCGGTCAGTCACATTTCCCAACAGTGACACTGAAAACTCATCTTCTTCATGAGATACATCAGACCCCCCCCCCCCCCCCCCCCCCCCCCCGTCCCCCCATCCCCCACCTCCACACACACACACACACACACACACACACTTTCTCCCATATCTCCCTCCCTCCTCTGCTTCTGTCTTGAACTTCTAACTTCTAAAAATCCCTTCTATCTTTCCTCCTCAGCTCTTCTCTTCGCTTCTTATCGCTCTGATCTTTACGCTCCTTGCAGTTTGTTACTTGTAATGTTGGTGATGCAGGAATTTAATGAGTTTATTTTTCTATTCTTAGTCTATTTTCCCTAATATGCTCCTGTTTATTAAGTTTAAAAAACCCTTTCTGCGTCATCTCCCTGGCTCTTATTTCTTTCCCCAGCTCTTCTCGATCAAACATGATCAATCGAGGCTCACAGGAATATTTAGCTCCATCTACTGTCAGGCCGCTGTGACCTTTGACCCTTCACCTCCTTAAAATTAGTTTCATGTGATAAGGGCTTGTGCAGCGTTTCAATTTCAAAATTCCAGACTTTTTCTTGATTTCTTAATTTGATTTCCATATTGATCAAATTCTTTCCCCATACATTTCCACTCTTTCCAGACCTGTGGAGCAGAGGTGGGGACTCGAGTCACATGACTTGGACTGAAGTCAGAGTCGAGTCACAGTTTTAATAGCTTGAGACTTGACTTGCTGCATGAAGAGAAGACTTGAGACTGACTTGACTTGGGTTCTGGTGACTTGGGACTTGACTCTGACTTGTACTCTGATGACTTGAAAAGGTTTCTAAAGTCTTGACTTGAGATCTTGTGTTTGTGTAAATGACTTAGATTGAAAGTGATGAGATTTGTTCCAGCAGACGACTGAATTTAAATTCTGTTTTCTGAATTTGTATGGAATGATTGAATTTATTGAAGTTGAAACTGATTATAGAAATCAAACTCATGATGCTCTTACCAAGTTTTTATCCTATTAAAACCATATTGCATTGAAAAGTCCTAGATATTTAGTTTTCTTTAAGATGTTCTTGCTGTTCTACATTTAGACTTGGGACTTGACTTGAGACTTGTGCCTCAAGACTTCAGACTGACTTGGGACTTGAGTTGACCTGGCACCAGTTGCATAAAGATAGACCTAGTCTTAGACTTAAATGTGACCTTAAGTCAAACTATACTATAGACACTTATATATACCTGTTCCTACTACTTCTTGATAGTTGTAGATCTCTAATGGGTCGTTTCTGTCTCTAGACTCACTCTTCTTCAGGTTCTTTCCAAAAACCAAATATTTGCCATCTTTTATGAAATAGCTTCAGTATTTAAACCTCCTAGGCCGACTCGTTGCCATAACAACAAAATTCTTAACTCAAGATTAGCCAGGGGGGAAGGCGGCTAACTTTCCCACCTCAAAATAAGTCAGTCGTAATATTTAAGTAACAGACAGTCTTAATTAGCCTAGTCCAACCTGAGAATCTAAGACCAGTCTAAGGCTTAGACTAGGCTTAAACTAGCTTTATGCAACTGGCCCCTGGTCACACTTCTGCTGTGTAATGTTGCTCATCGAGGAATTGAAGCTCATTCTACTGTTGCGTTCACTGTCCGTCACTCTGGAGCGTCAGATAAAAGCCTAAAATGTGAAATGTAAAGTTAAGTAAAGATGTTCATATCTGTAAAGTGACACATTCTTTAATTCCTTCCTGGCAGGATCTGGCCTGAACGTGACTCCAGATGGATATTTGCGGCCGGACGGTGGAATCGAAGGCGCTGGCTGCTCTCCAGCGGGCGGATCTGAAGACGACTCGGCCGGATCACTGTGACGAGTGCAGTCGAGCGTTTCCCACATCCGCTGTCGAAAAATACGCAGGAAGCAAATCTGCTGCTGACGTGTGAAAACCTCTTAAGTATTTTCATGTTTTCACTTAAATTGAAGGATTACACGCTCCTCTGTGGGTTGGGAAAGTTACACGACCCTTTGGTCTTATGAAACCTTTTCAAAGCCTGTTGGATAAACTGAAAAATGCATTGTGGTCAAGCTGAACACGAGGCAGTTTTTATTTATTTGATTTTGGAGATACATGGTTTTCACCCGACAGTGAGGAAATCTAGAATTTAGACATTTTTATCTTTAAAATAAGACATTCATGATTTAAAACGCTGCCTTTTGACATTAAAGTGATAAACGTATTATTTCCTTACATAATTCCATCTGCAAGTTTCCTCTGACTGGATTTCAGTGTTCCACTTGTTCAAACTGAATTGTTTAATAAACATAAAGAAAGAGATTCACTTAAAAACAATTCAGCAGCATGACTAGTTTTTTATATATTGTCAGAATCTGCTTTGTTGGCGTTCCTTTATGTGCTAGAAGTGTGATTTTCAGATTGTTCCTCCATACAATGTCAGTGAATGGAGAGAGAAAAAAAATACATTTCTCCAGTCTCCTCTTGCATCGTTCCTCTGCACTGTGTTTGAGTTTCTGCTGTCCTTGTTTCTGTCGGGATGTTCTGTGTCACTGAGTTTGTTGTTGATCTCTTCTCTGCACCAGTTCCAGATCCGTACACGTTTATCGTAGCTGCTGATTCTGATTGTGATTAAAACACAAGCTGTTTATCCCAGCGGGTCGGTTTGTATGGACATGAACAAAGTCTTCCCACAGCGGACAAACTGTGAAAGATTTCCAGATTCACACGTCAAACGGTCACGAAAACAGCAAGGTGGAACAAGGTGGCCGCAGGAGCGTACAGTGTGGCCGGACGCCAAATGCCTGTGTGTGTCCTCGCAAACAGAAACACAGCCTTATATAGGAGAGATCACACTGTACAGACCAGGAGGCCGCAGGTCGAACTTTCCCTGCAAACTGTTAGAAGGAGTGTAAATTTTTTGGGGATTTGCTAAAGATTAATTCAGTTCAACAGCATCGTCCAGTCCGGTTATTTGGATAGTCCAGTGTTGATACTCTAATTCCTATCAAGTGACCATAATGTGTCTCTAAACAGTCTACTGAGTTTCAAGTGAGATTCATAACTGTGTGAACAGTAGTTTATATATATTCAGCGTCTGGGCTCGGGTTAATCTTGGGGTTGGGGATAAGTTTAGTAATAGGGTTAGAGTTAGGCTAATGGCTCAGCCACACTGGGTGCGTTTCTGTTCTGTTTGTGTGCCAACATGCCAAGCTTGTGCTTATTACAGTCATTCATCACCGTGTCAGTAAACTAAATAGAGGATACATAAACCAGTGTCACTTAAATAAATGTTGGAGATGAGCTGAGAAGCTTCTGTTTGGCTGCAGTACACCTACACTCTCAAACAAGTGACACAATTACTCTACATGGTACATTAATGTTCCTCACGGTACACAAAAACCCGGAAAAATAAGCAAAACTAGATAATTATGTTCACTTGCCCATAGGTAAAATGTAGATAGGTGCAACACAACCGATGGAACAAGAACAGATCTGGTGTAGCAGCTTAAAGTTCAGATACACAAATGTTACGCATGTTGTGTAGTTCAGGTGTAAGGTCAGGGTTTAGAGTCACAGTCTGTGGAGATTCACCAAACAGGCAGGTGACACTTTGTTGAACATCTACTTTTTGTCACCTGACAAGATAGTTGAGCATCAACACTGGACGATCCAAATAAAGTGTCACCCATCCTCCCTTTGAGCTACGGTGGCCTGTAACTGACACAAACAATGAAGTCACATTTTCACAATGGAGAGCAGTAAGCTAATCAGAGCGGGAAACGTCTGCTGAAGAGTTCCCATGTAGAATACCGGAATAATAATAATAATGCTTTGTCATTCGCTTTTTTGGCTTGAGAACGAGGCTGTCTTAACTTCTGGAGCTGAGATGTGTTGCGACAGAAGTCTTGAGCTTTTGTTCCAAAACAAAAGTACAGAACAGAAAGTGAGTTTTGCCAAAATGTTCAGCAGCTGGTGAAGAAATCGTTGAGTCACTGGTAATGATCAGATGTATTATGGTCATTTTTTGGCTATGGCAGTAAAACTCTGACTTATTGCCCATGTAAATGGCACCTAATAAGATAAAATAAGATAAGATAAGATAAGATAAGATAAGATAGCACTTTATTGATCCCCTGGGGGAAATTTGGGTGCCACAGCAGCAACTGGTGGAACAATGCCAAGGAAGTAGGGGCAGTGGTGGCCTAAAGGTTAGAGAAGCGAGCTTGTGACCGGAAGGTCGTCGGTTCAATCCCCCGGACCGGCAGGATAAATCTGGGTGGGGAAAGTGAAAAGCAGCGCTTGCCCCTCCCTCATTACCACCACTGAGGTGCCCTTGAGCAAGGCCCTTAACCCCAACCGCTCCAGTGGAGCTGCTCAGTGGCCAGCAGATCAGACTGTGGTTGTACTGGTCAGCTTCCAGGTGTGAATATGATCAGGGTGTTCCTGAAAAAGAGAGCATTGCTCTCAGTGAAACTCCCCTGAATAAATAAAGGTGAAAAAAAAAAAAAAAAAGTGCAAGAAAGGCAATAAAAACAATACAGTAAAGGTAATAAGAAAGGTAATATAATAACTATAAATGATTCTAGTTCTATGCATTAAATGGAGTCTGTGCAGGATTGAGTCCAAGGATTTAGTCCAGAGGTGCGTGACATCCATACAACATGGTCAAGTTTTAAGTTGACTAATAACAATCTTGATAATATAAAAAACCTAAGAAGCTATTTTACTCAACCCGTGTTACTTTAATGATGTTTTTTGTCACATTTTCAAACAATAAGTATCCATTCTGAGGTCTGTGTTTAGTTTGGGCCCTCGCTCTTCTGTTTGGGTTCTCGTCACCAGAAGGTCGCAGGTTCAATTCCCGTAACAGCCGAGACTCTGAGCTCCACCTGCTCGCTCACTGTGAGTCTCTGGATCGGAGCGTCAGCCGAACGCCTGAAATGTAAATGACACCTTCTGCTGAACAAAGCCGCTGGTACGATTTACAAACACAGAGGAAGAGTTTATTTAATGTTCAGGAGCTTTAAACAGTGAACAGTTTACATTCACAGTACAGTAACAAACTCATACAGAGCAAATAGGATGCTGTGTTACTTCACTAACAGTACATGTTTTCACAAATCATGTCACTCAATTTATTATTTTATTATATTTAGAATAATCCTCAGTGAGCTTCCAAACACTGCGAGCCGTCTGACGAATGTTAGAGCCAAGTGTTCTCTGCAGACGACAGCATGGAGGAAGAACAAAAGAACAATATGTATTTATGTTTATTTATGTTTTAGGCATTTAACATTGACGCTGTTGTCCAGATCCACCTACAGTGAGTGAGCAGGTGCCTTGCTCAGTGACACTTCGACAGCTCACACGGCTGCTGGGATCGAACCTATCGAGGGTTTAGAGTGAAAGGGGCGTAAATGACTGTTTCCTAATTTGATAGCAATTATTGAAAACTGATTGACTGCATCTTCTTTAGTCAAAAAATAACATAAGAACCATTCATACTCATACAGAGATTAAGATTCAGAAAATTGATATTCTATAAAAACTGATTAAGTGCAGTTACACCCTTTTTCCACCAAATTGAACCTTGGGTTTTTGGGATTTTCCCCTTTATTTCAGTTGTCTTTATGGATACAACTGTGCTCTTTTGACCATCAGATAGAGATCAACAAGAGCTTTCCAATGACATATAATTCATTCTCAAACCAATTTTCGACCCAAAATGTCACTTATGCCCCTTTCACACCAACTGACTTCCTGTTGATGGGTTTCTCTAAACTCTGGGTCAGACTGCTTCGATTCAGCTGAGAAGCAACAACAATGAAATATTGAAACAGTATCAGCAGAAGAAATATACCGCACTTACATCTGAATTTCTATATTTAAAGTAATAATTTGTGACATTTCCATATCAATAAATGTTCTGCTCCTCTCTCTCTGCTCTAACACAACAGCCATCCAACCTATATCCAGTTCATGAAAGTGGTTTCCGGTTTGTTTGGAATAAATAGAAGAAGAACTGGATAGTTAGCATGAGCAGTGATAGCCACCATGGCTGAACAGACAAAAAAAAGAGAAACTCAAACTGCATCGACAGAAAAAACAAGCTCCGCCCACACTGTTTTATTGACAGGTGATCTCTGGGAAGTGCAGTGCAGAAACACCACAGTGAGGCTGAGGGACAAAGATGGAGACTAAATAACAAAACAAAACAAAACACAGAAACTTGCAGATCACCACATTAATCACATGAACTCTTTTGATTTCCACCGGCTAAATATTTGAAAGTGAAGGTAGCGGTCGCTGGGAAATGAATGGATTAATAGAAAGCAGGGGGATGAGGTGCGGGAAGTTCCCTCCTCCCTCCTCTTGGACGTACATCTTTACGATGAAGTGCGTCACTTCAACGTCCACAACTTCCTGTAAGTGCAGGAATGTGACCTGTAAGTGCAGGAATGTGTATAATTCCTATGATATATGCCTGCAAACACACACACATTATCTTAAAATGCAAGAACGGGCGACCTACATTACATTCACTGTTTAGGGATTTTCCTGATGCTCTCATCCACCGACACTTAGTAAAATAAGCCACAACTCATTCATCAAGTCAGCCATGAATATCTCCATATGGTCATGTTCAGGTCACAGTCTGCCAGTAAGGGAAACAATGAATACGTCACTTTACAGATTCTTGCCTTCATCACACACATGAGAACGTCATTAACGTTATATTTTAGGCTTTTAGCTGACGCTCCAGAGAGACGTACAGTGAGTTCCACAGTAGAATAAGCTTAAATTCCTCGATCACCAACATTATAAGCAACTGATAGTATGGAAGTTAAGGGTCAGAGGTCACAACAACCAGACAGTAGATGGAACAAAATATCCCTCTGACCCCTGAATGTCTGTGGCTGGTAGAAAAGTAGCAGGTAAAAAAAATAACGAGCAGCTTAAAAATCAGAAAGGATTTTGTTCCCGGACAGGAGATTTAGAGATTAGAGCCAGGAGAGGAGGGAGATATGGAAAAGACGAGGAGAACATTTCTGTAAGTGATGAAACTTCAGGTTCTACAGAAGATAGGGAGTGACTCCTCAGAAACCTGACAGTTTTATTATTACTGGTTTCCCAACAGCTACAGCAGCGCTCAGGACCGTTCTCCAGAAAGAGAATGTATTGCATGCAATTGTAAAATTGCATGAACCCCCACAGCAGAGAAGTCTTCATGTGAAAGTAAACTTGTAAATCCAAACTGCACATTGTGCTGTGTTGCAAAGAGATGTATTAACATTGAGGAGTAAAGTAAACATGGTAATTATGAGGCAAAATGGTCAATGATGAATTGGCATTATTGATTTAAAAACATCATCCAATACTTTAAATCTGGCCTTTTCAAACAAAACTACTCTGGAGGAATAATCTGATTGGTTGAGTTAGACCTCAGTGGGCGGAGCCAAAGAACCACAGTTTTTCAGAGTTAACTGGCAAACTTGAAAAACAAAGAAAAAACTCTAAAACTCTAAAAATAGAAATGGTAATTACTTCTTTTTTCATTCATTCCTGACCATGACATGATGTTGAAGGTCAGCAGCTAGCTAACTAGCTTACCTAGATAGCTATAGGCTAGTATGGCTAGTTTGAACTTGAAGGTCAGCTAGCTAACTAGCTTACCTAGATAACTTAGTATGGATAGATTGCATTTTTTCAGTTAGCAGCAGAGCGCTAGGCTTCATAATATTAGCTTCCTCCTCTCTTACCTCTTGTCTTTTTCACTGGGCTTCAGTCTAACTTAACTTCTTAATTTGTTTCTTCAGATCGCTGTTTTCATGTGAAAACCTTGTTACTCCAATTTTGGTAATTTTGATGTTTTGGCTTCATTTGAAAACTGACATGGCTTTCTGTGGGCTGAGAAAATTCAACCAGACTGGGGTTTATGAAACCTTTTCAAAATCAACCTGACACACTGAAAAATGCCCGTCATCAAGTTAAAAAATGCTGCTTTTTAGTTCCTGAAAAGATGATATTTTGGAGATACGAGGTTTTCACTTGACAGGGACAATATACTCCCCATGGGACTCTGATAGCTGTGAATCACTGATGTCTGGTGATATAACTCCTGACCCTCTGGTGTTAAGAGCTGACCGTGGGCTCCCTGGAACTGCTGGAGACCCAGGAAGTCCTCCTGACTCACTTCCTGTTTCCCTCCTTTCACAGCTCCTTCACTCTCTCTCAGCTCTCTGGAGCTTCATCCTCCCTACTCTTCCTCTCATCTGGGTTCAGAGTTTTCTCCCTTTTGGGCCATTTTCTTCTCTTCTTTCTATCTTTTGCCAGTTTATGTTTCTCAAATAAATAAAGAATAATCTGGATACCCCAAAAGGCCAGTCGCCTGTAGATAAAGGGGGCTGCAAAGTACACACACACACACACACACACACACAAAGAGAGAGAGAGAGAGAGAGAGAGAGAGAGAGAGAGAGAGAGAGAGAGAGAGAGACAGAGCATATACATATTCAATGTTACAGATAAGGGACAAAATCAAGTTCTTCATTTAAGCCTGGATTCTTGATGGCTCTTAGGTTGAAGATCCAATAAGATTCCCTTTGCAAAGCGTCCTTGGGTCTCTTGAAAAGCGCTATATAAATCTAAGTTATTATTATTATTATTATTGTTATTATTATTAACAGCTATTTCAACCTGTCTCCTCCCCTCTTAGTCACTTCTATGGCCTCTATACCCACTGCCCTAAGTGAGTCTGAGTTACATCCATGGTGCTGTTTATAGTGCTTTGCCATTGGATAGTCTTCATTTCCGATTCGGATAGCATATTTATGCTCGGCAACTCTCCCTTTGAGTTTTCTTTTCGTTCTTCCCACATAGAAAAATCCACAAGGGCAGTGTAGGTAGTAGATCACATGGGTTGTGTTGCAGTTGATAAATCCTTTAATTCTGTAGATCTTGTTTGCGTGGACGTCTTTGAACGTATTCGTTTGATGCATAGTGGCACAGTGGTTGCATCTTAAGAAACCCTGTGGTCTTCGATCAAGCCGGGTACCTTTCTTGTCTCCTGGTAAGTAGCTGTGGACTAGTTTGTCTCCTATAGTGGGCGCTCTTTTGTAGCTGATAATCGGTGCTGATGGGAACACATCTTGAAGGAGAGGGTCACTTTCTATGATTTCCCAATTATCACTGATGATCTGTTTGATTTTGTTCGCTTTAGTATTATATTGTGTCACAAAGTATAGTTTTTGCTGTTCATCCGGTTCCTTTGGTTTCTGCTTAAGGAGATCTTGTCTTTTAACTTGTTTTGCTTTGTTGTAGGCTTCATTAATGGTATTTGTTTTATATCCTCTATTTATGAAACCTCTTACGCATGTCTTTTGCCTTATCTTCAAATTCTGACTCTTGGTCACAGATCCTCTTAAGGCGCTGGAATTGTCCGTAAGGGATATTGTTTTTCAATTTCTGGGGATGAAAACTTTCAGCCCGAAGCAATGTGTTTCTATCAGTCTCTTTGAGAAAAACTGTGGTATGTAGTCGGCCATCGTCATCTTTAAATAAGGTCAAATCCAAAAAATCTATCCATTTGAAATCATACTGTAGACTCAATTTCAAATTGTTATTGGTAGTATTTAGATATGTATATGGTCTCTCTCTCCCTCTCTCTCTCTCTCTCTCTCTCTGTGTGTGTGTGTGTACTTTGCAGCCCCCTTTATCTACAGGTGACTGGCCTTTTGGGGTATCCAGATTATATAGAATTTTCTCCAGTTTAGATGGAATTTTTCCTAAGGATTTTTCAGATATTTTGAATAATGGTTGTGAGATGTTTTTTGTGAACTGCAGCTTTATTTGCTTTATACATTTTAACAGATGAGTGTCAGTGAATATCCACCCACTTTTCTGCTGCTGATTGAGCCACCTGGTGCCAATTTTGTTATCACTAGGTAGCTCTATATAAGCAAGCCCTTCTACTTGGCTCTATATGCCCTGATGAAGACTGTATAGTTGAAATGTGTTGGCATAGCCTATACAATAAAGGCTTTTTAAGTTTTTCAGCAAAGAAGTGTGCCTTGGATTTTTTTTGGAGGATCAGCCATCCCAGCCACTAGAGATGAGCTGTATTCCCTTCTCTGTCTATTGATATCTAAACCTTGACTCCAACGAGCACCTTTTTTGAAACTTGGTAAGCAAAGCAGCGCTCCTTTAGCTTCATTCTATGAACAAATAAACAATACACTCATCCAAGTCATTATTATATGATTATTTTCCAAAAATAATCACAAATAAACAATAAACTCAGCCAAGTCATTATTATATGATTATTTTCCAAAAAGAATCACAAAAAAATTCCCTTTTTATGTCCATTTGGGGGCATGGTTTCTGGTAAGGTTAAAGGATAAGTTTGGTGACTTTTGACCTGTATGTAATTAGTCTCTTCCATCCCTGTAGTTCTTGGACCCACAGACAATATTGTCTCCAGAGTCAGCTGTCAGTTGAAGCAGCTCCGCTGCCTCTTGCTGCAACAATGAGTCCAAACTGTTTGTCAAAATATCTCCAAAAAATCCAGTCTGTGAAAATGATCTGGAGATGATCCATTTCCTCTCATCTCCCTGTGGAGCCACAAACGGCTTTTTTGGAGATATTTTGACAAACAGTTCAGACTCATTGTTGCAGCAACAGAGCTGACTCTGGAGACAATATTGTCTGTGGGTCCAAGAACTACAGGGATGGAAGAGACTCATTATATATAGGTCCAAAATCACCAAACTTATCCTTTAAGGTTAAGGATAAGGTGATGGTTAATGTGAGAGATCGGTCCATATTGACCTTTTAGGGGCAAATTATGACAAGGTGCGGTTTTGCAACTTCAGACAGTACCAACCACATGCCAAAAATATCTTTCCTTTACAGTTCCAGCCCAGTACAGAGAGCAGAGACTGTGATGAAACAGTTTAAGTGCATCTGCAACAAGGGAATTACCTTTACGACATTCAAGAAGAGACAATAAAACAGGCAGGAACAGCTTGTACATGCCGTGATTCACTGTGAACCTTCATTTCTGAGCTGAAAAACGACCCGGTTGGCACTGGAGTTACAGAGCCTCGGCATCACTTAAGTGGTTTGTTGATGTTTATAGGATCTGCCATCTCCCCTCTGCCTGCAGCAGTGGTTTACCTCTCACTGAGGTGTTGTGCTTTGTCTTTTAAGGCTGCCTGCAGACAGAGACCCTCGCTGCTGCCGCTCAGTGTAAACATTAGTCATGCTGTAATGAATGTGGGACGGGTAGAGAGTCGGAGCCGGCTAAGTGCGCTGACGTCCCGTGTGTTCTCTCCGTCCATCAGCGGCTCCTGTTCCTCACAACCATTTACAGTCATCTCTGTTTGGGACGAAGCTCTGGACTCTGCTGCGGATCACTGGGAAAATACCAACCACAACAACACGGCCTGCTGAGGCGCGTCACTGACTGTGTTGTGTTCGATCATTTAACAGAGGTGTGACCAAGTCAACTTTGCTCGAGTCTCAAGTCTTCTGGCACAAGTCTCAAGTCAAGTCCCAAGTCTAAGTGTAGATTACCAAGTCAAGTCAGAACAAATCAAGAGTCCAGTATCAATTTAATATCTTAAAGAAAACTAAATATCTAGGACCTTTCAATGCAATATGGTTTTAATAGGATAAAAACTTGGTAAGAGCATCATGAGTTTGATTTCTATAATCAGTTTCAACTTCAATAAATTCAATCATTCCATACAAATTCAGAAAACAGAATTTAAATTCAGTCGTCTGCTGGAACAAATCTCATCACTTTCAATCTAAGTCATTTACACAAACACAAGATCTCAAGTCAAGACATGAGAAACCTTTTCAAGTCATCAAAGTACATAATAAAAAATGATAAAAGAGGTGTAACAGTGGTCTATATTTAGAATTTAATCATCAGGTCATCAGGTACACAGAACTGTTTTCCATGGTTTGTTCTCCATAAATTGTACAAACTGTCTCCAGATCTGAAAACAGATCTCTGACTCTGGTTTGATGGTGAATATCAGTTTCTGCACAGCTGAGCTGAGACAGATGTTTTCCAGCTGCTGGTGTTCTGGCACACTGCTGCTGCTGGGTGAAAACCTTGTATCTCCAAAATGTATAATAAACTTTTCATTACCTAAAAAAACAGCTTTGTTATTAGCCTGATCACCATGACTTTAGTGGTTTATCATGTGGGAATTAAAGGGTTTCACCAAGTCATGCAGAATTACCCTCAACCTGAGAGGAACATGGACTCCTTCAACTGAAGTTACAACATGAAAATCACCAAAATAAAAGTTACAAGGTTTTCACATGACAGCAGCAATATATTATATCAGTAGTTACTTTCTGATTTAGTGATCTGTATCTCCTTCCACACAGCACATTTTACAGTGATAATAAGTGTTGATTTTTCAGTGACAATTATTTTGAGATGATATGAGCTGATCTGAGGCAGCTGGTCAAATCTAAAATCTAAAGAGTCAAATTAAAGTTGAACACTGGTGTCTTACAGTTAAAGCCCATTTACTCCTATCTGTCAGGTTTACATTTCCCCCAATTCGTTTGCAGCCAGTGTCTTATATAATTTTATTTTTAAACATTTATATAATTTATATAGGCTATATATATATATCTTGGTATATACATGGATAAAAAAGTGTGAGTTGGGTTGATCAAACTAAAATAGAATCAAAATGTTTGTTGTCAGAAAGATGCTTAGGAGGAGATTTCCATGCAAATATGACTCAATTTCATTTGGATAAAAAAAGGTCAGCTGAAGCCTCTCGTGTCTGCCTCTGCGTGTTAGTGTGTGTGTGTGTGGGCTGTGTGTGTGTGTGTGTGTGTGTGTGTCATCTATCTTTTCTCATCGGCCTCGTAAAAACCGACCTCCCGACAGCGGCGGACACAAAGATTACGCACGTGTTTGGTGACGCCAACACTTGCTGATGAGACACGAAAAGGAAATTAAAAAAACCTCTCGTTCCTCCTTCCTCCTCCGCTCAGAGCATCCATCCATCCTGACAGACACACTATATTACGAGAGACTGCGGTCACCGACTTGTGGATTGCTGGAAAGCAGAAGAGATGAATCTCTGTCAGTGAAGATGCCTTTCTTGTTTCCTTACTTTTGTCAGGAAATTCAAAAGGGAATAGACTTTGAAGTCCGCAACAGACCAAAGGAGATATCGCACTGACAAACAGCGGACAGTGGATGTATTTGCGATGGAAACCCCGAACTTTACGCACGAATCTGTTCCCATCAACGAGACGCGGACGATGAAGGCAATCGCCGTACCGATTTTTATGTTTGCCGGTGGCGCTGTTGGAAATTTAATCGCAATAGTCGTTCTTTCAATATCGAGGCAGGAGCGAAAATCGTCCGCCTTCTACACGCTGGTGCGCGGCTTGGCGGTCACGGACCTGCTCGGGACTTGCCTCGCCAGTCCGCTCACTATCGCCAACTACCTGGACCAGCACGTGCTGGAGGACGGACACCTGTGCGAGTTCCTCTCGTTTCTGCTGCTGTTCTTCGGCGTCACGGGACTGAGCATCATATGCGCCATGTCCGCCGAGAGATACCTGGCGATCTGCTGTCCGTACACCTACCAGAGGTGGGGGCTGGACCGGCGGTTTGCGCAGAAGTTCCTGTTCGGTATTTACATCAGCCACATTCTGTTCTGCTGCCTGCCGATGCTGGGCATGGCGCACAGCGAGCTGCAGCCGTCTCTCACCTGGTGCTTCATCGACTGGAGGACGCAGGAGCCGCTGGCCGCCGCCTACTCCTTCTTGTACGGCGCCGTCAGCCTGCTGCTGATCCTGGGCAGCATCGTGCTGAACCTGGCGGTGTGCGGCACGCTGCTGGTGATGCGGCAGCGCACCGTGCAGCGGCCCGTCACCAGAGCCAGCGTCCGAGAGCGGTGGAGGGCGCTGTCCTCGGCCGCGGAGACGCAGATGATCACGGTGCTGGTGATGACCTCCTCGGTGGTGCTGGCCTGCTCCGCTCCGTTAGTGGTGAGTCAAGTACACATGGTGTTTTAATGAAGCAGTGATTGGTTTACAGTTGTTGTCTAAAACCCTCTTAACTGTTCTGAAAATCAAAGTAAAGCGCTCGGTTGGCTTAAAACAGCAGTGACACCATGGTACAAAAAGAACACAAATGTTCAACTTCAAACGAGAGCTTTTATTTTTTCATCAATTAGCCTAGGCTATGATTAAATTATTTGTCATTATATCTGAAATATCTAAATTAACTTATGTGGTTACAGGTGTATTTATATATTATATTAATGTTTAAATGAACTGTTGTGTGGTCACAGGTGTGCATTTATACATTATTATATTATATAATGAATCGTTGCAATCGTATGCAGTCAAGTTGCAAAAAGAAAAGATGAAGAAAAAAGAAGCATGAAGCTAAAACTCACTCTGGAAGTTGAATGAGGAAGTTCTGTTGAAGTCATGGGCCATCGATTTTCTATTGTATTCTATCTTAATTAACATTTTACAACAAAAAATAAAAAATATTCCTAAATGTGTCTGTGGTGCTCAAAAGTTACTTTTTTATATATTTTTTTTAATCTAATATGGTATCTCTATAAGATTGCTATAGAAGCTTATAGTTTTGCTGTGACATTTATAGTCTACTTCTAGGTTTATCATAGGATTACTATAGTTATTTTTCATAAGGGACATTTTGGAATGAAACCCTTGATCTGATTTGATTTGGAAAATAGAACACATATCAATATAGATACATGACGAAAACAAACAAAAAAAACAAAAAACAAATCCTGTATATTTGAAGATTTGAAATGTGACTTAAAACTCTTATTTCCACTGTGGACCTTTGACCTGTAGAGACCCAGTTGTAACTTGTTTTTCTGTTTAAAGGTGCGTGTGTTTGCCAACCAGATGATGCAGGAGAACGACTACAAAGCCGATCTGGCAGCCATCCGGATAGCCTCCGTCAACCCCATCCTGGACCCCTGGATCTACATCCTCCTCAGAAGGTCTCTGTTTCGGCGGATCCTGACTTTGTCCAAAAGATTCGGCAGTAGTCGCAAAAGGAAGTCCCCTCCCACGCCTCACAGGAACCTGCTGTATCCTGACATCATGAGGGACGACCATGTGTTCGGCCAGCTGCTGTGCAACTCCAGCATCATCACTCAGCTGCCCGCCACCGTCAAATTCACCCCCTACGACACAGAGAGCCTCCGCCAGACGTAAAGCGCTGAGGACCGAAGACATGTCCGACCTGCGCGACACTACCAAGGTCTTGCTGCGAGCAACTTGGGCCGATGAGTCGTTCTCTTCTGACCGACTGTGGGCGGGACCAGAGGCTCCGATTGTAGCTGTGTCTTCTAGGTCTGCTGCAGCTACAGAGTTTTGACCAAGAAGAATAAGCTATGTGACTTCCAATTCAATTATTTTGACTATTTCTGACCCCAACGATGGATGCAACCGTTCTCAAGCATCGTTTTTGAGGCGTTTATTCCTGTGGTCTCTCAGATAAAAGTTGTAGAGAACTGGGAAGCTTTGACTGGCTGGAATCAACTTCTTGTCCATTTTGCACTTGTCAGACAGAAATATTGTTCATGGAACGAAATCACACCAGTAGGGGAACAAGGAACAAGGAATCTGATTGGCTATTGACGGCTTTTCTCAGCGGATGAACCTGTTGACTGTCCACAGATTGGCCGAGTCTCTCTGGTTGCTCAGATCTATAGGAAATGAATGGACTTCTGGTGACTTGTTGATGGTGTTGCTCGCAGTGAGGAAGCACAGTTTGACTTTATGAATGTGCAAACTGTGAAAACAGTTGTGCTCAAGCAACCAGAGGGAGAGGTGCTACCTTTAATGAAATTGGACTGATGGAGGGCGAGGTGCGACGCTCTCCCTGTGAAGAAAATGTCCAAGATTTAAGAGTTAATCATATTCAAAACATGATGTTTCGATGTGCTCGAGTCGGTCATGGTCACCGTCTCCAGAACTCTTTTAAGACGTCTTGGACTCGTCTTGGTCTCGGCCGCTACTGGATGTTCACTGGACTTTTTCACACCTAAGATACGTTCATCTGGTCAATCTTTATTTATTTTCTCCTCAGCACTACAAACTATTTAAGGGATTTCAACCTGTGTGTAGAATGTAATCCTCCTCAAACTTGTACACAGTGATCAGTTGGATGTTGAAGGGTTTAGTCCAGAGCTCCTGAAGATAAATCTGCATCTCTGTTTACCCTTAAGAAACTCCTTAAGCTTTATTTTTACATTTGGAAAGACATGTACACTGTTTATTTTGCCTATTTTGGTCTTGAATAGGACTTGATTTGCTCTGGTTTTGGTCCAGACTTGGTCTCAACCCTCTATGGACCCAGTTCTTGACTTGAACTCAACTGGATTTGGCTTGGGATTGATTTGAATGTAACTAAAGTGGTCTTGACTACAGTTCTAAGGAACCAATAATGCTTAGACATTTTTTTTTCCACTGGGAGAGCAGTTGCACCTCACGCTCCCTCTTTAGACTTTATGAATTCAAGAACTCTGGACTGTAAAGATAGATCTCTTTCAAATGAATAATAAATGTTGAATGACTCTCCTTGCGTGTGTTTCGTAGTACTTCTTCTACCTTGAGATGTGCAGGTGAGTTTTACGCTGAAAGAAAGAAATTCAAGTCTTTTATGCCTGCTTTGGTTATGGTACAAAGTCAGAAGAAAAGGGTACAGCCCCAGCAACAAAGGGTACAACTCTGTACCTTTTTTCCCCTGAGAGTTCAGTATCAGCAGCGTTTGGTTTCCCACTGAAACACTGAGCAGGTCCGGTCCTGTTTGTGTTGGAGAGGAATATGTAACCCTGCCAGCAGCCTGTGAAAGCGAGCCAATAAACAATTTGTTTGGGTCTCACCAGGACATTTCTACCTCCCACACTCCCACCACAAGTAGAGAAGTGACGGTAACTGAGCACCATCTACAGGAATTTATCTTCTTCCAGTCTGTGAAGCTCATTTCCTGGATGCTCTCATCTAAATTCACCTCAGGCTTTCTGCAGTCAACTGTTTGAATTTCTAATTTAAAAAGGGTCATAGAAAGATGCACTATTTGGGTTTAGAAACTGAATTTCGCAATGCAAGTGTCTGTTGATGAGGACTAGAGAGAGAGAGGATAAATTATTGACTAAGGATTAGTTTCTGCTCCACGTAAACACTCCTTATAAAACAAACATGATGAAGTGTCCAGGAAGTTATTTGCAACTCTTCAAAATGGCCGTTCGTTTCAAAATGCCCAGCTGCTCCGTTCTCAGGAGCCAAGCTCTCCTGAAAGTAAAGGCACTAAAGTTAAGACCTATAGTTGTGGAAGAAGGCGGGTCGACAGTTTTTAAGATGTGTACTTACTGAACAGGTTGAGTAAACAATGTTCCCAGCATTTCACAAGATCCACACCTGAAGCTGATATGAACAGACCCAGGCAGGATAATTACTTTTTTTTTTTTTGTATGTGATATCCAGATGTTCATTAATCCCTGATCAAATCTTCTTAAACACTAAAAGACGTTAGCAGGATCCCACACTCACTTGTACATCAAATTCAAAGACTTTTTAAATGATTTTCAAGGTATTGTTTGGTGAAATTCAAGGACTCAAAATCTTGACAAGTCTATATCAACACAGATCTCCATCGAAGAGTTTTCCTCAAGATGTGAACTGTTGATCCCAGGACAGAGTGAGGAATTATGAATTTAGGTGCAATACTTTAATTTAAAGGCCAATCGCTCATTTTCAAGAACTTTTAAAAAGGTCTTACTTAATTTTTCTCAAATCCACAAACTTTCAAGGATTTTCAAGGCCCGTGTGAACCCTGTGGAAGATTTTTTACCCATAGGACAAAATGACAATAATAGTGTGATTAAAAATACTTGCTTGTGAAATTTCCCAATATCCCATCTGCCTCTAATTATTGCCTAATCAAAACAGCCTTTTAGAAGCATCAAAACAAAAGCAGCTCAACATATTCAGTATTCCACAATGCATTTATTCTTTCCCGACATTTAAAAATAGCGTTTACTAAACATAAGCAGACAAGACTGTGCATGGCTGCACCTCTGTACAACGTTTTTGTACCTTGACACCATAAATAAAAATCTATAAACATTGGTTCAGTAAAAATTCTGTCTCTCGAGATCCTTTTAACACACACAAAATAAGTGAATTTGTACAACTTTTACAAAGTAACCCCCCCCCCCCTTCCCACTCGTCAACATTTACATTCCAGTATTTCCATTCAAGGGCTTTACAGCTGAAAGCCAACATCCCAAATCTGTCAAGACTCGAGAGTTTCTAAATTCAGAGTGCAGCCAGTTAGCTTACTGTACACAAACCAAACACCCAGCATGATATTGAAAACAAAAACGTAACTCGTGTCAGATGCCATCTCTCTGCTACCGCAAACAAGGCCTCCATCCTGTGTTGCATTAGCGACAGGAAGATTAAACTCTTCTTTTTTCATTTGGCAACATGAGGAAGGACATGAACAGACAGACAGACAGGAAGAAATAAAACAAAAAAGAAAGAAAAAGAAAAAAAAATACTAATGGCGGTACTGGCCAGTGTGATAAATCAAACTAAAATGTGACTTCCTTGTACTATTAAAGCCTTATATAGGTCAACAAATATCTCCCTGCATAAGACCAGGTTCATTCAGAAAACAATACAGTTGAAATGGACAAAACCCAATTTCTCTTGATGAAATACCACAACCGTATAAGAATGACCAGATATGTTAACAAGAAAATCAAAGAAAAGCAAAGAAAAACAATTACAATGGTGTCAGGCAATCTGGCATTCCTGACAACCAAATTTAACCAAATCATTTGTCCAAGTTATCATCAAATTCATCCAAATAATCCCAATCCGAATAAAATAAAATAATAAAAATAAAAAATCCTTCTAGTTCATAGGATCAGCAGCTGAAATCGCTGCTATCAGGGAGGAAATCGACTTCAGGCCACCGGCAACAGCTGCTGCTGCGTCCCAAAATAACAACACAATCTCACAAAATTTTGTGAAATGAGCATGAACTGTGAAACACAGATTACATGAATAATGTGAATATCACGACAGGTTTATGTGACATTTTTACACGGATGAATACTCAATTCTGATTGGCCAATGAACGCATTCTGAGGTCCGTTACTTCTGAAAACCAGATTGCTGTTTCTCATCACATCACTCTGCAGTTGTGAAATTCGGCTAACACTTAAGTTTAGGCAAGTAAAACAATTTGGTTAAGGTTAGGGTTGTGGTTTTGGGTCATGGTTAAAGAAAAACTTTTTTTCGTGCATGTAGCCAGGTCAGGAAATGAAGCTCATTTCACAAAATTTCCTAAGGCCAGGCTGCAAAACTCACCACCTGCTTGCAGAATTTTACCAGCCAACTACACTTTTAGAATAGGATCTTACGATTTGGTTACCTGGCAAACTGCCTGGTAGTGTGGACCGACTGAGCAGCCACAGTTTCAGATATGGCTGCTGGTAGTTTCCCTCCCTGCTTACAGCCGGAGAACAACAGAGCAGGTTTGACTTCCTGGGTTTCCAAGAGTCTCATCTTAGCAGTTAGATCTTATTTGCTCCATTGACTCAGAATGGAGTAAACAGATGATCACAGATGCTACGATGCTTGTGCAGCTCTTCCTCAGTCAGATGAAAACTACGCCTTTATAAAAATGTTCATACAGGAGCATTTTTGTGTGTGTTGTATATTATCTTTGATCCAGCACCTATCGTTTGGATGTGCGTGTTTTTTATCCCCATCAGACACCTTACTGGATTATTGTGGTGCGAGTCTCCAAACCAAAATACCATGACAGTGTTTGAATTTGCCAAACAGACTAGGCGAACATAATTTAGTAGACTATAAAAAGCCTAATTTGTAGAGGATAACCCCTCTCTCCCCTCTCTCTCGCTCACCCACACCTTCTCAAATGTCTAACGGACCGTTTCTCAACACCCAAAAAGGAACATCTGCCAAGTGCCAGTAAAAATTGTCTCTGTTGGATAAAACAAAAAGGTTCACCCACCACACTAACCTGTGGAGATGACATTTGAATGCCTTGATAATATACAGTTTTTGATATATTGATTACGTTGAATTCTGTTGCACTTCATGACAAATTACAGTCTTGATATACAGTGTACGAGTTAGTAAGTGAACATCTAAATCTGCTGTCATCTCTTGAATGTTTCGCATGAAATAGCAGTGAGAACGGGCAGGGTGAAATTAAAATATTTCTATGAAAACTGTGTATTAATCATTCTTGGCAGCTAATTATTTTTTTACTTTATCAGCTCTTGGCAGGTGAGCCAGAAAGGTAATTTTGGATCACACAAAAGAAACGTGTTAAAACAATTTTATATAAACACAGATAGCACAAAATGTAAGTCTGAAACCTGAATTGAACTTGATATTGCTGCAGTGTGATATGGAGATGCTGAGTTGGCATCAAAGTAATTCTTCAAGCAGTGTAACAGGCTTGTTATTAATACATTTTGGACAGGGAAGAGATCAATACAGCAGTCTGTGGCAACTCTTATGATTACCAGTTTTGTTAACATATCAATTATAATCAAGCCTCTAGTCCTCCTGAAATTACAATTGAATCTTTAATTGCACAAACCGTACCACTGATTTCATACATGCCAGTTGATACCAATGTTACAATAACGCAAACCTTACTGCGTCTCTAGACTTTAAGTTAAACACCAGGACTGAACAAAACCACTTGAAAGACAGTCACAGTAATCTGCATAATTAATTTAGTCGTTTTCATGATGTGCAGGCGTGTCGCGGGTCGAGTCGACGGAGCAGCTGTGGTTCACTGTAACGGCCTGAGATCACCTGACAGGAGGGAATATCCCTCTCTGCCCTGGAGGCTGAAGCTGTGCAGACCAGTTACTCATGATATAGTCTGACAAATGCCAATTATTAACAAATACTCCAAACTCATAACTTAATCCATTTTAACATCTCTCCCCTTCACTGTCACACACATTTTCCATGGTTAGACTCCATAAGAAATGGAACAAAGAGCGTCCTTACACTATGCAGATGTCTGATTGCATATTACAAGGATGTTTTTTCTGCTTTATTTTGGTGAACTTCATTTTAAGGCCCTGACACACCAGGCCGACGGTTGGCCAATGTCGGGCCGTCCGTAAGCGTCGGTGTCCCTAGTTTTTGCGGTGTGTCCCGCACCGTCGGCACTAGTCGGACCCTGTCGGCGTCTTTTCGGCCGATTGAGCGTGTTGAATCGGCGGCGGAGCCCGTCGGTGAGAGAGATCACTCTGATTGGTAGTTCGTGTTTTGCCTCTGGATGATTGGACTGATAAATTCCTTCAACATGTGGAACTGAACAGGAAAGAGCCGAGCAAAATGTTTTAAATCGGAGGTTTCATTTATCTCCAGCTCTCGACACAGGTTCGGGAAAGCCCCTTGAGCCTGTCGCTGGAGTATTCATGATTTCACCCATTTAGTGCGGTTTCTCCTTATTTTTCGCCTCCGCCTCTTCCTTTCTTCTTCCACAACCAAAAGACCAAGGGCTGACAACGCCAGTGCCATTTGCAACTTCTTATCAGACATATGGTTATTTCCCCTCACGCAGGCGCAGAACGTACGTGCCAGTTGGCCGTTGGCTGTAGTCTTTGCGGTGTGTTCAAGTGCAACTTTTTGGACCAGACGCAGGAGATGTGAGGTGACGCAACAGTCGGCCTTCGTCGCCGCTGGTTCTTTGACGTCGGTTTGGTGTGTCAGGGCCTTTAAATCAACTTTTTTTTTTTTTTTTTACATTTAGACTCCATGATAGTAAAAGAAAACAAACTTTTCTTTGTTTCCTTGCTCAAAGCTTCAGAGTCAGAGGTTTCTGCAGGTCACTGACTGCTCTGGATAACAGAACGAGTCTCACTGCCTCGGCTCAAACACCCGGAGCCTTCGTGTGTTAGTGTTTCTAAAAAGCATTTTCATGAATGTGGCAGTTAAAGACACGCTGATAACAAGTCTGACTGAAACTTCAGTTAATTGATATAATGGATACTTTCCCCGATCAGTAAGAGCGGCAAGTTTATCAAATGCAAGCGGCGGCCTATTGAGGGACACGATGAACGCCAACGGATGTGACGTTTTGAATTTTGGTGTCATTTTTCTTCACCAGGCACTTTATGGAGAAACTTTCTGCACCGGCACCAGGGTGGTCAATCAAGTTTTGAGCGGCCACACTGGCAAGTGAACGCAGAAATTTCACGAGTTGCACTGAATTTTTAGCAGTTAAATTCGTATATTCAGATTCCTCCATAAACTTTGAAAAAAGCTGTCAAAAATCAATAAATTTAGAATACACAAATTTGATGGAATCGACAAATTTAAAAGCCACCGGAACAAATTTACCGACAACAAATTCCCAAGTTGACCTTTTCTCTGTTACCTGAACCGGCAGTCTTTCAGCATCGTTAGCAATTTGCACTGAAACAAACAGGTTCCACTAGCCTCAAGCTAGCACATTAGCTTGTGACTAGCGCTACCCGTTTGACAACATTGCAACAATTTAAACAAGTTTTCAGGAAAGGTGGAGGATAAATGTACAACCTTGCTCCCTAGACTGTGCCAAGTGCCTACTGAAGAAATATGACTTACCTAAAACTGATATGTGTTCAGTAAAATCCAAATATCAAGGCTTCCCTCTAAGCTTTGTTGGTTAGAAAATGAACTGCTCCCGACTCTTCTTTCCACACGTGAGCGCTCACAGTAAATAATTACAGCTGACATCCGTTCCTCTGAACGTAAACAAAATACCCCTAAAGAGTTCTGGCTGGCTGTGAAAACAAAAGTGAGTCAGACGTTTCCAGACGGTACGGTGCACGCCATTTCATTCAATCCCCCCAATCCCGTCATAAAATGTGACAATAGCTGCGTTTAGATTACATGGCTTAATCCATCACCGTGATGCCTGAAAACGGCTGATGCATGTTTTGTTTTGGCTCAGACCGTCCCATACAGTCAGTACCAAAGTAATAAATAAACAATGATATGCAGCAGAGCTGTTAGAAAGCGACGTTTAGCGGAGGCGGGGCGTGGGAGAAGACACCGGCTCTTTCACGACTGACTCATCATTCCCCTCCTTAACAAACAGCACTTGCCTTCAGTCTCTGGTTTGGAGAGTGGCTTTAAAGACCCGCTGCCGGGAGGGAGGCCACATACAGTAATGTCTGACAGGTCCCCCGGGTGGGGAGGGGGGTGGGGGGCGGGTGGGCGGAGACTCCTAGACCACATACTGGTGGTTGGCGTTGTAGTTCGTCGTGTAGGCCTGCCGGCTGTACTGGAAGTGGTCGGTCAGCACGTTGTTGTGGGAGAAAGGCACTGAGCCGTTGGCCTGGAGCTTCTCCAGCCCCGGGCCGTCGAAGGAGATCAGGTCCTGCTTGGCGCTGGGCAGCAGCTTCTTCTCCTTGTTGGCGTCGTACTTGGCCTGTTGGCAGAGCAGAGGGGCAAATGCATTTAGAAGACTGTGTGGAAGTTGAACATGTTAGGGTGAGTTCACGATTTTCAAACTGCCAGCACTTATTTTACACGAAAGTCAACGGAGAGCAGCCGTAAGGCGGATGGAAAGCGACTGCTGAGGAAAGATGCTGCGCCTGCCGTTTTTTTAGGCAGAGCGAAGCACTTTATAAAGCTGAGAAAAGTTCAACTTTCACAGTACATAGGCAGCTTTACAACAAGGAAAACAACCAGACTGAAAATGGAGAAAGTCCTAGTAGAAGTTGTTCATAGTCTCAGTACGGAGCACAGTGGCTGTGTTGTGGAGTGTGTGACAACTGGACATCAGTACCATTTGCTGATAGTGGCAGCTGGTCGCTATGGAAACAAAGTGCATATTGCGTGACATGCTTTTTTAAAAGTATCAGCACAAAATGTGGTTGAGGCAGCACAACAGAATAGTCTGAGTGCATCCTTACACACACACACACACACACACACACACACACACGGATGGCCACAACGGTCTGATTTAATAGAATAAACTGCAGGGTGACCTAGTGTTTGCAGACTGTCCTGTAACCTGAGCGTCCCAAATTCAGTCCTCCATGTCTATCGTTGTCTGGCCTGTAGAAGTGTTGTTAAATAAGACACTGAATCTGGCCGACCCTGAACTATGAACCCTAACGAGGGGCAGCGTTGAAAAGATGAGTTTCCTGCTAAAAGGAACAAGTCTCTCTTCATTCATCTCTTTTACCTTCCACCTCCAACATTTCGCCTTCTCTCCATCTAAATTCTCCATCTTTGTACCTTTGTCTGCCCTTCCTTCCCTCCCTCCCTGACCTCCGAACACCCAGCGGTCAGGATAACTCACCTTGTTGTAGAGGAAGACCCCGACGATGGCCGTCATCATGCCCAGGACGTTGGTGGAGGTGACGGGGTTGCGCAGCATCAGCAGCGAGATGCTGATGACCATGATCCTCTTGGTGGCGTTGGCCACGGCGTAGCTGAGCGGGCTGACCAGGTTGAGCACGCTGAAGGCGATGACGTTCTGAGCGAAGTTGCAGAAGCCGCTGACCAGCAGCAGGAGGAAGGTGCCGCTCCAGCTAGACACGTCCGACTGGCAGCGAGGACACACAGTCAGGAAACGTTCACCACCAGACACAAGACAAGTGCTAGGAAATATTGAACGTGGCGGGAAAGTTTGTCTGCTAAATCCTGCATTCACACTGCCAACAACTTGGTCGATGTGCCGCTCTATTCTGACAGACTGTGGGCGGGGCCAGAAGCTCCGATTGCATCTCTGTAGTGCTTTGAACAGGCACATCATGTGTTTTTCACTGCTTTGTGGAGCTGAACAATTAATCTAAATTTAAAAAATTGAAATCGCAATATGAACTTCTGCCATTACCAGATCGCAGAGGCTGCAGTTAATTGCTTAAGAGAGAGAGAGGAGCGTCCAAATGGATTTCTGAACAAGGTGTTTTAGAGCTGCAGGTAATCTTTGGTCCATGAATCAAATACAATATTGGTAAAAACCTTTCATCAGACTCAAACTCAGTAAATCCTGCACACTGACATCTATTTTTTTTTTTTTTAAACAAAATTACTTTTCTTTAGACAATTTTAAAGTCCTAAAAAAAAATGTATGACATGATATGAATCGCAGTTTAAATCGCAATTACAATAATCTGACAGATAATCGCAATTCGATTTTTTGTCAATATCTTTTATTATTTATATCTATTTTAGCAAGCACTAATTATGCATCATTAATAGAAAATAAACAGAATAAATTTACTGCAGAGCTTAACCATTCTCCAGCATTGTTTCTGAGACGTTTACTCCTGTAGTCTTTCAACTAAAAGTTTCTGGAGAACTGGGAAGCTCTGCATGGCTGGAATCAACATCTCATCCATTTTTACAGGTGGAACTATTGTTCAAACTAAATCACATCACTGGGGAAAAAAGCTAGCGTGGAAATCTGATTGGTTGTTTACAGCCTGATGATGAACAGTTGGCACCAATGTCTCTTCCTGCTACTCACCAGGTCTCCGTCCACCAGAAACACCGACAGATCCACCAGAACCCAGGTGGGCACCATGAAGATCACAGCGTTGAAGCCCAGGATGTTGAGCAGCCTCAGGTGGTGAACCCGTGTGTCCCGCAACACCTTTAAAGAACAAGCAGGGTCCCAAATTAACACCCGCCAACCGCCAAATGCAGGTAAAATTTGTCTTCGGTGGATAAATCAATGAGGGCCGCTCGCCACACTGGCCGCTAACTTCTTATGACAAAAACAGTCCTTGGGTCTTTGCCTGTTTTCAAACTTTGTCCCTGCTGGCCACCGAACACTCCCTCCAAACGTGAGCCAATCAAATCAACGCAAAACAATGGCTCTGTATCAAACAGGCTCCTGATTGGCTGCCTGTTATGCTGGTGGTGTCTAACCTTCTCTTTCTCCGCTGTCTGGATGGATAACTAGCCTGACATTACTTGAAGATTAATATCAAATGGTTAATACTTAAAAATGCTCTCTTGTAATTTGTATTCTGTTGCTCTTACTGACTGAATTACAAACTTGATCCATTGTACAAGTGAGTGAGCAAGTTTTAAATGAACACACAGAACCTGATTCGAAACAGTGATTATTTTGAGAGGTAAAAATCTTGGCAGGCTAATTGTTTTTAATTTGCCAGCTCTTGGCAGATGAGCCAAAAAGTTAATTTTGGAGACAGAGTACACAGCTACATTACACCCTGCCCCTTTAAAAATAGCAACAATCCATCTCTATGAACCTAAAAAGTCACTTCAAGGCCCCTTAAAGCCCCGTTCTCTGATTACAGAGTGTGGCGCCCTCTGTTGAAACACCGGAGCGCCACTGGCTTTGTATACACAGTGATTAAATACTCAAGATATTTCTTTCACTCCAAAATATATTGTCTGGCCTCTTCTATGCATGGACTGGCAGTAAAACATGAGTTTTACAGGTATTTTGAGGCTGTGTTTAGATTTGTAGCGTTTATAAAATACACCTGTAATAATACACCTGAGTTATGGTGGATTACAAAGTTCCAAAACTTATTTTTCATCTACAAGTCAAATTCTTCAAAGACCATGAGCGAAAATACACGTATACAATGAATATACAATTTGAATGGTCGTTTGATTGTATCTTAAAAGGAGAGACATTTTCTGAGACGAGATACTTTAAACTCAGTGTCAGAAAATATAATGGAGATAATATATAGATGACAGAGTCCAACTCGGTTCATAACATCAGTCACTTCTTTTGCATTTTCATAAACAACCCCACAAATCAATTTCAGTTTTCGTCAATTTCAGAGCAGGTTTCTCTTCTTTCCCTGTTCTTAATAGATTCGTATTTCATCCCCGTGCTTCACCACTTCACTCACATGCTTTTTCACTGCACAAATAAACTCATTTCATTGCAAAAAAAAGAGAGAAAAAAAATCCCCAGCACAAACATTAGTGGAGTGGAGGGAAGCATCTCATAATCAGTGAAAAGTAGGACAGGGGTCACAACACAAACCCATTAACAGTACAGGTATGTTACCATGGGAACAGACGAGGTGCATTTGAAACATGTCTGGAGCCGATTCCCACTAGAGCTTCCTATCAGGAGCTATCCTACCATTTCAGGTAATATCCATATTAAATTAAGTTTCACATGGATGCTTTTATCTAAAACGCCTTCTAATAACATAAGTGAATACCTTTTTAGGATCAATGGCCTCAGTGGGAATTGCACCCTTAACCTTGGCAGTGTTAATGCCAAATTCTACACATTAAACCAATAAGCACCCCCCTCATACAGTTAACACACAGATCTTTGGTGTCGAGATCATGTGACTCGTACCGGTGCGAGGAGGACGCTTACCTTTTTGGAGAAGATGTTCTGCAGAGAGAAGCAGAGCGTGGCGGCCAGAGCGCTGATCAGGCCCAGAACGTCGAAGGACAGCTCGGTCACCGTGGCCAGCAGCACGCCTCCGATGATGGGGATGAGAGATATGTACACCTACAGCAAGGAGCACAGAGGGAAAGTAGGACAAAGTCAGCAGCAGCAGCAGCAGGAGCAGCAGCCACAAGACAAATAACATCTCCAAGTTAAGCAGTTTAAATCTAGTGCACACACCGGCGCAGCAAAGCACTAGAATACCAATTTCTTGCTTTAGGCAGTGACTTCCAACCTGTGGTCCTGGACCGCCGTGAGGACGCTCAGAGGATGTCAGAGGCAAAGTAATTATATCAAAATGAGCCCAGGACAAAATGAGCTGCCTGTTGCAATCCACTATTTTTTTGGTGCCACCTCGAGTCCAATAATTAAGGTGCAACATGTGTCATTTCAACATCAATAAATGAATACCATGTTAATTTCGAGACATATGTATAACTTTTGTAAACAACTAAGACTATAGCCGAGCAGCCTGTGAGCCTCTATCAGCCTCTACTCTGCATCCTCCATAGTTTCTCCACCTGGTGGATCTGGAGGGAAATCTGCTGGATCATTTTACGGCACAAAACAGGAAGAGGTTCTGTTCTTCCAGAGCAAACGGAGCTAAAGCTGAAAGAGTTTCTGGCAGCAGATGGTGGAAGGAGGGAAAGGCCACACAAAAGTATAAAAAAGTAGTATAGATCAAATTTAAAAGTAGAAATGTAGTGAGCAGGTCTCTTTTAGAGATAGTATAGAAACGAATGCATAAATATTATGCGTAAGTATATAACATTTTTTAAAATTTAAGAAATAGGTCTCTTATTTGTAGAATATGGACATGGATCTCTGTTGGAAACGTGACTGATTGCACTGCTGGAAGGCTATGGAAGTCAGTAATAAAATAAAAATACAGCAAGAAGGGGGGTATCAGACTTGAGCTAAGGCCTTAAGAAAAACAGGTTAAGAACCAGTGGATTTAGCCAGAAAATGTGTTGGCCTTGTTTAGATAGAAGTGTGAGCAAAGCATATTTGGTTAGGCTCAATGCCAAACAGTGAGGCGACAGAGTGAGAGTTTTTACAGTCGAGCATTTCTTGAACATGGAGGAAAACTGCATCCATTACTACATCCTCCTTTTTACAACAGCGTGAAACAAAAAGTCATTAGTCATCTAAATTAGGTCTTGATGCTGTCTCTTCAACTACAGGATAACAACAGTAAAGTAAAGCTTGGCTCAGCGGAGCGCAGCCACAGTTAAAGTGAAAGGTTTTATTTGTCTCTTTTGGAAAGAAAAACAGTTACCTGATGTTTATTGCTTGATATTTAAAACAGAAATGATTGCATTTGCCAAAAAGTTACCGTTTTGTAAGTAAAGGGCTTAAGGGATAAGGCTGGTGTTTTGTAATGCATTGCTTACCGTCAACAAATCCTATGAAAATAACAAAATCAACAATGCGTTTGCTCTACTCCCGTTACTTTCTGACTTCCCACGTACCGTTTTTAGCCGTCAACCTGGAAGTCATTGGCTCCAATTGTAAGCTAAAAACCTTGAAATACAGCTCACAAAGACATAGTTTACATTTTAAAAATCGCTACTGTTACCATGAAAAGTCAGACTGTTGTAGTTATTACCAAATCAAATGGGAACAAATTCTTCATTACGCCGGGGACTATTTTCTGTGCTATGGAACTACTTTCTTGAGATCGCAAACGTGTTTACAGACGGCTTATTAAGTTGTTTGAGGAAAAAGTCGGCTGGCCCGGTGCATCGTGATGATGAAATATGTTGCCCAGAGCAACGGCATGGCTCTTTGACGTGTTTTTAATAGTTTTTTAATACAATGGAGTTCTATGGTTGCTGGGTCATGGCTTCATTGGGCACCGGCTACATGGACGAGACTTGTTGGCAAAACAAAATCATTGCTGATTTTGTTATTTTCATAGGATTTGTTGACGGTAAGCAATGCATTAAAAAACACCGGCCTTATCCTTTAAGATAGTTAATACTTTTAATAATATTCAGTAATGAGTTTTACTTTCATGCCAGCCACCTACTCTGATAAAATGAATTTATCAGAGTAGATGTCATGTTTTTCAAATGGCAGATATCCCATTTTGGAATGAGACTCTCTTCAAGTGTAGAAAAGTTAAAGTAGATCCCCTGTGGGCCGACTTGTTGGTTGATGATTAAACAGCCTTAACAGGAAGTAAGACGAGGAAGCTGAGCAGCTCCAGGCCACAACTTCTTCAACACAGGCAGGATAAAAAAATGACACAAAACTAACATTCGTCCACCGGCTGATACAGGCTGGTGCCTCCCAAAAGTCAACAAACACTTGCACTATTTTACCAGCCAAACACACTTTTGTCCAGCGGCTGGTTGTATTCTCTCACATAGTTAAGAGGAGTCCTGCCTATTTTAGCATAGTCCTAGATTTCTGTCCCATTTCAGGTGTCCTAAGGCTTTCTGTAATTGTAGACTAGCAAAAACATTAAAAGAGGGTAGAGCACACTTGTATGCATTCTCTTCTTCTAGCAATTCAAATCATTACTTTTGCATCTATGACATCTGGCATCTTTTTGTGTGTGGAAAACAGTTTCATGTAAATTCTGGACTGTGTGCGCGCACCAATTTGAGTCTAAAGTGCAGTAAACATGAACTTGACTTACTGACTTATTTTGATAAATTCCCCGTTCATTTCATATTTAGTTATTCAAGCAGATATTTCAATAGATTTCTGACAACATTTGTCTGTCTGCTGCTCCTCACACAGGATCTCTACACCGACAGTAACACGTCACTAACAGACTAACTTCTCTCCTCTCTCTCTTGGCCGAGCGCGGCTGCTCAGTAAACTCTAGACTGTTAACTAAACATGACAGGCTGATGTTAGAGTTGGGGTTGATGTTAGAGTAGATATGTTTCTGATCGATGTTCAGCCAACCTTGACTTCAAAATGTCGCACCACCAGGACGGGAAATTATGCTGTGACCCAGAGATGTCGGAATGTCGGAAAATCCTACTTCCAACTAGGGAAAATGCAAAGGAACGGCCCCTCAAGTTGGAATTACAAGTAGGAAACAAGCACTTTGCCCAGAAAGTTATCGGACATAACATCAACACGGAGGCATATACTGTAAACGCTACACAGCGTTACTCTTAACATGTTTATAATCCTCAAAATACACTTCAGAATAACCTTAAATCTATCAAAACGCCTGTGTGACAAATGATTAAATGTAAAGCTGCACTAACCGTCACTAGCATTCTATGCTAACGCTGCCAAATATCATTGACATGACATTGGCTGCTGCGTGGGGAACAGGATTTTACGTTGGGTAAAAATCTCGCAGGCATCCATGTTTCTCCCCTGGGTTTTTCCGAGCTGGACAGCTGGAACGCACTGAGATTGTAATTCCTAAAAACTGGGAATTTACCGACGTCCAACTTTGTAGGGAACATAGCATAAATGCCAGCCACATTTGTGGCTGTGGTTGCTCAGTTTTTTCTAAACGAGTGCACTAACGCCATCTAGGTGCTCGGGTGGAGGGGTCTGTATGATTGGAGTGAGTGAAACTACGCTAGCTTTAAGTTCCACCTGTTAACACCAAGGTGATGTGGCGGTGCAGCGCTGTTGGAACTAAGAGAATCGCTGAACTCAACACATAATTCCTGCTTTGCCTGCCTAGCCAGGACAGTTCGAATATTAGCAGATACTTCCTGGTCTGCGGATGTTCAGCCAGCAGCCTCCAGGTAGCTGATGCTCGTTTGACTTCTACCGTACTGCCTGGTATACGAGTGCACACTGGATTTCCCTCTTAGGGCTATACGTGGCTGAAAGCGCACATACCGTAGTTCCCCTATGCACTGGCAAAATGCACTTTGAACCAAAAATAATTAACAAAAAACTTAGTTGGCTGGTAAAATATTGAAAGTGAATTTGGGGGTTTACCAGCCATTGTAGCCGGCCAGCGGAAATAAAAGCTAGTTTCCTGCCCTGCCCATCGCCCTCCCCTAGGGGAACCTGGTCACCTTAGAACAAAAAGCCCTGCAGACGGCAGTAACACGAGATGCAGTACAGGCTCACATTATGCCACATCCCCGCCGCTCAGCCTCAAACACTAACAGGTAAACCACAGCAGGTCTTTTGCCTTATTCGCTGCGTTGAGCTTACTCACCTTTGTCGTTTGCTTCTCCCTCATGATAATCCTCGATAACAGCACAACCCATATCGGCATTGTGGCTTTGACTGTGGAACAAGAGGTAAAAAGGGACAACGTCAGCTGGAAATGTACAACAGTCTGTTTGTTTTCTTGACTGCATGCCATGGGCAAGGAACAGCAGAGGGCAGGGGTGAAGGGATTGAATTTGTTTCAAGTATAAAATGAAGCTGAAGCCGTAGTTTTAAGTTTAAATCCAGTAACTGTAGAACCAAGTCTCAGGATTACATAATCTTAGATATTCCACATGTAAACACGGAGCGTGGCAAAAATGGTTTTCGATACTGTGCGCCTTATAAATGGAATGATTTGCAAAAGTCTTTAAAATTAGAATCCAGTTTCTTTAGAAAAAAATTGTGATTAAACTGTGATTTTCTTAACGTTGACTGTAACCGTTTCCTCTGATTTGTCTTTGTTTGCTGATTGTCTGCTGTGCGGCAATGTGTGAATGAACGTCTTTTCTATAACTACTATTGTTAGCAGGTCTCTCTTCTCAAAGATCTTGATATCAATGAAACTTCCTGCTTAAATAGCCTAAAGGAATAATTAGCTGTAATCCACGTCAGAGACAGACACACACCCTTGTCAAACATTCAACATGTGTCACTCAGGTCGCCACGCACCTGTAAAGCATTGCGTCACTTTAATGCTGAGCAGCATGCCACTGGGTTTTTTCTTGGGGTGTGTGTCAGCAACAATGCAACAGCATTACTTGACAGTGGCATTCTGATGTTTTATAAAGCAAGTCAATGAGTCAAAGCTCAAATTCTCAGACTGGCTTTAGGTTAAATAGCAATGAGTGAAAAAAGATGATGAAAACAGTCATGCAGGAGGACAAGCCGCAAAGTTTTGTCTAGTAAGGATTTTAATGTGTTATGACTTTACTGACAGCTTGCACCATTAGCAGTGGTTCTCAAACTGGGGTCTAGGGACCACCAGGGGGCATTGAAGGGATTCCAGGGGGTCCCAACATGTGAACGATGGCTACTTTGTTCACAGGTTTCCCTGTACCCACTGCGTGAATTAACAGTTAGCGTTATGAAATTCCTTAACAAGTACTATCCAGCAACCAGTATCTTCTCACATGAAGTTCCTTGGGGGAAATTAAATCAGGCTCCGTACTGTGTATCTATTATGAATCTTTAGTGTGAAAAAGTTTTGGAACCGCAGCATTAAAGGACAAGTTTAGGGACACGGACCCTCCCCCTGACATAACATTAGCCTTAGTTAAGCTAGCAGCTAGCTAACGGTTGCTGGTCATCCTTAAAGAGAGTCACAAGCTGTCCAGCTGGAGGCTAACTGAAGTCCACGCCAAGGGAATTAGTCACATCAAAGCATGTATCTGTTTACGATGTGCACATGCCATCAGATTAAATAGTGGCTGACACGCAGTTCACCAGGAAAACTAAGCTAGCTAGTTAACGTTAGCCGAGCTAGCTAACATCAGCTGGCGCATTACAGACACATTAGCTATCAGTTACCCTGGTTCACGCGCTCCAGCTGGCCTCAAATTGTACTCAAATGAACCCAAATCCACGTTACTTACCGGTGTGTGCATATGAAACAGGTACTTTCCATATACTGAAGTGAGCCGATACAGATGCAAAGTATTTTCCGAACGCTAAGGGGAGGATGTACCAGCGGTAGTATCTGCTGGGCAGTTCTGTTTTGGGGACTCCCCATGCCCGCAACAACGGAGGGAGGAAGACGACGATTGAGAATATATGAAAGAGAGAGACCGTGACCGGATACGGGAATCCATTGAGGATAATTTTATTGACGATGTTGCCTCCCGAGCTGACGGTGTACCAGCACACACACAGGAAAAAGATCCGGATCCCTTCCTTGACTGGGGGACGCTCCACCGCAGCCATCTTCAGCTCCGAGTCACCGGCGGTGTGCGGTGGCACTGGGGCAGCGCTGCTGAAGTGGCAACTGTCAAGCTAGCTACAATGAAACTTACAACTTCCTGTAATAACTTTCAAAATAAAACACGTATGGACGTGTATTTCAAAATTATTGAGTGATGCATTCAGTATTCACTACTGGGGAAGTTACTTTGAAAGTCTAGTTTTACAAGCTACCAGTTGCTTCACATTGGGAGAAGTTAAATACAGCACAGCTATCATCAAGAGGAATATAGTTTTGTTAACTGGTTACACAGAAAAATGTGGTTGGAACTACTAAAAAAATATAATCTACAATCAACAGCATAATAAAACAAAATTACAGCTGAAAAATACTTAGGGTGCTATTTTTATTTAAAAAAAGAAAAGAAAAAAGGAAGGAATGTTCACTGTATTTATAATGGCCATACTCTGCCAGAAACTAGAGTCTGGATCTTCGTCTTTTTTTTAAGGTCTATAGTCTGGATGTAAACGCAAACCAAATATCTGGCCCAATCTGGCTTCATCATATGAAGAAGTACAAGGAATGTTAGGTTATGTTCTTCACAGATGAAAGTGGTGGGAAATATAAGGTTGAATGAAGTTTTGAGAAGCAAAATAGTGAAATAGTTGGTAGGAGCTTTATTAATTATGTCTTAAATGACAAAAACTCCACTGTCCATATTTGAATTTAGTTGTAGCTATTGTAAAACATAGCTACTGAGACGACTCCCAAACACTGGTTAGAAGTGAAAACTAATAATGCATTTAATGAAGAACCTATAGGAAATGAACTGAGCATTCTAACACATTCTTTACACCCTAATGGATGACATTTATTTTTCTTCGTCGAGTAACAAATTTTACGCTTTTATTCTGAAGGCTATATCAAACCACTTCCGGTCTCGTTATAGCTAACTCCAGCAAACGTGACGCAGCTGTAAAAAGTGAGACGTGGAGAACAGATGTACGTCACTTCCGCTATTCAGCTACAGCACTCCAGTCACATCCTGGTTTTAATAAACATCCAAATAATAAACAACAACTATATTAATCACAACTACATTCAATTTAATATATTGAGCGATGTAGTGGTAAATAAAAAAGTCGGTAAACCTCGAGTCGGCCATTTACATGAATAAAAAACAATTACGTTTTCCGAAAATCATTAATTTATGCTTAAATTTCCCCCCTTAAAATCCCATTTGCATTTTACTTGTATTAGTCTGATATTTAGTATAATGTGCACTATTAAATTTATGTTTTACAGATTTGTTAATAGTCTAAAAAGGGGTAAACTCAAGTTCAAAAATAACGGGGTAGGTCAGCTCTCCACTACAGTATGCAAATTTTACCATTATGTATAAAAAATTGTTGTTCCCAAGTATATTTGCATATACTGTATAGGTCGCTGCTTGGGTCAGCTACAAATCAGTGATGCGATAAAGATGGAGATAAAGTAGTTCAGGATTCCAACTGTGGCACTGATTTAAAATTCCATGACTTTTCCACGACTTTCCATAACTAAGTCGGAGCGCTCCTATGAGCTAAAAGCTTTTCTTTCTTGGGTTGTTAATGTTGGTTTTCAGCTCAACACTCTCTATGTGAAATGTGTGGAACAAGCTGGAAAATACATTCAAATATTCCTGTGAAGATTCCCTGATATTCCGTGACCATCCCGTCTGAAATCCACGGCTCAAAATTCAACGATATTCCAGAAATTCAGTGACAAGCAGGAAACTTGGCAGTACAGCGTCTGATTTCAGACACTTTGGCCAAATTCTACACAATCTTTGATTTAGGGCCGGGCGATGATTCAATATTATTGTTTATCGTCTTTCAGTGGAATCATATAGTAATGATATGGTGATTTTGGGATATCGTGATGCACAATTCTGCTGTTTTAACTGATGATAAGAAGCTAATTTCATTTAAAAACTCTGACAAAATGAGGTATGAAACATTTTAAGGAATATTATTTGAAAATTTCAGTTTTGTTCACACCTAACATTACCATTCAGTTCAATGGGATGAACATTAATTTGATATTTAACAGGTGATTTTGCATATGTGAAACATATCGTGATATATATAGAGATATCGAATAAAATCCTTATGATTATCGTGATACTGATTTCAACCGTATCACCCAGCCCTGCTTTGATGTTAAATAATTTTTTTAACTTCTCAAATATGTAGGATTCCACATCAGCTGACTTTCTGCAGGAAAAACATTTGTTTGAAAAGACTAGAAACTGCTTCAGAGAATGTTGTCTGGAATTGGCCAACGGAGGTTTAACAGGAAAAAAAACACAAGAAAACAAAACAAGAAATTCCTCATTAGAGCCGGAATAGTGTGTCCAAAAAGTCTGAATATATTGGGAATAAAAAAAAGAAAACAAATCCAGCTGAGAATCACATGCATGTAGAGGAGTTTGGCCCAAAAGCACAGATCCTGCAGAGGGAATTCATCTGTCGTGAGGAAATGTAAAGAGGCAGTAAGCCGACGTGTGTAAGGATTCATATGTAAAGTGAAAGCGGACAAAACAATCACAATTTCGGCATTTTTTTATTAACACATATCAACATGTCCACTTAAAAGGACTAAGTAGCAAATATGTTCTCTTCTGCATTCACCTGAACACAAAAGGCTAATTTCTGTACATTCACTAAGGCTCTGTTTTTAGGGAAAACACAGGTTTCCATAAGGCAAACAATATCTAAAGGAATGGTATTAAGTACATTTTCCAGCATGTTAATTTATTTTTCAGTTTTTTTCCTCACAGTACAAAAAGATGCAAGGTTGTAGCATAATCTGCTTTGCCATTTCAATTCATATTTTACAACCTAAATACACAGGAAAAGGAAAAGGCAAGTATAAAATAAAAACAAAAACAGTTAGTTCACATTATCAAAATGTGTCATTTTGGAGACAGTTTCCCTGTGTAAGATAGGTTGGTGTGTATCCTCGAACCAAATCTGAAGAAATGACAGGCTGAAGAAATCAAACAGACAGAAATGATTGAGTGTCGTCTGAACATGTATGTAAAAATCGCAAAAATGAAGAGAATATGCAAAGTCAAGATAAATAAATTCATACATGATAGCCGCAGCTCTTCATCATCGCCAGCTTGTGTTGTTCCAGCCTGATACAAGCCTTTCTGTCTCTGCATGTGAGAGAGTCTCACCTCAAACTGCATGGTGAGATTTGGCAGCTTAATGTCACTTTACCCTCCGGCAAACATCCAAACCTCACTGAACATGACGGAAGAACTTTTCCTGAATCTTTAGGGTCCACTCCTCGTTTCGGCATTCAATGCAGTGCTGATTTCAATAACATTCAAGCTTTTTAAAACTGATTTGCCAGTTATTCCTTCTACCAAACATCACTGTGCAGAAGTGGTCGTGAACAGTGGGAACAGTGGTTTTAAAGGAGCAATAAGTAAGATTTCTACTGCCTCATAGCACAAAATGACCATAATAGGCTATATCTGCGGAGGGGGTTGATAGGGTTCTTGCTCAATACTAATGACTCAATGATTACTTCACCAGGTGCGGAGATCCCTGGCTTTCAAAACTCACTTTGTGACCTGTACTTTGAAACAAAAACTCCCCACGCACTGGAGTTTCAAGGCACTCCCAACCCCCCAACATACTGGCATTTTCAACCGTTCAACAATGGAGGACAGTTGCTCGAAGCAAGCGTTCATTTCAGCTACGAAGGCTAAAAAGCAAATGACAAAGCAGAATCATTATCCCAGTATTTTGCATGGTGATATTTTGCCTATAATTCTACCCTGTAAAGGCAAAGAGCAGTAAGTGTGCAAGTAGTGACACTGAAAAAAAAAAAATGACTTCAGTTTCTCCTGTGCTGACAAAAGTAATATTGATACTGAAGTGAAAATTTTAGTATTTAATGGTTTCATTTTTGTTGGTATGAAATCTAAACTCTACTTTCAACCTTTGACTTTTAAAACCCAGAGAAAGTAGATACTGCACTTTTGCTAGCTTAAATCATTCTATTGTTAAACATGTGACTTTGTCTTGTGTCAATCACAGGCCACTGGAGATCTGTCCATGTTGCTGCAATTCCTTGATGGCTGCTAGAAGTCGATAAAAGTCATCAGATTACTTAATGCCCCTTTAAATGTTGAAATCTTATTTAACAAATGCTGCTTGGTGGACTGGATGTATGTGAGTGGACTGATGAATCAGAGAAGTTTATGAGGCCCGTGTTTACTGATAACCAAGGCAATGTAAAATGCCAAATTCCAGCGTACAGTTTGATGTGATGTTCTCTCCCATACAAATACAGAATGACGTGTATCTGAGCCAGTGCTCTTCCTGTAAACTCGTTCCATACAGTTATCCGACACCAACTCTTGAACTGGCAGATTATGCATAGCCTTTTCCCTTCACGCTCCCCTCGCAGAATGTTCCAGAAATTCAGTGATGGTACAGCTAAGTTTTCCTCCCATCAAACACTGATCATTGACCCCCCCCACCCCCGACCCCCCTTCCTAAGCAGGCAGCACGTCGATTCAGGCCGTTTTCACCAACTGTGCAAAGCAGCAGAGTGGGCTTTGATGAACTGCCTCGCTCTCATGGAGAAATGCAAGATGGAGGCGACTTGTGCCTTCCGAATTTGAAACCGGACCTCGGTTCTCAGTCCAGACAGACGTACGGCAGTATGTTCAGCTTGCTCTCGTCTCCGTGCGGGTCTAAGGATATGCACTCTGTCCAATCAAACCACTTGTCCTTGGTGTCGTAGCAGCCGTTGACGCCGGGCCAGTGCTTTGTGTGTAACCGCTCCAGGTCGTCCTTGGTGACCTCTCTGCTAACGCCCGGTAAGTCCGCGGCGGGGGGATTTGCCGCCAGCACGTGCATTTTCCTCGCCTCTTTGATATGGTGATCCTCCTGTTTCAAGTACTCGCTCATGAAGAAGTGCGCCCCGGAGGTGTGCGCCCCCGACGACGTCAGCACGTTGCTCTGCTGGCTCAGGTAAGACTGGATGATCTCGTTCCTCGACAGCTCCTTCCAGTTCGTCTGCTGGAAGGGACTGGGAGCGACCGGGGGGGTCTGCTTCGGCGGTTCTGTCCGTTGTTCCGGCGCGCGGCCCGGCCTGACATCCCCCCCCTCCTGGCACGGCTCCTTGTGGAAGGAGGGTTTGATCTGCCCCGTTACCGGGTCAAAGGTCAATCTCCTGTCTTTTAACCTAACCGGTTTGGTGCTGTCCTCTACGGTCTGTCCGTCTAAATTTACCACATAGTCCTTAGGCCTGTATTTCTGTCTTTTCTTTTTCCCTGTATTGCTAACGCCGCCGTCATCTTCCAAATTAACCCCCTCACTGAAGGAGGAGGCGGCGTTTGAGTTGTGTAGAGAAGTGTTGGCAGGCTTGGATAACCAGCTGCTCTGAGAGTCCAAATCTGCAGACCAGGAGCCGGCGGTGTGCAAACCCTGAACACAAACATTTAAAGGCTGTGGGGAAGGCAAAGGAGGCGGCCCCAGCCCAGAGCCGTCCACGGGCCGAGGGCTCCTGGCCGGGCTCGAGACACTCGACGCTTTTGGTGCAGCTTGTTTGACAACTGCCGCTTCCTGCTTTGGAGTTCGAGGACTGTGCGAGGAGCAGCGGGGGCTTCTGGGTTGATACTGCCCTCCGGAGGCGGCCTGCTCCAGTCTGGCATGCTGCTGCAACACTGATGTTTTTAGCAACGAAGAAGTGCTAGGGGGTTTGCTGTATCCCGGGGAACTTGGGTGAGGTTTTACAGCATTGACGGGGATTTTATTGAGCCTGTCATTGTCCGGATGCTCAGAAACCTCCCTGTCTGAAGGCTGATGCACACGAGAGTCCAACGCCTCTGTGAAAGCGTCAGGGCCGCCGCCGATTCCATTTGTTGGCGGCCGTGTGGAATTTTGCGTTTTATCATAGGGAGTCATTTTGGATATCTTAGCTGGCAAGTGCTGTCCTTCCTTCTGGTCGCCTTTACGTTTTCGGTTGCCCGTTTTCTCCACCCTGGGGGAGTAGCAGTTGTTGAAGTCATTTCTGCTCTTCAACTCTGGAACCGTTTTACCTGATGGTGTGGTGGCAGCTGGAGCGGAGATGTCGGCTCTGCAGGGATGAGCGCCGCCGTTGGAAGACCCTGATGTGCCGGTGAGCCCCTTGGACAAAACCTCACTCTGCCCCGGCTCGATCAACTTCTGCCAGTTTCGCAGGAGCTTCTTGGCCCGCTTGGCAAGGTCCTCGTTCTTCGTCTTCTTCCGTACGTCATTGATCAGCTTGCCAAGACGGGTTTCCTTTACGGAGATAAGGGAGGGGTTTAAGAGCGGCCGTGACTTGACTTTTGAAAAGCTGAGATACAGTTTATTATATTTTGAGTGCACGTAACTCGTAGCATAACTTACCTCCAGCGTCTCTTTGGTGATAGGATATTTCTCCAAAAAAGAGATCACCTCCATAACTGCCACCATGTTGCATATCTGCTGAAAAGACACATGGTGTTATGCATAGAATTACTGACGCCTTTCAGGCCTTTGTCCAGATACTAATGAGACTACAACTATTTTGCCATTTCTACATGTATTTATTTTATTTTTTTTACATTTTTGCCTTTATTGGACAGATCAAAGTAGGGAGAGACGGGAGGAGAGAGGGGGCCGGATTCAAATGCAGGATGTCTCGTTTACATGGTTTGTGCCTGAGACCACTACATCTTCATTCTGATTCTTATAGACTTATGACGCACAAATTCTGTCACCAAAGTGAAAAAGAGAGAGATTATTAGAAGGGCTAAAGCATAATTTGAATGAACTTTCAAATGTGCACCTGTACATCAACAAGCACTGTTCCGCTGCTGGTTTCAGGCTCAATATGACGAACTGAGATTACATGCAAATGTGCCATTTTACCCCTCAAGCAGACTAAATTAGATTCTGCTTTACAAGTACGACAGGAGAAAAAGCGTATCCCACCAATCATCTCTCACCCAGTACAGCATACAGGATTGTACAAAACATTCATTATACTGAGTATTACATCAGGATGAGACCATTACTTACTTAAACCCTAAAGAAAAGGAGATGTGAATACCGTCTGTTCAGTTTGGTCTGGATCTTGTAGCTTTCTCTACACTGGAGACTGAGATGGTTTTCTTCTTGAAGGCTTGAAGGCCAACACTACACATAAGATGTCCAGCTAGAAGCCAACTCATCAGCTAGCTAGCTTGCTTGCTAGGAATGTGAGCACAGCTCGACAGTCTGTTTTGCTTTGTTTACCCATTTACTCACGTTGGCAAATAACGTCCCTAGTTAATAAAGCTTGCGTTTGTACTGGCAGAGCAGTTTTGAAATATTGTCTATAGCCAAGGTGCAGCAAACTGGAGAGCATCTGACAAAAGTTTGACAGTAATCTGTCAGCAACCTGAAGTTAGCTGTAACCAACATTTCATTGAAATGTAATAATCTTTAGCTTTTGACTTCTTGTCTGCTGGCTCACGTTAGCTAGTCTCCAGTCCCACAGCACTGTACATCTCAACATCAGCAAATAAGCTAATTTAGCCACCTAATTAGCCAACAGTAACTTAGCTAGTTAGCCAGATTCTGGAGTGTCTGACATATGCTAACTAGAGCTACTGGCGAGCTAACCAGCTAGCAAATGACATTTATTCACTTGTTGCCGCCACTTTGTCAGCCTTCTGGGGTGACTTGGGGTCAGCACGGCCTTATTTCCAGCCTCCCGGTTATCCTTCAGTAGCAGGCTAACGGTTACTCACATTGCTTTGGCCGTCGATGGCCTGGAGCAGCCGGTCTCTCATTAGCTGCGGAGTCGCGGTAGCCGCTGTCATTGCCTGGCGGTGTCGCGGGTCTAGACGGACTCAGACAGGAGAATCCCCCGAAGAGGCGGCGGTGGGAAACCTGCCGACACTCACAGGCCTAACAGCAGATGTTCTATGAGGATGGGCATCATGTTTTATGATGCTTATTTCTTTGTTCTCGACGCCGCCGACACGTATTTGGCGATTCAAATGTCGTAAATACAAAATCCTCTTTGGGATCGGCTACCCTCCGCTGGTAGCCTCCTCTCCGGCCTTCGCATCGGGCTTTTCTGAAGCGCTCGGAAAAGGCATGATGGGAAATTTTACGTAGCGGCGTTTCCTTCTCCGTGCGCGACCACGACGCACAGTTGTGCACGCGATTGTCAGGGGCATGGTGGGTGTTGTGAAAGCAAAAAAAATATATTGTGAATCTTAGATTTTGTCTAAGGCAAAAAAGTTTTCTTCAAATTGTCTTTTTGGTGACATCTAAATGAAAAAAAGTCAAAATGTTTTTGTTTATTGTCTAAATATAGTTTAATTATATATAGTTATATGTATATGTACCTCTGGTAGTTTTTTTCTTTTGTGTCAAGTTTTTCTTCCCATTGTGCTTTTTGTAATGTGATGCATGGATGTTTATTTGTTCAGTGAAAAAGAAACAATTTCAAATTGTAAGTGAATGGTATCTTAACAAGTTTTGAGCTGCCAGTTCGACAGTGCTCCAAGAAAAACTGTCAGCAAATTTGATGATTATTTGAACAATTGAACGATTTCATGCACTGGTGAAGTCTGCTGCAAAATACATATTAGCAACTACATGGAATCTGGAATCCGTGTTTGGTCTGCAGCTTCCTCAATAATTAAGTTATAAAGACTTTCTGATTTGTTTTCTGCTTGTATTGTTTCACAGTTGATCACTTCACCTGTTAACTGAGGTGTGAAACTGTCATCCTTCACACTTTTGTACTTAAACAGAGGAGAAAATCAGTGGGTGAGATGACATTATCTCTAGAATTTCAAAGCCTCTAAATCCTGTGTTGCCTATATGGAAATTAAACTGGAGATCTGTTCAGACAGGCAGGAGACCCATGTAAAATATGATCGATAGTATATTGATCACCAAATGGTTCAGATCGTGGAAATAATCAACTCTTATGTTCATTGAATAATAAAATGTCGCGCTTGTTTTCAGAGTAAACCTTTATTATAAAACTGGATAAAAGATATACATTATGATTCCAGACATAAAGGCCAATATCCTGGATGTTATTTCATTTTAAATGCAGATTTACATGGTGTGTGGTAGTTGATGTTGAAAAAGTAAACCCAAATCTTCTTGATGAGAGCCACAAGACATTGATGAGTTCCAGTAAAAGCCTTCCTGTATGCAGAAAAAGTCTGATAGCAATGAGAACTGATGAGATTAAATGAGCTGTATATGACTTGAAGGGATCCTTAAACAATTTAAATTGTAGTAGGTTGCCTTTCTGCATCAGACTCACGTCACATTTTGGCAAAAATTTTAAACACATTTGTCCTTTGCTTTTCCAAAAATGGCATGTTAGCATTGTCGATATTTGTTACTGGAAGCAACAGCTAACTGCAAGAAACAGGAAAAAATAGAAAAACAACAAACTAATATTCAAAATGTTAAGTTTTCCCTCTGGGCAGGAAATCACAGACTTCACCAGCCACTTGGATTATTTTAGCAGTATGTCGGGTTTTTTAGACAGAACAGGAGCTTTACATGAAGCTGGTGACCTGCCTGAGTGGCTGGTAGACTGGACAACTGACAAGCCACAGACAAACATTTACCAGCATTCGACTTCTCTTCCAAACCCCGGCATCTCTTCAGGAAGCAAACTGATGTAGCGAAGAAACCGTTCATGTTCTAAACAGAACCAGAAGGGAACAGGACGACACATATCCAGCAGAGGCAGGGATGACGGAATATTTACAGCTTAAACACAACAAAGAAGTCAAAATGTAACAAATTCTACGAGTCTGTCTTACGAACACGTAAGACAAAATAAATATATTGATTCATAAAGTTCTAAACAGTCAGGAGCAGGTGAGGTGCTGCGGCGGGTGGCAGAGGAACCGAACATAATTACAGTTAAAAAGGAGCTAAAGGAAAGCAAAGGCCGATCGAGAGCGAGGTTGAGAGCGTCCATCTTGAAAAGGATCTGTCCGGCCATCAGGAACCGAACAATCTGTGAAGATTAAACACATTGTATTAATTTCAAGCAGAAGCCCTGATACATATACTTCTCTTCTCTTTCTCTATTTTGTATGGGAGAGAACATGCAGAAAGACACTGAGGGAAGTCGTGGTGAGTCTGCATACTCGTAATTTTGTTGAAATGACGTGCTGCTTGGTGGGTTGAATGTGTGCCAAAATAAGGAGTGAGCCCATGAAAAAAAAAAAATCCACCCGAAAACACCTTAAGATATTTCCAGTGTAGCCACAATGGAGTTTGATATGAGAAAATGTTTCAGCGATCTAAAACATCAGTGGTAAACGTCAGGTTTTTGGTGTCAGTCCCTCAGAATCAAAGAGCGAGGGCTTCTTTCTAGAGCCGCCACTTTGCACCAAGAGACGTTCAACAATCATACAGGGAGAAATCCATCGTAGAAGAGGAGAGAGACCAATTTCTCCACCCACAGGAGCAGGAGAGAGACCAGAATGCAATGCAGCAGAGAGACAGGAGGTTTGAGGAAGGGCTGCGATGATAGACACGCCCCAATTATCTCAAACTAGTTTGTTAGCTTGCTATATTTATACGCCCGTACAGCCACCTTTGATTGAAAGCAACAAGTTATCGCCCCTTCTCTGGAGGTTGTCAAAAGGCATTCTGGGAAATGTAGGAAATTACTAACTGCAGTAGAAGTAGACGAGGCAGGTTGAGGGGAAGTGGGTTCACAACACTTCATCACTAAATAACTCCTGGAATGTGTTGAACATCACAGGCTGAAGATATTAAACAGAGTGAGAGGATCAGAAGGGAATTTTTCCTTTAAGTTGTGTACTATGAGCCATGTACGCCGCTGATGAAGGAAACATTAAACTGACAAATCCCAGCATGCAGTCTGATGTGACATTCTCTCCCATACAAACACAGGACAAAGTCTATTCACCATCACATTTATCCATTACATCCCCACAGCAGCATCACAAGCCTTAATGCAGCAGGCCAGGTGTTACTCACACGATCATGCAGAACATCATGAAGACGTTCCACAATGCAATGAAGATCCGGAAGTACCGCAGGCTGAGCAGGAACTCTCTGATGTTGTCCCCTAAAAGACAAACTCTGATGATTTAACTTGGCAATGCAGTTTGTGAAAAAGGTACAGGCATCTGTCACTCACTAATTCTTACTTTATTTTTCATTCTCTCTCTCTCTCTCTCACACACACACACATACACACACCTGTTGTTGGTCCTCTGGACTCATCTCCAAATCCTTGCGACTCCTTCCTTTTGCTGCAAAACATCTACAGTTAACCTCCTATTGTTTCATAACTGAGCATCACACTGAAATGATGAGTGTTCATCTGATTTCCTTTTAATATATTGTTGTTTTGCTATCTGCAGAGCACTTTGTAGTTCTTATTTGAAAAGTGTTATAATGACAAAGTTTATTATTATGATTATAATACTCACAGCTTGAAATTCAGTACAGCTCCTGCATTCACAAGTAAGGTCCTGCAAAACAAAGAGAGATAAATCCGGGTGAAGGACTGTCTGTTGACAGGTTAGTCTTACCTGCTAAGCTAGCTGGTGAGCTGGCATTAGCACGGAGCTAGCTACTTATTTAGCTAGCTGGTAAGTTATCAGACTCACAACACTGTGGTCACTAACACACACACAGAAAATATCAATTCATTTTAATGTCTCGGTATGTGACTGTATGTCACAAAACGAACAACTTACCCGAATATCAAAAGATCTCCGATCATTTTGTCCACATCACATCACACAAACACCTTACTTCCGCATTCACAAACGCAACCGGGGAATCTAACCAATAGGAGTTTGGTATCTTGGAATAACCGGAAGAACTGGACCTCCTTTCACAGAAGATCATACCATGGATCATACTGAAGGGGGCGCGCCGCGCAAGCATTGTCATTTATAACCACAGTGCATCCAGACTCCATTAAAAAATCTGATATTTTAATATGCTTCTGTTTAGCGGCAAAAGTACACACATCCAAGAACATTGTTAAAACATTTCACGAACTTTTAGACTACACTTTTCAATTCGGCGTACACCCAATACACCAAGTTGCTCGTATTTTAATAAAAATTTAAACTTTTACGATTTCTTCGCCAGTTTTCCCAGAATCTTCTTCCACAAAAACAGTACACAGTGGATGGTGGTAGCGAGCTGTGTGAACGAATTATAAAAATTGAGATTTTATTGAAATTAATTGCTGCTTTGTGGATTATCTATCTACCGAATTTACCAGAAGACCCTACTAATTCATAAAGGTTATGTCATATTCTGCCACTTATGTACTTTTACCGGTAAACAAGGAAACAAGTAATTGTCGGATTTTTGAACGGTGTTTGGCGCGACGCACTGGCCATACAGGAGAACAGCACGCACTGGGTCTAGGTAGTTTCTAAACTCTTTACAAGCACGTAAACCTGGACCTGAAACACAAGCACATTTTGTGGTAGCATAATATAAAAATATTGTAGCCTATCTCAGGTAAAAAGTTGTCTATCCATTCTGGTGACATTTTGTGTTGCTGTCTAATTTATATATCAGTCAAGTCAAGCAGATTTATTGTAATTCAACCATATACAGTGCACAGTAGGCTATATAAGATATAGTCCTTGAGTCCAAAGAAAGAAAAGGGTGTACACACTGTAAGCTATAGTGTATTAAAGGCTAAATATGCGCAGCAAGACTAGATATACATATATTTATAACAATAGTTGAATTCTGCCCAAGCTCTACCTCCCTGTAAAGAAATCTTCCACAAAGGATGTTTCATATTTAAGTGAACTGGTGTATAGAAATGACTGTCTCGCTGCCACAGAGGCCACAAAATATAAGTAGTTATTCATCATATAAAAGTCATTCCAGAGTGGGACAAAACATTTAGCTGTGGAGAAAAAGTTAAAGGGGAAATCAACCCCAAATTAATTGTAAGTCATAGGCTAATCTGTAATATTTTCACATAAACAGATATCCCTTTTGCTACACTTTATCGCTGGTTGCTGTAACACAACATTCAACCTATATCCAGTTAAATCTTCTCCACTGTCTGTTCTAAACAGCCGGCGTCTGGTAGCTCTTTCCTCTGCCGCACAGGAAGTGATGTGTTTTACGTTTCTGGTTTGATTGGAATAAACAGAAGAAGAAGAACTGGGTAGTTAGCATGAGCAGCGATAGCCACCATGGCTAAACAGACAAAGAAATTCTCTTTTCTTTGTCTGTTCAGCCATGGTGGCTATCACTCAAACTGCATCAACAGAAAATCCAAGCTCCGCCCACACTGTTTGATTGACACACTGTTTGATCTCACACAGATCATCACTTTAAAATTGATAGTAGCCTACTGGTGATTTTGTTGCTGAATCAGAGAATAGGACTATGGACATATTGTAGAAATTTCCATGGAGGCTGGGACAAAAACAAGAATGTAAGTGGTGTCATTGGCCCTGCCTACATTTCCCATGGTTCATCCCATTTGGAGGGAGGTGAAGTGGATCTTGGGAGTTGAAGTGACACAGAGCCATCACTTGGTTTAGCATCCAAAATACAGAAGTAGAATCTGTCAAAAACCAGATATAGACTTAATTAGTTTAACTATAAATCTATTTTCTTTGCTATGTTTGCTTTGTTATATTTAGAATATATGTATGCTAATGATATGTATATGCCTGCATCATTTCCTATTTGACAATGGATGGATCATTCTTATTTCAGATTTAAAAACAACAAATTCTTAAAAATGTATATAAAAATTAGGTCACAGCCAATTGTCCAATCTTACCACCCACCCATCCACTGATGCTGAAGAAATGTGTTTTTCTTTTGTAAATCTACTAAAATCATATTTTATTTACAAAATCATTGAAACAAGTAAAAAATATCCTTTTTTTAAATCTTTTATTTTATTTTATTTACAGTTCCTTTCAAGACATAAAAGCAAAAAGACAGAAATAAATAAAACCTGGTTTCGGTGTAATTCTGTTATTACTGCGCCTTTAACGATGCCGTTCTTACATCATCTGGAGGAAAATACCCTGGATCGCCAAATAGCCTTATTAGGCTACACATGGATTCATTAGTGCATGTAGGATTATTATTTTGGTCGCGAGGAAGCTCGGCGGCATGCATGATGTTAAGACGCTTTATTAGGATGTTAGGATGCTTTATTAGAGGCGGAACAGATCTCCATGCGTAAAAACATGGACACGCGTAGTGGGTTTGGTTTCTTCGGATAAAAACGAGCCTCTCGCATCTTCTTATGATGCTGATCTGAGGACAGAAGCCTTTCCTCCTCTGTGCTGCAGCATGCAAACCTCCTCCTGCACACAGCAGTTGGCACGGAGGGGGAAGACAGCAGATGATGAGGAGGAGTATTAATAGGAAGGCTTGAGTGTCACAGGCTCTTACTGTCCAGAACTGGGGGGCTTGGTGGAGAGTCGCCGGACCAGGGGGGGCTTTCCAATTCTAACTGCGCAGTTGGAATAAAATACATGCAGTATAGGAACTCGCAGGTATCAAACATCCAACATGGACGTGCTGGCGGTTCTCAATTTGGGCGATATTGCCCAAGTTTTCTCCAAAATGGGAATGTTTCCAGTGTTTGATCTTGCGTATTACATCGTGTCCATACTCTACCTCAAGTATGAGCCAGGTGAGTGGCTTCCCCGGCTTCTGCTGGTTAATAATGTGATTTATTACTTGACAACTAGGCTTATTATCTGTATTGTCTATACTGTGTGTTATTTGGCAGGTAAAGTCATGGGGACTGTATTCTAAAGGCATTATAGCCTACTACCTCACACTCACTAGGCCTATGTGTTAATATAAATTAATACATAAAACTCAGCAAGTAAAATCTATCTGTCTGGCAGCTACATCTTTCTAAAATAGAGAATCAAATGTTAATTTTTTAAACCTTAAGAACTTAGCAGTGATGACCCTAATGAAAAGTCACTCTAATGTTCATATAATATTCCTAAAGGGCCTCACAGTGTGCCTGTGGTACTCAATAGTGAGTTTATAGTGACCTTATTTTACTTTATGGTATTTATGGCATCACTATACATTCCTATAATATTCCTATAGAGACTTGCTGTTGCAGATATGTGTATAGTAACCTTTTAAAATGTATTACAGGGTCACTACAGCTCTTTTTGAAAAGGGAACGTCTGTTCTTGCAGCAACCTGACCTCATTTTCATTATGGAAATCAGTGGGAACCAGCCAGGAGCAGATTAAACCACTCAGCTTTGTTTAATGCCTGACATTTTCCAAGATTTAACTCTTTTGACCAACAGAGCTGGGCGAGTAAGAAACCTGATAGAGAGCCTGTGCATACCAGCAGCTTAGGTAATAAATAGCAGGTCCTGAAATAGATGTCAGTGGGCCTCCGAAGCCCCTCTGCCTCAGACACTTGTAGAGGAGAATGAAAGACTGCGGCTCGGTGGACTAACATGTTATTTACATTGAATTAGCATGGGATAAGCTGTTGAGCAAGCATGGCCTTGTGTTACTGTGACTGTCCGGACCTTTAGAAGTCCTCAGTGTGTGCATCCTATATCCTGAATAACGCAATCACTTCATCTTAAAGGAATAGTTCATCCCAAAATTAACATTCAGTCATTATCTAATCACTTCGTTGTCAGTGGGAACTGCATTGAAGTTTGTACGACCACCAAACACACAATGAGTTCGCCCCTAACCCAAACTATTGAAGTTAACAGAGGCATCGTTTTACTGATATAAAAAAAGCAGAAAATGTCCCTCAAATTTCTCCAAACAGCTCATCCAAGTGTTTTGTAGCCAAACAATTGTGTTGTGGTCCAAAACTCCAGTGTCAGTGAAGTAAATATAGGAGATAATGAAGTAAATATTGGACTTTTGGATCCACAATGCAATCGTTTGGCTACAAAACACTTTCTAGTTTGGAGAAATTTGATGGACATTTTATGCTTTTTTTAAGCTGTTAAAAGATGGCTCCATTAACTTCAATAGTTTGTTAGGAGGCTGACCTGGACCTAGTGTGTTTGATGGTCCTACCAACTTCAATGGAGTTTCCACTGACATGGAAGTGAGTAGATAATGACTGGATTTTCATTTTGGGGTGAACTATTCCTTTAACTATGTACAAATATAGTTATTAGTATCCCAAACATTTGAAGAGATCAAAACACAATAGGTTACGGTGTGCTGGTACTCAAAACTCTTCATGTAATTGTAGCTGTGGGAACTTTAGAGGTTGGGACTGACCAACATTCATCTCACCACACTTTGATTCTACATGGGTTATTGTATTTTGTATTAAATGCACATGGATGCATACACACATTAAGTACTTGTCTTGGTATTTAAACAAAAAATACAGTCCAAGGCATCCATGTGGGGCGTAAAAAGCCTTAATTTCATAGGGTTCAGGCATTGAAATCATTCTAATTGCAACTATGTGTTGTGGCTACTAAACTTCAACTTCATGAACTTCGGACTTCATGACTTTTATTGTAGCCTGAAAATAGTTAAAAGGCTTCATTTCTGAGTCCAGGCGGTCAAACTGCTTGTGCAGCTAACATTTGTCCTGCAAGAGAAACTTGTATTCACCATTCCTTACACACACCTGACTAGAGTTTCCTAGTTCACACCACATGGTGGGAGAGCACATGAATGAGTTTGGGGGTCGACATTGAGAAGGGGCGGCGGGAGGAGCGTGGGGGTCAGAGGTTAAGTCAGGCCCGACAGTTGCAAGGCAGGAGAAGCGATCGAGCGGCGGTGTATTTATAGGGCGGCATTTCTCGGGATCGGATTGCTCTTTTAAACCGTGCGCTAATCGCACCGCGACACTGATACCCACCTGTTGTTGGATATCTTTACAGTCACTCTCACATCTAGATTTATGTCACTAACAACAGCCTCGATGTAAAGTTCGTAGTAACGTTGGCAAGTCTGCTCAGTTTGTTTCCTGTAGTCCTGTAGCCCTGCAATAAATGTTATTTATATTGAATAAACAGAGGGTAAGCTGTTGAGCCGGCCGTTTGTTGAGTTGGCGAATTGTCAGTTCATAAATGAGTGCAGAAATGCTGAGTCAATATGGAGTTATGATAACACGCTGTATTATCAGGGTGTGTGCTGAAATGTTCGGCCGGGCCTGGAGAAGATTAAACAAAGCATGTGCACACACAGCAGGGTCGGCTGATATGGGCTTTTGAAGGCCGACAGCAGTATTTTTTACATTGAAGCTACCGATGGTTAATTGTTTTTTTAACTGATATTCACTATTTTTATTTATTTTTTATTTAATTGGACAATTTGTATGCCCAAAAATAACAATTATTCAGTGTTTGCCTCAGAGTTTTCTATTCATCAGGGTGGAAAAGCCTCTGAAACAGCATTCAGACCATCATGGGACACTAAAACTCTCCACTGAAACCAGACTGATGGGGATTTTAGTGTCAGCAGCTCTTTAAGGCAGAGTGACCCACCACACCTATTCAATGGTAGAGAAACTCTGACATTACTGCCTTTAAATGAAGAATTAATCTAAATATAATTAAATTAATAAATGTGCAAAGAAAATAAAAACTAGTTGCCGGTTTTACAGACTGTTTTTCTGAAGCTGTGGTCAGGAGGAACCTCCATACTGACACTGACTGGCTGATATCTGATATTTAGTAAAATCCCAGTATCGCCTAATACCCTCTAACACACACACACACACACACACACACACACACACACACAGATACTGTATATACACATCACCAACGCCCCTATCCTACCTAAATATTCACACTGCAATAAATTCCTATTTTCTGTGTTCATATGTCACAATATTTTTATTTTCAAATACTTTGCAGCGGTGGAAAGAGTACTAGATGTCATTCTCAAGTAGAAGTGCTGTTACTTTGCTGATCTTTTACTAAAGTAGAAGTAAAAGTACTGGTGTAAAAATCTACTGCAGTAAAAGTAAAAAGTGTCTCATTTAAAATGCCCTCAGAGTAAAAGTTCCTGAGTTCCTCTTTAGAACAGAGAACGTTGTTAGCTGTGATCTTTTCCATGTGATTCTAACAGGAGAGAGGTCAGAGTTCAAACTAGATTCTTTTCACTGGAAACATTAGAAACGACAAAATAAAGTGCAGAAACAAAGTAAAGTCAGATTCCTCTTCTCACTGTGAATGGATCCACAGTTTGTCAGTTTACGTCGATCCAGTTTCTGCTGCTGATGGAGAAACTACAACATCTGTACTCTGTAATGGATGTGATTTAAAATGTAGCTAAGTGCAATACTTCAGCAAAATGTACTTAATGTTGAACTCTGGTAGTATCTTGGGTTGTGTCTCTTCCTCCATGATAAAACCCCAAAATCAGTGATTCTGTGATCTGTTGCTCCGGTAGAGGAGACTGGAGAATTGTGTTTTTTTCTCTCTCTCCATTCACTGCCATTGTATGGAGGAACAGTCTGAAAATCACACTTCTAGTAATAAGGGAACGCCGACAAAGCAGATTCTGACAATATATTAAAAAAATGAATCATGCTGCTGAACTGTGGTTAAGTGACTCTCTTTCTTTATGTTTATTAAACCTTTCAGTTTGAACAAGTGGAATACTGAAATCCGGTTGGAGGAAACTTATGCAGATGGAACAAAGAAAATAATATGTTTACCAATAATCGTAAAAAAAAAAGTGGGAGACAGGACTTTGACAAAGCAGATTCTGCCAATATATAACAAACAAATCTCTCAAAAAAGCTACTCAGTTACAGTAATGTGAGTAAATGTAATTAGTTACTTCCACCCTTGATACTGTGTCACAGTACGATCCTGACAGGTGTGTGTGTGTGTGTGTGTGTGTGTGTGTGTGTGTGCTGCAGGGGCGGTGGAGGTCTCTCGCAGGAGTCCCGTGGCCTCCTGGCTCTGTGCCATGCTCTACTGCTTCGGCAGCTACATCCTGGCAGACGTGATGCTGGGCAGCAGCCCGCTCGACTACTTCCAACACAACAGCCACATCCTGCTGGCCTCGGCTGTCTGGTGAGATGAAGTTTCAGTCCGACACGGCTAATGGAAGTGTTGGCCGGACGGTTCGGTGCCGGGAGAAACTTGGCCATCAAAGCATCACATTAAGCTTGAAGTCATATTTAATGGTTTTAGGGCAATTTACCACATCATTACTTAATTACAAGTATTCTGGTTTCAACCCGGTGTTTTCCTTTGGATGGTAGTGAATAATTAGGATAAGAAGTCTCCCTTATTTATTTCAGACTTTTCTTCATCAGTTTTGGGTGATTAAGCTACATTAAACCACATTAAGCTCAATCATTTCCATTCATTTTCAATTGGGGATCTTGTCATAGTTTTACCATGTTACTGATTTACCTTTAACTGTAAATTTTCACCACAGCATCTCCTTGTATCCCCCCTGATGCCTGAATTAAAGATGAATTTTTCTATTTTGATTTTAGCCACATCAAGCCCTCGTTTTTTTCCTAAATTCAGACTTTGAAGATGTTTGAAAGATGTCAAATTTTTTCTAGACTTTTTTTGGGCTCTAGTGAAGTGTTATGGTCTCTAATTCATGGTTAAATTTTCAGAGTTTTTAATTTCATCAAGCCATGTTAAGCCCCCTTTTTGGGGCATTTTTCACTATATTCACAAAAAAAAAAGAGTAAATTTTCTTTTTCTTTTCACCACTGCTAGTTCTCATGCTGCTGTATACCTGGGTAAAAAGTCGAAATGTTTCGTCAACGTTAAATATTTTTTGCCTTGTTAAGCCGTTTTCACATTAAGCCTTTTAGAACGTCCCCTTTCTGCTTTTAATTTGGCCGGTAAATTAGTTAAAGTGACTGTTGAGTTACATGAATGCTCCTGTCACTGTGGCCAGTGGACAAAACATTTCCTTCCCTCTTCCTGATACAAAGATTGACAAGACTGTACACTGCTGATAGAAAATTTGGCCAAGATGCACTGCATGGATCAGAGTTGATAGAAACTTCACCATCAAAGCTGTTTCTCCATCACAGTAATGACAACATGAAACAGGATTTTTAGCCCCTTCCCTCACTCAGCCACCATGTTTCTCTCTGTCTCAAACCCGCTCTCAGGTACCTGCTGTTTTACTGCCCGCTCAACCTCTTCTACAAGTGCGTGGCGTTCCTGCCCGTCAAGCTGGTGTTGGTCGCCCTGAAGGAGGTCGTCCGCGCCCGTAAGATCGCCGCCGGCGTCCACCACGCCCACCACGCCTACCACCACGGCTTCTTCATCATGGTCATCGTCGGATACGTCAAAGGTCCGTGTCTCAGCATCGATCATATTCGGACAAAAATCTGAAATTATTACGATGTTAATGTCAGGATTTCTTGAATTATATGACCCTCTGTCAGCTTCTGAAGATCCTGACAAACTAAATAACACCTGGAGGAAAGTGTCAGATTGTTGGTGCTCCTGGTGTGTAAGGTCACCTGAGGTAGCCTAAAATATTGTATTATTATTATTATTATTAAGTTTATTTAGACAGGGACAATGCACAATAGAACAGAAGTCTCAAAAGTAATGAGAGATGATGCGTTGTACCAGATTTAGCTAGTTTCCCTCTGTAGCAGGTAAACATAAAAGACAGTACAAAAGGAACAATAAAGTGCACAATTAAAAACATACAATTACAAGATAACTAATCACACCCACCTACCCAACACACACACACACACACACATGCACGATACATAAAATTTCCCCATGTAGGTGGTGTTTTAGCTGCTAACTTTAGCTCTGGTAGGCTAACAAATAGTGTTAGCTTGCTAATTTCAAGGTTACATAAGATCGTGGATTATACTTGGACAAAAGGAAATGTAGAAAGTGATAAATTACAAATTAAGTCAACCTAAACAAAAACCCAAATGTTTCTGAAGCTGAAATGCCAAAGAAATGATCTAAAGAAAATGAAAATGATCTTCCCTCTCCCTCCCGGCCTGCAGGCGTCCATGTTGTTGAACAGGGGGGAGAAAGGCAGAAGCCGGACAGGAGCAGTGAGGCGAGACACTGACTTTTTGTCCTCAATTTTTTCCACTTTCTATTTTTACCCTCCCAGGCTCTGGAGTGGCTCTTATTTCCAATTTTGAGCAGCTGCTGCGCGGAGTGTGGAGGCCCGAGACCAACGAGGTCCTCAACATGTCATTGTAAGTGTGTGTGTGTGTGTGTGTATGTGTGTGTGTGTTTTCAGCTCCCGGCTGCTGATGGGTGAACACACTCGTCACTGCAAGCATGACAAGCATGTGGGAGTTTTTAGATTTGTGTGTAACCAAAACCTGCAGTCTGGTTTCAAGGAGACTGTAGTATCTCACTCTGCCTTAAAGAGCTGCTGACACTAAAAGAATTTCATCACTTTGGTTTCAGTGGAGAGTTTTAGTGTCCCATGATGGTCTGAATGCTGTTTCAGAGGCTTTTCCACCCTGCAAAAATACAATTCTGGTAGAAACCCCTTTTTATTTTTTTAAATAAGACAATTTTTTGACACGGAGGTCACATTTAAAGATATTGAATATCCGCATTAAATATCGTCCATCAGCAGCTTCAGTACAAAAATATCACTACTCACTGTCACTACAAATACCCTACTTTGATTGAACCCTAGTTTGAAATACCCCGATTGTCCCGGGACAGTAAGACAAGTAGTGCAGTCACACAGTGAAGAAGAGGACTTAAAGGTGAACGTGTTACAAGTGTACAGATGCATGAAATTTGACAAGTTATTTGAAACACCCAGCAGGCTTGTTAAATGTTAGCGTTGGAGTCTACAATAGAAGGCTTGAAAATCCATTCATGCAACAAAACCCCCCCCCCCCCCACAAAGAACAAGTATTGATTTGCAGATACAAATCTTCAGAGCTGCATCGTATTTACAAGGATGCATACTATGAATTTATGTCATAAAGATTTATGTCCGTAAAAAGGTGATAAACTGTATTCGCTAAATAAAAAGGCGGTAATCTGAGTTGAGGTGGGTTTACGCTGATTTTAGTCCCTGATCTTCTGTCATCTGTCTCTGCAGCCCGACCAAAGCCAGTCTGTACGGAGCGATCCTCTTCACCCTGCAGGAGGCTCACTGGCTGCCGGTGTCCAAGAGCACCCTGATCCTGGTCTTCACCCTGTTCATGGCCACCTGCAAGGTGAGCGCAGCACCCATGATGGCCTGCCTGCTGCTGGGTGGCAGTTTGGGTCAAAGTGTCTTGATGTACATTTACATTTGAGGCATTTAGCTGATCCAAAATGTAATATTGTGATACTGTCCCACCAAAATATCACGATGTAGGATATTATCATGGTATCAGAGTTTTTTTGGGGGGTATTTTATTTTATTTCTTCCAAATTACATACAATTTCTAGGCTATAATAATTATTATTATTATTAACAGCCTAGAAGTTCGATCTTAAAAAAAGGGAAAACGGAACCCACTTGAATTAAAAATATATTTTTTTTATATTGCGGGATATATCGCGATATTCATGAAATATTGCGATACTCGATAATATCGAATATCGGCCCAAGCCTAGATGTCCCCATCCAGAATGACAGAATTCAGTGTCTTGCTTGATGGACACATTGCAGAGAGATGATCTCTCTCACCACCGAGGCCACTTTGCCTCATCAGTAATAAAAGTAATCAGCATTTTTTGAAATAAATTAAATTCTGCCTTGTTTAAGCTGCACTAGGCAAGATTTTTAACTAAAAATCCATCGGTCTTATCAGACTTAAACACAAAGTATGGCTGCAACAGAGAAGAGCTTCCCATCCCCTCTAACTGAGACACTATAGATTTGCTCTTTATACCCAAATTATACCTGAAATCATCACTTCATGAATGAGTTGAACCTCTGAATGATGAATGGAACCGACCTCCACACCCTTACTTTCAATGTCAAACTGCTTTCTAGTTGTGTCTCCTCCACCTGATCCTCTCCTGCTGGGGAAACACATTACTCTCACTTTTCCTGCACAGAGTTTCTTATTTGTATTTTAAGACATGGTGCTGGTTTCATGAAATTTGTTGACACCAGGTTGGAATAAAGCGGGTCCTGACAGACTCTTCTGGTGAAACAGACTGAACACCTTTAACCCCTCTAACCGCCTGCGTCTTCCCCTCCTCCAGGTGGTGATGACCGCCCGCCACTCTCACGGCTCTCCCTTCACCCTCATCGAGTCCTGGGTCTGCCACCTGCTGTTCGGTTCCGCTCTGGGCAGCGGCGAGGAGGATCACCACGCCGCCGCGGGCGGCGCCCCGTCTTCACCGCTCAAAACCAAGGAGGAGCTGAGCGAAGGCACTCGCAAGAGGAAGTCCAAGAAAGCCGAGTAGAGACGCCGCGCTCCGCCGGCGGAAACTGCATCGACCTCCCCCTCATGGCTTCCACATGACGGGCTTTCCCATTCCTTGCTGGGGAAAGGGGCAGTTTGATGTTTTACCAAATGAGGCCCTTTCTATTGGAGCAAAACGGTGCTTTCTGCATTTGACATAGTACGAGGACTCTGTAAATACCACAGCTCACATTTCACACTTCAGACATCAACCCCGCCAGGACAGTTTGACCTATTTATTTATGTGTTTGTTTTTCATCCGTGAAGATCCGCATCTGTGTGCAGCAGTTATGTGGAGATCCACGCTGTAGGAGACACGCGGTTGGTTTAGGATGGCCTTCGTTCTGAATTACCGAGTATCAGTGGTTTTTGGTTTCTGTCAGTCCATCGAACCTTAGTTCAGTGCCAAAAGAAATTGGAAATGCAAACACAGTCTGACTCTTAATCAGAAATTCAAATGGGAATAAAGCATTATATGTGAAGAAACATTGCTGCTTTTTACACTGAGATGAAGAAGACAACTTCATGTCTTGTAATAAAGTCATGAGAACAGAGGCGTCCTGGTGGCTTTACTTTCAAATTCCTTCAGTTAGGCCACATTAACTTCTACTTTCTATTTCCAGCAATGCTGCACTACTTTCAGCTCGTCACATCTGATGTGTCCTCGCTGAAATCGTTGCTTTCTGAGTTTGAAAGTTTTAGTACTTTACAGAGGATGCTGTACTGTTGATTATCTGTTGCTCCAGTGCAGAGACAGACAGGACTTTGACAAAGCAGATTATGCCAATATATAAAAAACAAGTCTCTCACTTTTTTCCGCCTATTTACAATTATTGATAAACGTACTATTTAATTATTCCATCAGCATAAGTTTCCGACGACCGGATTTTGGTGTTACACCTGTTCAAACTGAAAGATTTAATAAACATAAAGAAAGAGATTCACTTAAAAACAATTCAGCAACATGACAATTTTTTTTAATATATTGTCAGAATCTGCTTTGTCGGCGTTCCTTTATGTGCTAGAAGTTTCTCCAGACAATGGCAGTGAATGGAGAGAAAAAAAAATATATATATCTTCAATCTCCTCTACCGAAGCAACAGATCACAGAATCACTGATTTAAGGGTTTTATCATGGAGGAAGATACACAACCCAAGCTACTACCAAAGTTCAACAGACCTTTAAGTACATTTTGCTGAAATATTTTAAATCACATCCGTTACAGAGTACAGATGTTGTAGTTTCTGCATACTACTACCAAAGTTCAAAAGCTATTTAAGTAATTTCAGTGAAAATGAGTCCAGGAATCAGCTGTGAATCAGCAGAATTCAAACCTAAACCTTCCATTACATAACAGTGAAGCTGCTGGAGGTCACAGGACCGGCCTGAAGTCGACTCGGGGTCACGTCCTGAGAAAGCTGGACCCCCCGTCCCGCTGCCCTGCTGACAAACCTTTGTAGCGCAGGCAGTAAACCATCACTAATGAACTTTACAGGAGGCAGTGACACCTCGACCTTTGACCTTACAGTTCACACAGCAGTAGAAGAGATCATGGAGCTAAAACAAGCATTCCCTGTCCCGTTCTGTCAGACAGAAACCAGCTTTGTATCTATCTATCTATCTATCTATCTATCTATCTATCTATCTATCTATCTATCTATCTATCTATCTCATTTATATCAAGTATACTCAGATTGTGTTTATTCAATTAGCAGCCTGTTGTATAAGATGGGGCGGGATTTTATTTTTCTACTTTTTAAAAAATTCAAGCCAACAAAAATGAAACAATATGAAAGAAAAGTAAAAGTAACAACATTCCAAATTTAAAAAGTAACTAATAACGGATCACAAGAATTGAAAAATGTAATCTGAGTATTCTAACATGTTAACAAAGTAAGTAACAAAGTAACTAGTAACCCCAAACACAATCTATCTATCTATCCATCTATCCATCTATCTATCTATGGATCAGTTAATCAACAATTTTATTAATGGATCCATGCATCCTTCAGAAATTACAGATATTATTGAGGCCAATAAAGAAAAGAAAAACATTTACTTCACACCCTGATCCACGTTTGTCATCCTCTCTTCATTTCCTGTTGGTAACAGTTAACAGATAACAGATAAGGAGGACCGTAGAAACACTGTGTGTGTGTGTGTAGGTGTGTGTGTGTGTGTGTGTGTGGTGAAGCGTCAGGCAGCAGCAGCAGCAGGACAGAAGTCAGTTTGCTGTTTGTGTTTCCAGCGGCGGGCGGACGGACCGGAGGAGCTGAGAGCCTGTCAAGGTGCTGTGGACCCAAACCTCCAGGGTCCAGAGAGGAATGTTACCACATCTGCTGCTGCCATTACTGGCAAACAACACACACACACACACACACACACACACACACACACACACACACACACACACACAGTATATAGTATACACAATGCTGGATAAGACATGTTCCTTTTCCCTACCCTCTATAACAACAGAAGAGGTTGTCCAAAAAACAATAGAAACAAAATCCACTGGACTTAAAATGATTCATTTTAAGTCCAGTGGATTTTGTTTCTATTGGGTTTTTTTTCAACCCTACCTGGAACTAACTAACTAACCCTGGAAAGCATAATTAGTAAACAGTGTTGTATGGAAACTATAATGATTTAATCTCTGTCAATCAGCATGCAGAATGGGGTGATATGAACAAATTAGTATTGAGTATGAAGAAAACAGAGGTAATGCTCATGGGTTCTGTGAGGAAAAGTCAGTTACAGCCCAGTTTATGACTCATAGCCGATGGCACTAATTAAGCAGCTAGAGGAGAATAGACTGAGAGCTAAATACCTATGAAGATACTGAGACAAGGCTCAGGCCCTGATTGGGGGTCAAGTGAACTGTTGTGCAGCCGTTGTGTGTAATGCTGCTGCTGGAGAAATAAGACTGCAAAAATGAATCTTAGATGTCCACATGATACTCCTGCAGTAGAACTACAAAACATTCTGCAGTGGTCATCAGTCACAGATTTGACAGACAAAAGAGTTCTCCATGCTTTTTATAACTTGCAAATGAAAAAGAGGCCGAGGCTATTTATTAATCAGCAGATTCCAGCAAGTGAAGCACAGACATTCAGCTGGAACAAGAGCAGCAAACACAACCAGGGACGAGACTATCAACTGGGAGAGGAGGTTTCCTTATTGTGCTGTAAGTTACGGAACAGTTTACCTGAACCTACTAGGAGCTTCCTGAAGAGTCAAGTATCAAAGGCATGTTTAAAGACATTTGAAGTAAATCGGTTCTCAGAATAATTATAGAGGTGGTCACATCACAATTGTAATATTCATGATCAGGTGCAGGGTTAGGTCACAGGAATGTATATACTTAATATCACATTACATTTGGAGATATTGTAATTATTGGATTGTGAAAATGACTATATTACTACAGTTTCCAATCAAAAAAAGTCAACCAACCAACCAACCAACCAACCAATAAACCAATAAACCAATTAACCACCCAACCACCAATAAATCAATTAACTAACCAATCAACCAACTAACCAACCAACCAACCAACCAACCAACCAACCAACCAACCAACCAATCAACAAACCAACTGACCAACCAATCAACAAATCAATTAACCAACCACCCATCAACCAATTAACTAACCCACAAACCACCCAACCAACCAACCAACCAACCAATCAATCAATCAATCAATCAATCAATCAGTCAGTCAATCAATCAATGAAACAACCAATCAACCAACCATATTTATATTCTTGGTGTATCTACAGTTTGAAGCCTTATGCTTTTGTGCATTTGTGTCATTTTAGTTTGATCCTTGTATTAACTGTATTGGTATTAGTGCCAGCAGTATGTGGGGTGGACAGTGTCGTCCAATCAGAAGCCTCAGCACCACTCTTCCCTGTTCCTTGGACTTTCCAACCAAGTGGTGGAGAGGGGGGGTAGAGGGGGGGGGGGTTGGATATAAAAACCAAAGCAGGGGAGGAAAGACTTGAAACAGTCTGCTGGAACCCAGCTGGCCTCCTGTGGGTCTGGAGGACAGAGACGAGCAGACAGAAGAGAGGAGCTTCATCCTGCAGCAGATAAAACCATGCTGCGGATTCTGCTGCTGATCGCTGCGTTCTGCTCACACACTGCAGCCAGCCAGAGAGGTGAGCCCAACTCCACTTTAATATTTAATATCAACACCTTTCTGACTCATTATCTGGGAGCATGTGGAGTTAGGATGAAGAAAAAATAAGATGAAACTTTATTGATCGTTTTCGGGAAATTGGATCATTGCAGCATTAAGAGAAAAGGTGAAAATTTAAAGCACAAAAATAGCTATAAAATAAGCAATGAAAGCAATACAAGCAATAAAAAATACAATAGAAACAACAGTGGCATTAATAAACATATGATGCTGACAATTTGAACACAGACTGAAGACTGGGAAAGAGTATGAATTTACTGATGTATGGATTTACTTATAGTTGCCTCTTTACTCCTTACTTACGTAAATATAGATTACTAAAAATGAAATATGTGCTGTATACATAAATGTAGGTAAATAGTTAGCATGTATAAATATAAGTACGTATAAACACAAATTGATTGACATACTGAATATCAAGCTCTTATTGGAATGTTGCAAAAAATTTAAAAATTGAGAAATAACAGAAATAAAATGTGTAAGAGTTGTGAGAAAATGAAAGGTGGGAAAAGGTCTGAAAAATCCTTTGAATTAGGAATTTCTTTTGCTCATAAAAAAGTATCTGGTTGTTTTTACACTCATTCACAACCTCAGAAATGAAATGAGTATTCAACAGGTTTTGAAAAGCTCAGAAGAGCTGCAGCATTCTGGATGAAGTAAATCTTCATGCAAAACCTTATTTTCTCAAGTCCACTGTTGTTGTTATAAATGTCACTTTCACACAATGAGAAAATCAATCAGAGAGAGCTTTCTGCTGTAAAATGACTCATTTACCTTTGTGTCATCAGTGTGTGATTCACCTCCAGCATCTGTCAGCTCTGCAGACGTTTATTTCTTCTTCTGTGGAATTCATTCAGTAAACAGAGATGCTGCTAATGTGAAGAACACACTTCCTCTGCTTCACGCTCAGAGACTTCTGCCCTATACAGCTCCCCAGGGGGTGAGGGGTGTGTGTGTGTGTGTGTGTGTGTGTGTTGTGGGGAGCGAAGGGGGGGTCAGTTACTATAGTCAACATGGCTGCTGTCTGCTGCAGCATCTTATCCAGCTAGCAGCGAACCTCCCTGGGGTAAATAAGTAAATCCATAAATTGAACTTCCAGGGGATCCATACTGACAAGATGTGAAGCTGCTGATCTGTTGAGCCTTTTGGGTTGTTTTTTGGGGTCCTAGCCATAGTCAAAAAGTCCACTTTGTTTGGTTCATTTAGATTCACACTGTCCAATTACAAGTGAACCAAGGCTTTTAAATAAAAGTCATCCTGCAGGTTAGAGGTTTTGGCAGCGAGCGAGTCAAAACAAATGATTCCAGTTCCTGTAACTTCAGCTCAGCATGATGGACTTTGGCTGTTTGCTGTAATTTACCTTCTCAGTTTTCCCTCTCTAAGCATGAGGAACTGCTGGTTATCAGATGTCAACATCCATCTCCCTCTACACATAATCCCTTGTGTTTTGGGGTCATTTCCTGTCATTGGTTGGATCACGTTCTCACTCCGAACGAACCGCACCACAGTTCTCTTGTTAGAGGACTGAGACTCTCTGTGCCGTTATTTGGTGCCACCAGAGTTAAAAGGTCATCGTTCTCACCTGGACAAACCAACTGAACTGAAGGAGGAAACACTGCAGAGTTCAGAGAAACCGCTCCTGGTGTGAAGGCGCCCATAGTTCCCTCCTAGTTTATTGTGGTCTCCATCGTGGTCACATGGTATGGAGCCGGGCCAGCAGGACGCCCCCCCGGGGTTCAGCTCCTTATAGCACGCAAGCTCCAAAAATGTATCTTCCAGAAAATCTTTTATCGTTCCATATCTGGAAAATCGGTTTTGCGGCCGCATCAAAAAGACGTTGACTCAAATACCTGGCTCTGCTCAGTGTCAGCAACTGCTTGTGTATTGGATGTAATTCAGTCGTGCGGTGGTTGAGGAATGCCAGGTCTGGGACTTGGGGGTGTGTGTGTGTGTGTGTGTGTGTGTGTGTGTGAAGCGGGGGGGTGAGACAGAGATGAGGCGGTGAGGATGATGGATGGACAGGCAGTGGATCATGATGTTGCGTAGAGAGACATCTGTTTTGTGAATCTTCTGCGTCAGGGTCTTCAGAATTTAATTTACTTCTCTTACCTTTTAATTAAGAGTTTTCTCCTTCTCGTTGAGTTTGGATGTTATTTGGATCTTTGTCGTCTGGATTTTTATCTAACTTTTTTTGCATGAAAAAGACCCTTGTATCACATGCTCAAATTGTATTTATTTAGATTAGATCAGATTATTTCTCTCTCTGTTTTCAGTGTTTTCATTATTTTTGCAAAAAACCTAAATGTTATTTTCACCAGTTGTGTCACATTTTGGGACAAAGTATTCAACATTTTTACTTCAGTTATTTTAACATGGGTTTTAAGCATTGTTAGCATTCCTCACTGAAACCAATAGGCACCAGCTGCACAATAAGGCAACTTGCAGCTAGCAGTAAAATTAACCATTAGTTTCAATGAGAAATGACAACGAGCTAACATATCAGCTTTTGGTCAGGGAAGTGCCAGTTGGCTACAGAAGCTTTTCCTTAGTGCCTGGCAAAGACAAATAACAGACTGAGGGTAAAGTTTAAATATGTGTATGTACAGGCTGATTCATATGGGAAATCAGTTGATTAGAGTACAAACGGTTGTGTAATGTGTGAATCTGTTGACGTTCCTTTGCTGATGGATCAGTGTTTCTTTTCTGATCAGATGGGGAAATTATCAGTCAGATCAAAGGGACGAACCTCGCCCTGGCTGAGATCAAAGAACTGCTGAAACAACAGGTGAGACAGCTTCAGAGTTGGTATGAAGTGAAGAGAAAAGACATGAATCTGTTCATAACACTGGTTATCTGTGTGCACCTGAACACATCAGATGTGTTCAGGTACACATGGGACTGTAGGTATAGAGATGAGATAACTGAAATTCATCGCATGATATTTAAATATGTAACTGATTCAATCCTCAAAAATATAGAAGAGCTATTAACTTAAATGTGTTTCCAAAATGAAGTTTACTTTCATGCCAGCAATCATTTTAGTAGTGAGCAGGCTTCCTTTTTATCTTGTTTTCAAGTGAAACTCTTCACTTGCTGAGAATGTTGTGTCTGATGGATCAGATTCAGTTTGATAACTGGTGTAAGCCCACAGGTCTGAATCAATTAATTCAATCAATCAATCAATGATACTTTCCAGATAAAAGAGATAGTATTCCTGAAGAACACAGTGATGGAGTGTGAAGCCTGTGGTGAGTAGACCAGCAAGATAAATATATATTCTATTAATGAGCTATTATCATATAATATGATATATATATATATATATATATGATATAAGTATATGTAAGTATACACAAATTATATTTAAATGAATAAATAATATTTTTCAATTACAATAAATATACATGTAATATACAAGTTGTTCCATTTTTAACACAAGTAAGTACACCATAATACATTTGCAATAGAATAAAACTGATCTTAAGTTCCATTTAAAGAACACTTAATATGTTTAAAGTTGTTCCAAAATAGCACATGTAGTATGAACTTAGTGTAAACATGATTACAGTATAATAAATACATGGACAATAAGTACAATTTAACTATATGTTTGTTTTTTCACCTGGGATAATTGAGTTAATACTGACCCTGTTTCTCTCCTCAGGGATGGGGGGGCTGCAGCCTCGCCCCTCCTGTGTGCCCAACCCCTGCCACCCTGGGGTGAAGTGTATGGAGACACCTCAGGGTGTGAAGTGTGGACCCTGTCCTGACGGCATGGTGGGCAACGGCACCCACTGCACTGATGTGGACGAGGTGAGCAGAGATATGAGTGGAAACTGTCGTAAAATGCATCTTTTAACACAAATAGACTCCTGTACCACAGACATGGCTCACAGGTAACTAACTGTAACTGTAACCTCTGTGTCTGCAGTGCTCGGTGATGCCGTGTCACATGGGCGTCCGCTGCATCAACACCTCCCCAGGTTTCCGCTGCGGTCCCTGTCCCGCTGGATACACCGGGCCCCAGGTGCAGGGGGTCGGCCTCGCCTACGCCACCGCCAACAAACAGGTCAGCGTCGCTAACACACTGCTGTTCAGTTCAGTTTAGAAGAGGAAGGAGAAGAATAGGAAGAAGTAGTAGTAGTAATAGTACTAGTAATGGTAGTATTCTAAAAATAAAGAAAACAAAACAATCATATCATGTTATCATAGGGCTGGGCGATAATTCAATATTATCGTTTATCGTTTTTCAGTGGAATCATATTGTGATGATATGAATATATTTTAATATCGTGACACACATTTCTGCTGTCTAAATTGATGATGACAAGCAAATTTTACTTAAAAACTCTCATAAAATGAGGTATGGTAGGAATATTATTTGAATATTTCTGTTTTGTTTGACATCACAACTAACATCACCATTCGGTTCAATGAGATGAACATTAATTTGATTATTTAACGTGATTTTGCATACATGAACCATATCGTGATATATATTGATATCGAGAAAAGTCCTTATGATTATCGTGATATTGATTTCAACCATATCGCCCATGTATTGGCTATAGAAAATGGAAGACTTGTGCTTGGTAGTTTATTGTGGTCTTTATCGTCTCCAAAGGAGAATTAGTTATGCAGTAGATCAACATTCAGTCGACACATTACACAGTCAGATTACATTAAGCAATCTATGTAATAAAAGCAAAAGAAAAAGAAAAAAGAAAATCATGCAGAATATACAAAATAATAAAATAACATCTGTGCCCAGCCCTTGTATGAGATTATGGGAGTTTGTGATACAGGTTTGGTTATTCCAGTCTTAACATGAAACTCTTCTCAGCCTGTTGAGATCCAGTCCTTGGATGTTATTTCTGTTTGTTCGTCCTATCAAGGTCTGCAAGGACATCAATGAGTGTGAAGGTCCCAAGAATGGAGGCTGTGTGGAGAACTCAGTCTGTATGAACACTCCTGTGAGTATAAACACTGTTCTGATTTACAGCTATCAGTGATCAGGTTTCATGTTTCATGTGGGAAGTGTACAGCTCATATAGCTGCACCATAGCCTAAAGGTGCAGAGGGTGAATCATTGAAAAAAAAACAATGACCTTGACACACTTCAAATTTTTGAGTGAAATTTTTTGCAGATTGTAGTTTTAGTTGTGGCCTACAAACATTTCTCAGAGGCAGAGTTTCTCTGGAGGCAGAAATAATCTGATTGGTTGAGTTAAACCTCAGTGGGCGGAGCCAAACAAAAAGTTTTCAGAGAACTGGCAAACTTGAATGGCAAAGAAGGTTCTCTGGTCAAAAATATAAATAAAAATATAAATGGAATGACTTCTTTTATTATTCCTTCATGACCATGGCATCATGATGGTGAAGGTCAGCAGCTAGCTAACTAGCTTACCTAGATAGCTAAAGGCTAGTATGGCTAGTTTGAACTTGGAAGGTCAGCTAGCTAACTAGCTAACCTAGATAACTTAGTTTGGCTAGATTCTATTTTTTTCAGTTAGTAGCAGAGTGCTTAATAATATTAGCTTCCTCCTCTCTTACCTCTTGTCTTTTTCACTGGGCTTCAGTCTAATGTTACTTAGCCAGAAAAATGGTGGTTCTTTGGCTCCACCCACTGAGGTTTAACTCAGCCAATGAGATTATTTGCTACACCCTTCCACAAAGTTTCATGAAAATCGGGCCAGTAGTTTTTCCGTAATCCTGCTAACAGACAAACAAACAAACAAACAGCACCAAAAACATAACCTCCTTGGCGGAGGTAATAGGCTACAGAACAGAATGTGCTGATTTGTATATGTGCCTTGCTAGCTGTCCCCATATGAGTGATATAAGGGATGTGATGTGTGTGTTGCCAGGGCTCGTTCAGGTGCGGTCCCTGTAAGACGGGCTACGTTGGGGACCAGCGGCGTGGCTGTAAGCCTGAGCGAGCCTGTGGGAACGGCCAGCCCAACCCGTGCCACGCCAGCGCCGACTGCATCGTCCACCGCGAGGGGATGATCGAGTGTCAGGTGAAAAAATAAAACCAACTACTTTTTCTCCTCAGTTGTTATTTCTGAAAGCTGCACTAGGTCAACTTCACACTCAGGGATAACTGTTTGAATTTTTTGAACGTTTAAAGGACTTCTTTACCCAGAAATGATGTAACGTGTACACCTCAGGCCTAAATTTCTTCTTGGGTCGGAGATGGTGAAATTGTTTTTTTTTTGCAGCAGGTCCGTACCCCAACACCTTACATAGATTTGGGCAAACAGGGTGAATCTACAGCGTCTCAATTACTAGGGATGGGACACTCTACTGTGTTGCAGTCCCAGTTTGTGATTTAGCCTGATAAGACAGGGGTATTTTTACGTAAAAAATCTTGGCTAGTGCAGCTTTAACCTAGCTTGTCTCGTCATAAATGATCATGGCAGTGAGTGACACAGGAATATTTATCACATGTACTGTCAGGACTCTGTCGGTTGCTTGTAATGTTGTAAATCTAGAAATCAAAGCATATTCTACTGTTACACTCTTTGTAAGTCGCTCAGGATGAGAGCGACAACTACAGCCTTAAAATATACGAGTTAGTATAAAAGTAGTGGAGGTTTTACAAAGCTGTTAAACACATCATGAAGAAGTTTAAACATTTCTTACTCACCGCTGAAATATTTCACTTTGCGTGCTCGTTCCAGGTCTTTTGACATCGGAGCTCTGTTTGAGCCATTATGCACATTGGATACTGTATTCAGTACATAACTGAGGCAATGAGCAGAGTCTGTACAGTAGATAAAACGTTTTCCATCCTCACAGTGTGGAGTCGGATGGGCTGGCAACGGCTACCTCTGCGGGCCTGATATTGACATCGACGGTTTCCCTGATGAGAAACTGGAATGTCCTGAGAGGAACTGTGCCAAGGTCAGGCTCTTTTAAAAGTCTTTGAAAAATAATGAGACGAGAAACAGTCATAAGCAAAGACAGATCAGAATGTAGTCATCTGCAAAGAATAAAACATTGACACTCTTATGTAGACTTGATTTTTATAGATGTGAAATATTTATAGTCTGTTATCCCCAGAATTTTATTCTTGGTAGGATGGAAAATCATCTGAAACAGTATTTAGACCATCATGGGACACTAAAACTCTCCACTGAAACCCAGACTAATGAAATTATTTTAGTGTTAGCAGCTCTTTAAGGCAGAGTGACCCACCATACCTATTCAATAGTAGGGAAACTCTGATCCATAGTAGTGTATGGGATGCATTGTGCCTTTGCATTTAATGTGAGGTCTGTTGTTCTTGTGTGCCAGTTGTCACGTTGTCAATGTCTTTGCACCAATACCATAAAAAGACAAATTAATGTACATTTATTTTTGATTTTGGTACTTCTCTCTTGTAGTCTGCTCTAAAGTGAGTGTCTTTCTTTTCAGGATAACTGCCTCACTGTGCCCAACTCTGGTCAAGAAGATGCAGACAAAGATGGAATAGGAGACGCCTGTGATGAGGATGCAGATGGCGATGGGATCCTCAACACACAGGTTCATGCATCACCATTCCTCAGTGACAGATATTGTGCCGGGCTAAAACTTCTAAAAAATTAATTAAAGGTGTGTAATAAACCTTAGGCCTTAGGATAAAAGAGTTTAGGCAAACTGGATGCAGCAGAGTAGCGTTTTGCTGCCTCCACCTTTAAACCATTCTGGTCTGGAGTCACGAGGTCTGAGTACTGCATCCAAGATACAATAACCACATGACGGGAATTCATTAATCACAGCAAGTAGTAAAGGACTTGGACAACTATGGGTGAGATGACACAGGCCCCATTGTTTCCTGTTACAAAGAGGATTTTGCTACAGAAGTGCATTTGTTTCTCTTTCTTTGGCTTTACTGAAGAGGATAAACATGACCGTCTGCCATCTCTGAAAGCTTTAGCTCCGTTTGCTCTGGAAGAACAGAACCTCTTCCTGTTTTGTGCCGTAAAGTGATCCAGCAGATTTCCCTCCAGATCCACCAGGTGGAGAAACAATGGAGGATGCAGAGTAGAGGCTGATAGAGGCTGACTGGCTTATAGGCAATGGTCTTGTTTGTTTACAGTAATTATACTTATGTCTCAAAATTAATGTGGTAATTATTTATTGATGTTAAATTGCTACACATGGCACCTTTAAATGAAAAACCTGCACTTGCAACCCTGAAAATGATTAAAAGGGTAAAGAAAAAAATGAATGAATGCATGAAATACTGTGTATTGTGTCACCAGACTTTAAAGCTGCTTGTTTGACAGGACAACTGTGTGCTGGTGCCCAACGTGGACCAAAGGAACGTGGATGAGGACGACTTTGGCGATGCCTGCGACAACTGCCGCGCCGTCAAGAACAACGACCAGAAGGACACAGACGTGGACAGATTCGGTGATGAATGTGATGAAGATATCGATGGCGATGGTCAGTATGCCATCTGGGTGACTTAATAAGCTCAACTACCTATAAATATTAAAGTCATTAATCTACTGTATATTGAAAGCCCAAATCATTAATTGCAGAATGGGGCCCCTTGTTGCAACACTCACTCCAATACTGACTGTATGTTTCGATTCATTTTAATTATGTTTTTTACACTCAAAAATTGAGTAATTGAGATTTAAGAACTGATACAAGATGTAACGTATAATATATAATATGATATAAGAACTGACAGTATGTAACAGATAATCAATTTTAGAATGGGTTAAAATAGATTTTGAGGCTGTAAAAGACTAATTTGCAATAAAAAAAATTGGCTGTATTTGTAAACATTGATATAAAACAGACCAGTTTTTTGAGTTGAAATTCTTGATTGGAGTTTTAAGACTATAAGTGACTGCTACAGGTTACTTAACATTCACTAATGTCCACTTCAATCCCAGGAATCCTCAATCACATGGATAACTGCAAAAGGGTTCCCAACGCCGACCAGAGAGATCGTGATGGAGACAAAGTGGGAGACGCCTGTGACAGCTGTCCTTACGTCCCCAACCCCGACCAGGTGACCCATGCTGTTCTCAGCCCATAACCATGTATTATTCAAGCACTCATTACCATACAGAGTTGAAGAAGTTAGTTAAAGTCACTAACCTGGTAGAAACACTATGCTTCCTCTAAATCAAGAGTGTGCTTTTGAAAATTAGTTTGATAGGACATCTGTAACACAGGCCGATGTGTTGGGCTAAGGCTGATAGTAACTCATGTCATCTTGCTCAGCTGGATGTGGACAATGACTTGATTGGAGACCCATGTGACACCAACAAAGACAGGTATTGTTTCACCTAATCAATCACAATCTGTGTCACCCATATGTATCATTGTCATTGCTGTAATTAGCGTGCTGAAGACCTACAGTAAATCTGCCTGTGCTAACAAAGTCTCTATTTTCCAGTGATGGCGACGGTCACCAGGACTCTCGGGACAACTGCCCCGCCGTCATCAACAGCTCCCAGCTGGACACCGACAAGGACGGCAAGGGAGACGAGTGTGATGACGACGATGACAACGACGGCATCCCCGACCTGCTGCCGCCCGGTCCCGATAACTGCCGTCTGATCCCCAACCCCCTGCAGGAAGACTCTGACGGTGGGTACCGACAGTCCGCTCCGGTCTCTAAGTTGTGTTAAAGTGGTAATCCTAAAAATCCTACTTCCCAGAGATCACCTGTCAATCAAACAGTGTGGGCGGAGCTTGGATTTTCTGTTGCTGCAGTTTGAGTTTCTCTTTTCTTTGTCTGTTCAGCCATGGTGGCTATCACTGCTCATGCTAACTACCCAGTTCTTCTTCTTCTGTTGATTTCAAACAAACCCGGAAACGTAAAACGCATCACTTCCTGTGCGCTAGAGGATTTTTCCCAGGAAAGAGCTGCCAGACACCGGCTGTTTAGAACAGACAGAGGAGAAGATTTATGAACTGGGTATAGATTGGATCAAGGTTGTGTTGGAGCAATCAGTGGTAGAAAGTAGCAAAAGGAATATTTACTTTAATGAAAATGTTGCAGATTAGTTGATTTTGGGTTAGGCTAATTCCCACATTAACTATTTATAATGGCTGTTGAAGAATACTAAATGACTAAGTTGTAAACAAACTGCTTAGTCCCAGTCCAGAGCAGAGCTTTTATATAAACTATGTGTTTATTGTTTATCATATTGTTATATCAATCGGCAATAGATAGTTGCAAAACGGACATTTATTTATACGAAAATGTCACAGATTATTATTTAATGTTGTGTGTTACTGTTACTGTTAAGTTGTTATTTAAGCTGTGAGCAGGTTGAGCATGATTATATAAGCTCATAGTCATCTATCTATCTATCTATCTATCTATAATTCACCATGCATCTTTCCTCTTTCCCAGGCAACGGTGTGGGCAACGTATGTGAGAAAGACTTTGATAACGACACCATTGTGGACACCATCGACGTCTGTCCAGAGAACGCCGAGGTCGCCCTCACCGACTTCAGGGAGTACCAGACCGTCGTTTTAGACCCTGAGGGAGACGCTCAGATCGACCCCAACTGGGTGGTGCTGAACCAGGTGAGTACCAAGTGGCTCGGCAGTTTTTTTGTCTTTTTATTAAAAAGTGCTTTAACTTTGACTTAACTTCCCTTGACTAATGGTTGCAACATGCTCAACATACTCTTAGTGTGAAATATTTTCCCTTAAACCAACTTGTTTTTTTCTGCAGGGAAGAGAGATTGTCCAAACGATGAACAGTGATCCCGGGCTGGCTGTCGGTAAGAGCATTACATCTGCTATTTGGTGGAAACTTTTATCCAAAGTGACTTTCAATATCATGAGTGCATACATTTTTAGCACGGGTGGCCCCAATGGGAATTGAACCCCTAACCCTAGCAGTGTCAGTGCCTTGCTCTGCCTGTTGACTGGAACACAGGATATTAATTAGCCAGGCAGCTAAACAGGCTACATATCCAACTGATCAGCAGATAGGAGTTTTATTTATATAACCATTTCTTGGAGGCAGAGCTGCTCGAGGCAGAAATAACCTGATTGGTTGAATTGAACCTCATTGGGTGGAGCCAAAGTTTAGCCACAGTTTAGTTATCTGGCTAAGCTTAACGCTAGACCAGTAAAAAAGGCAGAAAAGGCAGCAACACACAGCACAGAGCAGTAGGTGAGGGAGCCAAAAACCAGACGAGTTTAACTCCAATCTGCCACAGATCCAGTCCTTACTAAGAACTTAAAACTAACTACAATCAAATACAAAATCAGATCTACTGAAGATGGTGCTTGAACACCTTGTATTGTGGCAATTGCCTCTGAATTTTGTATAAAGGACCCACCTGGTTAATAAATCTCAAAAAGTGAAGGCATCATCAGTAGCTAATCAAAGGGGAATAACACTATAATAACTAAAATTAGTTGCTCTTATACCCCTGCATTTCTCAATCTGTAATAGTGAATCTTCATTACAGAGTCACACCAAATTATTATTCCATTATTCAAAGAATGAATAGGAAAAAAACAGAGTGATTTTGAGTGTGTCCACAATGATTTCTTGGAGATGAGGGTTCATTTTCAGGTTTCCTTGATCCATTGAAACAAACCCCTATATCTTAGCTTTTGGGGGAAAGTCCTTTATGTTTGCCAACTCCACTCTCCTCAGCTATAAAAACACAACAACGTAAATCAATTCTTAAATTGAGTGTTATTTCCCTTTGACCAGCACTTCTCAGTCCATTAAAAAGACACCTGGTGCTGTGTGCAATATTTTCTACACCTAGGTTACACTGCCTTCAGCGGTGTGGATTTTGAAGGGACGTTTCATGTAAACACGGTAACGGACGACGACTACGCGGGTTTCATCTTCGGGTACCAGGACAGCTCCAGCTTCTACGTGGTGATGTGGAAACAGGTGGAGCAGATCTACTGGCAGGCAAACCCCTTCAGGGCCGTGGCCGAGCCGGGCATCCAGCTCAAGGTACCGGTCCACCTACTTAAAAGTCATATTTTATTCATATTTACATTTTAGACACGTAAACTGAGAGTGCCTTACAATGAGTGGGGAGGGATTGGCTCAGTGTCTTACGCAGGGACGTTTTCACAGGATACATGGCTGTAGTTCAAACCTGTGATCTTAGTTTTAGTATACAAACATTTCTCTTGAGATGAACCTCAATGGCTGGAGGTTAGCTAATGTCTCTCGCCAAGTGAAAATGGCTTTTACATTTTCTTTTAAATGTGATTTTAATGCACTTTCACTATTCTTCATCTTTTTAATCTTCTTGCACTGTCTTTTTATCTATCTATTTCTATTTTATTTATGTAAAGCACTTTGAATTGCCGTTGTGTATGAAATGTGCTATATAAATAAACTTGCCTTGCCTTATTAAAGTGAAAAGTCAGTATAAGTATAAGTTGATTTGTTCTTCCTAAAGCACAGATATATTCTCAAAGACATGCACAAACATCTCATGCACAAACTGCCATAAAAATCTGCCATCATTAGCACCAAAGCATTGAGAAATATGTTAGAAAGTAGACTTGTGACTTCTTGTGATCTGTGGCTTTGACCAGGCTGTCAAGTCGGACACGGGACCCGGTGAAAACCTGAGGAACTCCCTGTGGCACACCGGAGACACCAGCAACCAGGTGAAGCTGCTGTGGAAAGACGCCAGGAACGTCGGCTGGAAGGACAAGACTTCCTACCGCTGGTTCCTCCAGCACCGGCCGGCCGACGGCTACATCAGGTACCGACTGAGCTAACAGAGCTACGTGTCGCATTTCAAGATCAATAAGACCACAATCATTTTGAGACATTAGTATAATTACTGTAACCAAACAAGACCATCACCATCTGTCAGCCTCTATCAGCCTCTACTCTGCATCCTCCATTGTTTCTCCACCTGGTGGATCTGGAGGGAAATCTGCTGGATCGCTTTACGGCACAAAACAGGAAGAGGTTCTGTTCTTCCAGAGCAAACAGACTTTTGAGTTTCTGGCAGCAGATGGTGGAAGGAGTGAAAGGCCGATGGAATAAATCACTTCCAAAATGTTCATCCTCTTCAGGGAGGTGGAGGGGGGGGGACAGGAAGCAACGGGGCTTATGGGAAATGTAGTCTTATTGTGGAGAAATGCTAGCACTAACAATACCATGAGATAGAGCCTACCAATTGTCTCCACCATGATCTAATTTGTTTACAGTAATTTTACCAAGGTATCACAATTCATTTGACACTGATATATTGGTGTTTAAAATTATACATATAGCACCTTTAATTATTGGCCCCAAAACGCGCTATTCTCTCATTCTCTATTTGTACAGGAAAGAACATCATTGCAAACTGCATGTTGAAATTTGGCAGTTTAAAGTTTCTTCACTCACTGGCAGACACACGCATCATGTAAATTGCTAGGCTCCACCCTTCAATTAGGCATATATCCAATCCACCAAGCAACATGTATTTCAGTACATTTTTTAATTTTACAACTATTTTGGCTGTTATTTCGTTGTTTTCTTCCAATGGGAGGCGGTAGCAAACTCAGCACATGCCAGGATCCCCACATAACAATGGATTCATTACCCGCTGTATGATGTCAGTATCTGCTGTCTGTTGGTGTGCAGGGTGCGTTTCTATGAGGGTCCTCAGATGGTGGCGGACACAGGCATCATCATAGACACCACGATGAGAGGAGGCCGGCTGGGCGTCTTCTGCTTCTCCCAGGAGAACATCATCTGGGCCAACCTCCGCTACCGCTGCAACGGTGAGCGCTTCGGACCACATGGTTGACAGTGTGAGAAACTCAAACTGGCAACCGTTTCCGTGTGACCAGACAGCTACCGGAAAGAGCTCTCCCTTCCCTCAACAACTATTTATTTTTTATTTTAACCTTTATTTATCCATGGAAAGCCGACTGAACACGTTTGCTCTTTTCCAGTGACTCCCTGCTTCACATTCACAGTTCCATACATCCACATTTAGGAGCCACCCAGTACAACCACAGTCTTCTACTGCTGGACACTGAGCAGTTGGGGGTTCAGTTCCTTGCTCAAGGGCACATTGACAGTAGTTGTTGAGTGAGGATGAAAGCGATACTCATTCACTTTCTCCATCCACATTTTCCCAGCTGGCCCAGGAATCCAAACCGGCAATCCTCCGGTTTTCCTTGGTTTGGTCCTCCACTGTCTATACACATCATTTTTGCATGTGCCTGATTTGCTAGTCTTTGATTTATGATAAATTTCAAGCTTTTAGACTCTTCCCTCCTTACTGGAGTCAGAGAGTCTTGGACTTGGTGCATACAGCTTAAGAGTTTATTCTCACTGGAGGCTTTCAGTCTTAGTCTTATCTCAGTTTGCTATAGATTTGATTCCTGCTTCTGCCAACCCCTCCAGTCACATTGCTGCTTCTCTGATCTCTGGGCTGCTGCCTGTGAGCCCTTGAGCAAAGCACTTAACCTGCGACTGAGCCAGTGAACTAGTCAGTGTCCACCAGTAGCAGACTGGTTGTACTGGGCGGCTCCCAGTGGGAATGTGATGAACTGTGTGAAGGTGAAGCAGGGTGATGTGTTGCTGGGAAATAACACGGTGCTCTTGACTTTCCGTGGATAAATAAAGGTTTCAGACATTTTCCTAAAGCCGTGCTTAACAAGGGTGTAACAACATAATGTATGTACAAAGTGTACAAATGTAAATGTTTATAATTAAACTGTTATTACACCCTACCTACTTTATATATTGCAGATTTTCAAGAAGTGCTAACACAGCAGTAATGTGTACTTTGAATACTTTTCTGTAGGGTAATACACGGCCCATGGTTAAGCGACATTACGCTCAGTTATTACAAAGCCATTTAGTTGTAAATAGTCCAATATTTAAAAATGCAAAATAGATGTATGACAAAAGTGATTTTTGTTCTCCTTAACTGGGTATTTTCCTTTGAATTCTCACTTTTCATGAATGTTAACACCAAAAACAGCGACCTAACGTCTTATCGTCTCTCTGTCCAGATACTCTTCCTGAGGACTTCGACACCTACAGGCAGCAGCAGGTCCAGCTGGTGTCCTAATGAGCAGCGGTCAGGCCCAGGGGATTCTGGGAACACATTCCAACGCACAACTGGGTCTCAGAAGAATCAACAGTACGCAAAACCGACCAGAAGTCTCTGAAATCTCTCCAGTTTTACCACGAAAACCAACAAACTGTTCTCCAAAATCCAACAGTGATAAAGTGTTTTGTTGGACTGTTAACAAATAAGACGTTTCTTCTGTATGAATTTCGGTCTTAAATAATTTTGTCACAAAATATTGTCAATTGTATATTTACCTTTCAGTTTATGCTTTATGAAGAAAGAATTATTTCAAAGATTTAACTGTTGTGACTTAAGAATAAAAGTGGATTTTGGTAAATGATGTATTCTGAATCTCAGCACTTATTAGGTTTGCACAGCTGATTGTGCATAGTCATATATCACAATTTTAGTTTCTATAATCAATAATCATAGGATATTAGCATATCGGAAGTAGTGAAATATTTAATTCAGAACGGCCGAGGTAGTTGAAAATCATGAACATGTTGATATAAGATGCAGAAAGTGCAGAAAAATAATTTTGTATCTCTACTCATCAAGGATAATTGAAACTAATTAATTATGACTACAATGTCTAGCAAAGTAATTGGGACTTTAATTTTATCCATAATTGTGCAGCCCTGTCTTATCTAATTTATTTTATTCTAAGTAGCAGACGTGATTCGTTTTGTTTTAGTGGAAATCAAAATTCTGAACACAAATATTTTGAATACTGAAATGAATCCCAAGTCACAAGCATGCACATATCCAAAATAATCTTTTAAAAACGCATATGGAAATACAGATTACAAAATATAAACGATAACAAAGACAATATACAACAGGATTGAAACATCATGCATGTCCACATCCAGCACACCGCGATGCTGTAAAACCACACCGGACAGTTTTAATCATATTCTGCCAATCAAGACTATGTACAGAGAAAAATCTGTCTTCCACATTCGATTTAATTGACATTTTCTTTTATCTTATAAACAAATGGTTCACATAAGGAGAATCACACGGCAACAAATAAATACTACAGATCTTTTACTAGGACTTACAGGACAACAGTGATATAATGCTATTCTCACTATAAGCTTTAAGTGTAACTTAAACAAAGTGTTTTCCAGGGCCTTTTACATACTTCAATGGATTGTAGAGTCATTTAGAAAACCCCATGTTATTAAAGGGACATTTTATTCAGACCGAAAACCCTCAGGGAACAAGCAGCACTGAGGAACAACCAATCAGGAACTCTTTCCATTTCATTTGGGACTGAGGAATACAGTATTCCTATTCTCAACACATCTGTTCATTTGGTTTGGGACAACACTTTGCTTTTTTACCAGAGGTGTGACCAAGTCAACTCTGCTCGAGTCCCAAGTCAGTCTCAAGTCTTGAGGTGCAAGTCTCAAGTCAAGTCCCAAGTCTAAATGTAGATTACCAAGTCAAGTCAGTCGTTTTTTGTGGTTTTAATAGGATGAAAAGCATCATGAGTTTGATTTCTATAATCAGTTTCAACTTCAATAAATTCAATCATTCCATACAAATTCAGAAAACAGAATTTAAATTCAGTCGTCCGCTGGAACAAATCTCATCACTTTCAATCTAAGTCATTTACACAAACACAAGATCTCAAGTCAAGACTTTAGAAACCTTTTCAAGTCATCAAAGTACAAGTCAGAGTCGAGTCCCAAGTCACCAGAACCCAAGTCAAGTCTCAAGTCTTCTCTTCATGCATCAAGTCAAGTCTCAAGCAACTAAAATTGTGACTTGAGTCTGACTCGAGTCCAAGTCATGTGAGTCGAGTCCCCACCTGTTTTTTACTTTTCAACACAACATATTATTATTACGCTGTGTTGAAAAGTAACGAGTGCTGTCTCAAACTCGACATAACAGATGCCAAGAATAAAATCCTTTACAAGAGTGTGCCGAGTTGCAAGTTAACAAGTCACAAGACCTGCAGTCTGTCTTAAGGACTGAAAATCTATTTTGAGGTGATCTGTCCCTTTAATCTACCTGGAAAATGGACATCCAGCTTCCATTCAGGAGCGTGAAAAGCCGATACCTGGTGTCTTCCCTAGTCAGTGTTCAGCCCGGTCTCACAAAATTTTGCGAAATGAGCGAAAAGTGAGAGAAATGTTTCCCCAGCAGGACAGAACCAGGAGGAGGAGACAGGACTAGAAACAGAAAGTAGTTTAGGGGTGGCTGGACGACGGTTTAATTCCCAACTAATGACAAGTTTTCTACTGGGAGGGAAGTTTTCATTTATTAACCATGAGCAAAACCTCAACCGAACCTTAACCAAAGTTGTTTTAGCTGCCTCACCCTGACCTTTACTGAAGTTGTTTTACTTGCCTAAACTTAATTGTTAGCGAACATTTTCATGTGACAAACGTGTGGAAAATGTCGTGTCAAATTCAAGCTGTCGTCACATAATCCTTTCATAGTGGAGGAACGCAAACTTCACATCACAGTAAGATTATTGTTTTGGCATTTTCATCTTAATTAGACAATTGACAGCTGAGACAGGAGAGACTGGGAAAGAGAGGAACGTCATGCGACAAAGGTCCTGGGACAGACTTGATTACAGGACGTTGCGTTTACATGGTGCGAGCCTCAGACCTCCAGGACACTACTCCTGTCCACAAAGTAATCCGCTTTTCAGAGTTTGCGCTCATTTCATGAAATTTCGTGAGCCTGCTGCAGCGTTCTGTTAGCGGCAGTATGTGGAATTTAAGTCAAGATGCTCGCCGCTTCGTTCCAAGCGAGGACATTTTGACACCGCAACTAATTACAACTGCAAATCTACTGTTTTTTCTTGGGTACACGTCAACCATGAGGTCGGCGTGTTTGAAATTCAATGCGATCTCTACGGGGGGGGGGGAAAATGACCAACAAAGAAATACATTCGGAGCGCCGTTCCTTTCCAACACGAGAGCGCAAGCTGCACTGGAGTAAGCCCTTTCTGGTTTTGCATCCCCCAAAATCTTCACAGATAAAAAACAAGACAAGCCAAAATATAGTTTACAAAGGAAAATAGAGAATACATTTTCTTTTCTTTGACATGAAAATATCTCCGGAGTATACATCTGGTGTGAAACAGTCAGCATTCACATAGGGCAGAACAGTCCCTGCTCCAAAAAACAGGAAGTCACAAATAAAGTGCGAAGCAACTAGCAGACTAAACATTGCACGATAAAAAAAACAAACAGAATTACACTTTACCCAGTCCAAAACCTGACATGATAGGCAACAACAACAAAAAAACAATCATATCCGATGACTGTAAAAACACTCCACTTGAGCATAGCTAGGTCAAAGTCCTACACACGGCGCGGGGTCAGAGCCTGCTGGGCGTGTCTATCATGTCATGCAGTTGACTGCGTAACGTCGGCGTTACAGAAGATTCGGTTCAAGTCCACGTATGCAAACGATCAGTGCAAGTGCCAATCTTCAATCAATGCGAGAGAGAACTTGTTTCCATTTTCTCAGGTGTAAAGAAAAGCGAGAGGGTTGTGCTAACGTAACAGGAGGGAGGGAAGGAGGGGTGGGAGGAAACGACCGTTTACAATGAGATGCTACAGTAGGAAGAGAGAGTGGAACAAACAAGTCTGAGGTGGGACGACTGCGGAGCGGAGCGGAGAGAGACGAGTCCGGCGCACCAAAAAAAAAAACTCAGAACGTCAGGTCGTTTGGCATAAACAGGCGAAAACCCAGGAACACCAACGCCACGCAAAATACATTCTTTTATCATCCGTGAATTAGCATTATGCAGAGATGGAGGTAACAGAGTCACTTAACGAGAAACCGAGTTAATTGTCGCACAGGAGAAACCCATACATGCATCCCCTTTTAGACTTGGTGATAGCGTTATCTTACACGAGTCAAACCTGCGGAGCTATAGAAGGCCTTCATTCAGAGGTCTGGACTGTCCGTTTAGTCATGCATTTTGTTTCAGCTATAGCGTTATGTACAAGGTAAAATCTGGATGACTTTTCTTCTTCATGTGACCAAAGAAAAGGAAGGAGGAAACGAACAGGAGAAGAGCAAACCACAACCGTGTGCCGCTGAAGTCCGGCTCAAACAAGATACTCGTTTAGGAGTAAAAAAAAAAAACAGTTGGATACAGTTATATGATAATCTATAGAATGCATTCTATACATTTGTGTCAGTGACTTAAAGGAAAAATCCACCCTAAAACACATCTGTTGAGGATGTACTTTGCATTTCGGGGCCCATTCTGTTGTTTGGTGTGTTTTTCTTGGAGTTTGATATCAGAAAATGTTTCAGCGATCTAAAACCTCAGCGGTAAACGTCAGGTTTTGGTGTCAGTCCCTCAGAATCAAAGAGCGAGGGCTTCTTTCTAGAGCCGCCATTTTGCACCGAGAGACGTTCAACAATCATACAGGGAGAAATCCATCGGAGAAGAGGAGAGAGACCAGTTTCTCCACCCACAGGAGCAGGAGACAGAGTTAAGGGGCTCAGCTGCATTCTGGGAAATGTCGGAAATAAACTGACTGAAGTAGACGAGGCAGGTTGAGGGGAAAGCGGGTTCACCAAAAAAGTAAATTACAACACTTTTATCACAAAATAACCTGGAATGTGTTGAACGTCACAGACTGATGATATTTAACAGTGTCAGAGGATTCCAGGGTGGATTTTTCCTTTAAGGGTCAGACTTTTTTTTTTTTTTTTAAATCTCATTTGCATAGGAATCACAAATCTGTTGAAGGCAAACAAAACCTTTGATGGACGTGTACAGTAGACGGTGAACATGTAAACTCAAAACGTTGGAGAACTCTTAGAGGTTTTTGTAGTAAACCAACCGTGATTCCTTTTTCAGGGGGGCGGGCGTTGTTGGGGAAGTCTTCCCAACAGGGCTTCAGGTTAAGTAAATGATTCGTCTGTACATGAACATCACAATATACCAAACATGATCCCACAGAGCGAGGAACAGGTCCCAGGGAAACTCTGACAAAAGGCCAAGGCAGATTGTTTTGGACCAAATCTGAAGTGACTACGCATCGTGTCGGTTTTACGGACTTTAACGCACGATTTGCTCGACGTTTTGGCAAAACTGTTAAGATGACAGTTGAATTTGAATTGAATTTGTGTCGTGGATGTAACGCGAGATGATATCGAGATAGAAATCTTGCAGGTAAAACACGTGTAAACACTAATCACCGTTGAAAAAGGTGGCGTAAACGATTTGAGACTCTACTACATCCCTGATAGTGTAACAGCAAAGTTTTTGTGACCGTTTTCGCTGTTTACAACATGGAATGGAAGGGGGGGGGGCGGCTGCTGATGCCGTCAATACAACAGTCAGCAATACTTTGAAAATATAAAAACTTTGTATATAGAAATTTGGAGAATAGTCTGTAGCAATCAGGGCTGAGTATTGATGGACATTTCTCAGTACTGATTTTAAAAATGAAACTTTTTCCCCTCACTGATACCTTCCTTTTAATGTTAAAGAGTAAATTATTTTCCAACAATGGAATCAGATTGCACATAATTTCCCACAATAAAAATATCCATAAACTAGAAGAAAATTTGAGTTCCCCTCGTATGAAACCAACGTTCTGAAGCGTCGACGCCGTTCAATACCTAAAAATCGATTATCAATACCTATACTCTGTAAGGTACTGAACGTTTTGGATTTTTGATACTCAGCCCCCTGTGGCAAAGGTCAAAAAAATCTTTTCAATCGCGTTTTTGTTAGAGCTTCCCTGACCAGGAGCAAAAAGCCTCCCCATATTTGCACTCCCTTCTCAAATACTCTGAACCCGACATTTGGAGATTTTTTTTTTCCCCCTGCTTATAAAACATCAATAATTTGGCTATAAACTGTACCGGTACAAAATACAGTACATTGATTTGTCAAACCTTACACTACAGAACCACAAATATCACTGACCAAAAGTTAAGTTCCTTTCAAATACAAGGAAATGTTACGATAAGTTACGAAAATACATTGTCACATTAGACACTAAAGTAGAACAGTAGAATACTCATGTAAGGCAAAATCAGGTGATTTCACAGTGACGACTTGAAAAGATTTAAGATTTTAGTGTTCTCTGGTTTAAAAATAGCCAGCTGCCTTCCTTGAAAAGAAGGGTCAGTCTGGATATATTGGCTTTTCACTGGCAGAAGAGGAAATTTGGATTTTTTTTTTCTTGCTTCGCTAGGTAAATAGAAATACCTGATGATTTTCTCAGAAAAAGTGAATTAAAGTGGCGTACAACCAACCCATTTCTGGAGCACATAGCATTTTCTGGACTGGTGCTAAAAGCTAATATCTGTGGATTTTGACGGTTTGTACCGGGCTGCAACACGGCAACATCTACCAAGTCCTACATCGGAGAATGGCACATTGAACGCCTAAGAGCAACTATGGGGAGGTTTTGCACTCCTTCATTAACCAAGTAGCTTAACAAACACATATATAAATATGTCAGTAATTAATAAATAGACACAAATTACATCAGTGCAATTTCACACTATGACTACAGAGAGCATTTTGGCATCAAACTTAAATTATGAAATGGAATATAAAATCTTCAACCAAATAAATAGATAAATAAAACGTATAAATACATAAAGCATCAAAACATACAGTACATGATGAAAATATCAACATTTGGTTGTCAAAAATAAAGCTTTGAGTGTGAAATAGAAAGCCGGTATGGCATGATGGGAAAACCGATTCATCTGACTGCAGGGTAGAAGCGACTCGGCTGCGGTGATTTGGACTTTTTTCTTTTTTTTTTTTTTTTTTTTAAACACAGCATTCATAATGGGAACGGTTTAGCCCACTGTCCTAGCAGCTTCCTGCTACGAGCAAATATAAATAAAAAGGAAATTTTAAAGTGGATATGAAAAGAAAAAAATAAATAAATAGTCAAATGTGCGTCGTTGGAATATATGTGGCATGTAATGTTACACTGTAAACACAGCAGGCTAGCGAAAGCGCTGAGCGACCGATCTCATTCAAAACGACAGCGAGGCCGTTCCCCGGCAAGCCGCTGGAAGTCTCTTGTCCCCGTTGTCTTTTGGCGGCGCTTCGTTTCCAAGGGCTTCACGGAGTCGAGGGCGAGGTCGGACAGCTGGACGGCCATGCAACGAGGGAGAGGTTTCGCCCCGCCCTTTGTTTCTCTCCATTCCCGAGTTAAGAGCGTTTTTTTTTTTTTTGAATATAACTTCTTGTTTTTCTTGGCCACGGTCAGCGCCCCCCACCCCCCCACCCCTCACAGCCTGTCCATCCTGAAGGTGTCCTCGGTGGCGGGGTCGGTGAGCACCATGTCGGGGTCGTTCAGCATGTGCAGCCCGTCCAGGGTGAGCGGGTCAATCTTCAGCTCGTCCAGCGGGAACTGAGAGTCTGCGTCGAAGCTGACGTCACCGACGCCCGCCAGCGAGTTGGTCAGCTCTTTGGACAGGCTGGGCGGAGATTCACCTGTGACTGGATGTGACATCAGAGTCAGACTCTGTCAACTTCTTTATACAGGTTCAAACATGCAGTTAAATAGAGCTGCAACCAGTGTCCGAACTTAACTTTCTGGCTCACTTACGAGTGGCTGGTCAACAAGATAAATTAATCTGCCAACAATAATTTTTACTGGCTGAGACAAGCACATATATTTTATATCACCCTACCTGTTTTCAATGGTATTTCAGTATTTCATGCATAGAACCAGGTACTGAGAGACAAAAGCAGATTCAGAGTTTTAATTTAAAACTTGCTCACTTATACAAAGGATACATTTTTTTGTCTTGGTCATCATTTTTTCTTTTTAGTAGCCTTTAAGGCGCGTACCATGTAACCGTGACGTCCTGGGTTCGAACCCGGCCCAGGACCTTAGTCGCGTGCCTTCCCCCCCACCTCTCTCTCTCAGCTGATCCTGTCTATCTCTACTGTAAACTATCATAATAAAGGCAAAAAGCCCCCGAACCCCCACCTGCTCAGTCAATCTGGATAAGGATTTAAGCTCAACGCTTAAAATATAAAATGTAATGCCGCTTAAGTGAAATAAGATGAAAGTATCCGGTGGACTGGAGCTGCTGGTACCTGTGAGGATGATGTTGGGGATGTTGCCATGGCTACTGTAGCCGAGCTGCTGAGAGTCTTGCAGGCTGCTCCCAGTAAGGCCCATCATGGCCGCCTGTGTGTAGTTGAGGGTGGAGCACTGGTTGTAAAGGCTGGTGGAGCTGATGGGGTTCTCGATCATGTTGAACTGCTCCAGCTGGACGGGAGGAAACGGGCGGAGAGCGGAGAGTCAGGTGCCATTACTAAAAGAAAACATATTTTTGTGATTGTTGCTTATCGTTTGTGCGGCTTGCGTCACCTGGTGAGAGAGAGCGTTGGTCTGTCTTGATGCCAACTGCTGATCGTAGAAGGAGTCGCCGAATATGCTGCCCACCACAGGGATGTGCTGCAAGAAAAACAATTGAGCCATAAAATGTTCTAAATTAACACAAACTGTCACGACAGCATCTGAAATGAAAAACACTGAAACAGAAGAAGTAGCGAGGAGGCGAGTTGTCCGGTCCCACAAGCAGACGCTGCAGCGATGCAATGACAGAAAACACAAGCTGGACGCAAAGTCAAAGAGCGGTCAGACTGAGCATTGACCAAAGCAAATGGTTTTCATGACGGCACAAACACAAATCGACTTGTTAAAATACACTTGCAATGAGGAAAGCACCACTGAACATGAAGATTCAACACTGTTTGATATGCTTTCTCTTAGCGGTGGAGTCCCTGTTTGGCCAAACCGTTTTGGACATTAACTTCTTACACAAGGAGGCGCCCGAGGATTTAATGAGGGAAATTAGTGCTAATCACGGGCCAACATGCAAGCCCAGGCTTCACTGGGGTTTATATTTGTGTTTTTGTGGCGCTTACACCTGAGGCTTCTGGTTCCTTTTCAATTCTAGACTTTTTAAAGCTAAAAGGTGGCTCGGGGCATGTCTTATGAGATTGATTAATTTAATAATGGCAATCATCTGCATAATCATCTACATATCAGAGACTTTCCTTTACGATCCACCTTTGAAAAAAGCTCTCAAAACTCATGTGTTCACAATAGCCTTTAATATATAATTTTCTCCCTTGTTCTCCTCCATTCTTTAAGTTTGCTATTTTAAATATTTGTTTGGTTGATTTTTTTTTTATCTCCTGGCTCTTATTGTTTCTACACTGCTTTCAACTTAATGCAATCCTTTTTTTGACATTTTCTTTTGCTGTGAGGCGTCTTTGAAAAGCGTGATACAAATAAATGTATTATTTACTATTAAAAAAACAATCACACAAACAGCTGTATTTGCCTTTCCTCTTGATACACCTTTTACTGAAGCTGGGATAAAGGTTTGAGTATTTGATGACTTTTCCCCAACAGAAGGAGTGATATCTTTGTGACTGTGTGCAAGTGAACAGCAGATACAAACTGCCAGCTAGCTGCTAGAAAGCACTTGACTCGCTATAACCCAGCAAATGTGACTATGATGTCCGACTCGATACTCAGACTATTATACAAGGAATATACAACAGGTCGTTTCTACTTCTACTACGTTTCTCTTCTAAGAAATGTTCCAACTGTGCTGACAATTTCCATAAAGTACAGGTAGCCATGCTTCATTGGTTGCTATACAAACTCTGGTGGTAAGATAGTAGTAAGATATCTTGTTTTCTCCTTTTTCATCATTATGCAAATATATTATTTTGAAGAAACTCCTCAGACAGCACGCCAGTTGCTTAAAGAACTGAATTAAAGCTTGGCTGTGCCTCGTACCTACTGCATCACCATCATCAGAGTAAAAAACGCCCTCTCGGATGTTATTGCTGTATTTTCTGTCGTGTACCCAACAAAACCAGGGAAAACAACGTCACAGCTCTCGTAATCATACTGCAACTCAAACAAATGAGAGCTTTTGTTTCATGAAGGTGTAGCAAGTACTGAGGAGACTTGAATTTTGCAAGCTCAAAAGATGAAGATCTTTTTTAGAGCAACAAACGCTAAGGGCCTCCATCCCCGAACTCCCGCCATGTTATCATGCACACAGTGAACAGTGACAGCGGTGAAGAGGAAATGGGTTATGCAGCCGTTGACACCATGAATGGTTAACTGCCGATAAAAGAATGAGAAGCAGTCTGACTGATCTAGAATTAGCTTTTCCCCAGACGCAAAGCCCTTCCCCGGAAAGCAGCTAGCTCGGTGGGTGGGCCCTTACTTGAGGCGAGCCGCCGGGGGAGAAGCCTTGATTGGAGACTGGGGAGGTTGGAGACTGATTGGCTGGTGAGCCAGTCTGATTGCGGTACTGTTGGAGGGAAGAGGGTTAGCTAGCACCGAGCTCCATGACAGTCACACACAGATCTCATAGGAAGGGATGTGAGATGGGCCAAGGGTCTACTACTACCTGAAGACAGGCCTAAAAACCTTTTTATTCCTTACCTTTTTTTTCATGTTAACTTTCGTTTAGTGATTACTTTCTTTGTTTTTAACTCTGTAGCACTTTGAGATTCACAGTGAATGAAAGTGCAGTACAAATAAAATGCATTATTGTTGTTATTATTACTAGTCATGTGAAGTATGTCCAAGGTTAAGGGTGGGAAATTAACACTAGTTACCAAACAAAATGTGGGAAAACTCTGGCTGTGGCTGATCAGTTTATCTGGCGGTCCTGTTCTCTTCTAAAAATCTAGTTGAATGGCAAAATAGCAAATGTGTAAAACTGGTGTTTTTTGGAAGGTGGACAAAACAAAATCTGCCATGGTCCCATCCTTGAATGTCAGTTTTGAGGCTCATGTCTGACAATTTTTGCTTTAACAATCTGCACCTTGGACCGACTACATCTCAAAATGTCTTAATAACCCAAACAAAAGGTTAGAAGATGCTCAGTAAAACTCCTGGTGCCAAATGTTTAGAGCCTTCACCTTACAGGACCTACAAAGATCTTCCTTATCCGAATAATTAACATCACACAGACTAATGAAATCCTTTGTTTTGAAGGCAACAAAAAAAAAAACATGGCAGCCAAAATAATTTTCATGACTGAAATAATTTCCTTTCAACCAGCATGGAGAGAATCTGCACACAGCTTAACAAGAGGAAAAAAGTCCTTCTCACTGGAGGTTTCCAAAAATATATTTTATTACATGATGCTCATAACAAAATAAATAGACAAAACTGTGTCAAACCTTTCGATCACATCTTCCACTTTACTTTGTTATCAGCACCATGCAATAAAATATAATATATTGTTGGAAACCTCATTGAGAAGGACTTTTTTCCCCACTTGTTAAGCAGTGTGCGGATTCTCTCCATGCTGGTTGAATTGATATGTTCCTACACACCTATGTTTGAAGAGTGTTGGACTTTTAAACCTTATGTATATATATGAAATAATTTCCTGGCAGCCATCAAAGACATATTTCTAGTAATTAAGTCAGTCATAAAAAGGACAGGTGAAGTCATTAGGCTGCATACTGGATAGTCTAAGAACCTATGGAGGAATTTACGCAGTGCACATGGGGAAAAAATAAATGAATAACAACTTAAGTTTAAGCAAAATGGGCCCAGCCATTTCGTCAGATCATTCGTAATCTCCTTCTTTTTCCTTCCCCGCCCCCCCCCCCTTCAGTTTTTGACCCGGCTTCTCGTCGCCTTACCGAGCTGATGTTGATGCCGGCGGTGGTCTGGTTCTGGCTGTCGGGGGAGGGGTTGGTGGCGGTGGCGGTGCCGGTGGTGGCGGCGGTGGGCAAGGTGATGAGCCGGATGCCCTGAGGCAGAGCCTGCTGCTGCTTCTGCAGGTCGCTGAGCAGCTGAGCCTGGGCCTGAGCCGTCAGCTGGTTGAACAGCGGGTACTGAGAGAGCTGCTGCTCCAGGGTCAGCGCCTCCATCGGCACCGCCTGGGGAGAGACACACAGGTTCTGTACAGTCCCGTGGTGGCACAAGTCTCAAGTCAAGTCCCAAGTCTAAATGTACAACACTAAGTCAAGTCAAGTCCTGCCTGAGAGGAAGGACCCAACTGCCTGGTCAACGCCTGCAGTCGCTTCAATAAAGCAGATTGAGTTCAAATGGAAATCAATCATGTGCCATCAGAGGTGTGACCAAGTCAACTTTGCTTGAGTCTCAAGTCTAAATGTAGAACAGCAAGTCAAGTCAGAACAAATCGAGAGTCCAGTATCAATTTAATATCTTAAAGAAAACTAAATATCTAGGACTTTTCAATGCAATATGGTTTTAATAGGATAAAGACTTGGTAAGAGCATCATGAGTTTGATTTCTATAATCAGTTTCAACTTCAATAAATTCAATCATTCCATACAAATTCAGAAAACAGAATTTAAATTCAGTCGTCCGCTGGAACAAATCTCATCACTTTCAATCTAAGTCATTTACACAAACACAAGATCTCAAGTCAAGACTTTAGAAACCTTTTCAAGTCATCAAAGTACAAGTCAGAGTCAAGTCCCAAGTCACCAGAACCCAAGTCAAGTCAAGTCTCAAGTCTTCTCTTCATGCATCAAGTCAAGTCTCAAGCAATTGTGACTCAAGTCTGACTCGAGTCCAAGTCATGTGACTCGAGTCCAGTCATGTGACTCGAGTCCCCCCCCCCCTCTGGATCTCAGCTCTCTGGCAGCGGAGCCTCACCTGGGTGATGTTGACGGGTGAGGTCAGGGTGGGGGAGAGCTGCTGCGGGGACTGCTGGAGGTGAAGGTCGGCGCTGAGGGTGAGCGGCACCACAGACGGCTGCCGGCGCTGCGCTGTTACTGTCATGGTGGGCTGGGAGGAGGTGGGGATCCCTGGGAAGGAAAGAAAACACTAATAACTTTGTCTGCATTGCACTTTTTAAAAATGCTGTAAAATGAAAAGGCAAAACAAACATAGCAACAGTCAGCTATAACCAAGGGAACACCTGAACTACTGACTCCATTTAAGGCAAGAACTTAAGGCCGACTCGGCAAAACTCAATATTAGCTTCTCAACAAACAAAACAACACAACAGCAAGTTGCACTCAAGTTTTCAGTTGTGTCTTCAGAGATTTTAAGATAACATGAGCTAGCTTAGGGCTGCTAGATTATGGATAAAATGATAAAACTGATTACTTTATAATTGTAATTATTATAATTGCTTTTTTAAAATCTTACTGTTGTGTTTTAAATCAGTTTGATACAAATGTTACATACAGTTTTTTGTTCGGTTACTCTGGCGTTTCTATAATTACTTTTACTTCTTCCTGCTGTTTTATCTTACTGTTGTGTTTTAATTCAGTATTATACTTAACATTTTACTTCTTGTTCTGAATATATATATTTTTTTATTTCAACATGAAGCACTCTTGTAAATCTTGTTCAGAAAGGTTCTATATAAAGTTATTATTATTTCACCATCTACTATTTTATTGCACTCTATGCATCTTCTATCAACATTTTGACCATTTTCAACTACAGTGGCCATTCTAAATGAAATCAACATTGATGATATTCTATGATTATCAATTGTGGAACTTAAAAATCATAATACACAATTTCACACGATTAATTGTGCAGTCCAAACTTATGGATGTGCAGTCTAAACTTATGGATACTTACTGTATGTCTATCCAAGATTTAGCTTGATTGCATAATGATGTAAATGTGACTAAGACCTTGATCTTGCTTGGTGCTCAGGGTTTTTCACTAAAAAAACTAAAAAAAAGCACTAAAATCCTAACTCCACTGACAGGCAGTGACTGAATGACGCTGTTGAAACAGACCCACCATGAACTCAGAAGGAAACCTTCGTCGTCAGTACACTGGCGTTGTCGTCATACTAAAGGGTGAGAAGGCAGCCAGTAGCTTACAAGTTTTATCAGTTTTCCTGCTGATCCACACTCCACACCAACATTGGATGTGTGTACACATCTCTGCTTTTTACACGGTGGTTGTTACCATGGCTGGCGGCGCTGATGCCCAGGTGGGTGAGGTTGGTGGTCAGGCTGCCGGTGCTGTTGGACGAGCTGAGGGCGGGGAAGGCCACGGTGTCCTCGGGGTCCAGAGGGGTGGAGAGCGGCGGAGGGAACTGGATGTTGGTCAGGTCGGGCAGCGAGCCGCCGGTGTTGTGCGCGGCCGGGAGCACCGACGGGTTCACTTCCTGGTCTGGTGATGGGAATATACTAGAAGACAAAAGTTGAATCAAAACATGAGAAAAGTTTTTACCTTTTTACCCTACTACTGAGTTTGTATTGTGCCATACCGCTACTGGGCAAACTATGGGTACGATACAGATAGGTTAGGGTTAGAGTTTCTGAAGGCTGACACGGATACTAATACTTTTAGACTGAAGCCGCTGATAGATGTTATTTTGTGCTGATATTCATCATCTTTAAATTTGACCATTTATTCAATATCAAGTATTCAGTCCATCAGGGTGGAAAATGCTCTGAAACAGCATTCAGAGCATCATGGGACACTAAAACTCTCCACTGAAACCAGACTGATGAAATTATTTTAGTGTCAGCAGCTCTTTAAGGCAGAGTGACCCACCACATCTATTCAATGGTAGAGAAACTCTGGGAGACATTACTGACTATAAAATGAAAAATCAATCTACAAAAAACAATACTGAACAATTACGTGAATAAACAAAGCATGCAAAAAAGATAAAATTTCATGTCAGTTTTTCCGGACTGTTTTTCTGTAGCTGTGGCAGGAGGAACCTCCATCAGATCAGAGGTGGACATGACTGGACAATATCCGACATTTAATAAAAAAAGCCGATACTGGCACGATACATCAGTCGAACCTTAATCAGCAGCATTTGGTTTTTCACTGAAATGTGCATCACATAATGCCATCACATGTTTAGCTGCCTTTCCAACACACTTCTAATGTACCTGTACTAGACCAAACTATCGACACAACATGTAAAAAAAAAAAATCACACCATCCTGTATCAGCGTGGATACAGTATGAATTTGTGCAGTGGAAAAAACACAACTGTCTCTTGTTAAAATAGATGGCAGGGTGTGTGAGTGAGAGGATGCTCCGTCCAGCAGAACTAACAAAACAAACAGATACACTAAATCTACTCACTTGATTCCAGGGACGTCACACGCCTTGGGCTTTGATGAATCATCCTGAGGAGAAAACACAATAATGAGCCAACCTTCTCCAGTGGCAGACATGTATAGTAACACGTGTTCGCCTTGTAGCCCTTCCCTTTCCCGTCGGTACCTTCTTGTCATCCCACATCTGTTTCTGCGCGTCCTTGTCTGCGTTTGACTCAGAATCCTCCGTCCCAGGCACTGTTAGCAGCAGTACTAATTAGTGAAACAGCAAGAGACAGTTGCTTGCCGTGACAAAATACATAACAATTCATCAAACTGGTTGAGGAAATGAGTCATCAATATCCCAGCCAGCCAAGCAGAGTATAGTTCTGTGTGCTAGATTCAACCGGGCCTAAAAATAGCAAGGTGACCAGACAGACAGAGTGGATGCTACCCATTCTTAGTTTGATTACATCACAGCCTCGGGCATTAACAGACATAATCCATGGGTAATCAGTGAATTATTGATCCTCCTTTCTGAGTTATCTTGAGTAAGGTTCATTCGGAGACGAGCCCCCGTGGGACGGGTTAGCTGCCTGGAGCCTGTCAACCAGTTCTCTGCCAGCCATCAGTATCCACTTAGCACATAAATATTTCACAAAGAGTGTAGATCTAGATTTTCGAACCCAGAGCGCAACTTTCTTTGTGACACCAAGCCCTTTATGGCATTTAAGGCTTGCCGCTCGCATGAGGACATTGTGCATGAATAAATAAAGGCCACTCTGTGTCTATGTAACCGGATCTCCCATTACCTCGTTTAGGCTGGAGCTCCTGTGATCCCCCTGCAAACACCTCCTGGGGCTTAGGATTCATGGTGCTCTGGTGTAAGGCCGAGTCTGAATTTGTCCTGTGCGTGTTAGAAAGAGGAGACGTCAGCAAAATAACCCTGCCACCCCCCCCAAATGCTGGCCTTGTGCCTGTTCTCCAGCATCATATCTGTCAAGAATTAAATCACACTCCGCTACAGGCTGTTATTTGCCACGGTACAGCCTTTTTTGTGGCGGTTGAGTTTGGACATTTTACAGCTGCAAGGCTGCGGAGTGTCATGTAAATTCTATTTTTGAAATTGAATTGTACCCATGTTGTAGCCTAGTTTTCATTTTGGCAACTGGACAAGAGGAGATGGCTTACCTTCTCCAGCTGGTGTCCGGCGGGGGGGAGAGGTAAACCGAGCCGTAGGGACAGCTGTCAATGTGAATCTCAGTTAAGGGTAATAATGTTGTGAGGATGAGATATGGATCGGTGCTATTCATATTTTTATGTTCCTTGGCTGAGGAGATACCACATAACAACAGACGACCACAAACAAATGTTATTTTGATCTAATTACTTTTAAAAAACACTTCTTTCAGACTGTTATTCTATTGTAACGGTGGAATAAACTTTAAAGAGAAACACTGTCAAATACAATCCAAATAATCTAGGCAAACACATCTGCGATAAAGTTAGCGCAGTGGTCCTCGAGCAGCAGAGTCCTGCTGGTTTTCTGTCCTACCAGCTAGTTAATTACCTTCACCTGGTGTAATCAGGGGCTGAATGAGTCCTGGGACAGCAGGTGAATGTAATCAACTACCAGGTAAAATAGAAAACCAGCAGGGCTGTGGAACTCGAGGACCAGGATCGAGAACCAGAGTTAGCATATCCTCAACACTGTGTCTTTCAGAAGAAGGATATCTGGCGTCCATGTTTGTCGACCGATAGCGGCCGGCGGTGGGGAGAGGTGATGCGGTTGCGGTCGCGGTAAACACGCTCCACCAGCCCGTGGTGCCTGGTTGTCCGACTGGTATCCAGCACCGAGTTCTGAAGTGAACACACCAAGTCAATGAGGTGAGCAAACCAGCTTACTTGCGCAGCAAAATTACACCCAAAATGTCTTGGTATCAATGGTGCAAATGTGTTCATTTCAAAATGAGTCAAGCTATGGGCCCCCATACTGATGCTCGAGTTGGCAAATGTATTTAAAGATGGAAAGCCATGACAAGCAATGATATATTTTTAAATTTAGGATCCAAATTCACATTTCAGGGTAGAATTGGTATGCCGTGTATAGCCTACAGTTCTGGCTTCCTTTTGCTCCTGGACCATGATAAACCTTAGTAAGCCTGTACAGCTGTGACCAGCAGGTCATTTCTAAACAGGTTACTGCCATCGTTCACTGAGGTAAGCCTACTTTCCTAAATTAGTCATTCTAATGTTTAGGCCAATTATTCACCAATACGAAAGAAAACTGTAGCCTATATATGTCTGAGATGATCGCCAACAGCTGACAAAGTTCCACTGGTCGAGAATAAAACAACGATTCACCGGCTGAGAGAAGCTAAGGGCTCACCTGAAAAGGCAGGTCAATGTTGCCATTTCCAATCTGATTGACATTGGGCAGTGAGCCTCCATAGTACTGTCCACGATTCTGCCCTAGTTGCAAATACTGGGTCTTCTGTAACTGCAACTGTGCAAAGTAAAATTGCATGAAAGCATGAGTGAATGATTGATCTGATACATGAAAAAGTGATGCTAAAAATGAATGAGGCCTGTCAGTTCACAGTGTTACAATGAAAAATGAATGTATTAACTGACAGATGACAAGTGATGATATGGGTGGGTGTGGCTGTTTCATGAACAATCAAAAAGGCAGACAACATCCCTGACAGCAAATAAATCTTCAGCAGATGTGAGTGACACCTGACAACTGGGAGCAATCAGGTTTACAGTCAGATTTTACATGTAGCACACTGGCTGTTAGCCACATGTCTGCTGTCCTAAACAAACATCTGTCACAAAAAATAACCATGCATGCTATCAAAAAAACACTACATGTGATGAGAGTCCTCTTTCTACCAACAATGACTTGCAGCGTGAATGAGGTTCTGAACGAATGCAATGGATGGATGTTTGAATGGCAAGACAAAGAAATCTGGCAGACCAAACAACTCACTACTTCTAATTAACTTTTATGCAATAACTGGCAAAATACACGTCTGATTTTTTTTTTTTTTTTACATCAAGGAATATACAGTAGATGGGCAACGCTCCCAGCAACAGGCAACAACCTGAACCACACGGCCAAGAATCAGTCCAAATGTTTCCTGGCAACAAGGTGGTCCTTCTTATGTGATTAAAGCAACTGTGCTGCGGCAACTCCTCGCCGCTGTTGCCCAAAAGTTGCCCCGCGTGTCCAGTGTTGTGACTGACAGCAGAGCATCCTTCAACACCCTGCTTAACCCGACGTTACAGTAACGTTATCTAACGTGGCAAAGTCAGACACTTCTGGTGCAGACCCCCGCAAGTAAAACAGCGGCACTGGGATTGTTTTGCGCTGGTTTTATTTTCCCAAGACACAAATGATGCTGATGTTGATGTGCTGCTGAATGCTAACTGGCTACCGAGCTAACGTTACGTAGTGGATGGTTATTAGAAAATCACAGTAGACATTACATTAGCTAGCTAGTGTTTGCCATGTCTGGAACCCCTGTGTTGCTCCGGTTTAGTTCCTAGCAGCTACCTAGCACAGCTGTGTCAGACTGTTAGTTGGCCTCATGAAAATGTCAGTAAACACGCTGCTGAAACCAGCCACACATACGGATGGAGCACAGGTGCCAATTATTCACAGCTCCAGCAGCAAGCTAGCTAACGTTAACTAGTTTGGGACCAGCTGGTTAACGCTGTGCACGACTAGCGCGCTACACCTGCACATCACGATTAAACAACTTCAGTATCTGTTTTCTACCAGCTGTCTGAAAACAAGTTGTCATTTGAAGGTGTTTCACTGCTGCAGCTAACGACGTTAACGTTACCTAGTCAAGATTAGCAATAATGCTCCGTAACGTTCGCTAGCTAAACAGCGATGCTAGGAAATTTAAACAGCGGGGATGTGAAGGTCTTACCCGTGCAGCTCTGGTAATATTTAAGTCTTTCATCACTTCTTCAAAGGCAGCCGTCTCTTCTGCCTGTTTCTGATTATGCAAAGCGATTTTTTCGCTAAATTTGCGAGGATTGTTTGAGGACGCCATCTTTCCCTCTTCTTCTCAATGAAACGTTACGCACGACGCTAGGCTCTGCTGCCGTCGTCACCGCGTACGGCGGCACAGGTGTTGTGTGTGTGTGTGTTTGGGCTGCAGGCAGCTAAATTTGTCCCAGGAAATAATCAATAACTCTGGCTTTTACTGTAGTCTATATGAACCTGTTGAGTCATGACGAGGCTCCAGGGTTTGAGGCAGGATGAGTTTGAAGGCGGTAAATTTGCCTCCTACTACTTTTCATTTTTTTTGTCAACAGAAAACAACAACGATCTGGAGAATGTGTCACACACCCTAATGAATACAGTATGTTGCCTAGTGAAATACACTGTATTGCCACTCGTAATTTTTTGTTTGTTTGTTTGTTTAAGGATGAGAAAGACATACAAATTCTTCAACATGTTTAACTGCTTCATGTTTTAGTAGTCAAATATATAGTATATAAGCATTATCCTACCAGAACAAATCATTTGACAATTCATTCAAGAATCAAGGTGATGATATATGGACACTTGTAGGCAATATTGCTGTCAGTAGGGATGGTGATTGGCAAATGGGACAAAAATCTATGTAGATGTGCTACAGGGACCAAAGGTGTAAAAAACATTATCCTGTTGGTCCAAATGATGTGAAAACTGCCAGCTACACTGCCTAAAAACATTTCCCAAATTTATCCTACTAATTTATGCAGTTGAATCTTAACATGCATCCTATGTTAACTTTTATTAGAGGTGGAATATTAAAGGCTCATTTCTAAATAATATAGTGCATGTTTATAACTAAAAGACAAATGAATATTTATTGGACAGAGTTTACCGGAAAACATATTCCTCCATTCACCAACCCTCCTAAATGTGATGCTCCCATGCACAACCTTAACATGGTTTCTTTTCAACAGAATCACCATACAAACGGATTAGTTTTGGGAGATTGTAAACTAAACATGCTCATTTGGGAGGTAAAAACGGAGAGTATAGTCTTGTTACTTTGGACAATGTCTAGTGTGTTTTCCATTGAGTTATTTAGGACACAGTGTGTGCTGACTGAACACAGGCACAAGGCCAAAAGTGTTTATGAAAAGTACAACTCAAAAAGCCTTAAAAATCACTAAATTTGATGCAAGACTCATGTTAGCCTCAGCAGTGTCACTACTAGTTTCTTTTGTGTGCTGCAACACATGCAGCATGAAAAATGGATACGAAATCACTTAATAATTTATCAAATTGAACATCGGTCTAAAGTCCTCCTATCAAGACAAGACATATAAGCCATACATGATAATAATGTCAAAAATGGTGCTATTGTCCTTTAAGTGTCTGTGGAAAGCAATAAGTGTCTTCTGTTAATTTGCTGTGGAAATACCTCATCCCATCAAGACAATGACACCTGCAGGGTATTTTTAATACATGAAACACCTTTAATAAAGGATGCACATAAAGCTACACAAAAGTCTACATTCCCCTTTGATTACAGTGGTTTACTTTATAATGCACTTATTCATGATGTGCTTTTTACTGGTACAGATAAAACATGACAAAAGACACACTAAGGCAAATAGGAAACAGTTTAAAATGGGCACTCCTCTTCATTATTTAGAGGAAAAATAGGAATTTGAAGCTTGCCTCTACCCTACAGACATACCAAGTACCACGAAGACTTCAGCAGCAGAATCGGTAGGCAAATACAAACTGTACGTCTCATCAATACTGCTTCGAAAAGTGCAGCAATGCAGTCAAAATAAAAACGCCCTTACTGTGCTAAGCCCGTACTAACCATGACGAATGGATGGGTCGATTACTTTCGCCAGGTAAATGATCAATTTGTCAGAACTCAAATCTACACTTCTTTCAAAAAATTGACAAATATCCCCTGCAAGGTTGCATGTAATATTGTCAGTCAAGGGACAAACACATGTGTGATACACAAGACCTAACACCTGGTTCAAATAAACAGCAGCAGACACCGACATCCCAACGGACGCACACACTAATCATTTACATAGCTGCCGAAAGAGGTGCAGATTGTACTTTTAAAGAGATTAGAGATTTGTGTTTCAGTGAGGGAGCACAAGGGCCGTGTCAAGGAACAAAACTAAAGTAAAAAAGAAACTGAGCCACCCAAAGAGATACAAAGAGAAAGTGTGGAATAATTAACATATTCCATGTTGAAACACAACAAGCTTTGTGTCCATTTGTGCAATCATTACTATAAATTGATATGTGACTTGTGGATAAATAGACTTAAGTACAACTTTAAGATTTTCAGGTATCGTGTTCTTGGTTCCTTGACTGGTAAAACTCTAACATGAAACAAAATATTACAAGAAGCAAACTAACAAACAGAAAAAAGATTCCAACTGTTAAAATTCAGTACAATCAAAATGTCCAACATTTAAAGACAACATTGTGAGAAATTTAAAAATTTTAAATTTATAAGTTTCATTCCTATACAAGATTTCCACCACTTGTAAATGAACGAATGTTGTGAACCTACTCTGATTATTACTGTTTAATGATTAGCAGGCAACGTAAGCCCTTCATTGGCAAAATTGTAACACTTTTACGGACCGGATCCTTTATGTTTCACAAATATAAAATGATGAACTTCAGGTAATGACATTTTGGAAGAGAACTCTTTAAGTTTTACTGGCTCATTCGCCCATAGCTAGAAATTTTCCTACTAGGCAAGTGTAAGATAATTCCCATTGGCCATAATATGAAAGCGGGCTTATGAAGTTTGGAAATTGCATACCAATCAATATGCCAATCAATCCATTCTTTAACTCAACAACCAGAAAATTATCATATTGCACAAGCCTTATGCCCTGAACTTATCCAAATACAAACCACCGTTCTTTGCTGAATTATAACCTTATTTCTCTAACATAAATGTGTCTCAACATAAAGACTGTTAAGAGTTCATTTTCACATAAAAAACTAATTTAAAATCCAAATTAGCTCGGTTTTATACAGTTCTGACCACAAATTAAACATTATGATGCTGTAGCATTCATTATACAAACCTCAACCATAGGAAGGACAGGGAAATAATACATTGTATAGAGTAATGTTGTTCAATTGCTTTTCAGTCATTCCCGCAAATGAACACACACACACCCACACACACACAACTAAGACTACAGTAGCTTATACAGTGTTCACACCTTGTATTGACTCAACAGTTAGCAGCAAGAGCACATGGAATCAAGTCGTCACAGTCAGCAGGTCAGAACACATTAGCGTTGTGTTGTGGTTTGTGGAAGTATGATTGGTGTACACGCAATGCCAGCAAAGGACTCTGGGAAGTGCAAATCCCTCTCCCACTCATCTGTCTCTGTGTTGTACACCTGCACGATGCTCGTGACATTGTTCAGGTGCCAGTTGTAGCCCCCGACGATGTAGATCTTTCTGTCCAGTAAGCAGCAGCCTGCCTCCGACTGCCCCGCCCGCATGGGACTGACGGTGGTCCACTGGTCGTTCTCTGGAACGTAATACTCCACCGCCAGCACGTCAAAACATCGGTCCACATGGTCCATGCGACCGCCCAGGGCGTAGACTCGCTCCTTGGAGCTGATCATGGCGTGGAGAACTCTGGGTTCGTTCATGGGAGCTCTGAAGTCCCACTGGTCGGACACCGGGTCGTAGCAGTGAAGAGTTTTCTTGTCGTCCAGCGAGACGCCGTAACCCCCAGAGATGTACAGCTTGTCTCCGCAGGTCGTCCCAGCGTGACCCCAGATCCTGCGTTTTAACGGTTCCACGTAAGTCCACTCGTTCTTCTTTGGGCAGTAGCACTCCACAGACGACAGGCTGCCGGATCGATCGCGCCCACCGGTGGCGTACAGACGTCCATGCAGCATGTTTAGCTGAAACTGGATACGTCCCTCCTGCATGGGTTGGATGCGCAGCCATTGGCTCAGGTGCGGGTCATATCGAAAGCAGCTGTCCACCGCCCCCTCGCCGCTTCGGTACTGTAAGTGCTGTCCGCCGACCACATAGACAAAGTTATCGAGTACAGCGACACAAGCGTGGCTGCAGCCCGTCTCCATCTCCGTCAGCTCTTTGAACTGGCGAGAAGCAATGTCGGGGAGATAGTACACCTTGGTGCTCACGGTGCGGTCATTATCGGTGTAGGGCGTCCCGCCGAAGGTGATGAGGGACATGACGTCGGACCGGATCACCGTCCGCGGGGACTGCATCTCATGCTGTCGGAACGGCAGGATCTGGTAGTTGAAGGCCTCGAGGAGATACTGCCGGCACAGCACGTCCTCCACCATGATGTCCACCGTCTGGACGCTGTCCACCAGCTCCGACGAGCGCATGAGCGGGAAGCGCACGTGGCAGAGCACCCCGTTGGCTTGAGCCCGGCGGGACTCGTCGTACTGGAGCCATCGGATGGCGGCGTGAAAGAGATCGATCTCACTACAGTTCTTCAGCTTGTTGCTCTGCAGGAAGAAGACCAGGCGCTCCATGGGGATGTGCAGGAAGTCCTCCTCCTCTGCAATTTGGAGGAAGTGGCGAAAGGTGAAGGCGTCCACCGACTCCTTGAGGGAAGACAGGTTGAAGGTGGTGGCCATCTGGCCGATGTTCAGGCAGGTCTCCACGCTCATCGCCGACTTGAGGAACTCCTCGCAGAGCTCCACGACCGGGACCATCTGGAGGAAGACAGCCGCCCCGAGGACGTCCTGAATGCAGTCCAGGTCGAGAGTGACTTCTGCACTATAGGCAAAGTCAATGATATGTTTCAGGCCTCGGGCGGACAAACCCTTCAGCTCAATTGTATCCTGGTTTGACTCCCTCATACCTCCGGTAAACATTGCTCTGCAACGCAAGAACGAAAGCTGGTGAGTTGATTGACCCTTTAGAACTCCATATCATCTAAACACAGGGTTCCCATCATGGCCCTGATGTAAACTTCCAAGAATTTTCCATGACTTTCCATAACTAAATCAGAGCACTTCCATGAGCTAAAAATTGTTCTTCCTTCCTGGTTTGGTGTTTTTCTGAAGAGGTGAGCTGTTTGGTTTCCACTACAGCTGGACTGAAAACCACCATCTAATGAGAAAAATGTGTGAAACAAGTTGTAAAACACAGTCTGCTATATTTCTGTAAAGTGACCAATTTGTAAAATGTCCTAATATTCCTTGACTTCCCTAGGGAATTTATCAAATTCCCTGACTTTCCCTGTCTGGAATACATCAAGATATTCAAGAAATTCAATGACTAGTGGGAACCCTGTAAACATGAATTCGGTGGAGTTGATGAGTCAAATGAGACACAAAAGAGAGAGGGAAAGAGAGAGCGATAGAGAGAGAGAGAGAGAGAGAGAGAGAATGAATCATTTTGGAGTGCACTTCACGTTTCCCTCCCCCCTATCTTCCTCTCCCATCCATATTGCTTGTGAAGTTGTCGATCTAGGAATTCAAGCTTATTCTACTGCTGCACTCGGTGTTAAGTTGCTCTGGGCGAGAGCATCAGCTGAGTGCCTAACACTTTAAATGAGAAGTCTTATGAGACAGACTAACCTGAAGTAGTCACTGCAGGCGGCCAGCACTGCCTTGTGGACCTGGAAGCGCTCCTCGTTGATGGCCAGCACCACGTCTAGCAGCTGGCCCTGGGCTCGCAGGACCGACAGGCCCTGCAGGAGGGTGGCGCTGTGGCTCGGGGCTGAGAATGTGCAGCGCAGGGTGCTATTCTTGTTAGCCATACTGGAAGAGAAAAGGCCCTGTCATGTTCAGTGAATTCAGTGACTCCTACACGTTTTCCATTTAATACATCAATAACAAAAAGGGGGAATCTGCACACCACAAAATGTAGCGTGGGTGCAATAGACGAAAAAATCTCAAAATGTCAGAACAAAAGCTCCATGCAAAAACCCCTTGATAATGAAGGTCTTGTACCAAAAGCTTAAGCAATAAACTGGTGTTTTTTGCATAGCAGTGTTGCATGGAGCTTTTGTTCTGCCATTTAAAATATCAACGCTTTTTCCAGACCTTAATTTCTCGGCTGAAAACACACATTTTGTTCATTTTTCAATATTATATATTCTGATAGTGGATGGGTAATATGACTGTCAAGCAGGTTGAAGCTCCCATTTCCACCCACTATTAAAGTGTGATCTGTATCTGGATATCCTGGTATCTGGATGAGGAAAAACACATATGTAAGGTATAGATGTGCACAGCTGCACTGCGATCGGAATGTGATTGGATCTGCCAAAGCCAGCCAGGTGGAAATGCAATTCATAGAGTGTGTTCACATTAGTGAGACAGTATACAGTATGCCCACAGGGTAAAAACGACATCGCCGGGGGGTAGAAACGACATTGGCGCGAGTAGAAACGACATCGCGGCAGGTAGAAACGACATCATCACAGGTAGAAACGACATAGATGCAGGTAGAAACGACATTGACGCGGGTAGAAACGTCATCACCACAGGTAGAAACGTCATCACCACAGGTAGAAACGTCATCACCACAGGTAGAAACGTCATCACCACAGGTAGAAACGTCATCACCACAGGTAGAAACGACATCGAGGCAGGTAGAAACGACATCACCGTGGGTAGAAACCACAGATGCAGGTAGAAATGACATCACCACTGTTAGAAACGACATTGATGCAGGTAGAAATGACATCACCGTGGGTAGAAACCTCATCACAGCAGGTAGAAACGTCATCAAGTCACATAGGAACATCATTATGGCGGGTAGAAACGTCATCGGCGTGGGTAGAAGCGTCATCACCTCGCTTCCTACTAGAGATTCGTAGAAGACTATCATTCATCATCAAAGGAAAAGTGAGTCCAGGCTGTACAGTAACAGCAGCCATGTTAGGTTTTGTTGCCGCCTCCACACCTACCGGCCTGCTTTGTGTAATGAAAGCCGAAAATGACATCCAGTCACGACACAAGACAGGATACAGATAACGAGAACTCATATAAGCACCGGGTGTAAATGCAAGGGCATGATCAGATTGTCAGATTTTCAGATGCAGATCACATTTGAATTCCAGGTGTAAATGAGGTCCAAAGGTCACAAGATATTAATTTAAAGAGAGTCTACAGGTATGTGTAGAGGGACTAGACAACAATATATTCCATGGTTTCCAAATTTTCTGTGCAATTCACAAATTTTAAGATGAAAATTATACATTTTTTCATCAACAATCTGAATTGTTTTAATTGCCAAGTACAAAAAAGCATACAGGAATTTATTGCAGCTTGCTTCAGCTGATCTGAATGAGGAAATTAACTTTGTTTACAAAGTCTGGGCTGATCTTGACAATATGGACAGGACTGACCGAAGTCAAGGATAAGATGCTAAATATATATAGCACTAATATTTAAACTTTTAATCAAAATGACATCTGTGCAAAGTTAAACAGTTCATTCATTAGGTGACTGATAGAGTGTCACTTTCATTACACAGCACTTTGTAAGTTTGTTAAGAAAAGTCCTGCACAATATTATTATTGTTTTGTTGTTGCACACCTAATACCAGATGGGTTACTGACCAGTGTTTTGTCGGTTTCATGTTGCATTTTAGGCTATCAATTAATCATGACGATGACATCAATAGCAGCAGTGTTAATTGCTTTAGATTAGATACTGTAGTTATCAATTATAGGAGACAGCATCCACCTCGTGCACAAATTATGACACGTATGAAAATGGGAAAATGCAATGCTTTACCTCCCATTTACTAACTGGTCTGATAGCCTTGGTCATATAAAATACCGCCAGTGTTACAGCTTCACCTGCCACACAGCAGACTCGGTGGGTGTCCTCCTCTAACGGTGAACAGGCTGGACTGCATCTTTACTTTATTTCCACTGTTTTCTACTATCGATACAAACCCGAACAGCTGGACGCCAGGAGGCCGGACATCCTCGGTGTTTCCTGGCCCGCCGCTGCCGCGCCGGGTCGCTCCTGCGGCCGCCGGGCCGCGGACCCGGAGCCGCGGAGCTTCCGGACCGGGAAACACCGAGAAACCAGTTCAGCATCATCTACACACACCGGTTCCCCGGCTCTCTCTCACCTGTTCTGCGGATGTTTCGAAGCAAAATCCCCACCATCCGACTCCGCCATCTTCTAGCACAGTGCAATACGCATAGGGCATTTTCAGACGCATTACCAGAAGGTCAACGGCGTAATTGGCCCGTTCATGATTTATTGAAGGCATCCAGCCTGCAGACAGACAGACACACAGAGAGCTGCCGCCTGGCTGCTGTCCTGTGCTGCTGAAGATGATGATGACCTGTCTGTCTGCCAGCTGTACTACACCTCCTCTGCCTGTACGGACACTTTCTGGCCACTAGGCGGCGCCACAGTCATAGGCCCATATTAGACTACTGCAGTGGTTCCCAACCTGGGGTCCAGGAACCCTCAGCGGTCCTTCAGAGGGTTCCAGTGGGTCCTCAGCTACACAGGGACAATAGTACTACTACTACTACTACTACTACTACTACTACTACAACTATTGCAATAGTAGCAATAGCTGTAGTGCTGCAACTATTACTACCACTACTACTACTACTGCTGCTGCTACTATGCTATAGCTGACTATTGCTACTACTACTATTACTACTCTACTACGGCTATTACTACACTGCTACTACTGCACTACTACTATTACTATGACTACTACTACTGCTGCTGCTACTATTGCTCCTGTACTGCTGCTGCTACTACTTAGCCTTATGAGTACATTTTGATTTACATATTGATGTACATTGCTTTTAGGCTACTATTGCTAATTCAAAGAGGGAGGGCGAATATTCTGTTAACTGGTTTATTCATGGCAATAGGGAGGTATAAAAGGGGTATAACAGGTTCATGTAATCAGATTTACCTGAACTAGAGAAGGACCAGTAGCCAGGACAGCCAAATACAAGTCACTGCTACCTTTTTGTTTTGTTTTTTACCTCTTTGGCAGAAAGACAGGATACGTTTGACTATATTATCGTCAGTAATAATAATGTAATAAAGTAATGATTATCCTATTTGCAACATCCACACTAGGAAGACAGATTTAGACTGAATCATAGCAGGACTGTGCGCTGGTCTAAAAAGAATATCTGGTGACCGTGAAGCCATGACAGTATCTGTTGTTAATGTTATCATCCTGAATCTAACCGCACACAGCGTTTATCAGTCAGGCTGCTGTCTGTGGTCTGGACAGATTATCCTCATCTTGATGTGGGGACAGATAATGGATTGGCTGTCAGATTATCACGCTCCTCCAGCATGCCGCAAACCAAATAACACAGGAAGAAAAAAAAAGGCTTCTTTGAGGAGAAATTAAAACGCAGAGTGATGGAAAATACTTCAAATCTGTCATCACTTTTGGCAAATCAACATGGCATATTAAACCGTCAAAGGTTAGGTTGAAATGCCACAGAAGCAGCAACTAAGTCCTGTCTGGTTATGAGTAAGCAAACGTTTTCACCTTGCACATGTACTGTTTTTTTAGGTCATTGTTTTTTTTTTGTTGACCACTTCCTGCCACATGTTCACCTCTTGTCTTGACATTCACACATTTCTTTTACTGTTTTTTCAGCCTCTAAGCTGCTAAGCCATCATTTTCACTCCTTTCTTCTTCTACATCGTTCAGATTTCATTTTACACTGACCAAATCTGCAACACTCTGCACTTCATATTCCATCTGCACTTTGCTGTTGTTGCAGAAAAATCATGTTAACTGCAATTGCGGTGTTTCTCTCAACTTAAGGCCAGTATATTGATCGATGCCTGATGGACATCGCTGCAATGTCACCAACATTACATCATCGCTCGACTTTGATTTTGGACGCTGACGCTCATAAGAAGTATAAATACTAGAGTGATTACAGAACGCATCGCAGAGGTTCAGTCATCATTTGCTCTCAAGACATGCAGAAGCAGAAAATCAAGAGGTAAATGTACTCTCTTTTGTGCATTTGTGAGTTTAACAGCAGCCTTTTTTGCAAAGAAGACATGACAACAGAGCCAGTGATGGGTTCAAAGTTCAGTTCAATGTAAGTACCAGCGATGGCCGCAACGACCATCACTCAAAGTATAACCAACATGTCGACCATAAAGTGTGATAATCGCCGGTGGCCTGAAATTAACGCTGAGCGGGGCCGCACAGACAATATTGTCTCCAGAGTCAGGCAGCTGTCAGTTGAAGCAGCGAGCTCTGTTGCCTCATGCTGCAACAACGAGTCCAAACTGTTTGCCAAAATATCTCCAAAAAGCCGTTGGTGGCTCCACATGGAGATGAGAGGAAACATGACTCAGTTCCTCCATTATTCACACTTTCACTATGACTGCTGTGGGGTGAGTTTGGTAGAAGACGATCCACTAGGGTTGTGACATTTCATTCGATAATCAATAAATTATCGAATGCATTAATTAATTGCCATATTCAAACATCAAAGGGAACGTTCGATATTGGCTATCCAATTGTATTGCCTATTTTTATCACTCAGTTTCACGTGATCAGGATAGTTTTAAACAGGAAACAAAACTTAAATAAGTTGAAAAATGGCTACTAACACTCGTCCCGCGGCTGCAGGAGCAAAATAAAAGATTATTAGCACACCGGAGAATCTTGCCATTGAAGTAGCGCGGCCACACTGATCCGTTGTGTCTGTCCGTCTCCGTTCATTTCAATTCATTTTCAATGTTACGCGTCCGTCTCCGTCAGATTTCCGTCCGTTTTGACGGACAGACTGGACGAGAAATACGAGACGTTCCTACGTTAAATAGCGGCGAACACGTTGACGTTCCAAAACAGCCCAACGGACAGAAATCTATCCGTCAGTAAAATTCTGTTTTCTGATGGATCAGTGTGTCTTTCTGTCAAAACCTTCACTATATTGCCCTCTAGTGGGCATACCCAGTATATATAAATTACAAATATTCGATTTGTAATTTTTGATCAATGTCACAGCCCTACTATCCACTGAGATCCACTTTCCAGCCGTGGATAGAAACATGTCGGTCGGTCTCCGTATCCTTTTCACAGACGGCTTTTTTGGAGATATTTTGGCAAACAGTTTGGACTCATTGTTGCAGCAAGAGGCAACGGAGCTCGCTGTTTCTACCAACAGCTGACTATGGAGCCAATATTGTCTGTGGGTCCAAGAACTACAGGGATGGAAGAAACAAATTATATATAGGTCCAAAATCACCAAACTTATCCTGTAAGTAACCTTTGTCCTTTAACAACCTCTGTGGGTGACCAGTAGGAATTGCAACAACATCGATAGTCTCCTCCCACACAAGTCTCTGCCCCCACCTACTCCTCCCGTCCCCTTGAATTACAGTAGCCTGTAATTGATATTAGTGCAGGGTTCCAAAACAGAAATGTCTGGTGAAAATGTAATATATCACCATGCTAAGTACTGCAATAGTAAACAAAGTAACATTTGCTTTTTTGTCTTGAGAACGAGGCTTTTCAGCCTGAAATGTGTTGAGATGTGTTGCCTCTTCGTAGCACCGTCCTCCATCACTGAGCAGTTGAAAGTTTTTGTTCCAAAACAGAGTACAGGACAGAAATTGAGTTTTAAAGCCGGAAATCTCAGCACCTGGATACATAATCATTGAGTCATTGGTATTAGATATATTATGGTCATTTTGTGCTTTGGGGCAGTAAAACCCTTACTCAAATCCCCTTTAAGAGGAGTCTGCCTTCACATCGAAGACCGAGCCATTCTTGTATATCAGCATGGTGATCTCGTCTCCCTGTCCGAGGTCCATCACTGCCGAGTCTCTGGACCGCCTCACTGCCTGACTCTTATAGCCGGGACTCAAACACTCATCGCTGGCTCCCTCTGAGGTTGTGGAATCTCCCAGAATCCTCTCATGCTCCATGTCTTCTTCAGCGGCGTCATCGGTTTCCCACACCTCCCCCAGGACAGTGGTCTCCTCCAGGTCCTCAGGCGTCGGCACGGACTTGTCCTCCGGTTGCAGCGTCAGCTCATGTACCTCCTCTTTCATCTCCAGCATCTCCTGTTGAGATCACATTGGCAGAGGATGGTATCAGTCTCAACTGAATAATTAAGTTTATTACACGGCTTTGTTGAAAACTCAGCTCTGATTGGTCAGTGAAGGCATTCTGAGGTTTGTTACTTCTGCATGTTTTCTGGATAAAGAAGGTTTTACACCCTAGTGGCACTACTGAGTCTACAGCGAATCTCTATAGTGAATAAATGACTAAAAGTGCATATTTAAAAGCATTAGAAAACAAAAAAAAACCCAAAATCTGCATGATTTGGGTAAGAGTTACCTGATTCCCCGGTCGAAAGGTGTCTATTAGAATGACAGGTATCGGCACAGGAGGGAAGATCCTGTTTTTGATTCTAAGTATTAGAACAGAATATAAACTGTCAAACAGGACCAACCAGGATGAATTAAAGAGCAAAGACAAAACAGTTAATCAACTAAGTCGTATTCCTAAAAGTAAGGCAGAATATATTAAACTCAACACATCTCTCTGAAACGTGTTTATTTTATCCAACAATTGTTAGTCTGCATGTGACTCAGATGGGGCAGAGTTATTAGCCCTCACACACAGTTTGTTAATTATATTTCTATCCTAAAATGTAGAATATTTACAACATTTTGTCAAAAAGCAACGGTCATATGAAAAACAGTTAAAGCCGCTCACCTCTTTAAGATGAAGGTGCACAGTATTGAGGCTAAAAAGAACACAAACAGCAAGCCAAGACTCAGCCACACTAATTTGGGAAAGAACGTAAGATAGGATATGATAAATTAGTAGTCGCATATGGAAATACTTGCAGTTTACCAGTGGTGTGACTGAGTCAACTTTGCTCGAGTCCCAAGTCAGTCTCAAGTCTTGAGGCACAAGTCTCAAGTCAAGTCCCAAGTCCAAATGTAGATTACCAAGTCAAGTCAGAACAAATCAAGTGTCTTAAATATCTTATCTATATATCTTCAATATCTTAAAGAAAACTAAATATCTAGGTCTTTTCAATGCAATATGGTTTTAGGATAAAAACCTGCATCATGGGTTTGATTTCTATAATTAGTTTCAACTTTAGATTTTTTGTCAAGACTTTAGAAACCTTTTCAAGTCATCAAAGTTAAGTCCCAAGTCACCAGAACCCAACTCAAGTCAAGTCTCAAGTCTTCTCTTCATGCATCAAGTCAAGTCTCAAGGAATTAAAATTGTGACTTGTCTCGTACCGTTCACAGGATTCTCCGGATGTGTGGCGATAGATGTAAAGGCTTTGGGTCCGGCTCCCACTCTGGTTACTCCGGCCAGGCTGATGTTGTATCTGGATCCCGGCGTCAAGTTTTCCAGACGATATTCTGTGCTTGATGCTGATACATTATGGCACTCTAATGAAATGAGCGATGGAAAAACATGCAGTATGTCGCACATTGTCACAGAAATAATCATTACATGGCCATTTATATGTTGAGTGAGTTTCACAGGCAGTTGGAATATTGTATAATTACAAAAACAAATCATTGACAAAATATGCATTCTTTTCTTCAATCCTGTAAAACGTTTTGTAGATAATTTTTTTGTCCACCAACAGCAAAAATAACATTTTACAGAGTGAACAAAAGCAGCGACTGATGAATGAAGTGTTATTGACAGAAGTGTACTGTTTGTATTTATATTGTTTTGTTTTGTTTTATTAGGATCCCCATTAGCTGCCAAATTAATTCCTGGGATCCTAAAAATTAACATTTTTACACTGAAAAAAAATCACACTTTTCAGAATTGTTCATCCATAATCCATGTTACAAAGTATGCTTTCGATAAAAAAAATCCACTAAATGGCAGATTATATGTTAAAGGATAACGCTGGTGTTTTTTAATGCATTTCTTACCGTCAACAAATCCTATGAAAATAATAAAATCAACAATGTGTACTCCCGTTACTTTCCGACATCCCACGTTCCCTTTTTAGCCTTCAAACTGGAAGTCATTGGCTCCAATTGTAAGCTAAAAACCTTGAAATACAGCTTACAAAGACATGATTTCAATTTTAAAAATCGCTAACTGTTACCACGAAAAGTCAGGCTGTTGTAGTTATTACCAAATCAAATCCAAATGGGAACAAATTCTTCATTACGCCGGGGACTATTTTCGGTGCTACGGAACTACTTTCCTGAGTTCGAAAACATGATTACGGTCGGCTTATTAAGTTGTTTGAGGAAAAAGTCGGCCGGCCCGGTGCATCGTGATGATGAAATATGTTGCCCAGAGCAACGGCATGGCTCTTTCATGTGTTTTTAATAGTTTTTATTTAATACAATGGAGTTCTATGGCTGCTGGGACATATTGGGCATCGGCTACATGGACGAGACACCAGCCTTATCCTTTAAGTAGGAGTAGTAGGAGTGAATTTTGCACCTTCAGCCCCGTCTTGCGGACTGGTTCTCATGCTGCACACAGCGTAGTGTGTGAGGAAACCTTGCTGCTCTTCAGAGGGAATGGCTTTCCAGGACAGCTCAGCAGAATTGCATGTTTCGCTTAAAGCAGTGAAACCCTGAGGTTTGATGCGGGGAGCTGAAAAGGGAAAGAAAAGTTTAGTGTCTAACAAAAATATGCATATATATATATTTTTTTTTAGATTATTTTCGTTCGGTTTCTGCTTTACTGGGCAGCAGTGGAGGAAGAAAAGAAAAGAGAGAGACAAACAGTCAGAAGAAGAGAGATATAGACAGAAAGGATGTTACGTTATGAAATTAAAGCTGCACTAGAATTTCCACTTTTCATTTCTTACCTTAGCAATCAAGCTAGCGATAGCCTAGCTAGCATTATGAATGTAAATACCACAGGAAATTGAATGCCGCAGCACTGTAGTTATCAGGGAATATCCATGTCTTTTAAATACGTGTGGTTCATTTTCGGCTTTATTTTATGAAATTTCTTATGTTTACATACGATTCAGCCATGTTGGAAAGAGCGATTGCGTCACAACTCGGACAATTTGCGCTGCATCTACAATCCCGATTTCTCCGACTTGATCATAATAAGGTGTTAATGTGGCGCTTCCTGGTCAGAAACTCGTTCAGACCGTAAACCCGACACCACTTGAATGCAGGGTTTGTTGGGGTGGAGATTGTGGAGAGGTTCAGCTATTGCTGGATTTCACTCTTAAAGGCGTACTGAGCAGGATTTCCCCCTTGAAATAGCATAAACTCATCCAAAAATGATCCTACTCAATCATTACTTATGGTAGTCTGTGACAGTGTTTGCAGAGAGCCTGCTGCCTTCTGCCTGGATTTTTTAATTTCTTAATGTTCGGGACGTTTCTGGGCGTCGACCTTTTGGCAGCAGGTGTGTGCGGCAGCAACAAAAACCACTGCTAAATTGTTTTCTATCTAAAAGCCTCGCTGGCTGCGGTAGCCGTTTCAAACTCTAAAACAGAGCAACTGGTCAGAGCTAATGTGTATCGTGAACTGCCAGCTAGCTACCGTTAGCGTAGTTTTATTGTAGTAGAAAAGCTGATAGCTAAGCTTACCTTTCCAACAGGAAACAGGCCAACTCTGCGTCGCTCTTCAACCATCCTCTCCAATCACATTCTCCAACGGGTGAAAGCAAACCCCAGATTCACTCTCGTTTTGGAACAAGCCTACTTTTCTTTCCTTTTTTTTTTTTACAGATTTTTACCATTTTTTACCATTCTGGCAACCGCCGGGAGGCGGGGCCAACTTTGAAAGATGTGTTTACAAGCCACAGGCAGCAAAATCCTACTCAGTATGCCTTTAAGTTTGGATTCACCACATCCTGTGTGGAGAAGATTCAGCCAGCGCCCGTACCAACTTTGCACGAATTGGGTGAATCTACAGCATCTCAGTTAGAAAAATATTACCCAGTGCAGCTTTAAATGACATCATCCATCATTCCTGTGTGACCCTGTGCATCTTTAATGGTCACAGCATGTAGAGAAATTCCATTTTAATGATGCTTACCACCTTCCTTTTTATAAAAGAGACACATCTCAGCTGTCCGTGGTATCCCACGGACGCATTTGTGTTCGAAGTAAAAGTAGCGAACATAGTCCTTCATCTCTGCCTTCATTTCTGTAACAAAACCAGATTTGATTTTACGTGCTTTTCAAGTCAAGTCAACTTTATTTATATTGCGCCTTAAACACACAAAATACTTCTGTTACAAAGCGCTTCACAAGGTTAAAGAGTAACTAAGCCCAAAACCTAAATCTGTATATTGCCATCTGCTACTGGCTGATCTTTGGTGCCAGGTGATGTCACTACCTGTTGTTCTCTAAAGGTAGGTGACATCACCTGGCACCAAAGATAAGCCAATTGCAGATGGCAATTTCAGCAGCATGCTTTTTACCTTTAGATGTGAGACTTTACACAGACAGTCTAGTCTAGTCTTGTTTATTTATATAGCCTCTTATCACAAGCATGTCTCAAAGGGCTTTACATAGCATCGTATACAGTTTTGGGTTTGGGGGTTTAGTTACTCTTTAAAAGAAAAAGATAACATAACAGTAAACAATCCAAATCCAAAAAAAAGAGCAAATTATTTTCAAAAAGCAGATAAAACACATCAGTGACACTGAGAGGCTGTAGAGTAAAAAGTGGGTCTTTAAATGTTTTAAACATGGCAGTGGATTCTGCTGATTTATGACTCTGCTTGCTACTGCTGGGTGACATTTAATGCTTTTTTGGAGCTGAAAACAGATGCATACACTAACTGCAGCAGTTCGTTAGAAGACTGAGGAGGAACTGGGGTGCTAACTCTGTGTGTGTTTGGTGATCCTGTGAACTTCAGCAGAGTTGGGGGTGAGTAGATAATGGCTGAATTTTCATTTTGGGGTGAACTATTGTTTTAAGATGAAGCAGTCCCAGACATCAGCAGTTAAAACTAGATCACCTGCAGCTACAGACTGTGTTGTGTAACGATCTGAAACCTGATTGAAACTTGTCAAATAAGTTATTTTGGCTGAGGAAGGAAGTTAGTAGATTTGCGGCTACTTTCTCTAAGACCTTTGAAAGCTGTTGTTGATGTAGAGACAGCACAGTGAGTGCAGCATAGAAATGGGTGAGACTTCAATTACAGTGTTAATGGCCAGGTTCTGTACAAAAGAAGATTTACAGTAGGCTCTGTTGCAATCAGTGGAATTAGTTCTATATAGCCAACAATGTGATCTATTTTATCCGCAATTGAATGAATCAGTACATAACTTCAGGTCACAGTGTCCAGACTCAAGACACATTTAGTGCAGTTGATTGTTGTTGTTTGTTGTCCTTTGCTGTGTGTAGAGCACTTTGCGATGAACCTGCTTGCTAACAGAACTGCATGTATGACTTACTTCTTATATTATCCCTTGCTTTTAAAGTTTTCACTGTTTCTGGCATTGTTTTCCCATCTTGAAGCTCGTACCACTCTAGGCAAGTTCCTTGGGGAACTTTTACTTTTGGTAATGGTTTGTCACAAGCTGTAGGGGGTGGAAAAGGAACAACATGGCTGTTAAGCACTGGGTCTGCTGAAGGATAAATATACATGCTAAGTAATACACTTTAGAATGCATAAGACTCGAAGACCATTTTCAAGGATGCATGTGTCAAGTGTGCATGTGTTTAGGCGTGCGCACACTTACTTTTCAAATCTTTGGCTGGTTTGGCTGGAACCGGTATATTTGCAGCAGGAGACGCCCCTGCTGCATTTATGGCGATAACGGAGATGTTGACGAAAGAGTCGGTCACATAAGTGCTGTATTCAGTGGTCTTGACTTGTTTCTTCTTCTTCTTCTTCTTCTTCGGACAAGGACATCCACGAGAAGACTGGGTGTCTGTCACGCTGTAATTCACTCCTCCCACTGCTGCTGCATGTGGCACAGCCTGAGAAACAGGATGGAGCTCAGTTCAGAAATACACATACAAGGTCCATCCTAACAAATCTTTTGCTCCGCTATTGCATCTTCATAATCTATTTTTTCTTAAAACACATTAAACAAAGTTAACATATCATCCACCACAAATGGTGCAGCCCCCCTCTGGGCCAATCAGGAAATCAATGAAAAAGCCTTTAGGGGGGGAAACTGTTATTCAAGAAACACAAAGTGGTGGAAAGCCCAATATGGCGTTCTGAAGGCATGTTGGAGAGCAAGGATAGCTGGATAAATGTACAAAAAAAAGTTATTTGAACTTGCAGTGTGGGAGATATGAAATTAAATTATATTTTTTGACTTGTAGCACTACCCCTGGTCAATCAGTGTAATTTTCAAAGTGTGTGAAAGACGGACGAAAGAATGAATAAACAAACAGACCAACAAATGAATAGATGGACCAAAAAATAAATGAATGAAGTGAAACTGTATTGAAAGCAAGTTAAATTAGTTAAAACTAGTAGATTTGTTCTTGTTGCAATAACATGCTTTTTTAATCAGTAGATGTCAAACATGAAAACTAGTCTCTGTGTTTGCTCTCCAAGACAGAAGACACCGATACACCAAGACAGCAAGACAGAACATGTGTGTTGCCCCAAACTACACACACAGGTGTGTTGAAAATGAGAGTGTAGTTTCCCTTCACTAGCTTACCTTCCAAGTTAGTATTAGCATTCGAGTGCCATTGTTAAACTCCCTGGTGGTCAGGTTAACTTCAGGCTGATGTTCAAGTTCTGCAATGAAAACACAGATATTTATAGTGTTGGTGAGCAGACAGCAGGTCCACATCCTTTCAGTTCATTAATTAAGTGAATATCCTTCAAAATGTTAATTAATTGGACCCCCGATCCAAACTGTAGGCTATCAAAAAATCCATAATGGAGATAGATGTTTTTAAGCAAGGGTTAGAAAATTAATTGCTTTCTCTGTTTACATTTTTAATTGATTGATTGAGAGTCCACTGATGTTAATCTTGATTGGTAATATTATTAAAAAGGGCAAAACATTTGAAGGGTTTCATTGAAATTTGGGAAATTTCAAGGTGAAATTCATTAGTCAATATTTCAAAAACATAAATGATTCTAGTCTCAAGAACAAAATGACTTTGTGAACTTCATCAACAAACTAATAGTTTCTTTTATAGCCAATAATGTGATTTTTTCATGCCAGCCACCATTTTCTAAGTGTCAGTGTCAGTGTTTTCATTTGGAGGGTTTTTGGAATGAAATTGCATTATTTAATTTATTTGATTAAATTTTAATACATCTACGGTGTCTCAATTAGTGGGGATGGGATTGTCTTCTCTGTTGCAGCAACCCTTTGTGATTTAGACTGATAAAATGAATGAATACAATTTTATCTAGTGCAGTTTTACTTAAATTAAAGATTGCCTCTGCCTTGTGTCCAATGACATTAACAAGGTCCCACTGAGATTTAAACTCAGATTGCTAGATTCAAAGTCCAGAGTGCTAACCATTACACCAGGAAACCTCTGAGCCGGGCGTTCAGGTAACTGTCTGCTGCAGACACAGAACACGACTCACCTGCAGGAACGGTCTGAACTGCGGACCAGTCGCTCCACAGCGGGTTCTTGGCCTGGGTGGACCTCTGTCTGACCTGAACCTGGTAAGATGAACGTTTCTGGAGATTCACAACACTGACCTGGTCTGTGCAGATAAACAGAAAAACAGGCAGATTCGTAAAGGAAAACCTCGGTATTTTGAATTCTAATCTAGACCTGTGACACCTGGTTAAAATGAAGAATGGTAACACTGCTAACCAGACATTTTATGGACACTGAAGAAATGTAAACCTTTATTTCACATAATGTGTCAACTGTTTACTGACAAAAAATAAATGAAATTCAACACACGTGCGCCCTTCTCTGTTACTAATGACGCTCACAGCAGCACTTTGCATTTAAGCAGGAGAAAAAAGCCTCCTATCTGATCACGAAGTTCAGCGATTTTGGACCTATATATAATTAGTCTCTTCCATATCTGCAGTACTTGGACCCACAGAGAATATTGGCCCCAGAGTCAGCTGTCAGTTGAAGCAGCGAGCTCCATTGCTTCTTGCTGCTAACAATGAGTCCAAATGGGGTTTAGCAAAATATCTCCAAAAAAGCCATTTGTAGGCTCCAGAGGGAGTTGAGAGGAAACAAAAAAGTACATAAATTAAAATTTGCTCTGATTTCACGACAATTACACTCACTTTCACTAATCAGGAAATCACAGAACTATTTTTCTCTGCCGCAGGACAGACCGCTGTGGGGTGAGAGGCGGTTCCTGGTGGAGTGATCTAGTTCTGGACGGTCAGGTCAGATTGTAAACAGTAGAGTTCGGTAGAAGACGATCCGCTGAGTGGAAATGGTGCGGTGCTGCTGCTTTCCGGGCCGTGGAGAGAAACACATCGGTCGCTCTCCAGGTCGTTTTCACAGACTGGATTTTTTGGAGATATTTTGATAAACAGTTTGGACTCATTGTTAGCAGCAAGAGTCCAATAACTAGGTATGAAAGAGACAAATTATATATAGGTCCAAAATTGCCATACTTATCCTTTAATGTGTCTACTCTTAGAAGTAGATCCGCAACAAGCATAGAAGGAAGCTACAGATCCACATCAAATAAATGCTGCATGTACTTTTCTTCTCTCTGATTACAGCTCTATAACACATGAGAGTACTTACACATTAAAGGCTCTGTTGCTGTATTTGTCTTGGTTATTCTCTATATCAACAATGAGGGAAAAGGTCAAATAGGTTAATCAAGGCAGCAAAAAATGGAAATCAACTTCACGTACAGTATATCCAGTAAAGCAGGTGAATAGAGTTCACATTAGAAATATGCCTCACATTTTCCCATGATTCTGTGGTGTCTTCTCTTCGGAACCGCACCTCTGCTAAAGCCGGTTGCTTCTCTGCAGCTTTCCAACTTAAACTGAGGTTGTTTTTTAACCAGGACACTGATATAGTTTGTGGTGCTTCATACTTAACTGTTGAAAAAAAGCAAAACAGTTTTTGACGTTGTTTGTGTTATTTAAATATATCTATTTTTAAGTTTCATAACAGTTCCTATAAAATATGTTTATCTGCAATAAAACGATCACTTCTGACATCGTTGTATAACCCATTGAGCATAGTAAGTAGCCTGGAAAATTAAAACCAGCCACTTTAGCAGGTCACCAACCATTACCTGGGGCTCCGTTTCATTCTAAAAAATAGATTTAATTAGTCAAATTGTGGAAGTGGCTGCAGTATTTTTGGAATTAATTCTCCACTGTGGCCTGTGGATGAAAAATGTAGTTTCCTGCCCTGATAGCAAGTTGTGGACTCATCGCTACAAAAAGGACAATAATGTGCTTTAGTGTGTTATGTTGTTGGGTGAAATGAGCAGAGCATCAAGTACCTGTGTTCCTCAGGACGACAGAGGTCCTGGGTGACGTGCAGCTGGAGTTTCCTGTGTGAGCTGTCACCCATATGTAAACAGGCCGGTCTTTGATTAGTGCCTCCTCATTCAGCTGGGATTTCCAGTTCTTGTCAATGCCCTCAAATTCCTTTTCTTTAAAGGGCGAACCTGTAGTGCTGAGTGCAAATAAAACATCTTAGAAGTCCCTGGCCTTCTAGATTAAAGGTGTACGTCAGCGTGGGAGGATGGGAACATGGTTTTTCTCTTTGTGCTTTTGAGATGACGCAAAACAAACTTGTACCAGCTACATATCTACAGTGTACTAAACCATTAATGCTATTACATAACTTTTAAATACATTTAGTACATACATTTATTACATACATTTAGTACATAAATACTGGATGGCACAATTTTAAGTTGATTAAAGAGCATATTCGTCTGTCATTATCAAGCATATTTTACAAAGATTCCACTCTGAGTTTTACTTTATAAAGACACAATCTGCTTGATTCATGAAGAGCTCATACATGTAAAGAGTTCATTTCCAAAACATCATATTGCTATTATTATTTTCTGTTCTTGTTTTATTTGTTTTGTCTGCCTCACTGTGTAAAGCGTCCTTGGGTCTCTTGAAAGGCGCTATATAAATCAAAGTTATTATTATTATTATTATTATATGTCCATTTCAGAAGAAATCATCACTCAAAGTTCATCACTAAGGTCCAGATTCACTAATATTGAGTTGCACAGGCAATTTGTGCATTTTGGTTGCTTGAGAGAGAGCAGCTTTTGTGTTATTCACTAATAAATTTAAGCAAATCCGGTTACAAGACCTCTAAAGAAACACAGCAAATAAACCCATTTATCACCAACCAAGCACAAATTGTGTGTTTCATGTTGAAGACTAATCCATACCTGTCAACGTTGGGCTTTGAAAATAAGGGAGATTTTCTGGGACCCCCACCCGACCATAATTTTTACATTATGAAAGTGGTTTCATCTCTCGGTTCCAGAGATCTAATGACCAGGTGCCTTTACTGCCTGCCCTGCTGTAATCTCAGAGCAGAAAGGATTGGGTTAACTAGTTCAACAAATGTTTCCCAACATACTTCTGGTCAGGAATGGGAAAATAGTCTCCCAAGTTAAATAGTCTATGGATGTAACCGAAACAACTTGATTGGGCCAATTAGGATTCTGTATAACTGTAAAAAATAAAAAAGGGAAATACGGGAGATTTACGGGGAAAATTACCAAACGGGAGCACAGCGGGAGAGGGGGTGAAAATATGGGAGAAACCCGGGAAAAATGGGAGAGTTGACAGGTCTGGACTAATCCACCAGGCTGCATCCTCTTTATAACAGCAGCGTCTCTGATCTGATCTGAGTTCAGGATGGAAACCCTCTGCCTGCTGCGTCTCCTCAGCAGCCGGTCTGAATGGACAAACTGTGTGAAAGTGTTTACATCTCCTGAAGGATCTTATATGCACTAATTTGCATGGCCTTACATACAAATAAAGGTGGGCAAAATAATGAGATTTACATATAATTTAAATATGGCTTTGAATATGAATTTGAATATGAATATTTAAATATGGTACAAAGAGGATTTATTTTTTCACCAGCTCTGATTTGGTCATTTTGGTGATGTCACACACTCTTCCCTGTGCAAACCTTTAGTGAATCTGGGCCTGAATATCTTTAAAATATCGATCCAGCAAATTTGTCAACCAAGAACTTAGGTTACACATGTCCTTCAAGAGTCACTCTAATTTGTGTTAATTTTGTGCTATCAATCAAAATCATCAAAATGGTGGATCTCTCATTTTAGAACCAAACTCCTCAGCTGATAGGTCCAACTCACTTGAAGTAAAGGTCATATGTCACGTCGCTCGCAGATGTGTTCATGCTCCACTCACACCTGTAAACAGACTCACTAAAGTTCCTCCTGAAGCACTGAGGACCTGAAGGAGCTTCGCAAGCCGAGCCTTGGGGAAAAAGACACCTGAGGATCACTTCATTTATTCATTGGATTTAACCTTCATGAAGAATGAAGATCTCTTTTACAAGACAGCTTTGGCAAAGAAAGCAGCGTCAGCAACAAACCTAAAGCATAGTAAGCAGACAAATAACATATAACACACTGCATAAGCAAAAATACGATCAAAATCACTTGAAAAGTAGCTGCAGTCAAAAGTGTAGTGCATTGTGTATGAAATGTGCTATATAAATAAAGTTTGACTCATTCCTTTTGAACCTTGCTTTTAACTGCGGAACGGTTTTATTGAGCGTACATTTTCCTACTTTTAGTATTTTTATTTTATTTATTTTCCCCTTTTATATCGCTAGTCCTCTTTTATTTTTATCTCTTTATTGTTTTAATTTCTCATTTTAATTTTGCTTTTACTGTGAAGCGAAGCACATTACAATGCACTGAATTGTATTAAATGTGCTGTGTTGACAAGCGTTTCTCTGAAGTTTAGAGTTCAGTCAGCCAGTTTAAAAAGCAAAATGAACCTGAACCTCTCTGTTCCATGACATTAAGCAATCTCATTTCAATCAACAGATGCCCTGTTTGTGGAAAAAGTAACCCATAAACATATAAAACAAAAATATCAGTAGAGATCTAAATCGAAACAGAACAGTCGGCCTCTTGATGAAGCTGCAAAGTGCTCCAGCAGTGAGAAGCGGGTGGCTTCCTGCCAGTGGAAACCACATGGTGCTGATAAGATAACCAAGACTTTGTGGCTGATGTTACACTTTCATTGCAGAGGCTTATCTGTCTTCATACAGGTTTGATTTGTACTCAGCATTCAGAATGAGTTGCTTGGAGAGAGGTAAATAGTAGAGCTAGTTTAAAGCCACATAGTGAATTTAAAAACAAAGCTACAGGGTTTTTGTATTCGTTTACCTTTGCTGACCACAGTGAGCAACATGAACATGGCAGTAAATCCCTGTAGTGAACTCCAGCCCTTCAGCTGGTCCATGAGGTGCTGTGGAAAGTCTCGAAGGATCATCATGTCGTCCTCAGTATCTGTGAGTCCATATATGCGACCTGCCTTCTTGTAACTCAATGAGCTTGCTTAGAAATGTCAGGGGAGTTTCATGTCTCTCAAGTTGTATGAGCTGCAGCTAACCACAACTGTTGGGGGGGGGGGTGTGTGTGTGTGTGTGTGTATGCATTGGCAGGCAGACACAACAACCGTAACTCAAAGCGATGACTCTTTGAAAGTCATTTTCTCAGTTTTCACATGTTCATTCACTACCACTGTTTTTGTTCTCCTGTGTTTTCCTGTGAAACGAAAACAAAAGATAATTTAATACGACTTAAATAAGATAACAGCTGGAGAGCGATGACATCTGTCCAGTGTCTGATGTTTATCTGTCCACCACTAAGTGAGAGATACACTGTACATATTCCTGTCTCTTTAACTTCCACTTGGACTTTCCAGAATTTTGTTGATTGATTCAATTTTGGTCAAGACAAAAAAGAGGCATTTTTACTAGATGAACCTGACATACAGCTTTAATATGATTGTTAGAAACCACTTTTTTTTAAAGGTTCTCTTTTTGGTCATAGTTCACTGAAAAAATACCCTTTTAAAGGTGCAATAAGTATGATTTTTCTGTCCCGATGATGCACAAATAATAATAACAAATAATATATCTGTTGTTGTTGATCAATACTTATCCAGATGCTGTGATTTCTGTCTTTTAAAACTCACTTTCCAGCCCATAAGAGTGTCATTTAAGGCCAAACCTTCAATGGTAACACTTTACAATAAGGGTACATTAATTAAGAGTTAGTTAATGCTTAATAAGCATTAACTAACCCTTAATTAACAGTTAACTAATGTGTCTGGTAATCATTTACTAATGGTGTTCATGTTAACTAAGGTATTAATTTATACATTATTTAATAGTCATCTTTATAAACTATTAAATAATGTATAAATTAATACCTTAGTTAACATGAACACCATTAGTAAATTACACATTAGTTAACTGTTAATTAAGGGTTAGTTAATGCTTAAAAAGCATTAACTAACCCTTATTAAGCATTAACTAACCCTTAACAGTGTACCCTTATTGTAAAGTGTTACCAATTCATTTATTCATTTAATTTATCATGATATATTCAAACAAAAGGGAAGAAGGGAGGGTGGAGGTCGAGTTAATAGGAGGTACAGGAAGTTGCAGTTCTCTGTCTCTTCTCAGGTAATAACACTATAAATTAAGATTTAGTGTATACATATATACAAGTGAATAGTTTTGGTTTTGGACACGGAGACAGAGATTCTCACGCTCCTCCTACTCATCTTACATCCTCATTCTGTTCCCGTTTCCCATTTATACGAGTTACAGTTTCATTCCAGAACAGTTGAACTTTCATTTGAAGAACGATGACTCCTGTTGGCGCTCACACGAAGATAGCTGCCATAAAACTAACATGTTAAAGGCCCAATACAGAATCTGACTGAAGTATTAACCCACTACTGTCTTTGTTTATGTTCATCACCGTTGACGTCGTTTCACTGTCAGAGTTTTAATTAGAGGCAGTCTATGTAAGATTTTCACTTTAATACAGTCAGTAGGTCTAAATATGTGGTGGAGGGATGAACTTCTAATCTACTCATTCCCCATTTGGTTTGTTTTTGTCTGTATTCAGCTCAATGTATTTTTTTATGGGACGTAAAAAAGCTCCTCCCCTTTAGCCGGAGCCCCTCCCACCCCTTATAACCGTCCAGGCGCAACAAAATATAGAGGAGAAGAAGAAGCCAAAGAACCCCAGTCTGCCTCCCAAACTGTGTTTGATAGAGCAAGGTGAAAAAAAGAATCAGTAGAGCGCATACCTCCACCAACACTATGCAACTGTCAGTATATGCCAGTTCCACATGTTGGATTTAAGTTGGAACAAAGTTAATAATTTCTTCCATGCAAACTTGTTTCACATTTTCCTGACTGGCCCTGAAATGGGACCTGAGATCTGCCTCTTCACATTCCTGCCACTTTTAATCATTTTAGTCGATTATCTCAACACAACATGACCAATCAGCTCTCTATCTGTTCAGTTTCCATCAGTGCTGCCCTTCTACCACTGGACCAAGTTTAGAAAAATCGGCAGGGCGGTTCTGTCTAAACAGGAAATGAGCTCTCCAGGGCCTCCATGTTGTTTGATTGGATAATGGAGGGTTTGCCTCTTCTTCTGTCTGCTGATTGGCCACAAAGTTTGATGGTGTTATGTGAATCTGTTCAGCAGTTACATGCCTTTCTGTGAGAAGCCACGCCCCCCTTTGGTCAATCAGTGTGAAAGATTCTTCAGTTCTTCCTCGCCCCATGACTAATCTTTCCACAAAGTTTTGTGCAAATCCATTCATAACTTTTTGAGACATCCTGCTAACAGACAAACATGATGGAGGTAAACATTTACTGCTACTGAAAGAAGGAGGAACCTGAGACAGATTACAATTATTTGTTACCTGGGCTTTTGCTATGAGAAACTAGTCTAGCCCACTAACTACCTAGATCTAATAACTCATTTCCATGACTCAGAACCAGAAGGCCTGAGGCTGAGAAAGGCAAAATTGGTTCATTTTGTGTTTCCATTAGAAATAGAGCTAACCAGGCTAACATTATGTTTGTTGCTATGCTGCCCCCACTCCACTGGCTGGATGCTACTAATGTTATAAGCTGTTTGTCAAGCTAATGTGACACGTATGATGAGCAAGTATTAATTAGTAATTTGTGAAAAGATTTTGGGGGCGTCCTGGTGGATCAGTGTGTAAAAGGTTCATACCATGTAACAACAACGTCCGAGGTTTGAAACCGACCTGGGACGTTTGTCACATGTCACCCCCCTCTCTCTTTTCCTTTCACTATTCATAGTATTCCCATGATGTCACATGCATTTTTGACAACTATGGTTATAATCACCTGTTCATTTATTACAGTCACCTGTTATTTTCCTACCAAGATGGTCATGTGTTGATGGAACAGATACTTAGAATAGACTATCGAATAAAGGCAAAAAAACTAAACAAAATCCATGGCCATCAGTAATTGGTCAATATTGGTCTATTTTGATGTGACACAGCAAATTTAGGTTATTCATCTTTGCTCTTGCAGAGGGGGCTATTTTACTTAACTCTTATATAGTGTACTTTTAAAACTTTAACAGTTTTTTTCCAGTAAGCCAGACCTGTTATGGGGCAGCAGGTCTCATGTTTGCACAGACTGTCCCGTAACCAAAAGGTCACAGGTTCAAGCCCCACAGCAGGCCAGTGTGTCCATCATCAGCCTGTTGACAAGAAGACTGTGGACCACTGTGGATATGAACTTCAGCTTCATATCTAAAATTCATTCACACCTTCACTTCTAATGCTTTATCAACATAATTTCTCTCAACAGCCACTAGAGAGCGACCTTCATCTGTTTAGGAGGAACAGGGAAATGAGTCTCAATACAAAACTGACTGTGGATATTTATTAGTAACCAGGGCCCAGCGTGTCAAAATATTTTCTGGTTGGATTTTAGTAATTGGATTGGATTAAATCAGAAAATTGTGTATTTCAAAACTGATAAGTGAGGTTCTGATCATTCATATTGGGATTTGGATCGGCCAGTCCTACTTTTAGTCAAGGTTTGAATGCTGTTTCTGCATTTTTCAAAACTCAAAAGGCAGAGATTAGGATAGTTTTGATGCCAAAAATCAGAATAATCTTGATTCCACTGAAAGGCAGGATTCAGGATGGAAGGGCTTCATATAGAACCGAGAAATTGTGATGTGAATGTGAGGATGTGGGGAAAATACAGCCTGTACAGCTTGAATATTAATGTAAAATAGTATTTGATGTTAACATTTTATTAAATGAACAAAACCTTTCTAAACAAAGTCTCGTACCAGCTGCCACCGGGATCAACCAGCTGCTCTGGGATCCTTGAATTAATGAATAAAAATGGAAAGAGAATTGGGAAGTTTTGTTTTGAATTGTTTTTGCCATCCAATGAGACTTTGAATTTGCATAAAAGTAACATCCACATTGTCTTTTGCACTTTTTCACCTGGTCCACTCACTTTCTTGGTCTTTTTGGCCTAACAACATGTTGTAACACTTTTTGTCCAACAGGTGGCAGGATAGATCTATTTAAAGGCTGCAAATCTGGATTCAGAATGATGCTGTCTGATAATGTTTTGAAAAACTGAAAAGATCAGTCTGGTCTCGGATTGCTAAACAGGGGATTTACCTCCTCTCTCTTCTCTCCTGGGTTAATTTCCGAAAATACCCACTAGGTATTTGCATAGGGCAGGAACGAAATCTCTGCTATCTTCAGCGTGTTTCTGTGGTGTACATGGTGGAAACTTCACAAGAAATGGAGCCAAAAAAAAATCTTTGTACAGTCGTGAGGTTTATCATCACATGAACACCTGAAAGCTAAAAAAAAAAAAAAAAATCCCCCTCTCTGCCAAAAACCACCTTGAGTTACATCTGATGACAACAATGACAATAATAGAGACCATCTATAATGCAATTCTTTGTATATTTTCATACATATTTTTCATTAATTTCTTCTCTGTCTCAGTGTGTTCTGCTGCTGTCACTTTGCACACATAATGCTGTAACTCATATTTCTTCATACCTTTCATTGATATATTTCCACTCAATACGTTCGTAACACGTTGGAATTGTCAGTTGCATTATGTTTAATAAGATAAGATAAGATAAGATAAGATAAGATAAGATAAGATAAGATAGCACTTTAATGAATGAAACTAATATCCTCCATTTGCACTACTCTTGTTTAAATTGCTCTATCCTATTTCTATTCTGCTACAGTAAGAACCCAATTTCCTCACAGGAACCTAATAAAGTTTCATCTGATCTAATCTTACTCAAAGTAACACAGAGACTTTGACTTTCTCCGGGCTTGCAAGAACAAAAAAGTTAGAAAACTCTACGAACCAGTAATCCCTTAAAATAACCTTACATTGTCATTAATTCACCCATCAATTCATGCAAAATCCGCTTAAAATTAATTAAGGGAGTTCTTAATGGAGGAGACCCCATCAAAACCACCTTAAACACCCCTTAATGTTTGACTGCTTACTTTTACTCTAAAATTCAGGGAGACAGGAACTTTCCATTAATAACTCATTAATAACCTGTAAACCTGCACAAAAGGCATGAAAAGTCCCTTAATTACTGGTGTCTCCATGAATAAATCCCTTAAAAACCCATGATACTAACCTTACTTTTTTTTAATTTTTTTTTTTTTTTAAAGCTATGTAATTTTTAATGGATTCTTAATGTTTATGTAATGGAGAAATGAAGGACATTTCAGGGATAAAACCCTCAGGTACCTGAGGAGAAACATCTCTTCAGGATGGATGGAGGATTCCCATCAGCACTGTGATCCTCTGCCACTAGAGGACAGTCTTCTTCTACTGTTTCGGTGAGAATGGGGAAGCGTGATCTCATTCTTGAGCACAGAGAACTAATATACAGTATTATGATCTGAGGGTAAAATTATCCACATGGCAAAGTAAGTAAGGCAATAAGTACAATTTCTACTGCCCTACAGCACAAAATGACCATAATATATCTGCAGGGGTTGATTTGGTTATTCAATACCAATGACTCAATGATTACTTCACCAGGTGCTGAGATTTCTTTCATTTATTTATTTTTTATTTAGCCTTTATTTTACCAGGAAGTCCCACTGAGATTCAAAATCTCTTTTCCAAGGGAGAGCTGACCATGAAATGGCAGCAGGTGTTACACAAACATACAATACAGTAGAAAATACAAAAATAGTAAAATATGTACAATAAAAAAAGATCACAATTTATATCAGAAACAGGAACACACATCTTGCGTAAGACTGTGAATAATTTGAGCTGATTTAGGGGAATGAAATGGTCAAGCCTGAGCTCTGACTGGAGATTGCTCCAGGACCGGGATGCAAAATAATTTCTGGCTTTCAAAACTCACTTTCTGGTCTGTTCTCCATTTTAGAACAAAAACCACTGGACTTTCAAGACCCGGCCCCGGCTGGACAACGGCTCCGGCAGGGAGGAAGTGACATCATGCTCTTTTTAAACTGAGGAACGGTTTCTTGATTTTTTTTAAAAAGTGACAGAACACAGACCATATTGAGAAGTTGTTCGCTGAAGCGGAAGTTAGTTTGATGCTAAAATTAGAAGAAATATCGATAGAAACAGCTTCTTCAGCAGCATTGTTTCAACAACATGAAGTGAAACTGCTCCATGTTTGGTTTTGGGTATTTTTTTTAGATTTCTGCTTTATTGGACAGTCAGAGTAGAGAGAGACAGGACAGACCGGGCAGAGGGATGACACACAGCAATACAGGCCAGATTCAAACCAGCTGTGAGTAGAACTGAGCCTTAATGACACACACAAGCACAGCCAGTTTTAACTTCTGTCCAGTCAGAGAGTATCCTGCCCAATCACAGGCCCGTCCGGCCAGGAGCGCGTCCTGCCAATCTGCAGCTGGACGGTTTTGTTTAGGACTCTCCTAGTCACCTCATCCCACTGGCATCTTCATCTAGTCAGCGATGGAGGAGGATGGAGGAGGATAATAATAATAATAATAATAAACTTTATTTATATAGCACCTTTCAAAACACGGTTACAAAGTGCTTTACAATAAAAACAGAACACATTAGAAGCACAGAGAGATTAGAATGAACTAAAAGCCATAAAAATAGACACATAAACACAAAGGGAGTAAAAACACAACACAAAATTAAAAAATTCAAATAATAGACATGAAATTAAAAACAAATAAAAATCAAGTAAAATAAGGAGGCAGCTCAGGTAAAATCAGGAAATGCTTTCCGATAAAAGTACGTTTTAAGAAAAGACTTGAAAGAAGACGCTGACTCAGCCTTATTTCCTCTGGCAGGACGTCCCAGAGCCTCGGGGCCCTGATGGTAAAGGCTCTGCCCCCTTTAGTTTTCAGCCTGGACGCTGGAAGGGACAGAAGACCTCGGCCCGAGGATCTCAAACTACGCAAAGGTTCATAAGGGATTAAAAGGTCTAAAATATAATCTGGAGCCGGGTCATGAAGAGCCTTAAAGGTAATCAATAAGATCTTAAAATCAATCCTGGGAGCCAATGTAAAGAGGCTAAGACAGGTGTGATGTGATCGTGCCTCTTAGTTCTGGTTAGGAGCCTGGCAGCGGAGTTCTGTACAGTCTGTAGTCGTTTAAAGTTTTTTGATTAAGACAGGAGAATAAAAGCATGTACAACAGTTTCTGCATCTCTAAAATTTAAAATAGATCTTATTTTTGCAATATTTCTGAGGTGATAAAAACATGATTGGACAAGCTTTGTGATGTGTTGCTCAAAGCATAAATTGCTATCAAACAGGACACCAAGATTTCTTGCAACAGGCTTGATATGTTGTGACAGGTAACCAGTCGATGGCAGTATTTGTTTTGTGATATGCTGGGACCCAATAACAAGGATTTCTGTTTTATTAGAAAATTTATCAACATCCAGTTTTTTATATCACTCAGGCAGTCCTGTAGTGAACTCAGCATACTGAGGTCAGTGGGCTTAACAGGGAGGTACAACTGTGTGTCACATCACCCAAAGGGAGCATATATAGGGAGAACAAAATTGGTCCTAGAATTGACCCTTGAGGCACACCATACTTGATATGGGAAAAAGATGATGAGAAGTTGTTAACAGAGACACAAAACGTCCTATTAGACAAATAAGAAGATAACCAGTCTAATGCAGTACCAGATACGCCCACCCAGTGTCTCAGTCTATCTAAAAGAATGCCATGATCAATAGTGTCGAAAGCTGCACTTAAGTCAAGCAGCACAAGAATTGAACACATGCCTGCGTCAGCGTTCAATAAAAGGTCGTTAGTGACTTTTAGAAGGGCGGTCTCAGTGCTGTGATACCGACGGAAACCAGATCGAAACTTTTCAAAGATACTATTATTTTCCACAGCAGCGAGAAGCTGCTTTGAAACAATTTTTTCAAGAATCTTAGAAATAAAAGGCAGCTTAGAAATTGGGGCGATAATTATCTAGGAGAGTAGGATCAAGCCCAGGTTTTTTCAGGACCGGTTGGACACGAGCAGTTTTAAAATAATCTGGGACACGGCCGGTAGACAGCGAGCTGTTCAAAATAGAAAGCAAGTGGGGCCGAATACATTCCATTATTTCAAATAAGAACTTAGTTGGAATTATGTCAAGAGGGCTGGAGGATACTCTCATATGAGACATGATTTCTACAAGTTCAGGCAGAGTAATAGGGGAAAAATAGCACAAAGTATCGGATAGGATGGAGGGATGGAGGAGGATGGAGGGATGGAGGGATGGAGGAGGATGGAGGGATGGAAGAGGATGGAGGGATGGAGGAGGATGGAGGGATGGAGGAGAATGGAGGGATAGAGGAGGTTGGAGGGATGGAGGAGGATGGAGGGATGGAGGAGGATGGAGGAGGATGGAGGGATGGAAGAGGTTGGAGGGATGGAGGAGGATGGAGGGATGGAGGAGGATGGAGGAGGATGGAGGTTCAGCGAGACCTGGAGATGCTGCTGCAACACACATTACTGACGCAGTATTACTACACATCAGGCACTTACAGCTTCTTTTTCACTACTAACTTGACGCCGGCATTGCGTGATCTTAGAATTATGAGGTTCTATCTGCCTTCAGGATAGTTCTGAGATATTGAGCTTCAAAGTTGTCAGCATCCATTGAGTTAAATGGAGATGGGTCCTTTGGTTTTAGAAATTACAGACTCAAAAATCATTATTTTAAAAAAATAACACCACATAGATGTAAATAAGCACTCATACAATAGGTTTATGTGACTAACGCAGTTGACAAAAAAGTCAGATAGAACCTTATAATTCCAAGGTCACAATTCTATTTTGGACTAAAAAATGAACATAACTTAACATAATAAACATAATATAAAACAGACTAAAAACAGTGATTTTCCAGGAAAAACAAATTGTGATTATTTCAGTTTCCATTAGGAAAGTTGGAGCAATATCAGATATTCCTACCCTAGCAATTTTTACACTGATTAGCTGTTTAAAACACATTTAAATGGTTATAGAAGTTAAGGCTAAAATGAGGCTACATGGGTTTAAAAGTGAAAGTTTAGTAATGTCTACAGCGTGGACGATGTCTTCTGGGGTATATGACAAAAATAAAGCATTATCTTCTACATATTGACTTCTCTGGTACATATTTTTGATATTTACACCTGTTTATGTATTGTTTATATATGTAATTATTTTATTTAGCCTTTATTTTACCAGGAAGTCCCATTAAGATTCAAAATCTCTTTTCCAAGGGAGACCTGGCCAAGAAATGGCAGCAGGGGTTACATAATGAAACATACAAAAACAGTGCAGAAACAGAAAAATACTAAAACATGTACAATAAAAAATTTTTTAGATCAGAAACAGGAGCACACATCTTGCATAAGACTGTGGATAATTTGTTTGAACTGATAACAGTAAATAATGTATTTACTGCTTGGTCTAAAACTGGGCTGTACATAGACAAAAAGGATCCAGGGCTTTAGGAGAGCTGAAGCAGAGCCGCTCTGCTGGTTCTGCTCATCCACAGAGATCGACAGAGATCACAGATTACTTAATGCCTCTTTAAGCTGAAATAGCAGTTTTCTCAGAAATGATCACTCCAGCTGAGTTTGGGTGCCTAAGTCGTCACAGTCCCTGGTTTCTAGACAGACAGACGGTTTCTAGACAGACAGACAGGAACCTGCAGGGGACGACAGGAAGGTATCATGGTGTTTGAGCCGTTCGTCTCCGGCAGACTGACCTCCGTCTGAACCGGGCAGAGAGAGGAACACAACCGGGACGGGGAAGTGAAAGGAGGGAGAAGAGCTGCCATCAGGATTCACTTTGGTAACTTGTTGAATCCCTGGACCGGCTGAGGTGAAAAGGCGATGAATAGCCTGCCAGTTCAAGACCTGGTATCTGATGACTGTATGAAACGAGTTTACAGGAAGAACACTGACTCTGATACACGTCATTCTCTATTTGTATGGCATTGCCATTTTATATTACAGTAACCACCTGCCTCGTAAACTTCCCTGAACTGGGTCAGGGTTCACTCTCATGCATCCAGTCCACCAAGCAGCATTTTTTAAATACAATTTCAACAATTAAAGGGGCATCAATTGCAACATCCACAGGTCTCTGGTGGCCTGAAAATTAACACAAACAATAAAGCCACATTTTCACAATAGAATGATTAACTGTACGTTCATGTCCTGGTGGGAGGCGCCGACAGCCGGGACTTGCAAGTCGGCTGCTAAACAGCATTGCCTAACCCTAACCCAAACCTGGTAGACAAACAACAAACAAACGTCCTGCAGCTCAACAAACTAATTTGATGATCAAACAAATGTTTTGTTAGTCTGGCTAACAACAAGGGGCATGTGCATGTGTTTTCTTACCGTTGACTGACACAAAACTTGATTTTCTTGCCTTGTTTGAAAGGGTTAAAGGTCACGCCTGTGCCATCTCTCAGAAACGTCTCAGTTTCCGCCTTAATCATCCGACTTTGAGGGACGTTCATGTGAAACTTCCAAGTACGAAAGTCGTTTATCTGATATATCCGATAACACATGAACACAAGAACACAAAATAAGCTAGCAAAGTCGACCAAACATCCTTCAGAAATGTCTAGCGAAGAGGTAAATACTGGAATATTAATACTTTGTCATTTGCTTTTTTGGCTTTAGAACGAGGCTTTTCAGCCTTCATAGCTGAAATGTTTCGTGACAGAAAGTGAGTTTTGAATGCCAGAAATCTCATTAGCTGGCCAAGTAGTCATTGAGTCATAGGGCATAGCCATATATTGATCATCAACCCTATCAAACCCCTGCAGATATATTACAGTCATGTTGTGCTGTGAGACAGTTGTTGCTTCCTGCATGTTTATTGAACTTGACCAGTACAATATGAAGATGAATCAGTCATACCTTCACAGCTCAGGTGTCCTCTCTGAGCTCATTCTGCAGCTTCAGCAGTATTAGGGACAGTTGGGGGGGGAAATTGGCTTTGTATAAATTGCATGAATTTCCCTTCGCTGACTTCTGAAACCTTTCCACCTTCAGGCCGTTCAGCTCGGCTCGCTGCTTTTCTGCTGATGTCAAGTGGAAAACAGGATCTGTGTCAACCTCACACCTACAGGCCGACCACAACACTGCCATGTGGTTATTAAGGTTAGGCATGAAAGCCATCGCTTTACAGAACACTACATTTTCCACTAGATATATACGTGGGGAAAGGTGGCTTGTTTCAAATGTTAGTGTTTAGTTTAGTTTTAATAATATGCAGTTAATGGTGTTAATGGGGTTATAGTCCTGTTAATGTAACAAATGCGCCATTAATGTAACGTAATAAAAGTTATCTGCCATTAACGGAATAGCTTGCATTCTGTTAACATAAAATATCACATTATGGAAAGGGCTGAAATCTGTTTCAAAAACATAAAAACTGAGCTGATAATATAATAATAATAGACAAAATTCAACTGTCACTAATTCACTAATTTGGTTTACTATGGTGCTACATCTGAAAAAGGGATGGAAATGTATGGAGCTCTTTGGTGATCATAGAGAATGGATTACATCTAAAAAAAAAAAGAAAGAAAATCAGCGTTTATGTAATAAAACTGATAATGTACATGGAAAAAAGTTATTTATAACATTTATTACATTAACAGGAAATTTATGACAACAGGATTTTTACACTATATTTTTGCAAATTATTACATTAATGGTTTACTAGATAAACAGGAAGTTACAACATTACAGCTATAGATAAGTGTGCTTGTGTTTGTGAATCTACCTGCTCAAACAGCCTGTTCAGAGGTGGGTGTTATGCAGTGCAAAGTGCAGACACGTTAAGCGCGTGTGACTGTTTGCAAAGGCGCTAACACGTAAAGGGAGCGGTGGCAAAACTGCACACTATCCAAATACGATGAAGTCCGTTGTGTTACAAAGAAGTGAGAGGGAGGCGCAGCGCAGCAAAATGTCGGTTGGGAGCGATTATCTCCAGTGCATGGCAGTACCACGCTCTGTATTTTTATCAGCTGAGATACCTACGCTCCTAAAAATACAGAGCTGAGGCATCAAATAAAATCCAGTGAGTTTCATTCTACTCAGTGAAACGGGCACCAAACACCAAAACCATACACTGTTACTTACACTTTCTGTCCACCAAGCTAAAAATAGATCAGATCTGGGTCAAATAGGATTCAGAGTTGCTGTTTTGTAGTTTGTTTTAGTCTACTTATGTGCCAGATGTATTGTACAATCTATTTCATTTAATTTTTCATGTAAATAAATGAAAAATTGTGGAATGACAATGTTTAGACAATCATAGAAAAGTGAGTGAAAGTCAATTCAGTTTACATTTCTGTGATCAGTGAAAGGAAACTGTCCTGCAAGAATAGAAGGAATGCTCTTTATTTGGACAGATAGGAACATTAGTTGGACTAATAAAAAAATAAAGCATAATGTGTTGACATTCACCCCTAAGTACATGTGTGTTTCACATGCAAAAATGATACAGTTCAGTTTTCTTCAGGCAAGAAACAAACCTTTTTATCCAGTAGCCACAGAGGCTGGTGGATTTCAAAGTTTACTGGTCACTTTTACTGTTTAACAAGCCAAATGAGGTTTTTAGACAAGAAACAAACCTCCAGTCAGTTTGGTTTGGTGCCATCATGGCTGGTGCAGCAGACTGTCTAACAAACCACAGTCTGCTGGCTGGTGGCTCCTTTCCTTCCTGACTGACACCCAACATCCGGGATGGAAAATTAAGAAATGAAGAAGTGAAGAAGTGAAGAAATGAAGAAGCGAAGAAGTGAAGAAATGAAGAAGCGAAGAAGTGAAGAAATGAAGAAGCGAAGAAGTGAAGAAATGAAGAAGTGAAGCTTCTCGCCCGCCGCTGGTGAGCAGATGTGCCGGTGAGGTGTGAACTACATGAATTGTGGCACAGAAAAAAATCATCAATACGGTGTCCGGTCACACTGTCATCTGTTACTAGTTAAAACGTCGATGAGACGTCGGACTATTGAGCATCTGCCAAAACAGACCTCTGTTTCTGAGCCGTGTCATGGAAACCTGCTGTGGGACAGTAGTGACAGAGCCGTTGTGTGTAAAACTGGCCTGTGAATACGCTGATGAATTGATAATGCATCACACACTTCAGCAGTTTCATTTATTTGCTATCAGCGAACAAAATGGCACCACATTCTAAAAGCCCATTCACATCTAGAACGGTAACTATAAATAAACTATAAAGACACATTGTTGCTCGGTCATTCACACTACAGTATATATAGGATATATAGGATATCTGTGATCGGTTCCTCAGCAGATGAAGCATCGTTGCAAACGCTCCGCACCCTTCTTTCTTACAACTTGAATTTGATTGGTTGAAAATGTTTCATCGTTGTCTCTGCATCCAAAAAACCACTCTGAGATCAAACCAAAAATATAGTTATAGTTATCGTTTTGAATGTTCTTATAGTTGCAGTTGTAGTGGGAACACAGACGTTCTATTTACTTAGAACAATTTAAATCTATTTATAGTTATAGCTATCTTTATAGTTATTGTTCTGGATGTGAATGGGCCTTAAGTTCAACAATGGGACTTAGTTTAGTTTAGTTTATTTGCACACTGATAAAACATAGAGGCAAAGTGATAACAAAAACAGTGATAAAAATGCAACGATTAAAAAAAACAACACAAACAAAAGTTGTAAACGATCAATTTGTGCAGGTGAGATAAGAGAGAAACGCAAGGGGCTTATAAAGAAATCTCACCTCCCTGCTAACAAAGCAGAGAAAACAAAACAAACAAAACAAAACAAAGAAATCATGGGTGTCAATCTGGCAAGGTGTGGCACTCGAGTCCAATGTACATTTTTTTAAAAGATTTTATTCTTTTGATGGAGAGCAAACATGAAGCAAAAAATCTCAGAAATCTATTTGGAGGCCATATCTGAAAAAAAAAAAAACCCTCTATGTTGATTGTTTGGTGACCCACTGGCAAACGATGTTAGCTGCAGGGAGTTTGCTGCAGCTTAGGGTGTAAAGGTCCCACATCGTGTAAAGCAGGACTCCCCTCGCCTCTGTGATGATAAAGGAGTTGGATGTGTATCTAAACATGGTGAAAGTATCAAAACTAAATCCACACAATCCATATTAGAAAAGCGAGCCTCTAAACGAGCCGTTTGGACTTCTGTAACTTTGTGGCGGCACAAAGGTTCGCTCATTATCATTTCTGTAAGAAATAATAGACTAACAAAGTGTTTTTTTCAAAGCGGTTGAGCGGTCGTCATCGTTTATTACCGGAGAGTTTTCCCTACCTGTAGCCGCCGGGCCGCGGCGTCTCACGTTTCACTCTCGAAACGGTTAGCCAATCGGAACAGAGGGGTCGTTAATATTAACGAGCCTTAAAGACACGGCGACAGAAACGGCCTGTTCTTGGTAAGGCTCAGAGAGATGCTGGAAAATGAACGTGGAGAAATGGATTGAGAGTATTTTTGGTTCATGACACCACACACACAGCTTTGAATGGACCTCAAGACACAAAATAAAACACTGGGAAGTGTAAAATATGGGACCTTTAATGACTGGATTTCCCTGAAACAAATAAAGAGCACACACACACACACACACACACACACACACACACACACACACAAACACAAAAATCAAGCCAAGCGACCAAGCGAGACCAAACTAAATCAAAAGGTTGGTTTGCCAGTTTGCTGGCTGTGGTTTACCACAGCAGTTCTCAGCCTTTTCTTTTTCTCGACCACCCAAAACAAACCAGCGCCTGCCTGTGAGCCCCCGCTGCACAGGGAAACATGAAGAACACTGAACTGTGACTTCAAATCATGATTTAAATTTTACCTTTACAGGCCATTTTACTGATTAATTATTGTAAGAATCCTACAGGCTATGCATATACATGATTTCATAAGAAAGGGGTATTTATCACATGAATTTGTTTACTAGAAATCTATTTGTTAGACTCTGTAATTCATCTTGAAACCCCGTAGGAATTCGGAGCTAGAGGTGGAGTCCCACTGGTTTACATTCAGCTGAACACCTCACTTGGCTGTGTGTTGGATAGCTGATGGCGGCGTACTCTGTGTCTCTCGGCTGGATCTCCACTCCTGCCTGGCCTCTTTTGGGAAAATCCAGCACGCTGTAGACCAGAGGAGCTGCAGGCACACGACTGGACGCCTCCGCTGTTCCCTGCAGATAGGATGGAGGTGAAGCTGGAGGGTTGCTACAGATGTTTTGATATTCACTTTACACACACATTTACATCTTTAAAAGTAGGGAAAAGGTGATAGTTTAGCCTCACCTGCACTGTGGGGTTAGGGTCTTGTTGTTGCTGCTCTGTACAGAAGGTAAAAAAAGGCAAAGTTTTGAGTCAATCTCAGGCAAATAATCATCTTTCCTTACAAGTCATGTAAACATGCAGGAAGCAGCAGGACATTTATTTATTTATTTGAAGGTTTGTTGTGGATTTTAAGGAGAATACCGTGTCAATTAGAGTTAAAGCCCGTTTACTTGTGTCTACATCTAGTTTACATTTCCCCCAACCATTTTGCAATGTATGTATGTAGGTATGTAGTTCGATTTTTTAACATTTTAACTCTTTTGTCGTCGTGTTTAAAATCCAAACTCAATGGTGTCAAACCTAAAGCTTGAAGTGAGTTGCAGTCCCGGCTAACAAAGACTAGGCCTAAATAAAAAGCCATGGATGTGACAATAAAGTGTTTTTGAGGATTATTCCCTGGAGGAGTCTTCCATTTCTTGCTGTGGGTGTCAGCTGATCGACGCTGCGATCAAAACACTATGAAAACTTGAGCAATAAATTAACAATAAAACAGAAAGCTTGACCAAACCAAACAAAGGCTTCATGTTTAGAGAAGGGTAATTTCCCACTGGGCATTTTTACGTTGATTAGCCATTTAAAACACATCTAAATGGTTATAGACGTGTAAATTCAGCTAAAAGTGAAATTTAGCAACGTTAGACTGCGTCTTCTGGGGTAAACGACAAAAATAAAGCTTTATCTTGAACATATGGACTTCTCTGGTGCATATTTTTTATATTTACAGCTGTTTATGCGTTGTTTAAATATGTAATAATGTATTTACTGCTTGGTCTCAAACTGGGCTATATATAGCCAAAAAGATCCAGGGCTTTAGGAGAGCTAAAGCAGACATGCGACGTTGAAATGACTTCTAGTGCTCAGTGGGTTCGCTCCAAGTTGTTTTTCATACTGGACAAGAATGAATGGCAGCAAATAGAAAACAAGAGCTGATATCTGCAACTATGCTGACTGGACCATTAGCATTAACTTAATTTATTATTATCCTTTAAGATCTAGCAGTGCTGAAAAGCTAGTGGAGGTGTAAAAAGGTTTGTGTCTATGAATTGTCACTTTGCTGAGTTGTGATGTCTCCTCTGTAACAGTGAGCCTCAGCCTTCATAGGGAAAGCCCTCTGTGGACCGAGTGTGGACCAAGTTAGCACAAAATGATACAGGAGTGCACAGTCAGCAAAACCCTGCATTTGTGTACGAATACGGGAAATCAGCAGCTGTGGTTTCTGAGGTGACGGGGGCTGTCAGAATATTTCAAAGAGGCTATGTTCGGATTCAAAGTAGGTCGAGGGGGTTTACTGTGAAGTGAAAGAGCATCTGTGTAAATGAACAAATAAAGCTATAGCTCTTTTTTTTCCACCCATCCCTCAGTGATAGTAGGCACATGATGTGCATTTTCACCTAGTGAAAGGAGGACTTCTTATCAAAGACTGTGAATCATCACAAGTATCAAAAAGGATGTGAAACTGCAACCTGGCTTGCATTTTGAGCATCTAACCACACCACTACACATTTTTTCCACAGAATAACAATTATTCTCTCATCTTGACTTTGTTAGCTTGACACAGTAGAAAGACTGAAATACATTAAAATGAACTCAAAATGACACCTTTTGATGTGTAACATTAGATTGGATCCGGGTTTAAATGAGTCACCATTGTTTTGGGGTAAAGTTAGGTTTAACATTGGGATTAGAAATGCTATTTACATGATATTTTACATTTTAGGCATTTAGCTGACACTTCCAGAGTCACTTACAAATGAGTGCAGCAGTAGAATCAGCTTCAATTTCTAGATCAACAACATTACATACAACCAATAGTCAGGAAGTCAAAGGTCAGACTCTCATGTGATAGAAACATGCTAGGTAAAGAAATAAAAGCTGACGAGAGTTTACCTTTGGTTCTCTTGAAGCTCCAGATGAGCCAAGACAGCAAGGCAACCATCAGAACTGCAGCTGAAAGCCCAAGAACCGAGAAGAAGAGGGAAGAGAAATCCGTTGGACTGAGTATTTCTTCGGCAGTGGTGTCTGTGCTGTTGGCTGCCGTTGGAGGAACTGTAGGAGTTAAAAGGAAACGATGAAAAAATACACTCCTCTCTCTGCAAAATAAATATTCATTTTCTCAGTTTCTACAATATGGTGTCATGGCAATTATAGTTCATCAGGACCTAAAATTACATCCCAAGAAACTGTGGGAGTTATACAATAATAGATTTGGAAATTATTACACTTAAATTGTCATTTTGGATACCGGGTCGACAGCAGAATTAATTATTTTCTGAGTACACTTTGTGTAGTTGAACATTAATACAATCAGAGACTATTATAATTACATAATTACATAATTGAAAACTGAGTAGACAATAAATTAAGAGATGCACACACACATTCACTCTTTTAGCAGAGTTTCTCATCAGTTTCAGGTAAAAAGTATTTTGACCAACAGGCTCCCAAAACTTTTGTGTGTTCCTTTAATATTGATCTGGAACAGCATGATTTCTTTGCCATGAATCACAGACTTTTTGGCACTTTTTGAATTTGCATGGCGATTCATAGGGGTCTGGCAGTTATTTCGGTCAGATTCTGTCCAACAAACCTGATTGGACGGTCGATGTAGGCGGGACAAACCTACGAGCTTTATGACGAGCGTTACAGAGCGACAACAACTGCCAAAATGGCAGCCGGCAAAGGAATTGGATGATAGCAATCTAGATTTAGCGATTTCGAGTCAGTCCTTAAAAGACTTTGCAGTTTAAAAGCTCGGAAGTGAACGCAGCCATGATTGTTGTTCATTCTGAGGCGTTTCCAGATAACGTCAATCTGCTTTGCTGCTGTGATCGGTCAAAGATAACTGACAACTAACACCGGCCAATCGGTTGGGGCGAGAAATTACATAGATAGGCTTGCGTTCAGAATGCTATGAATCACCAAGTAAATTCAAAAAGTGCTAAAGACTGAGATTCAGGGCAGCTGGACACCGAGCAAATGATTTGCCGGACGGTGTGAAGCAGAGGCTAAACTTACCTGTGCTGTTTGTGCTCGGCACCCGGACGATTAAGGATATCTCATTACTGGCGGTCGGGATTCCTCTCCTATTGAAAAAAGTAGCCAAGTAATTTCCACTGTCCCCTAGTGTCAGATTTCCAATGCAGTAAAATGCGGATACAGTTGTTTTGTGGAAGGCACAAACATGGCTTCCTGAGCAATTTCTGTGCGATGGACATTCATGGATCTTGACGGTATTTTTGTAAAGTCCAACAGAAATGATGGATGTGTTGGGCATGTTCTCAACTTTGAACTGAAGGAAGATTCTGTCGCCGAGGAATCCGGTGACTTCTGTTCGGCTAGGGCCTGGAGACAGTAGAGTATAGAGAGATGAAACAAAAGATAGATATGTTTTATATGGGGATGCAAATATTACAGTTTATTGGCCATAGAAGGTATTCCACTGTCCCATTGCACTGTGTGCTGTTTAGGTATTATATCCTGTACTCTTCTGATTCTGAATATAAGCAGAACATCAATTTACCATGCCATCATGACTGTTACTTAAGGATATCTTACATATTTATAAGGCAGCACTCTAAATAACCATGTGTCCCTATTGAGCTTTAATAGGTGTTACACAATCTTAACTGTTAACAAAGTACACATGTTAAAAAAAAAAGTGTTTCCCTTGGCGGTGTGTCTTCGCCTCGATTTCACACCAGGGAAGAAAATAACAAATAAATAGTTTCCATTTCCATCCACAAAAATGGAAACATAGTTTCACAAAAATGGAAAAATTGTTTCTATTTTTGTGGATTGTTTTCCCAGCACTGGCTTTTCAAATGGTACAAAAAATGTTTTAAACATTTAATGGGATTACAAAGAATGAAAGTAGCCATGTATTTGCCTCATAATGTACGGAGATCACGCTTGTTTGTGATTGTATTATCTCAAACCACGAGCGTCCATTGATTCTACAAGGAAGTTGTCAGGCTAAACAATTAGTCTAAACAACAACACACACCAAAGACAAAATGACGACACACCGCCAGAGAAACACAATTTTCAGGGGATAAAATTTTACATGACCACTGTGAAACATCTCAAAACCATTCAGATATAAAAGATACTTGACGAATCTCCAGGGGGAAATCGGGGCGACATCAGCGGCATGAAATAGAAGTGTTGTAAAAACAGAGATAGTAAGAATCCTAAAAAAGTATAAAGAAGCAATAAAACATGAAACTCTGGCAGGTGGAAACCCTCAAAATCATTCATATATGTACTGTATGTATCAACCCTGTAAAATATCAACCACCAAAGATAGACAGCTTACCACTGAACACCATGCGAGCTGTGACGATCAAAACTAACCCAAGAGGCTTTGAGGCGGTGTAGTGAACCATGGTAGACGAGAACCGGGGCTTGCAGGCCTGGAGGGACGGCAGGTCCGCGTCTCTGACCTGACTGATTTCTGTCTGCTGCCTCGGTTTGTTGAATCCTTTGGTTTGATTTCTCTTTATCAAACAACAGTTTTATCTGTCTGACAGAAGGAAACTGTAGGCAGGAACTTGCGTGAAAACCCGCTTCATCTACCTACAGAGTGATAAGCACCTCCTGTTAGCGAAGGCTTCAAAGAGGCTCATGGACATGTGGTGCAGTCTGTGATGAACTCAGCTCAAAACGGTTTCACTCGAGTGGTGTGTGTGCTCGTTTCATGATCTGAGAGGAAAAAGGAACAACAAGCCAGGCGTTTTTTACACTGCACAATCTACAAGCTCACCATGGTGTCAAGATTTACAGTGGAGTTACAGTGGAATATAAGTTAATAGTAAACCTTTGTAATTGTTAGGTCTACCTTCCCAATATTGAGTTGAACCCCCTTTTTCTTAAAGGATAAGCTTGGTGATTCTGGACCTGTATATAATTCGTCTCTGACATACCTGTAGTTCTTGGACCCACAGACAATATTGTCTCCAGAGTCAGCTGTCGGTAGAAACAGCGAGCTGTTTCTAGCAGTGAGTCCAAATTGTTTGTCAAAATATCTCCAAAAAAAGTCGTTTGTGGCTCCACAGGGAGATGAGAGGAAACACGACTCAGTTCCTCCATTATGCAACTTTCACGAATCAGGAAATCACAGAACTATTTTTCTGTGGGGTGAAAGGCGGTTCCTGGCGGAGTGATCTAGTTCTGGACGGTCAGGTCAGATTGTAAACAGTAGAGTTCGGTAGAAACACGTCGGTCGCTCTCCGTATATTTTGACGAACAGTTTGGACTCATTGTTGCAGCAAGAGGCAGCAGAGCTCGCTGTTTCAACTGACAGCTGACTCTGGAGACAATATTGTCTGTGGGTCCAAGAACTACAGGGATGAAGAGATATATCGGTCAAAAATCACCAAACTTATCCTTTAATCCATGTCTCAGTTGTATCGGCTTAAAATTCATTCTTTAACCTGCCTCCTCTCATTGATCTCCATCTTCCCGTGTGACTGAAGTGTATCTAAAGGACACTTGTAGTCTTTTGATGTCAATAAATCATTACCACAATCATTTTGAGATATTATTATAATTGCTGTAAACAAATGAGACCATTGCCCAGAAGATTATCAGCCTCTATCAGCCTCTACTCTGCATCCTCCATAGTTTCTCCACCTGGTGGATCTGGAGGGAAATCTGCTGGATCGCTTTACGGCACAAAACAGGAAGAGGTTCTGTTCTTCCAGAGCAAACGGAGCTAAAGCTGAAAGAGTTTCTGGCAGCAGATGGTGGAAGGAGGGAAAGGAAGATGGAGAAATCACTTCCAACATGTTGATCCTCTTCAGGGAGGGGGGGGGGGGGGGGCAGGAAGCAACGGGGCTTATGGGAAATGTAGTCTTAATGTGGAGAAACACTAGAACTTACAATACTACTGGTGTGGGATAGAGGAACCCAATCTTCTCCAACATTTGTTTACGGTAATTATTAATTAATCATACCAAGGGGTCATTATTCATTTTTTACATTAGTTTATTACACAGCTTTGTTGAATACTCAGTTCTGACTGGCTGATGAATGGATTCTGAGGGTTTAAATCGAGTTTAAGAGCGATTTAAACCCTCAGAATGCGACAGTTGAGCAGGTTGGGATTCAATGTCTAAAGAATTTTCATTAGTTTGGTTTTCAGTGGAGAGTTTTAGTGTCCCATAATGGTCTAAATGATGTTTCAGAGGCTTTTCCACCTGCACAAGAAAGAAATTCTGTGGAAAAACAATAAATAGGCTACTTGTCATTTTTTGGCATGAAAATGTTCAAATTTAAAGATATTGGATATCGGCATAAAACATCAGCTATTGGCAACCTCAGTCTAAAAATATCAATATTGGTATCAGCCTTCAAAAACCCATATTGGTATAACCCTAACACACACACACACACACACACACACTTTAACCAGACGAGAGGAAGTTGGGGGCTTTGAAGAGAGAGTCTGATGACTTTGATTCCCTTAAGTCGTCAGCTTATGCACGGGGGGGTGGGGGGTGTTTGGATTTGGTTGGTTTCAGTGGTTTGCTGGAGGTGGTCGTCTGTTTTCAGTTCAGACAGCAGCTCCTACTCTGAACCATCCCACATGTCACCACTTCAAACTCAAAGAGACGCTGTGCCAGTGCAGAGGAAGACCCTGATCTGACTACAGCTGTGTTGGTGCGCAGATTACTCAGCTGGATATACAGTAGAGGGCTTTCAGGTGACATAACACACCATCTGGCGGCCATATTGGAGGTCCTCAGCTTTCGGGCAACAGTGGCCGTGAACAGCTGATTGCATTTCTAAAAGTACGACTTGTCCGTCTCAACAGAGTTCAACAGACATGGATAATTTCTGTGCTGTTTGTGTTGTGCTGCCACTGATATATCTAACCAGCTGTACTGTTGTAAAGGCATCTGATTTATGTACTAGCTAACATATGTTGTAGAAGCTAGCGGTAGAAACAGCTAGCTAACAAAACCAAAAACCAGCCGTTTGTTCAGGAGCGGACTCTTCTCAAGCTACAACTCAGAAAAGCAGCTGCTAAGTAATGCAGGTAAGAGCAGGTGACGAATGTAACGGAGATGAAGGAGGACGACAAAGACGCATTTTACGTAACACCACCGAGGCACGATTCCAAAACAGAAGAAGACAAGGAAGGAGAGCAGACAAACATCCCAGAAGTTTACTTGAATTTAGTTGAGTTTACTTGAATGAATTTGAAGCCCTAAGATTCACTGCAAGAACAACGCATCACGTCTGAGCGATGCTGTAGTCTGTACTGGAGATGCAGTTGAGAACATGAACAGATGTGTGTCTTCATTATGATTTGAAGCACGCAGCCCATCTGAACCTGTCAGGAAGTGTTTCTGTTCACTTTCATCTCTCCAAGACAATGTGGGAAGAACTTCCTCCATAATATCCTAAGAGCCCAACGTGACACATATGTCACACACACTTCACTTGCTTAGCAAAATGCTAACATGGCACCCACTCATGATTTTTCTTCATAACCTTCAACAACAGTCCTAACAGTCCATGTTTAGCAGAATCTAGTGGTCATATTACGCATCATTCATCCACACAAAATGGCGGGATGTTGAATTGACCGCCACACAGATTCTGCTGCTCACAAAGTGCATATATTTAAATCAAACTAGTTATGTTCATGAGATGTGTTAGAAGTAATGTAGTCAGTTTTCAATGATTTTTCTAAAATATTGGCTTTGTACCAGTCGATTGAAATTTCATGTGACACATGCCTTTAAAGCCATAATTTTTTGCCATTTTTAATTTTCTCCAAAAAATTTGTTTTGATAACTCCTCCTAGACCGTTGAGGCAATCATCTCCAAATTTGGTGTGCATAATCTCTGGACGGCCATGATTAAAAGTTATCAAAAGATTTTTGATATTCCATACCGTTTTGATATAATTGGCTTCCAAAGTGTTGTCAAATGTTGTGGGCGGGGTCTATTTTACAAAAATCACCATAATTCATGAATGCATTGTGCTATTTTCACCACATTTAGTACACTTATGCAGGTATCTACTCTGAAGTATGATGCAAAATTCGCTGTCATTTCGCCCATAGGGGGTGCTACAGCAACATTTCAAATTTTAAATGCCCATAACTCATCACAGAAACAAAACGTTTTTTCCTGTATTCCTTGGGTGAAGCCGCATCGTTTTTATAGGCCCCACCCAGTACGGCCATATTAGATTTGCCACCATTTTGAATTTTCTCAAAAATCTATTTTTGCGAACTCCTCCTAGACTGTTGAGGCAATCATCCCAAAATTTTTGCTACTCCATATCGTTTGGCCACTATAGGCCAATCACGTTTATGGAGTGGCACATATTTGACAACATGAGCCATAACTCAGGAACGCAAAGTCCAACACTCATGAAATTCAACACACATCATCAGGTATTGACCCCTGGTTAGGCAACACAATTTTGAGTGTTTTGGCCCATAGGTGGTTCTATAGAAACATTATAGCTTTAAATAGCCATACACATTCATTGTATTTATATTTCAGTCATTGTATACAGTACAAACTCCATTCAAATTTCAAAATGCTCAGTATGGCATACTGATACACTATCCCTAAGCTCATAATGATGAATACATTAGTCAATGGAGCTCCCTAAATGTTTCTCTCCTAAATGTATCAGGGTCATAGAGACCACAGAGAGCGGTCCACATCACGCATTCACCTCAGAGGTCATCAGGTGCTCGTACCCCGCCAATTGCCGCTTGCGGCTATATTTAAGCATTGTTACCTTACTCTTGTTGGGTTTTTAGTCAAAAATCCAGCATTGTAACACATATTTCATAATGAGTGTTTTTATGTCTTTAAGGCCCAATGTGACACATAAGTCACGCTTGTGTATCTTTAGGTTGGGGGTCAAAATAAAAAAATAAAAATAAAAATGTGTTATTTAGGCTCCTTTTGGTCAGTTATGTACTCCACTTAATTTTCCTGCAAGGAAAAGTGTGTGTGGGTTCTTAGGGGTTAAGGTCACAAGTTCGACTTGCTATTCTTGGATTTGATATGTAGCTATAGGCTCACTGGAGCCAAATGTCATTAAGTTCATACCCCTTGTTAACAACTGATTTTAGGGAAAATCCCCTTGATAAATTTGACCAAATCGCCCTTTGTATAAATGAGTTATCTACATCTCAACCTCTGAATCTGTTGGTGCGTACTGAGCAGTTTTAGACACAATGGAGCGATGGCCGTCTTGGCTAAAATGAGGAATGAAGTGAAAGTTAAGTAAACATCTATGTATTAGCTGCGTTTGCTAGGGTAAACGACAAAAACAAAACATTATCTTGTACATGTGGACTTATCTGGTGGATATTTTTTATATTTACAACTGTTTATGCATTGTTTAAATATGTAATAATGCATATACTACTGGGTGTAAAACTGGGCTATACTACTAAAGCATAATGAAACGTTGCTTGTGTACATGGGTCTGGTTTGTGTCGGTGAGTGAAGTCAGTGGGCGGTTAGAGAGACGCTGCTATCAACACGTGTGATTCTACAGAACTGTACGCATGTGAAAGAACAGGTGGCTGAAACCTACACTGGAAAAATAAAAGGTTAAAAACAAGATATTTATCAACATATTCAAATTCAGTTTTGATCAGTTTCCTCTGTACAGTTTATCATCCTAGTTTATGATTCAGTGTGTTCCCCCAGCCAAATTAACTGATTAGGTTTCACGGTGAACTCGCACGCACAACATTCTGTGTATTTGTGCATATTTGTGTCGTTGCCCTCGAGCCGCCGTATTAGGGTGGAAGGACTAAGATAATTAAGGCATATTTTGTTTCTGTAGCCACTGGTCTGCTGAACTCCATCTGAACTATATGGACTATGACTATATGGAGATTCCCTCAACACTGGCCTAATCTATTGTCTACAAACCAGTAATCCCTTAAAATAACCTTACATTACATTAATTCACCTCTTGGTTCATGCAAAAAAATCCCCTTAAAATGAGTTAAGGGAGTTATTAATGGAGGAGACCCCATCAAAACCACCTTAAACACCCCTTAATGTTTGACTCCTTACTTTCTAATTTAATGTAAAATTCAGGGAGAGAGGAACTTTCTATTAATAACTCATTAATAACCCTGTAAACCATGCCTAAAACGCATAAAAAAAAAAAATCCCTTAATTTCTAGTGTCTCCACAAACCAACCCATGAATAAATCCCTTATAAACCCATGATACTAACCTTACTTTTTTAAAGCTATGTTATTTTTAATGGATAATTAATGTTTATGTTAATGAGAAATTAAGGACATTTTGATAAAATTAAGGGGTTTGGTTTCGTAGTGTTTCTCTTTATTGTACAGTGGCACCTGTGAGGAGGCTTGTGACAAGGTCTTATACTGTATTGTTTGTTATTGTTGTTTTTTTGTTGTTTTTTCTGAATTTGAATTGAATTGAGCTGAATTGAATTGAATAATGCCTTGGTACAGTGATGGGAAGGTGACAGTTTGCAGTTTGGTGTTTGTTTGATGGCTGAGAATATTAACATTTTTAAGCAATCACTGAACCAAGCACCAATAGTTGGACAACAGAAACACACACATGTACAAAATCTACGTTTTCCAGGAATGTGGAAAAGGAAGTATATTCTCATTGATGCTCATGTGTTACGCAATGGAATTTTAAAGTCGAAACTCAGTTTACACCCCCTTTTTATTTTCAGTAACAGGGGTTAATAGCCGTTTTAGGTTGAAAGATTTTTTTCTTGGTATCGGTGGCTGTCTGTCTGATGATGATTCATGACTGCTCACACATTGTATAAATAGAAATGTCAAATTGTGGAAAGAGACCTTAATGCAGTTTCAGCTTCAGTTAATCTGCATTCATGGTTATTCTACTGTTATTATTATGTTTTTCTATCTGCTATGCCATCTTGTGGACTTTATTGTTTAATTATTGTATTGCCCCATGCAGCCTTTAACACACTTACATAAACTTCCTACACACACACACACACACACACACACCCTCCCACTTGTTGTCACACTCACTTTCCCTGCGATTTCATTTCCTGCATCACGGCTAATTTAATTCATATTTATTTCCATTGTCGTTTCATGCGTCTTGTTGTTCTGCAGTTTCCACCATGTTGTTTTCTGTTGTCACGTTCAGTTTGTCAGTTTCACTTGTAAGTTTCTATTATCTGATAATAAGAAGAACGGAACCTACCTTGAAATCCTATGATGCAACATTCATTGAGAGAAGCAGAAATATATTTTGTTTTTAGTTTTTGTGTTTTATTCATATTCCTGCAGTTACTCTTTGTTTATTACTGTGTTGAACTGTTTTCACTTCTTGCTGTTGAGTATGAATTTTCGATGCAGTTTTTTCTTAATAAAAGTTATGGCTTTGCTTTATTCTATTTCCATTTTGTTTGTTTATATTAGTGTTTGTTAGTTTGAGGTGAGATGTCTGTTCAAATCCCTTTTGTCCATTTTTTTAATCTTACCATGTCCTCTTTCTGTGGTTTTTATCATTGTATTTTATCACTGTTTGCGGTGACACTTTACAATGGCCTTATTCCAGTGTATTAACCTGTGTATTAACGTATGGAAAAGTATTGTAAGTATATTAACAATATTACTGTGCAGGTACTGGTTGAAAATCTCCCTAATACTTAATGTACTTACAAGTAACTTATGAACTGTTTTAATGAAGCCATTTGAATGGTGTGTTATACTGTTGTAAGTAGTACCTACTCAGTAATATTGTGGTACTGACAATGCTTTTCCACAGGTTAATAAACAGGTTAATATACTGGAATAAGGCCATAGCAGAGGAAAGCGTTACTCTGTTCGCTTCTGTGTTTTATCACTTTGCAAATAAATGAAACTAAATTATTCACACCACATTTACACTTTCAACAAGGAAACTGAACGCACAACACTTTGGATTTCAGTGGGTTTGTAACAGCGGTGGTGACATAAGGTATGAATCATTCACACCACACAAAGCAACAGACAGCTAATTTGAATAAATCAAGCAGAATGAGGAGCCTCAAAGTAACTAAAGACTTTTATTCCAAAATGCTATATTTCCAGTTTGGAAAAAAATATGTTTACCTGAAGTTCATCATTCAATATCTCTAAAATACAGAGAATCCATTCCGTAAAAAGGTTTTTACCTTATCAATCAAAGACTTAATTTACCTACTAGCCTTTAAAAAAGTACAGTCATTTGTTTCAAAGAGAGTAGGTTTCACTTTTTCACCTGGTGGGGAATCATAATCATCATTTTGCAAGGAAAGCCCTCAGTTTCATTTACAGTTCATGCCCTTTCTGCTTGATTCTGGTTAGAACTGACTGCATTTGTCTTCAGCTGCAGCGCCATCTTGTGGATAGAAAGTTTTAGTACAACGCAAATGCCTTTGACTTAAAAATCAGTATGGTGACATTTTATAGTGACTGATGCTTTGCCCTTACCACACGCCTTTGTGTTACTTTTCACGGCTTACTAGTAGTTATAGCATATATCTAAATTCATGTAATAAAAGACAAACAACTAAAAATTTTGTAAGAACATAAGAACATTAAATTCCTGTCATTTCAGTGTTTTGTGTCTAGCACTTGAAATGAAAGAAGATGGATGGATATTTTGACGGCGCCCTCTAGAGGGCGAGATAAGGAGTGTGACCACTGACCCCGGTCTCCCCTACTGCAGAGAGGGAAATGTTTACTACAGTAATGTGAGGAATACTAGCTTCACCCTGTAGTCATTGGTGTAGTAAATGTATAGTATAGCAATGTGAAGTGTACTGTACTAATTCCTATTTCCTACAGTATCATAAATATGTAAGCTAATATACTGTACTAGTTTGTAGTATAGCATCATTTACTATAATGCCTACAGTTTGTACTAGTATATAACAATATTCCATACATTTTTACATGGTCGGTTTAGCAGAACAGACAAAATACGGTGTAGTGTTGAACAGTCCAGCTCATCGATGGTGAATCTAAGTAAATTTTAGCCAGCCTGTGTGTTGGGCTGCCATCTGCGGAGGCACACGTGTTGAATCAGCGTTCAGCCGAGCTGCAGCGCCGACAGCAGAGACAGGGGGATGCACACAGGCTGACGGGAAGAGGAGGAAAGCCCTTATCGCCATGGTAACAGAGGAACCGGCTCTCCTCCTGCTGAAACGCTGCTCTATCAAAACAATTACCAAGCAAATGGGAATACCCCCCCCCCCCCCACATACACACACACACACACACACACAGACAATGCTCTGTTCTGACTTAACCTGGAAACACAGGACTCTTCAGGCACATTCAGACACACTGTGAGTGATGTAATGATAAATAACACAGTAGGGAAACTGTGACCTCCAGTTGCTGATGATGATTTCAGAATCAAATGCTTTCTGTTTTTTAAAGATGCGCTTACACCAGTTTGATATTTCCCTACTGTGACTCATACAGTCTGACAAATTTGGGTTTTCGAAGGCCAATACGATACCGATACCAATACTGCTAATTTTGGATTGATGCTGCCGATAGTCGATACTGAAAAACTACCAAAAAATGCAAAATAATTCCAAGTATTCAGTGTTTCCCCCCAGAATTTTCTTCTCATCAGGGTGGAAAAGCCTCTGAAACAACATTCAGACCATCATGAGACACTAAAACTCTCCACTGAAACCCAGACTGACAATAAAAATAATAGTAATAATAGTTCTACTACTACTACTACTACTACTAATAATAATAATAATAACAAATGTTTAATTTAATGTACACACAATGTACACTTTCCCATAGAAAACTAGTATTCATCTATTGCAAACAAATAGATAATATACAACTCAATAACTAAATAAATAGCTAAATAACTAAATAAATATATGTAATCGATCAAACTGCATGGTTTCCATCATATTGGAGCTGGACGACTGTTAATGGACCAGATCTGATCTATCAGTCTGATGATGTGAGTTTATAAATTTACATCAGAAACATTTATATCTGTATCTATAAATGTGTATCTATAAATTTGTATATGTATCTATAGATGTGTTGAGGCGAGTCCAGCCTCCCAGTGGGTCCAGTCTGGTTTACTGGAGTCTCTGCTGGTGAACTGGGGTCAGTCCAGATCCTAGCAACCAGGCAAACCATCAGGAGCTGCCTAGCAACCAGGACTACAGCGGTGTCATCGCAATTACTGGTTGCCGTTGGAGATGCAGGCAAAGAAACCAGACTGAGGCGCACAGTGACAAACACCCCCCCTTACACACACACACACACACACACACACACACACACACTCAAACGCCTACATAATAGATGTTCAAAAAATTGACTTTCAAGCATGCACTTACAAGCACACACACACACACACACACTGACACATACACACACACACACACACACACACACACACACACACACACACTCACACACACACAAACACCCCTACACATTCTAGGAAAATTGACTTTCAAGTATGCAATTAACGCATGCGCACACGCACTTGCACACACACACACACACACACACGCACACACGCACACACACACACACACACACAAAGAGGCCTACATAGCCTGATAGATGCTCAGAAATTTGACTTACTGTAATGCATGCAAGCATCCAATCACCGAGCACACACGTGCACGTGCACGTGCATACATATACACACTCCTCTGCCTACACATGCTTGGAAAATTGACGAGCGTCAAATGAATGCATGTGCACGAGACCCCCCACCACCACCACACCCCCGCCCCCCCTTCCCAAGACGGTCTCTCTCTCTCTCTCTCTCTCTCTCTATCTCTCTCTCACACACACACACACACACACACACACACACAGCTGTCATGTTCCCAGCTGAGGTATTCCCCAGCCTCATCATGACCAGCAGCCTGTTCAGTAGAACCCGCTGATGGCTGTTCCCAGATCTGCTGCTTCCTGTTTCTACTCCGTGACAAGTCCTGAGAAACAATGACGCAAACACAAACACTAAACCGGATTCCCAGATGGAGAGTTTTCACCGCAGAGAATCCCAAACAGGACGGCCGCTCTGAAAGATCCAGTTACAACATGAATAACCTTTAAAATTCCAACTTGAACTTTTATTATCGCGTCTCACAAGTGCGGTTTTGAGAGAGACTGTGCCAAGGTCCAGTCTCTCCAGGTGTAAAGGACACTGACGGGGATGTGACTTTATTGTTTTGGCACCAAAACGAATCAACAGAACAACAGAAATTACGCACCACCGCGTTTGGAGACCACGAGAAGTGATGTGAGACGAAAAAGCAGAGCAGCGAGCGGCTGGCAGAAACACATTGGAGACATTTGTGGTGGGAACAGACAGTTTACTGCTGTGTGAATCAGGCAAATCCCCCAGTGTGACGGATCTTCCCGTTCTTCTCTCCCATGGAAACCGAAATCACGCTCAGGATCAATGAGCGGCAGCACATTTGGTTTCAGCTCCAGCGCCAACTTTTTTTTTTCCCACCCTTCCTCCGCCCTGTTGGCTCTCACCCCCCCCACCCCCCCACCCAAATTGATTTACCCCCTCCAAACCCACACCTCCCCTCCTCCTTCCTCCCCTCCCTCCCCGCCAGTCACATGGAGGTTAGCGGTGACCCGTCGCTCCCTCGGCTCCGTCGCTCAGTCGCTCTCCGGTGCGCCTTGGAGACGGACGGGAACCGAGACGCGCAAAGTGTCGGAGCGTCTTTTTTTGGGGGGGAGGGGGGTGTATCATTATTATTTTATCTACCGCACACGGTGCTTTGGAACATTTCCGGGAATCTGCTGAAGCCGCCGGTAAACGATACTCTCTTAAAACAGTTATTTTTAGTCGCCGACCGCAGCGATGACTGGTTTGCTGGCTGTGAGATCACTGGCGCTGCGCTGTGGTGAGTGAAGTCCCCGCTTGGTGTTCACAGAGAGATGAAGTCAAGGCGAGATAAGCTGAAGATCCCCTCTCTGACTCTGGAGTAAGTTCTGCTTTTCATCTTTTATCTTCCTCTGCATGCATGTGCGGGTCTGCCGGCTCAGTGAAACTGTCGGGTTGAATCGGGTTGAAGTTGTAATAACAGAGTGAGAATAAATAAGTGCTCGTGTTGTGCTGGCTTGTTTTCATCCAGCGTCAACACGCAGACTTTCTCGACCTCATACAAAGTGGCTGTAGATCAAATATCACACTATCTGTTGATGCCAATCTGCATTGGACACTGGATTTTACACTCACACCGGTTAATGTGCCTATAGAGCCAGTCAGAGCCTGTTAGAAATGTATAAAATTCCCAAGTTTTTCTCCCAGGCTGATCAACATTGTTCAGGGACTTTGCTGACGCTTCTTTATTTATTAAAAAACAAATCTTACAGCCTTATTTTGCTCAAAAGTAAAGTCAAACTTTCCTAGATAACCTGTAAAGTTACAGGTGTTTTCAGTATTTCCTAGAAAGAACACTATCAGCCTTCTCAGTATTATCAATAAAACTCAGTATTTGCCATTTTCCTGCCAAACTGCCTATTAATTTTTAAGCTGAACGCAGAACAAACCTGCTGTCTAACCTTGAACTGAAGCCACAGCTGCAAAATTCATGTGTGGTTTTTCCTCTAAGGAATCCAGAAGGCACTTAGTGTTATTTCATTTGGTTAAAACATATAAAACTGAACCATCTGATCACCATTCAGTTGGTGCCCAACAACAGAAGACGAGGGTATATTTTGGGTTTGATTCATTTCCTTGTAATACCTGAGGGATAAATTCCTTTCCATTCCTTGATTCAGTGTTACGCACCTTTTTACCTCAATCAGTCCAAATCATTTATTTTCAAAGACACAAGTTTAGCACATGCCTTATGAGAATTATGTCTTCATGATGTTTTTTCCTTTGTGCAGTCTCTACCTGTCGCCTCGGTTTGTCTTCAACCTCACATAAATGTCTGATCACATGAAATTCTCTCTCCAAGATTCCTGCATGAATCACATCCTCCCCCTCACAACACAACACAGCACGTTTTTTTTTTTTGTTTTCTTGGGAAGAGATTTATTTATTTTCTTCTTTTTCTTTTAATTGCTAAGCCGTGATTCCTGTCTCCATCAAAAGGATTTTGGCAGTGCTGCAGTCCTATAGCCGCCCACTCTCCTTCCTCCAGAGTGAATGTAGCTGTGGGAAGGGAGGGGTGGGGTGAGGGGGGGGGGGGGGGAGGGGGGGTGCTGCCTGTTGCCCACTAGATGCTGATCCATAAGGCGTAGGAGCTTCCTCTTCACAGCCCCATTCTCTGATCCATCTGCTTCCCCCGGTGGATCAGCGGCGGAGCATGCGCTATTCCATTTCATTTTCATTTTTAGCCACTTAGCTGCTGCTGCTGCTGCACGGAGAGGAAGGCTTTACACCGAGGAGGGAGCAGGAAGGCTTCAGGGTCTTGGTGATGCTGCTGTGGGAGCCGGACCTGCGGCGTTCAGGTTTCAGGACGGTCTCTCTAACCACCGGCACTGCATCAATGACAAGCTTGGCATTGAATTTTATCTTGTGTCCAGACTTATTAAACTTATTCCAGGATATTTTCAGTCAAGTTATCTCACTGCACTGGCAAATCATTTTGCTGATTTCAAGAAAAGCAGCACAGATAATGTGTCAACATGCTGTCTTGAAATGAGGGAAACTGTCTTAAAACAAGTTTCTTGTTTCAAGGTTTAAGTCCTTGTTTCATGATTATTTCTTGAAAGACGTCATATTGACATGAATCAAGTAAAATTTACTGAAATTAGCAAGGTTATTTGCCTGTGCAGGGAGATAATTTGACATCCTAAAATATAAATCTGAATACAGGAATAAAATCCCTTGCCAGGATTGTCATTTTTTGCAGTGAGGGCAATCCTGCTGCCATCTTGCTATTGAGCTGCAGGGTTGTGGGAGTCACGGCACGTTTTTTTTCATAGAGCCATCTGAAACTGAAACCCAGGTTGTGTTCTGCCATGTTTTGGTAAAATGCTAGAAGATTAAAGAACCATATAGCAACCCAAACATCTGAGCCAATCAGAAGCTCGTTGGGAATGACACCGATGATCAGTTTACAAGTCACTCTGGATGGGAGTGTCAGCTAAATGCCTGCAGTATAAAAGTGAAATGTAAATGGCAGATGAAGGCTCTCTAAAGCTGTGTTCAGGTCTGTGTTTTGGAGATCTGAGGGAGAAAACGTATAGAGCGGAGGAGAATAATGAGTTGCATGTGTTGGGTAATTATGAGCCGACAGGATAGAGTGCAGAGTCTTTGTGCAAGGAGTTGTTTTTGCTGCCATCCTCCCTGCATTACTATGACAACACGTTCATTAGTGCTTTAGCCGGTGCTGTGTTTTGCTGTGAGAAGCCTCTGCAGCACAGAGACAATAGCAGCAGAGCGGAGCCACGAGGCGAAGCTGAGATCTGAGCAGGGAAATCAATAGAAAATAGCTTTAGCGCTGGGTCAGCATCCTCTCACCATCAACCACATACTGTATAGGCCTCAGGACGGCTGAGCAGGCATATTCTGATGCAGAAATGTGTGTGTTAGAGTGTGAAGCTGTGGACAGTATCTGTTTAAGATATGAATACAGTTTGAGGATCTTGTGTATAAGACACAGTAGCCCAAAATGTATTGTTGTTCTTCTGGAGTGTTTAAAATATGACAGTGGACTTTTGCAGCAAAAACACATTGTTTATTTTCATCTGAAGGCTAGCATAGACTTTTAATATGATGCCATACTTCAGACACACTCCCTGACGTTGTTAAACCGGCTGCAGTCTTTAAACCACTGCTCCAAACAGATGTCTACTGAACATCTTTTGGCTGAAGTAACTTCCTGCCTGGTATGTTGACCAACAGCTGCAACTTCCTGTGGTGTAAGTGAGTGTAGAAGCCAGCTGATCCACACAATCCCCCAGAAAACAGTGGCAGCGGAGAGGCTGCGCCGTCAGCGTGCAAACAGTCGGCGCGTGTCTATCACCGCCGGCCAATGGGAGGCGGGCGTCGAGCGGCAGAGCGGCCGGCCTCTAACCCGGGTCTGACGACAGGCGGCGGCGTGCCGAGCTGCTGAGTCAGCACACTGATCCATGTGACCATGTCTTGCCTTGCAGTTTGTCACCCACATGCCAGAGCCCCACCCTCCTGAGCCCCTGCAGCCCCTGCAGCCCCTGCAGCCCCTTACAAACCCTTCATCCCTGGAGGTAAGACAGCCAGCTCACACCGTCACCAGAGACTCCTTCTCTTCTGTGGCCTCAACATGCACAGTGCCTTGTTCCAAACCTTCTCTTACAACAATCAACACACCACAGAGAAACGTTTCTGTAGTTCAGCATCATATCTGTCACACTGTTAGCTGTAGGAAAGATCGCTCTGCGCTGGAGAACATCTACTGTCACAAGGAAGTAGAGTTTTCCCCCTAATCTGTGATGTCATACAACTGTAATGAACTGATACGAACATGTGAATGGTAAACTCCATGTTCCTCTATGATAACACAAAGTATGAAGCTCATTTGGATTGAAACGATTAGAAAAACATGAACATTAGAATCCACAGAGACAGAAGTCATCCAGTGATCAGTATGACATCACAGATCAGATCAGTATGACATCACAGATCAGATCAGTATATCACAGACCAGATCAGTATGACATCACAGATCAGATCAGTATATCACAGACCAGATCAGTATGACATCACAGACCAGATCAGTATAACATCACAGACCAGATCAGTATAACATTACAGACCAGATCAGTATGACATCATATAGACCACATTGGTATGACATCACAGACTAGATCAGTATGACATCATATAGACCAGATCGGCATGATATCACAGACCAGATCAGTATGACATCACAGACCAAATCAGTATAACATTACAGACCAGATTAGTATGACATCATATAGACCAGATCAGCATGATATCACAGACCAGATTAATATGACATAACAGACCAGATCAGTATGACATCATATAGACCAGATCAGTATGACATCACAGACCAGATCAGTATGACATCACAGACCTTTAGTTCTCTTGTTTCAACCATTTGGAGAAATCCTGATTGAAGAAAAACTTACATCAGTTTTCTTGAGCGGTTTTCATATTTTTCACATTAATCCAACCAATTACGATATATTTAACATGATGAAATAGCGTGAAATGCCAAAACCTACACTGAAAAAATAAAAACTATTAGTTGTTTTTTAATATGTTAAGATGCTTTCATTTTCCCAGTGGAAGACATATCATTTATTAGTTGTCTCTCTCAGTCTATGTGGGTTGCTTGGCAACGGCGCTGGGTGCCGAGGAGGAAGGCGATACTGCAAACAGAGGCAGCTGCATCCAGCATGTTACTGGATGTGTGAGCAGCGCTAGGTTGTCACACCGCATATGGTACAGTAACGAATCACATTTGGCTCCGTCGCAAAACTGCAAAATTCACTGGAAGGATGCAGAAGCTCTCAGATTTCTTAGCAGATGTGATGAACACGAACTCCTTTACTTGACACCGTTTTCACACAGGCACAAATTGATACTACAGTCTGACTGCTACAGTATGCTATCTGTCAGCACACTGCATCTCCTGGCATCATCCTTCACAGCATTTTGCTTTAGAGACCTGTGTCGTCTCACCATTCAGAAACACATTCATTCTCTTGCATCAGATTCTGTCTTCTTATGCAAGTAAATCGCATTCCTACATCACTGTCTCTGATTCTGACACACTAACTGTGCAGGAATCAGTCTTGGTGGATTGATGCTGAGGCATGTTGACAACTAATAACACAAGAAGCTGCTGTCACACAGTGCAGGAGCAACAGGAGCTCACACTGCAACACTGCAACAGATAGTCCACTATACATGCTACATACAGTATATACAAAGGTACAATACTATCATAACATTATTTACTTGGCATACTGTAATAACATGGAAAGTACAAATACATAAGTTAAAACCCCAATCAGAAATATTTTGAGTATATAAATGATTGGTAAATGTACATAGACTCATAAAGGGCAGGATTTGATAACGAAAAATAAACCTCTTTGCAACTTAAAGGTCCAACTGTGACTGTAAATATTAGATTTGATCAAATATTAGCAAACTATAAAAGTAGAAACCAACCATCTACAGCACAAATACATAAGAAGCTGTCAAAATAATACTTAAAAAGTAATATGTGGGTTTTACATATGATTAGTTAGTCAACAAACATGTTACTTACGATACTGTTAGTCATCACAACACGAATCTACCTCAAACACAAATGGGAAATTTTTAAATGAAACTATACCGTTTTATAATCATGAAATATAATCGAACGGGCTGATTTTATATGGTGCTTACTGTGTTGAATATGAATAAAAAAGGATCAGCAGCAAAATCCTATATGCTTATTATGACAGAAATTGATTATACTGTATATGACTATTCTTAATGCAAGGTTGTTATAGAAATCCTCTTTTATGGTCTCTCTTTAGTGCCATTTTTCCTTGACTTGCGATTTTTTTTTTTACTAAACTCAATTGCATCACCACTTTAAGAATACATTTTTTAAAGTTTTTTTTGGGGGGCATTTTTGCCTTTATTTGAGAGGTGAAAGTGGAGAGAGACAGGAAACATTGGGAAAGAGAGAGGGGGAAGACGTGCCAAAGATACTGGGCCGGATTTGAACCCAAGACTGGTACACAGTCACATGGTACACGCCTTAGACCACTGAGCCACCAGGCTTGTCAAAATTGCAGTTTTGTTGTAATTATTAAAAAACGACAGAAATTTGAAACAGATCTAAGGGCAGGACAAGAAAATAACTTCATTTAACCAGCCAAATATGATTTTTAGAAAAGAAAAGAAGCTCCAGATGACAGCTGGTTACCTGCCATAGCGGCTGGTAGAGCAGATCTTATTTTATAACCAGAAATAATAACATAATGAGAAAGGTTGTTAATTAGTGTGTTACAAGGCTTACAAACAGGGAAAAAGGATGTCTGCTCTTCACGGCACTTGGACAACACTTGATAGATTCAGTTTTCCCCGCTGTGTCCCACCAGGAACTTAAAGCATCGCTCCACTTCCCAGACAGGCACAACATGGTGTCGCTGCACAATTTACAGCCATATTAACCTCAAACACGATGAACAGGTTTGCAGCTTTGGCTCAGCTGTGCAACAAAGTGGATTGAAGCTTGGACTGAGAAACCTTACTGAGTGTGGATCACATTTCTTTTTTTTAGCATCTGCTCAAGGAATGAAATGATATTTGAATGAACTGTGAACTTTTAGAAGTCAATCAAACTTTTATGGTGCCATTTTTTGACAGACTTTAAATAGGCTACTTTATGTGTGTTTGGTTAAATCTGATATAAATCATCTCTAAGCCAAGCCTAAATTAATTGTAACTCAAAAACAGTTCTTACTGTAAAACTGTCCAACACTTAAAACACTCCAAGCCTATTAAGTCTATCCATATGTCAAAATTTCAATTTATGGTAACAATGTTCTCTTTTCCCTTCTTAATGTTAAACTCCTGTTATAATCTGCATATGTTCTGCAGTAAAATCAAATGAAATGAAAATACATACATACTAAACCTAAATACATGCAAACACTGAAGGCATTATTAGCACTGGAATGTACCACTGATAAAATGTTTGGGACAGGAGCCTCCCTCTGAGAGGATTATGGTACGACCCAACAACGATTTATGCTGCTTTCAAGTGCTGCCGGGAATATCGACTTTACAGTTTGAGCGCACAGTTCCTGGCGACAGGTTGCCAGCCTGCCTGCTCTGAAACAAGAGCGACAAGCAGCTGACAATCAAAACAGAATTGCATAATAATAATAATTGAAATATAAGTGCTCCACAATCAATTCAAAGGAATCAAAAGAAACATTCAAAGTCTGTGTAGATTTCCTTATTTCTTGACTGAACAGCTCATAAGAAAACCACTTACATATTCACGACTGATGTTGCTATGGGGTGCATAACATGTATATTGCATGAATTCTTTGAATGGGTTTAAGTTCAGGCTATCGAAGCTAGTTTAACTGCAGTAGGTTCAACTAAATGACATTCAGTGGCAGTGATGCTTCTCTTCTCTATGTGTGTGTGAGCAGGTTTGTTTTGCAGCTGCCTCAGGCTGTTTATACACTCAGTTACACCACTGCACTCAGGTGACCTGGCTGCCCCTAAACAAGCGTACCCTGAGGCCTGACATTGTTGCCAACTCGGCAACTTTGTTGTCAGATTTAGCAACTTTTTAGAACCCCCTGGCAACTTTATTTCAAAGCGACTAGCGACAAATCAGGCAACTTTTTTGGACCATCAGGAAAAATGCTCATGTGTTGAATCCTAAACCAATTGCTGATAAATTGGTACAGCTGTAAATTCGCACTAATTGCTTGTCTAATCCAAACAGGTCTGATCACAGCGCTGGGGCAGAGCAGGAGCCTGTCTCTCAAATTCCCGCTTTGTATGCAAATAAACGTGATGGGGGGGGGGGTAAAAAAAAAACGGCATTCATATACAAATTAGACGTGACGTCATCTGGCCACTCTTTTAGAGCAGCCAATAGCTACTTTTCTTGGAAGAGGGTTAGCAACGGCGCCTCTGACTTGAGAGCTGGGAAGTCGGAGGTCACGAGCGGTACCTGAACGCAGCATCAAACTCCAGCTTCCTCACACCGACTCGCAGCCAGCAGCGGCTGTTTGGACAAAGTAGCGCGCTGCCGTGTGCGCGGTTACACACCAAACACACCAAACACCCCGCTATGGAGTTCAGGTTTAGGCAGCAGGACCGCGGCGTCTAGTCGGGACTCGGAAGTCAGATCTGCGGACTGGAAGAAGATGTCGGTCCGGTGCGGGTCGGACCGGAGGAGCCGCAGACCGCAGACGCACACTGACCGGGTTTGAGCACAAAAGGAACCGCCGAGACGATGGAGGGACGACGGCCAGCAGGGGCTCCTCACATCAGCCTGCTGTGTTTCTGCTGTGTGAAATCACCAGTATTGTTTTGAAACGAGGACTCTTCTATTCTTCTGCCAGCGTTGTTATGCAAGAAAGCCCAGCAGCATGTCGGATCCAAGTCACTGGTCTGCGCTGCCAAGCCAGAACAAGTCTCGTTTTGTTCCGGGAGCGTTGCTGAAGCGCTCCAAAAGGTAGACATGCAGAGCTGTGATGTGGAGGGTAAAGGCTCCAGTCAGTTTTGTGGCTTTTTTATCATGTCTTAACATTGTGTTTTTATTGCCAGGGTCTCAACACGACTTTATGCAAATGGTCACACCGGCTTACACGCGCGCACACGTTGCTTTTGATGTCTCTCTGATGTACTTTCACAGCAGCATTGTGTCTAAATGTGTTAAAGTATTCCCAACATAAAGCCTGAAGCCCGCTGGCTCCTCCTCTCTGAAAGCTGGTGGCTGTAATCCTGTGTTTTTGTTCCAGGGAGTGCATGTGTTCACACTGATGCACAGCCTTTGTCCAGAAATATCACAATTCAAACCCACTAATTCAGTTTACTGTGTATAATTTGCTCCAAAATGAGTGTTCTTAAAGGAAACGCAGACACACGTACTGTTAATGCATCTTTTCCCTTGTGAACTGGATGCGCTGCAGGCCTGTAAGGTCTCACTGGACAAAATACAGATAGCCTAACTGTAAACTCACTTTTGAGGCAGACATGAATCTGTATTATGTAAATTCATAGTAGACATAGTAAGCCACTGATGTTATTTGCATGCGTTTACGCTTCTCTGACAGTATAATTGACTTTGTTTATATTGGAGGCGGTTGGCCCCATGATGATCACAGACTGGAGGTCACACTTTACTGTCCTTTTTATTTACCGTTACATCACCAAAGATAATCTACAGCTATTACCACCACAGGCCGGCTGCAGGCCGTTACACTGAATGAACTGAAGTGTGGCCCGTTCGCTGTGTCACGCTGAAACCTGTCCCCCTCTCCGGCCCGGGGGATTACTCTGTTGTCCCCCAGTCTTTCAACTCGCTGGCTGGACATCTGTGGCTCACACTGGCCTGTTGTTGTTGTTGTTGTTGTTGTTGTTGTTGCACACACTCACTTCACTTCAGCGTTAAGTCTGTTGACAGGAGGTGTTTTTTTGTGTTTTGGCTTTCAATGTTTTCCTTGTCACTGCTTCACTGCCATGGCCACACTGGTGTGTCATATTTGCTTGCAGACTGGAGTTTTAGTTATATAAACATTGGAGGCAGAGCTGCTCTGGAGGCAGAAATAATCTGAGTTAAAACTCAATGGCAAGGCCAAAGAACCACAGTTTTTCTGGCAAAGTAACATTGGACTGAAGCCCAGTGAAAAAGACAAGAGGTAAGAGAGGAGGAAGCTGATATTATGAAGCCTAGCGCTCTGCTACTGACTGGAAAAAAAAATGCAGTGGACCCATATTATCTAGGTTAACTAGTTAGCCTAATTGACCTTCCAAGTTCAAACTAGCCATACTAGCCTATAGCTATCTAGGTAAACTAGTTAGCTAGCTGCTGACCTTCAACATCATGATGCCATGAATGAATGGAAGAAGAAGAAGAAGTCATTGCCATCTCTATTTATATTTTGACCAGAGTTCCTTTATCATTCAAGTTTCCCAGTTAGCTAATTTTGCGCTCTGTGGTTTTTGGCTCCGCCCACTGAGGTTTAACTCAACCAATGAGATTATTTCTGCCACAGAGTAATGTTTGTGCAGCTAAAACTCTGATCTGTTTGATTTGGTCGCAGATCAGAGGCACAGCTCAGGAGTATCTGCTCACAGCCTGCAGCTATTTTATTTTTATTATGTTGAACTGTCTGAGCTGTCTGTCTGAGCCGCTCCAGGCGCTGTTGACGGCCCCTTTGCTGCGTGTGAAATATCTGACTTAACTTGTTTTTCAGAGACAGAGTGTGTGAAGGGTTTATATTCCTGCTCACTGTACTTTAGACTCAAACTGGTCTGTATCACCAAGAGCAGCAATACAGCATTCACATCAAAGGGCTTCCACACTCAAAAAGATGCCAAAAGTTGCAGAATATTTATAATATATCACAAACTCTCCTCCTCTTTGTATATTCTACAGTTTTCCGGCAGAATATCGCCTATCTTGTAGTGTGTTACAAAGGCCTTTATTCTCCTGACTCGGTGTATTACAGTGTTCCCGGCTTAGTGGATCACCGATGTCAGGTCTCTCCTTAATCTGCCCAGTGTCACACTGTCATTACCTCCTCGCCTTATCTGGGACACTGAGAGGTCTCTGTAAGTCGTCTTAGCCTTCAAGGTGCAGGTCAACACACACACACACACACACACACACACACACACAGCATTGCGTGACTCAAATGTGTAATGATGGATGGATAAGGCCCAAGATTGTCGCTAGAATATTTGGCATGTATCAATAGAATTAGTAATCCCTTCAAATATTATCATATATCAAATATTTTGGCCGGCAATGTGACTTGGCCAAAAGTTTAAAAAGTATGTTTTTTTTGTAGTTTGGCCTGTTGGTCAACGTATCTGTAAGAACACAGACACCAAAATCATCCACGCGTCCCCAGGAAATTGTTTCCTCTGGTGCTCCACGCTAACACTTTAACATAAACTATGTTGAGTGATAGTAGGCCCCATGCTAACACTTGTAACTATGTTGAGCGATGGCAGGCCCCATGCTAACACTTGTAACTATGTTGAGTGATAGTAGGCCCCATGCTAACACTTGTAACTATGTTGAGTGATAGTAGGCCCCATGCTAACACTTGTAACTATGTTGAGTGATAGTAGGCCCCATGCTAACACTTGTAACTATGTTGAGTGATAGTAGGCCCCATGCTAACACTTGTAACTATGTTGAGTGACAGTAGACGACATTAGCATTAACTCAAAAGTGAGAAAATGAGAACTTGTAGCAGCTCAAAAACTAAATGGTAAGTCATTTTAAATGGTAGTTTGGTAGTCTGGTAGTTTGTGGAGGAGATTGTTAAAATTTACACAAAATATGATATAAAAACAACGTACTGTTTTGAACTACCTAGGGACTATTTTCCCCGTTTCCTTCGGAAGTGAATGTCGTGGGAGATTGGAGACTGTGTGCAGCTAAAAATCACTGCGCAGTGGATGAATATGTGATCACTCACCGGAAATAGTTCCAAAAATGACCTGACTACATCAGCTATATTAAATTAAATCTACACTAAATTACGTTAAGCAGAAAATTGTTGCTGCACTGCTCTCTGTGGGTTGAAACCTGTAAGCATGTTGCAGCTGATGATTTTGGTGTTTATGTCCAAAAATTTATATTCTTTCAAAGTGTTTGAGAGGCCAGTGATGAGTCCTGTGTTGCTCAAAGGGAATGACGGCAGATAAATCACCATGGAAACATTGAAGTAAGAAAAACACCAAAAGCCGGCAGCCCGTTGACTTCTCTCTCTTCCTGTTTGTGTCCCAGTTGTCGCAGCAGCAACAGGAAGAGCCTCGGAATCGGGACGCCGTCGCCCACGCTGTCCCGGCCGCTCTCGCCCCTCTCCGCCCACACTGGTAAGACGCTCCGCCGGACACCTTTGATACGGTGCAGGGTGCGACCACACCTGCAGTTGGTTCACTTCTTCTGTGGTGTTCATACCAGTTGAAAAACACATGAAGAAATAGCGTAGAGTATGAGCATCAGTCCAGACTTCATTTTGTTCTGCTAGGCTTTCCAAGCATGAGGAACCACATCTGTCTCCTCCTACCCATAATCCCTTGTGGTTTTCCTGTAGTTGATTGGATTAACGAACCGCACCGCAGTTCTGTTGTTAGAGAACTGGGACTCTCGGTGCCGTTATTTGGTGCCACCAGAGTTCAAAGGTCATCGTTCTCACCTGGGCAAACAAACTGACCAAAGAATATTGAAACTTTTAATTTCATCGTGTTCGATTTAGAACACCCGATGCAGTTGAAAACAGTCATGGTGAATTATGGTGCAAAAAATGTAATAAAATAGTTTCCCAAATTATTTAGACTAATAATTGTGATCAAAATATTAAGCACACAATTTCTAATTCATAGTATTCTCTTCCATCACCACACGGCCATCTTGGTAGGAGAATAACAGGTGACTGTAATAAATTAACAGGTAATTACAATCACAGATGACAGCCACAGCCAATGAGCTGTGTGTATGATAAAGCACCATATTGGTAGGAAATGCATGTGGCATCATGGGAATACTATGAATATAATCAAGATTACTTTTGGCATAAAGATGCAGCCTTACTTCAGCCTGTGCTGGGTGTCTGGATCAAACGTGGGTCCTCGCCTCACTTTACTATAAGAAATAGTGTTTAAAACTATTAATTTTGACTTGGTCCAGTTCAGAAGTCATCTATTGCAGATGGAGGGAAAACCGCAGAAGGTGAAAAGGGAGCAAGGAGCAGGAAATTGAAAGTGTTTGGCGCTCCTTCTGCTTTCTGAGTCAGCCGCAGTGTGTACAGCTCGTCTCTTAATGTTGTCAAGCAGGTGCGCTCTATGAATAGAGTTTTGCTCAAGAGCCCCTCATGCCAGCAGCGTGTAGACACACTCTCTTTTGAGCTCAATCATGCTGAGGATTATCTAATCACGGAGCGCAATCACGCTCTAATTGGGTCTCTCGGTTGCGTCGTAATTGCTACTCAACCACTCGCATGTAAACGAACCGCAATCTCTAGTGTACACAAACCTCCAGACAGCGGCGGGCCGGGCCGAGCGAGGCTTCCTCCCAATTAAGACTGTTTGTAGAAGGGAATCGTGTGAAGTCCAAGATAATATGTGGGACCTTTTTGGTGCGCTGGGTAATCCCGCTGGGTTTTGCAGTAAGTGATAATGGTTCCAACATAGACTTGACGGTGTGATTGTCTGCTTTCTATTTTCATGAGTTGAGTACTGCAGTTGTGAATAGTAACGGTAGTCATGGTGTGTTTCCTCCTCCAGCTGCCAGCAGCCCTCTGGACAGCCCCCGAAATGTGTCGACCAGCGCCTCGCTCAACTTCCCGTTCGCCCGAAGGTACGCCAACACTCCTTTATCTCCTGTAATGATCCTGAGGTTTATTTGTTTCACTGTGTCTCAATAGAATTTCATCAAAATGCCATTTATTACCACCTGACAGGTATTCCTGACTTGAAAACTGCAAGTGTGTCTACAGTTCAGTAACATGAGCTGTTATTCTGAGCCAAACTGGTCTTTTATTCCATTTGAACAATTTGAAAAGATGTGCTAATTAATAGTATTTAGATTTAATGACTTTCAGTTACTAATTTGTCTGCTTGTGATATGATCTTTATCCATCCTCCGTTCCCACCGTTCTTTTGTTTTGGAATCGTACGTAGCCAATTAAATATGACATCTAACGCATCATGGAGGACGCAGAAACAGACAAGAATGCATTTTGAGAACGATCTTTACATTCCCCGCCACTGACATCTCTAACCTGGCAGGATGACACGTTACCAAAACTGTCCAATAAACAAGCTGCTTGTGAGTCGTGTGACTTTTGTTTAAAAGCCCTGGTTCCCTTGTGGGGAACCGGGCAGTGTGAAACTAAACGAAGCAAATACAAAAAAAAGACAAAAAGAACAAGCATAATCGCAGCCTAAATCTTCAGCTGTGAATGATTAAGAGCTTCCTATGAAGTTGGGTGTGTATTGGGACGGAGGAGCTCGGGTCTTCGTGCGGCGGACTCCTCTTCGTCAGGATGAGCGGAGCGAGGTGGAGGGGGACCCCCGAAGCCCCGCTCGCACATCACTCATCCCCGTTCCCATGGCAATACGGCGGTCTCGCTCCAGGCTCGGCTAGCCTACGAGGCGAGGCGGCAGCAGTCATGAACCCGGGAGCGGTTTGAGAGTTTCATTCTAAAACGAGATGGGAGAACGAGGAAGAAAAACTGACAGTTACTCCGAGAAAATGCTTGCTGGCATCAAAGTAAAGATGGTTCACTGTTGGAGTTAAAAGTCATCTGTAGACCTTTGCTTACAAGTTTCTACTTCTTTTTTGAGGCAAGAATCTGTATTTTTTTTTTTTTTTTCACATTTTAGAATAATAGTAACGACCAATATAGTGTTAAACAAATCCAAACTATCTTATATTTTAGATTCTTTAAAGTAGCCGCCCTTTGCCTTGATGGAAAGACAAAGGCTTTGGAAAGAAATTCATACACACAACTTCACTATTTATATTTGTCTAAGAAACATATTTCAAGCGTTTAAGCAGAAGCCTTTAGATCAAATTGGCTTTAAGAGAATGAAGAACAAAGTACATTCAAATCAGGTGTGTCCAGACTTTTGACTGGTTGTGTATATGGCAGTTAATATTTAAATGAAACTCTTCAATTGAAACTCGCGATCAGCCGAACTCATATGAACACAAATAGAAATAGACTAGACCAGGTTAATTGAATTGAATCCTGCTATTCTTCCGTTGCTCATTATAAAAGAGTTTGTTATATAATCGCAGCAGTTCAGACTTTAATAAATCCCATGTCATTTATTTTAAGTGGACTTTAATTTTTGATCTGCTTTAAAACCAATTTGCTGATCAGCCCCACATCCCCGTTTCAAGACCCTGCTGATCCGGTCTGTCTGACAGGAGCTTCATTCTGAGCTCCGCAGCTGTCGGACCGCGTCGGCGTCGGACTCGTCCTGAGAGTTTCTCGTTGATTTTCGTCATGTGAATACACAACATGCCACGCTCTAACTCCGCAACAACACCTGCGATTTATTCACACGAGTTTTGATGCGTCCGTCTGAGATATTTTCTGCTTTTGCAAAACCCCGAACCGTCTGCGGCCGGCGCAGTAGCGAGATCCTTTCACTGGCTGTTGCTCAAAGTGAAGAATCGTCTCTGTTATGTAAGGGGAAGTATCCTCAAATTAATTTTGCGTGTGCGGCTACTTGTGTCTGGATAAATGGAGACTGACAGGGAAGGCAACAGTGTCAGGATTAATCGCTCAGCTGAATGCCACGGGTCACAGGATCACATGCGCACCCACGTAGTGCGTAACACAAACTGAGATTCCCCCCGAAAAACTCACCGAAACTCTTTTTCTCTTCCTCTTCCTCTTCCTCTCCCTGCTGTCTGACCTCAGCCACTTGGCCCGCGCCGACAGGTAGCTGCTGCTTTTTCTTCTCTTCCATCATCATGTCCTTCCTTTTATTAAAAGCTTGTGTTTCATGTTTGATTTTCACAAACAAAAATGCATCATCACCCCCTTGTCATGAAGATATTGCATCTTGATATGTCTAAAGCAGTGGTTCTCAACATGGGGTCCGGGGACCACCAGGGGTCCTTGAGAGGGTTCCAGGGGGTCCCCAGCAAATTGATGAATTGTTAATCTTTACCATTTTTTCCATTTAAAAGAAGTTAACACAATTAGAGAATGTAGAAGAATGACTGTTTTTATCATAGTTTCTCTGTTATCTCTCTACCTACAGTCATGGAAATCTGGACAAAATCATATCTAACAATAAAAATACTCTCAGATTTGGGTCCGAGAGGCAAAATCTCATCAAACGGGGGTTTGTGGCTCTAATGTGGACTAAATTAGGGGTTCTTGATGCGTAAAAGGTTGAGAATCACTGCCCTGAAGGCTACTGAACTACTGTGAGTCAAGTGATAACACAGAGAACCCATATTTGTATGATTTGGGGATATGAGGAGTAATTGAATTTCATGCTCTCCTTGTCGTGGGGCGACTCTCTCGTCTGTTATGTAAGGGGCTTTTTCATATGAAATGCTCAATACTGAAGCTTATGTAACGAGCGCGTCCTTTTTTTCTCAGAGCGGAGGGCCGAAGATGGTCCCTGGCGTCTCTCCCTTCGTCTGGCTATGGCACCAATCCGCCGAGCTCCACAGTCTCGGTGAGTCGAGTCCCCCCCCCACCCCCCCTCCCCCCACCAACATGGCACCCATCCTCCCTGGTCCACACATAGCGGCGAGGCAATTATAACACCTCACTCAGCCCAAACGGGACATTCGTTTATGCAATAAGGGGCAGTGAATGCCAAGACCGAGATGACAAACCGCTAATTGTTTTCCTCCATCATCTGCTTGAATGAGTCATTCTCTCAGTCTGTGGAACTGGATGTCTGGGGTAATACACACAGTCTATGTGTGTGTGTGTGAGTGTGTGTGTGTGTGTTCCATGTAAGGATGAAAGGAGGAGTGTGTGTTGGGGTGATGACTCGATTAAATGCTCCATATGACGTTATTCTCCGGCCAGCTTTTCAACAAAACCTCAGCGACATATTTTTCTCACTAATGATGTACTTTGGCCTCGTTTTCTGTTACTGACATTGGATGTGCTGATTCTGTTTAACTTCTGATGCTCATTGTTGATTATTTGAGGAGTTTGTTTCAAAAGTTATATATATATATATTATATTAATCAGAACTTGGGTTTTCTACAATCCTTTCAGAAAGACCAGAATTGGTTTTAATTTTTGTGTTTTTTTTTTTTTTATTAATCATTTTATAAGAGAAGGGTATGATATTTTTCAAATATTGACAATCTCACTTTGGAACAAAACTCTTTAATGTATTCCACCTTCAGTAGTATTAGAATAGAGTAGATTAGAATAGAATAGAATAGAATAGAAGGGAACTTCAGTTGCAGTAGACAGCAGTTGAATGACATAGATGGTGAGAAAGAAAAAACACAAGTTAAAACAAAACACAAAAAACAGTTAAACATAAAATGTATCAATAATGACAATAGTAACAGACAATAAATTAAACAATATACCATCCGAATAAAGCCTATAGAAAAATGTTGTTTTCATGTTTTCACTTCAGATGAAGGATGACATGCTCAACCCTCTGAAACCAAAATAAAATCCACAGGATAAAGTCAAAAATGCATTGTGGTCAAGCTAAAACCCGGCTGTTTTTCTTAGTTTCTGAAAAGCTGACATTTTGGAGATGGGGGGGTTTTCACCTGACAGCGACTAAACAGATGTTGGCATAAAACTCTCAAGCACTCTCCTGGTTTTGAAATGATGGCAAACTCTCATACAGGCGGTTCAGAGGATGAATGTTTCTAGAAAGATCTAGGGGAAACAAAGCGATAAAGTGAAAGTTCCCAGTGAGGGGAGGTGGGGAGGGGATGGGGGGGGGGGCGTCGGATGCTGGGAGTCTGTGATGAAAGCCGGGCTGGGAGGTCAGCGGGGACAATAGGCCCTTTTATTGGCCCTCAGTGCCTCTTTATACCGAGGCATTAAACAGGACTTCACAGATGCCGGCCCTCACTTCTGTTGGAAAAAAAATGGAACAGACTGCCGGCATCGTACACGCTGTCCCGCTCAGCTAGACGAGAGTGCACTCGCTGCCTCAGTAGACAGGAAAAATAAGTTATTTGTGTGAATCATGACGTCCTCCCTTACCCAGATTGTTGATTACACCATCGCCTGGCGAAACGCACGACTCTGATTGGCTGGAGAGATGTCCGTTAAGTTCATGTAGCAGCTCTGACTGAACTCCTTGACCACTATTCTAAATTAATCCGCTAGCTAGTAGTGATTCAGTATAGAGAGATATGGGGTTCATGATCCAATACAACCACAGTACGATGTAATAAATAAAAGGTCAGTGACGACAAAGTCTGACTGTGCAGAATTCTGTTTATTTCTGAGACACAAATCTTTCTAGCGATGGCATTGGCTGCTAGAATGTAAACAACAATTTAAAAATGTCATTACAAAGTGCAAATAATATAATTTGGATGGAGAGCTTGTGAAACTGTGATGGTCAAGCGTCTCATTTGTGATTACTACAGCAGAATAAAATGGAGCTAATATCGTGAGTCATTTTTCTGCCCCATGATACGTTTTGCCACATTTTTGCATTGCGATATATTGAATTTCCATATATTGTCCCATCCCTACTAGCTAGGTGTGTGTGCTCCATTTAAACCGTCATCAGGTGTAGTGTCAGTAGTTTGAGCTTTAGTGTTGGCCTCTGATGGTTGGCACGTGCTGCGCTGTGCGGCCGATGACAAGGGCCAAAATGTGAACATAAATATCAGGGTGGGATATTGCCACCAGCCAAGTGCTGGTTAAAGGTGCAACATGTAGCATTTTAACATCAATAAATCATTACCACATACATTTTGAGACATTAGTATATTTGGATTTGGTGGTAAATCTGCTGGATTGCTTTACGGCACAGAACAGGAAGTTTTACTTTCTCTCAAGTAATACACAACTTAATTCCAGTTGCACTATTCGAACTGCATAGTTTCAACCTCACATTAGCCTATCTGATCACGATGCATATCGGCTGTTGTCAAGGCTGGTTTGAGCTCTTATCCTTCATCTTGCAATTCAAAACAAACAGAGTGATGCATGGAAAGGTGGAAAGAAGAAGCAACATCCTCTTTGCAACATGAAGCAACAGGGTTTATTTGAAATGTGGTCTTGAGAAACACAAAATGCTGAACCTTGCACCATTTTAAATTTGACTCCGGCTGCTAAGTAATCCGCTCTATCAGCCACTTTGGTATCCAACCATCATTTGGAGGTCCAGTTCTCTTTCAGAAACCAAGTTGGCTGGTAAGATGGTGAAAGTGGCTGGTGAATTGTTTCCTGTAGACAAATTGGTGAATGTAAACTAAATCCTGTCTCTACTGATGAATCCGTCTCGCCTGCAGTCGTCCTCGTCCTCCCAGGAGCGTCTTCACCAGCTTCCCTACCAGCCCACTCAGGACGAGCTGCACTTCCTCTTCAAACACTTCCGCAGCTCGGAGAGCGTGACGGACGAGGATGGGCGGCCCTCCACCTTCATACGGCCCCGCTCCCGGAGCCTCAGGTAGATATTCCTGACTCTGACTCGCTTTAGAATGAGTCTTTTAGGCAAAATCAGGATTGTTTTCATTCCACAATGCTAAATATCCAGCTATTACTCAATATATGAAAGATGCAGATGATTACATCCTCTCAAATGTCAGTGTTTCCTAAGCAAGGGACTTAAAATAGCTAATAAATGAAATGATTTTCCATATTTTGTAGTCAGTAATTATTTTGTCAGAGTAGGTTTTACTGTTTTGGGGGCGTTACAAGCAGCCAGAAAGATTGATTGGCTGGTATTACTAGAGGGTCCGCCCCCTTTCCCTGTCTCAAACGTAAGATGATTTCTCAACTCAATTAAAGTCACAAAACGACTATGTTCTGATTGGCCAGCCTCAGGCAACTTTAGAACGGTTTTCACTTTTTTGGAAACCCATGGAAAAACGTTAAATTATCAATTTACAAAGATACCCCGCTTTGAAATAGTCAGTGTGCAATGGGTGAAAGAAAAAAAACACATGAAAACAGTCTATACCAGATCGTCCACGGTAAATCTTTCTCTCCACCTGTTTTGGAGATAGGAAGATGAATCAGACAGGAGTCAGTGGAGAGTTTGCACAGCAGCTGGCGAGGAAGGCCGTGTATTTTATTATCGTCCTTAACCTTCGACAGACCTGCTTTCTTTGGATTCAAAAGTCTCTGTTCGTATTTAACTAGCCCTCTTAACTGTAAAAGAAAAATGGCACTGAATTTCACCTGCCTATCACTCAGACAGGTGAGACTGAGCAGAACAAAATTGCATTTAACAATATACATGTAACAAGTAAACATGTCATCCCCCATGAATGATGCATGTATCAGCAACAAGTAAACAAACGTTGTAGCGCCCCCCTAAGGCCAGTCAGGTAATTTTGAAAATGCCGTAACGGAGCAATGAGACGCATCATTCCCCAAAGTTTAGTCAAAATTCAGTCAGTGGCGTCCGAGAGACTGTGCGTGACGGACAGTGGGGAAGATCCGTAGTCCCTCCCTTGATTTTGCAGTGAAATGATAATCTTCATTTCAGTGGGAAGTCTTTTATTTATCCTCGTAAATTATCATCCTCAAAAGTACCATTTTGGAGGCTTGACATTTGGGCAGAGTCGGCCTGTTTTTCAGCGTGCATGAGGTCCTGTTGTCCTCGTTCCCTGGGTGTCAGTATGTACTGTGAGACTCTGTGAGATGTCAAGATGTCTCTGCATCAGTGTGACCGAGACAAATTCATGTGCATCCATAGCAGTTGGCGGCCAAAGCGATTCTGATTGATTACACACCCGGGCCGGCTGGCAGGCAGCGGGGATCTGTGTGGTTTTGACAACTTTGTTTCTTTCTGTTGGCTCTGCTCCGTTAGAGCGAAGCCTGAGCGCTCTCTGTTCTGCCGCCACGGCGTGCCGCGCGTGGGCGTTGTAGCTAGCGGAGCGCCTCGGGGATCTAGCTACTGAGCTGGAGACGAGGGTGGGGGGTGGAGGGAGGGGGGTGGATCGGGGGTGCAGAGAGCCACGAGGAGCTGCAGCAGTGTGTGCTGGGCAGCCTGCCATCCGCTCCAACAGAGGCGTCTTTCATGACAAAAAATGGCCGAGGGAGGCTGTGTGCATTATGATAGGTTTCCCCTCCATCCGTTCTGCTTGAAGCTGCACCAGGCAAGATTTCTATGTAAAAATACACCCGTCTTCTTCTCGCCCTGAAGTCCATGTCTTATGATGCTCTCCGGGCCTGCGTGATGAAACAACAGCATGAACTTCGCTCAGCTCCGAAAGCAAGATTACAGCTCCTGAGCTCGTATAAATACCTATAGGGCTTTATATTGATAATACACAAGTTCTGGATGTATCTTTTACATAGACTTAGGCAGCGGCCACACTGGTCCATCAGAAAACAGACAGAATTACTGATGGATACATTTCTGTCTGTTGGTTTGTTTTGGAGCGTCAATATAAATTCAATAAGAAACTGAGCTGGAAAACCTGCAGTCATCCCAACATTACCCCAGGCTTTCTCTGTTTTATCTTTGTTTTGGTCGGACTGTTGTCTCTGTGTTTGCTAGTTTTCCCCAAAACGAACGTAGGAACGCCTCTGATTGGCTGAACGGACGCTGACACATCTGTTCGTCCGGAAAAAGTTAAATTGGTTTGAACTTTCTGTCCGTCAGAACGGAGGGAAATCTGACAGACGCAGCGTCACCAGTCCCGACAGCAGACAGCTCCCATTGAAAATGAATTGATGAATTGTTGAGTTGAGCAAAAACCTGCTACTGTCCATACAGCTAAAAGCAAAGATTGATTGTCTAGTGCAGACAGCCATGGGTGTTTAAAACTATCCGTCTGTCCAGAAAATCTATGAGCAGTCTGTGTTTAGACAGGCTCAAAAAATATTGTCTGATCCATCTCACATTCTGCTCTGCGAGGTCCAGATTCTTCTGTCTGGCAGACGGTTCAGGGTTTCCCTTAGAGAGGCTGAGCCGATATAAACATTCATTTGTGCTTGAATCTGTAAGGATTACTTAACACTCAGAGAAACAGACAGAGCCAGAAAGCCATAAATTATGTGCAGTAGGTGTTTACCTCCATACTCACTTTTATCAGATGTGTTTACTTGTTCTCAGCTGCCCGGCATGCTGTGGTGTTATGAGTTGTTTTGTCACCTTCACTAGATGTGTAATAGTAAGCTGTATGTGACACAAGGTGTGTATGATGGTTGTATGATCAGTGGTATAGTTGTGTGTGTGTTTATGCTGTGAGTTTTTTGTTTTTATTTTTATTTTTAATCTGTTAGACTTGGCTGAGAAACAGCACTTTTGTAGCCCATGGGGACAATAAAGTAAATCAGGAAGTGGGGCCACAGTAGAGAATCTCCCATCCCGTCCCATCCCCACTAATTGAGTGTCGCGTACGGTCACTTCTCCGTTACAGGAAGATATGAATCAAAACTTAACAGAAAAATCAAAGAGAAAAAAACTGTCTCCTAAACGGCACCGAGCGGCCAATATTAGAATTTTCTTAAATCCAGAACAGTTTAAGTTACAGGAGATAACTTTGCATAAATATTCACCGTGAGCTGAAACTCATGACAATGGTCAAATTTAAAGATATTGAATATTGACACAAAATATTGGCCATTGGCAGGTTCCAACCAAAAATATCAGTATTGCTATATCTACCTTCAAAAACCCATATCAGTCAAGCCTTGATTGTAAGTGTAGAGCAGGTGATTAGAGCGGCTGTAGAGACCGGAGGTGTTGTGGCCAAACATCTGTGGTGGGAGGAAAACACTTGATAACATGATGACTTTAGATTACTTTAGACTTTAGATTAATAGCACAAGAGTTGCATCAGACCCTGTGTTTTGATAAATGTCAAATGATTGTCAATCAGAACATACTAACCGGTTCTTCGTCTCCGCCGCAGCCCCGGGCGAGCCAGCACCTCCTTTGATAACGAGATAGTCATGATGAACCACGTTTACCGGGAACGCTTCCCCAAGGTACGTACCGGCCACTTAGACTCACTTTGAGAATTTGTACACCAATATGGTTTTCCTTAAATTGATAATCCATCTGAAACACACAGCCTTAGTATACTTAAGCATAAGCGAGCCTAGTGAGCCTTTCCTTATTATACAAATGTGCAGCATGGGCACATTTACATGTATATAGAAAATGAAATTGATTACAATTTGCATTATGGATTAATTGTTTTTTTATCAAGTAAAAATACCAAACATTTGCAACTTCACAAATGCTAAGATTTGCTGCTTTTCTCTGTTTCATATCATTATAAAATCAATACTTTGGGGTTTTTTTGGCTGCTGGTCAGAGTCAGCAATTTGAAGAATGACTTTGGGCTCTGGGCATTTATTTTTTACATTTTATAGACTAAATGATCACGACTAAACGATTAATCCAAGAAATTATCGATACATTAATCAATAATGAAAATAGTTGTTAGTTGCAGTCCTTCTTAATCTACAGTTGCACTTATTGTATGTCACTATGGATGAAGGTGTCAGCCTAACAGGGCATTAAGTAATCTATCAGCTGAAATGTCTTGTATCCTCCACTGTTGAGCAGTTAAAAATGTTTTTGTTCCACAACAGAGTAAAGGATAGAAAGTGAGTTTTGAAAGACAGAAATCAGCAGCTGGCCAAGTAATCACTGAGTGATTGGTACTGATCAGCAACACTATCAACCCCCCGCAGATACTGTATGTTGTGGTCATTTTGTGCTACGGAGCAGTGGAGGAACAAAACTTCTGCACACTTCCAGGTCCATGCAAGTTTCTATTTAACCAAGCAAGGTCAGCTAGACTGACAGCTGAGTTAGATAAATTTCCTCCACTTTGATGTATTTATAGTATATAGTAGTATAGTAGTGGAGTGTGCGGCGATCTTTCTACAGGTGCTACAGAGCAGCAAAAATCTTAGTTATTGCTCTTTTAAATGTGTTAACTGTGTCTGTGTGTGTGTGTGTGTGTGTGTGCGTGTGTGTGTGTGTGTGTGTGTGTGTGTGTGTGTGCGCCTGCCTCCCTGCAGGCCACAGCCCAGATGGAGGAGCGCTTGTTGGACATCGTCACCCACTGCTCTCCGGACCGCTCCCTCCCGCTGGCGGACGGCGTCCTGGGCTTCATCCAGCACCAGCTGGCGGAGCTGGGCCGGGACTGCCTGGACAAGTCCCAGAAAGGCCTGGTCACCTCCCGCTACTTCGCAGAGCTGCAGGAGAAACTGGAGAAGCTGCTGCACGAGGTGAGGAGGCCGACAGACCCCCAGAGTCTGGTTCAGCTGACCGGTTTGGTCCGACAGGCAGAACTGCACTGCTTAACTAAAGGGGTTCTGTGTAGTACCAGAAAATGGTTCTCTGGGCTTGTACCAGAGCAGAACCCTTTTTGTTGCTGCAGTACAAAGAGCTAGAACGGTTCTCTATTGCACCGTGCTCCACTGGTTCTGCATACAACCTTAATGGTGCGGCAAACAACCCTTTAAGAATATGTGAAATGTTCCAAATCAACAGTATTTAAAAAACCACACTTGGTTTTTTTTTCTGATTTGCAAGTTTTTTTATCTTAACAAATAAAGAGTGTTCTTTGAGTCATTATGGTTCTATGTATATTGAAGTGCCGCCATAACAACAGAATGCCTGAAGAACCTTCACTTTTCTGATAATAATGATCTATTTTGGAAGAAAAAAAAATCATTAAATCATCTTTCAGAATTTCTAAAATGTAGAAGATCCAGACTTTAAACGGTATTTTGTCAACCAAGGACTTCAGTTAACTACTGTCCTTTAAACAGTAGCATCATTTTGTACAGTCAGTCATTTGAAAAAAGGTGTTTTTCAAATGGTGAATATCTCCTTCAGTTCTTCATTTATTCTCTGGCCTCACAGAAAAACAAAACCCATCTTTTTCTTTTTGTGTTTTGTTATGAAGCTGTCCTGTGGGTCAAACATCTACACTGTCCTGCAAATAAACATGCTGATGCTTTATAATGTATTGATCTGGGTACATGGATCTGGATTATCAGACTGAGTATTAGCTGTCAGAGCAGCTGTGATGGTTGCAGAAAGCGATTCTAAATGAAGTCATGGCATCATGGGTAATGGCAGACGGTGCTTTGCAGTGGTATTGATTACAGACCGCTCTATAACCTCACTGATCGAATCAGATTTAGTTTCCGCTTGGTGCGAGCTTCATCTGTTGCTCGTGTTGTTAATTTATTGGTTGGGAATATTTATCGGTTGACCAGCCTGGTTTCTGAGTGTGACTTAATGAGCTTTGAGCCTTAATGGAGTCAGCAGCACACGTCTTCGCTGTATAAATCCTGATTGTTTGTTAATATTCACATATAATATTCGGAAACTTCACGAAAACACCTATACAAATGTAGATTTTTCATTATGATCCCACACATTGCTTTATGCACGACCCCTAACATTTAAAACGACAATCTGCAGCTTTGCTCCTTGAGGCAGGAAGTGTATTGTTAGCCCCGCCCTCCTCCCCCTCAGTCGGTCAGGTTCCCGCCCCGACACCTGTCAGTCATCTTGATGATGTCATCTCTCCTGAGGCTGAGGTCGCCGGCAGCGTAAAGCCTCCACAGCCGATCTGACGCTGATGTTCACCGTGTTTCTGAACGTTTTTCCCTTCGCTCTTCTTTCTTTTCTTCCTGCTTTCCTCCGTTGTTGTTGTTGTTGTGACTTCCTGCTCTGCGGCCTCTCGCCTCACCTTGACAGACACACCCGGCTCACCGCTGGCCCCGCCCACAAGACACGCCCACAGGAAATTGTTTACGTCCCCAAAATTATTGAAAAGCAAATGACAGACGAATGGGGGATTTAGACCTGAACACACAGTCACAGACAGACTGATCATGTAAAATATGTCTGTAATGTGTTCATTTATTGTAATTTTAATGTGGAAAAAGTTGCGTACTGCAGCTTTAAGCACCAGCTGGTGAACGCCTACATGTGTGCTCATCAGCGGACGCTCAGATGAGTTAAATCAAGAGAATTGATCGAGCCGGGTGAAGCTCGCAATCAGCCACAGCCTCACCGATCAATAACCCGCCTGACACCCAGAGGCACACCACGGGTTTGGTAGTGGAATTCATCAGTGATGGTGAGAGGCACTGATCACAGACAACGTGCTTTTTTTTTTTTTTTTCTTTTCTTTTTTTTTTGTCACAGGTCTTATCTCTGTTATGATAAAATGTTAGTTTCTATGGCAACCTCTTCCCCTTCTCCTCTGCATGCTGTCAGGCAGAAGGCATGGCCGACTCGCCGAGCCTCCAGCTGAACTGATAAGTCTGTTCCCATACAGGGGAACGAGTGAACACACACACACACACACACACACACACTCTCTTTACCCACACACACACTGTTCACCCACACACTCACTGATCACCCAAACACACACTGTTCACCCAAAGATACTCGTTTTGGACTTTCATGGATTGCTAAAGTTGCTGTGTGTGTTACATTAAACATTTCAGGCATTTAAAGGTCCCATATCATGTAAAGCAGGACTCCCCTTGCCTCTGTGATGATAAAGGAGTTGGATGGTCTATCTAAACATGGTGAAAGTATCAAAACGCACGGTCGCCAACTAAATCCACACAATCCATATTAGAAAAGCGAGCCTCTAAACGAGCCGTTTGGACTTCCGTAACTTTGTGGCGTCACAAAGGTTCGCTCATTATCATTTCTGTAAGAAATAATAGACTAACAAAGTGTTTTTTTCAAAGCGGTCGAGCGGTCGTCATCGTTTATTACCGGAGAGTTTTCCCTACCTGTAGCCGCCGGGCCGCGGCGTCTCACGTTTCACTCTCGAAACGGTTAGCCAATCGGAACAGAGGGGTCGTTAATATTAATGAGCCTTAAAGACACGGCGACAGAAACAGCCTGTTCTTGGTAAGGCTCAGAGAGATGCTGGAAAATGAACGTGGAGAAATGGATTGAGAGTGTTTTTGGTGCATGACACCACACACACAGCTTTGAATGGACCTCAAGACAACACGGCTGTTGTTGCAGGAATCAAACCTGTGACTTTTCAGTTACGGGATAGTCTTTCAAACCACTAGGTCACTCTGCCAGCCTCACTTTTCACCTCTGCCCCTTTCAAAATGGAATTTGGTGATCTGGGTAGACGGCCGGATTATGAAAACCTGCTTAAACCCACGTGGGTCGAGCAGATCTTGGGATTTATTCAGCCTGATTCAGTCTTAGTGTTGGAGGTTAGAGAAGTTACGAGTCTCTGGGTGGATTCAGTTTGTTCAGTACTTGACATCAGTGGAAACGGAATAGAAAATTAACCCAGGCAGAATGGTAATTCACCATGACTGCCACGCCGCTGAAATTCAAGATGCACAGTCAGTAAAATCCTTCTGTTTTAATGAGATCATTTTAAATCTTTGCGTTGTGGAAATGTCCATCTGAACACGTGTGATTTGTACTCGGTTAACTGAGATAATTTCCCCTTTTTCCAGTGCAACTCAATGTGTTTTTTTCCTGCTTTTTTCACAATATTGTCATATGTTTAACCCCTTTAGTAGCTTCAAAGTTAGAAAAACTTTTTTTACATACTGTACGAAAATGTGTCATCCATATTCTGTATCTGCTCATTCCAACGCTTCATTGAAGCTACATCACTCTTATACTGAGTGAAGTATTCAAACCCAAGGCACCATTTTTTATGGCTGCCCCATCTACATTTCCCTGTAATTCAGCCTGACATGTTTGGTATCTGTGGAAACCTTGGGATCTTGACTAGAATTTAAAACTTAAGAATTTAAACAGTTCTGTGAGTTTGAACAAAGCTTGGCTGCGAAACATGTTTTTATAACGATAGAAAGGGGTAGAAGTGGTTAAAGAAAATTCTCAAAATACGTGAAACTGCATTTGAAGTGAAATTACTTCTCCCCATTTACAGACTTTTCATATTTGCTTCAAGACTGAATACAAGAATAAGTGACTTGTTAAGGTGGACTTTTTTTTTTTGAAAGTCCATGATAAGAGTTTTCCCCACCTGGCATCAGCAGTCTTTGAGATCTTTTGGTTGTTGTCGTCATCACCGGCTCTTAAAATGAGCTTCCTTTAAGACGTCGACGGGGAGGTCGGTGTGTTTGGGTGCTCCTGCTAGCGGGCCAGGCTGTGTGAGCAGACCAGTTGGACCCCCCCCCACACACACACACACACACACGCACACACACACACACACACACACACACAATCCCGGATACACTCAAAGATAATTCTAATAATTGCTGCTGGTTTGATGTCATGCGTTCTCTGACGCACTAGTTGGGCGACGGCTGCATCATATTTCTCTTCGCGCCGAGCCCATCTGCTGGGAACACATTGTCTTCTTATATATTTATTTTCCATTTTTCAGTACAAAGTCTTTTTAATTCTTTTTATCTCGGCTTATGTTTGATGAGTCAGCGTTTCCTCCTCAGACGTCACTGCAGGACTGAATCTCGTATGTTATTTTTTAAGCCTGTTTTCTTGATTTAAAGTGTAAAGTCTTCACAGACCATCTGAACGTTTAGCTTGGCTCTTCTTTCTCTTCTTCCTGCTTTCCTCTGTTGTTGTTGTTGCTGTGACTTCCTGCTCTGCGGCCGCCAGCCTCACCTTGATGGACACACCCCGGCTCACCGCTGGCCCCGCCCACAAGACACGCCCACAGGAAATGGTTTACGCCCCGAAAAAAAAGATCCCCAACATAATTGAAAAGCCAGTTTCAGCCAAATGGGAGATTTAGCATTTACACTCAGGATGAGAGACAGACGCAGCAAGAGACCACATCACAATTTTCAATTTCACAGTTTATGGGTATGTGTCTGTTTAAAATGCAACTTACTAATAATAATACTAATAAACAATACTAATAATAATAATAAAGATTGTAGAGTAATTGATTCTTTATCACAGCTTTGATGCGTCTCTTCAGTCCCTCACACTCTTTCTGGCTGAGTTTGTGTCCCACTCCTGGTTTAAGAAGATAAGATAAGTTAAGATAAGATAAGATAAACTTTATTGTCATCCCATCAGTATACAAAGGAGAGTAAATAGAGGAATGAAATGGCATCCCTCCTGGCCCCTGGTCAGGAAGAGAGGTTTGGAAAACACTGCTATGGAAAAATACAGATATTCAAAAAAATTTAGTGGGGGGGGTTTAGTGGTTAGAGAGATTGTCCTGTAACTGGAAACTCACCGGCTCTGTCCCGCAGAATGCCAGTATGTCCTGTTGAAGTGTCCTTGAGCAGGACGCCGAACCCCCGCCTCCTCACTAACTCTCAGTCACCGTGGAAAAGGTGTCAGCTGAAAACCTGGAATGTAAAGTTTAAAGCCGGGCGGCCCAGCAGTGATGTTCCCTCCTCTCCGGTCTCTCCGGTCTGCAGGGATGTTCCCTCCTCTCCGGTCTCTCCGGTCTGCAGGGATGTTCCCTCCTCTCCGGTCTCTCCGGTCTGCAGGGATGTTCCCTCCTCTCCGGTCTCTCCGGTCTGCCTCCGGGGCACAGCTCCCCCCGCAGCTCTCTGCCGTTAAGTCCTCATCTCATTATGCGAGCGTCGGCTCCGTCGGCGCAGACTGAGTCGGCGGTGTAGCTGTCCTCGCTGAAATTACCAAGGCAAATGCACAGAGTTCCTGTAGGTAGATGCAGACCGGAGACGTCCGTCAGACCTGGAGCGCTCTCTGCTGCTGTGCAGGAAGTCCGTCTGAAAAACCTCTTGCCTTGGCTTTTTCTTTAGTTTTTCATTTATTCATTTTATGTTATCGATCGCTAGGGCTGGGCGATATTTCAATATTGCTTATCGTCTTTCAGTGGAATCGTATCATGATGATTTTGTGATATCCTGACTCACAATTCTGATGTCTAAACTGATGACAACAAATTGTATTTAAGAAATTCGGTATGAAACATTTTAAGGAATATTATTTGCAAATTTCAGTTTTGTTTGACATCACACCTAACATTACCATTCGGTTCAATGGGGATGAACATTAATTTGATCATTTAATATGTGATTTTGCATATGTGAGCCATATCATGATATATATTGATATTGGGATACTGATTTCAACCGTATCGCCCAGCACTATCAACTGTTTTGTATTATCCACTTTCACTCTAAGGCCTTTCAGTGTTTTACTTGCTTTTTTACCTTCGCCGAGGAGGTTGGAAGGAGGTTTGTTTTGAGCTCTGTCTGTCCGTCTGTTTGTTAGCAAGATATCTCAAGACATGATGAACAGATTTGACTGAAGTTTGGTGGACAGTTGGACTTTGGCCCAAGGATCAGTTGATTAGATTTTGGTGACGATTGAGATCTGGGATTTCCGCCATTTGGCGATTTAGCGTATTTTAGCCAAAACTATTACGTTGCGTTGATGTGCTGATGGGAAAATCCGACATCTGGGATTTCCAAGTTGGCTGCTGAACAGCGTCGCATTCATGTGCTGTTTTGTCAGAAAATCAAACCCAGAAGACAAACAGTAAACAAACATAAAGCTGTTACGGAGGCTGCAGCTCTGCAAATTTGAGAATCGTTCAGCGTTGGCGAGGTTTGTACTGAACCGAGCGCCTGCTACTCTGAAATGTGCTTTTTGTCTGTTTATATTGTTTCCTGTTATGGTATCTTATATTTTAACCTTATGAAGTGCTTTCTCTGGTAGTGTTTTGTGTTATATAAATAAAGTTGACTTGACACTGACGTCTATACACACATTGAAACACAAGCTCTGGACCCATACTGTCGACATCTGTGAAGACTTGTTCTTTCTTGTTTTCATCTCTTGTTTCTGTATCTGTATCGATGTCCTTTGCTCTCTGATAAATGGTTTGTGATGAAGCTGCCGGTTAAAAGCATATTATAAATAAATTTGACTTGTTTTTCCTCTGTGTTGCAGGCGTACGAGCGCTCAGAGAGCGAGGAGGTGACCGTCATCACCCAGCTGGTGAAGAAGATCCTCATCATCATCTCCCGGCCGGCTCGCCTCCTCGAGTGCCTGGTGAGTCCAGGAGCGGCAAATCTCTCCCTGATTGAAAATGAGATTAGTTCGATGGAAACGGACAGATGTCGCTTCACGTTAAAGTAGGACTGAAATGAGATTCTGATGACCTTTATTCTCGCTTCGAGCGTAGATATTTGTCACTAGAATATGAATCATTTTTGAAGAGATTATATATATAGATGCTTTTGTTTTCCCTTCACACTCTGCCTCTTTAGTTTGGAAGGGAGTGATCTCTTCTTACAGATATATTCATGACAAGAAGTCTTAACAGTGATTCGATTTGCTTAGCACTTTAAAAGTAATGATTAACACTTTAATTTAATTGATGTGGCGTAATGTTAAATCAATGACAGGAGGATAGAGATTATACACTTGCTCCTCACATTATATTATTTATTCTCTCTTCTTATACACTTTATTATCTCTTTTCATTAGTTTTATTTATCTTATCCTGTATTTCTTATGTAATGTCTTATATGAAACACTTTGAATATGAAATATGCTATATAAATAAACTTCCCTTGCCTATAGAAAGGGGTTGCACTTTTCAAATATTGAGTGACAGTTCATAGATGAATCTGAAAATGTAACTTATATACTTATAGTGAAATTGTTGGTTTCCTTTTTGAATAATAATATTTTCCTGTTTTGAAGTCAGTCTGGCAGAAGATTAGGAGGGAGATTTGAAACTGGGCACAAAGTGAAAATCTGTCATGATCAGATTAGTCTCAGCCGGTTCGACACTAATGAGACCCGGCTGCCGTTGACAGGAGTTTGACCCGGAGGAGTTTTACCACTTGCTGGAGGCGGCGGAGGGCCACGCCAAAGTCGGCCAGGGAATCAAGACGGACATCCCGCGCTACATCATCAACCAGCTGGGTCTGACCCGGGACCCTCTGGAAGGTAAAGGCCTGATTCGTCTGAACTAGAAACTCAGGGCTCCGTTCACACTGCAGCAGAAAGTGTCCCAGTTCTGATTTCTCATGTGACTCAGATCTGATGTTTTCTAATCGGTGTGAAAATATAAAGCATCCCTTTCCAGTCACTATAATTGAAAATCCAGAAGGTGCAGTTTCAGTGGGGGTTTCCAGAGAAATCGGACAGGGAAAACTCTAAATTATTTCAAATTCTGTCTTTTTCCGAACTCTGATGGGAGGGTGATGATTTATGTTTTCTCTTGAAACGTCAAGAACTAGACTCTGTGTTGAAGTATTCTGGTGGACAGTCCATCCGACACCCTAAAAAAAATCCCATTTCTACACATCTGTTTTCACTTTGATGGAACAGATTGATTTGCATAGAAAGAGGCTCATACCATAACCAAAAATACCTCTGTTATTGTTACTCTGCGTGCGTGACTTATCGACTTTGCTGTCAGTTCATATTGGTATGGGATATGTACGGTGGCCCTGATGTGCAAAACAACGACATTTCACAAAAGAAATTAACAAATCTCAAAATACATGAAAAATACATTTGTTTTGTGATTTGTTAATTTGTTTTGTGAAATGCAGTTGTCGCTTGTACTTCAGGGCCACCGTAGATTTGGGGTTACATCCTAGAACAGAAATGAACAGTCATCCCAAAAAATCAGATATGAGCAGGAAAGTGATATGAGACTAGATATCATCTGGGATTTTGTTTTCTTAATATCGTGAAATAACTTAAATGTCACTTCTTCCTAGTCGTAAAGGCTGCGTTACAGTAAAGTGACACAACTTTCTGAACTTATCAGCCTGTTCTGGCAACAATAATTGGCTTTACCTGCTCATCATATCCACATTACTTATTACTGATCACACATTACTTATTACTAATGATCATTACTAAGTTTCAAAATGTTCTTGTGTCTAAATATTGAATACTCATCCCCAAAATATTCTCTCATTATCGATATCAAGGTATTCAAAAATTCTAAAATATTGTGATATTTGATTTTGGCAGTATCGCCCAGCCCTGCTTGTAAAATACATTAAAGGTCGCAGGACAAAATGCCTAAACATGGACGAGACTTCAGGGTTCCTTGCCATAATGTCTAATATTCTCTCTGTCCCTGGTTTTTCTTAGACATGGTTCATCTTGAACAGTACGACCCCAGTCCCTCGGTGTCTGTGGAACCGGATGCCACAGTGGAGGTAAAACATTCGCTGTTATTACTGACCTGTACCTGTGGATCCACACAGTCACTGATATCAGGAGTGGTGATGGTTTTTACACAGGATTAAAGGAAGAGATGTACTACAAACATCACACATATTTTCAAATGTGTCAGTTGTTTTAAATCGGTGTTGAAGCGTCTCGAAGCGTCGGTGCTGAGCGTGTCAACAGAGGATCAGGACGGTTGTTCTGTGTGGTTTCTGGAACCACAGTGACCTATTTTAACGCAAAAAAGGATATCATGAATATTTTAAATCGCCGTGTTCTTTTTGTGAAGTAGGCTACAGGAAGCCAAGACATGGATGAGGAAAATGTAATTGCCCTGTAATCCACGACTGCAAACTAAGCGTGTAATATGTCTAGTAACACACAAATGCTCAGATATATGGGAGAAATATGAACCGTATAATATAGTGCATCTGGTCTCCAAATGTATGAAGCAGACTGCAGAACAGAAAATATGATAACGTTGCTTATCACAGTGTGGGGATGCTGGCACTGGTGCTGCTGACACTTCAAATCTGCCACCTGCACTTTTTTGCCAGAAGCATCGAGTTCGGAGCATCAAATGATCATCGCTTACTGCTCCCCGTGTGTTTCAGCCTCTAACACTTCTACTATTTCTACTATTTTCCACTGAATAGAGTAAGTGTCCTCAGACGCTGACCCCGACTCGAAGGAAACCTCTCGAGAGTGACTTCGAAACCATCAAGCTCATCAGCAATGGGGCTTATGGGTAAGGAGACAAGTCTTTTTTTTTTTTTTTTTTTGCTTGAAAGCATTTTGTAGTCAATTCAAACTGTTTTTGATGTAGAATATTATTTATTCATTCTCCAAATTACTCTTTGCCATCTGCCATCATTCCGTTATTCTTTGTCTTTTACCGACTGTCAGAAAAAATCCTTAAAAAGTTCCTCCAAAATTGAAAGGGAGCCAACCTTAGGGTTCCTCACCAGAAAAAAAAAATCACTCAAGGGTTCCTCGAAGAACTCCCATAATGCTAGAGGTTTAATGGAGGCACCGTCAGGGTTCAAAGGTCTTAACGTGGCTCCTGTGGTTTCTGTCAGTGCCGTCTACCTGGTCCGCCACAAGGAGACTCGCCAGCGCTTCGCCATGAAGAAGATCAACCGGCAGAACCTGGTCCTGAGGAACCAGATCCAGCAGGCGTTCGTGGAGCGAGACATCCTCACCTTCGCCGAGAACCCCTTCGTCGTCTCCATGTTCTGCTCCTTCGAGACGCGGCGTCACCTCTGCATGGTGATGGAGTATGTGGAAGGTAACCGAGACTGATGGACGTTTACACTTTAGGCATTTAGCTGACAGTCTTATCCAGAGCAGCTTACGGTGAGTGCAGCAGGAGAATAAGTTTAAATTCCTAGATCATCAACATTAAGGTGATGTTGAACTTTGGTAGTATCTTGAGTTGTGTCTCTTCCTCCATGATAAAACCCCCAAAATCAGTGATTCTGTGATCTGTTGCTCCGGTAGAGCAGACTGGAGAATTGTGTTTTTTTTCTCTCTCCACTCACTGCCATTGTATGGAGGAACAGTCTGAAAATCACTTCTAGCACATAAAGGAACGCCGACAAAGCAGATTCTGACAATATATAAAAAAAACTAGTCATGCTGCTGAATTGTGGTTAAATGAATCACTTTCTTTATGTTTATTAAACCTTTTAAGTTTGAACAAGTGTAACACTGAAATCCAATCGGAGGAAACTGATGGAACGAAGAAAATAATACGTTTACTAATAATTGTAAATAGGCGAAAAAAGGTGGGAGACAGGACTTTGACAAAGCAGATTCTGCCGATATATAAGAAACAAGTCTCTCAACTATAAATTGGCCTTTACAAGCAACCAGTAACGAGGAGTGCAAGGGTCAAAGCCTTGACAATTGATAACAAATATTCCTGTTGCTTGGAAAGTCAGTTGGCCACAAGGAGGCAATGAAAGCCATTAAGGGAAACGGTTAATAAAAATCAGCATCAGCCTGTAGTTTTATGGTTTGGTGTTTTTTCCAGGTGGAGACTGCGCCAACCTGCTGAAGAACATGGGTCCGCTGCCTGTGGAGATGACCAGGCTGTACTTTGCAGAAACGGTCCTGGCCCTCGAGTATCTTCACAACTACGGCATCGTGCACAGGGATCTCAAACCCGACAAGTGAGTACACAAACCGACGCCCACTTCGCTCCTCTTCTAGGGTTTTCCCGCTGGACTGGTACCATTCTGTACCGATACTGGTCTCTCTGTGGGAACGGTGCTGGTTCAGTGCCAGCGAGTCCTGGCCCAGCATCCTTTGGTTTATCGTTGGAAAACTGAGAAGTCGTGGTGCGGTTTGTGTAGGAGAGCAGCATGTAGAAGCTAGTGTTGTCACGATACGCACGTTTTTAATAACAATACTAGGTTTAAAGGTTCCATATTTTACTAAACAGCTTGTAGAGTCACATGGTTTTTAAATAAGGAAACTGCAGCAAAACAGGAGGAGTTTCAGATTTCTCAATTTCTCAACTGTTAGATATAATGACGAAATGCTTTCATATGGAAGGACCTTTAATATCTAAAACAATCGATACTGCTGTGATACCATGTGATGCCAAGAGATGCTTTGCTAAGCCACTTGAACAGCTTTATACAAACTTTTTCACAGGGTTTTGATGTTGGTTGGATGTTTGTCTTTGTCGGCTTTGTAAGAGAAATAGGTCTGTGTTTTGTTCCTGGCACCAGTTTGTCAACCAGTCCAGGTGAACTGGGATCCAGTTCATGACAAGTTGGACGCTGTTGAATGGTTTCTGACGCTCTGTCTATTCCAGTCCTCCTTCTTCTTCTTCTTCTTCTTCTTTTAATTACTCCTATCCACACGTTTACATCCTCTGGAGGTGATGATGAAATGGAATTTTTGCTTGCAGAATTTGGTGAAAGTATCAAACATTTATTAAACAAAAAATTGAATTCAATCTTTTGCCACGGTATTGAAGAAGTACTGAAATTTTGGTTATCATGACAACGCTGTTAGAAACCAACATGTAACCCTACCAGCAGCCTTTGAAACTGGGCCAGTATCACATATATTTTGGGCCTTACTGTGAACAAAACATAATAGAAAACCACTGTACCAGTAATGTGCTCAGCATGGTACACTTATGCAATGAGGGGAAAAAATATTCTGTTGATGATGGAGTTTCAGTCTCACGATGGTCTCCTTCCACCCAACAGTTTGTTGATTACGTCCATGGGCCACATCAAGCTGACCGACTTCGGCCTGTCTAAGATCGGCCTGATGAACATGACCACCAACCTGTACGAGGGCCACATGGAGAAAGACACCAGGGAGTTCATCGACAAGCAGGTGAGACTCGGCTCTGATGTGAGCGACCAGCAAATGAATAAACCAATCAAATGAATGAATGAATAAACCACTAAATGAATGGGTGATAATTTAATATTATTGTTTATCACCTAGAATCATATTATGATGATGTGGTGATCGTGACACACAGTGCTGCTGTTTAAAAATGTCAGTTTTATTTGACATCACACCTAACGTTACCATTCGGTTCAGCAGGATGAACATTCATTTGATCATTTAACATTTAATTAAAGATTTTGCATAAGTGAGTCCTATTGTAATATACTGTATATCAATATTGAATATGGAATATAGTAATAATGGAGAATGCTTACTCTCTTATTCACACGCATGTATTTTTTAAATTATACATGGGGTTTCATTTCAAGGATCTTGAACCAAAGAAAGACAAAGAACGTTATAGCTTTTATTGTGTGTGTGTGTGTGTGTGTGTGTGTGTGTGTGTGTGTGTGTGTGACAGCAGCGATCATGAAAGCAGCCGCTGGTGTAATCCAAATGAATCTGTCCTGGTTGGTTGTTAGGTGTGCGGCACCCCGGAGTACATCGCCCCGGAGGTGATCCTGCGGCAGGGCTACGGCAAGCCGGTGGACTGGTGGGCCATGGGGGTCATCCTGTACGAGTTCCTGGTCGGCTGTGTGCCGTTCTTTGGAGACACACCCGAAGAGCTTTTTGGGCAAGTTGTCAGTGGTAAGTACCAAAAAAAAATATAAAACGATACCTTTTTCTTAGAAAGTGATTGCTAAAAATTACAAATTATTAAAATGAGATTCATGTTTTTCTTTTTTCAAATTTTTTCTTCATCTTTGCTGCTAATTGCCATCTGCTATTGGCTGGTCTTTGGTGCCAGGTGATGTCACCACCTGCTGTACTGTATAGAAGGTGACATCACCTGGTACAAAAGATCAGCCAACAGCAGATGGCATTTTCAGTAACATGCTTTTCACATTTGGATGTTAGAGTTACGCAGATTTTGGTTTGGGGTCAGCAGGTAGAGAGGAAGGTGTGAACTGACAAGTCAAAGTTAAAAGTCCAAAGTAAACTCCACTGAAGCACTGGAAAAAAATAAATTCTGATTTGCCTCGAGTGTGATTGTGGACAAGAAGCTAGTTTTTCATTATTTGGTGTTTGTGTTCATGATCCTCTGACTTTCTGTGATTTGCAGATGACATCATTTGGCCAGACGGAGACGATGCCCTACCTGCCGACGCCCAGGACATGATCACCCGCCTGCTGAGGCAGAGCCCTCTGGACCGGCTGGGAACCGGTACTGATGATAAAAACATGGGGATGTGTCAATAATGCTGTCTGATATCGGCTTGATACCAGACTGAAGTAGGGTGTCAGTAGAAAACATTTTCCCCAATCCTAAAATTTAAAACCACAAGCCACTGGTAGCATGACAGAAATCAAAACAGCGACTTTATCCTCACATAATAATAATATTAATAAACTGTATTTCTAAAGCGCTTACCTAAAAGCAGAGTCTAGAAATAAAATAAATTTGAGAAATAACTAAGTAGGAAATAAAAATTGGAAATGCGTTCAAGAGGAAATGGGTTAAAAAGAAACAAATTAATACATAAAACAAAATGAGAAAAAAACAGCACAAGATTAAGACCCTCACAGTTGAGGGCCGACATAGAAGGATTTCTAGATTTCTGTAATGGAGAAAAAATGTCTCACATCTCATTCTTGTTCAGTGATCCAAAATGATTTCATGAAACTATCTTGCTTATATTTTTAACTCTGAATTAGTACAGGCTGTGAGAGAACAGTAATGGTATGGGTTCTGCCTCTTGACTTTTACTGAACTTTTTAGGTGACTGTTTTAAATCTTGATCCAGTATTTGACCGGATGTGAAACCTCTCTCTCTGTAGGCGGAGCCTCGGAGGTCAAACTGCACCCCTTCTTCCTGGGGCTGGACTGGAACGGACTCCTGCGGCAGAAAGCTGAGTTCATCCCCCAGCTGGAGGCGGAGGACGACACCAGCTACTTCGACAGTACGTCACAGTCTGGATGATGTTTTCATTTTTATTTCCGTCTAACCTTTATTCCTCCAGGTCAGGATATTTAGTTTAACAAGGGAGTTTGGGCCAAGATGGCGGCAGCACATTTAGTTACACAGAGAGACGACATAAACATTTCATACTGTCAGATAAACCCAGAAAAGGTGAGAGGAAGAGAGGGATTGGAGGATGAGAGAAAGAGGACAAACAGTGGCATTCAACTTGGTCAGAGAAATCAAAAAAGGAGGGTTTCCAGTAGATTTCACAGTTAACTTGCAACTGCTTTAAACTAAGAATAACAAGGTCCTTAAGCTTGAAATGTATATAAATTCTGAGAAATGAAAAAAGGAAGCTTAGAAGGCCAGGTAATAATATAAATTGAAGAGTGTGTCCTTGTTATAGACATATATATTTGGGTATTCTACTTAAGTTTTGGTGCCCAGGATAACATTATGAAGAATTTTCTCCTAACGCATGATAGCCACAATTTGCAAAAAGATTATTAACAGATTCAAACAAATGGAAGGATAGTAGGTTAAGTCCTTGATTGATAAATGGATAACATCTTTACAGACTGGGTTTTCTATATTTTGTATAAAAGATCAACTTCAGGTAATGTTTTTTGGATAATGGATAGCGTTTGGGATTAAACCTTTCTCTGATATCCTGAGTGTCGTCTCTTGTCTCTGTCTCCAGCTCGTTCGGAGCGTTACCACCACCTGGCGTCCGACGAGGACGAGGAAACCAACGACGAAGAGTCTTCCCTGGAAATCCGTCAGTTTTCTTCCTGGTCGCATCGCTTCAGCAAGGTGAGAACCACATCTGCTGAGGGACCGGGGCCTGGGGAGAGCCGGGAGACCCAGACCCTCTGTAACACTCCTCTGGTGTTCCTCTGGCCCTTCAGGTGTACAGCAGCACGGAGCATCTGGCCACGCCGTCCAACCTCAGCTTCTCCTCCGACCGCAGCCACAGCGAGGACAAGGAGGAGCGGTGGGAGGGGGGGCGGCTCAGCCCCTCCCCCGGCCCAGCAGAGGGCAGCGTGGAGCGCAGGCACCCGGGACGCATGGCCAGGTAGACGCAGGAAGAAGACATGTCTTTATTGTTTTATTAGCTTGTTTTATTCTTCTTTAAACTTGTTTTGATTGTGGAGTTCCTGGTTTTACTGTTGTTTTCTTGCTTGTGAAGCACTTTGTAGCTATGTTAATAATGCTTCTTCTTCTAATACTTTTTTGCATAGAAACTGTTACATTATTATTGATCTGTTGTCAATCTGTCTGATGTCTATAATAGTGATGATGTTGATAATTATGATGTTATGCATTAGGGTTCAAGCAGTATGGGTTTTGAAGGCCATGGTAGATATTTTGCATTGAAACTGCTAATATAAACAATGTTTTTTGCCAATATTCACTATCTTAAAATTTGACCATTTTCATAAAAACAAAAACAAATCTAGACTATCGGACACTAAAACTCTCCATTGAAAACTGGGATAATAATAGTGGCTCCAACCACAGCATGCTCATGTAGCTGTGTAGAAGCAGAACACATGTAAGCGTTGTTTGGGTGTGTTGGTGTGACAGTTTGGACAGTCTTGCCTGTCGCTGTGCCGTTCTGACCGGTGTCTCTCCGCCTGCAGCCTTCGCCCGCGGGCGTCGTCCAGCTCCTCCCAGTCGGAGCGCAGCACCAGTCCGCTGGTGATGAGCAGCACCCACAGCCTGGAGACCATGCCCCGCTTCGCCTTCTCCACCGACGACGAAGGTGAAGCCACACGGACTCTTCCTGTTAACACTTAGCTGATGCTCCTGTCCAGAGCGGTTCACCATGAGTGTGTTTACATGCACATGCTGGGAGTAATCTCATGTTATGCATCCCTACACTCCTAACAAACAGGGTTCTATATAGTATCAAAATGGTTTTAGTTAGGGCTGCAACTAACGATTATTTTCATTGTCGATTAATCTGTCGATTATTTTCTCGATTAGTTGTTTGGTCTATAAAATGTCAGAAAATGGTGAAAAATGTCGATCAGTGTTTCCCAAAGCCCAAGATGACGTCCTCAAATGTCTTGTTTTGTCCACAACCCAAAGATATTCACTTTACTGTCATAGAGGAGTAAAGAAACCAGAAAATATTCACATTTAAGAAGCTGGAATCAGAGAATTTTGACTTATTTTTCTTAAAAAATTACTCAAACCGATTAATCGATTATCAAAATAGTTGGCGATTAATTTAATAGTTGACAACTAATTGATTAATCGTTGCAGCTCTAGTTTTAGCAGGCTTGTACGATTGCAGAACGATTGCTTTGAAGAACCTTTAAGAATGGATGAAATTGGATGAAATTCCAATTCAGCAGTATTAAAAGAATTAAAAAAGACTTAATAAGAACCACTCTGGGTTCTTTATTCATGTTTTTTTGTGATCAGTTGTATTTATTAATCTCATTCAAATCAAATCAGGCATTTTTTAACATCGGACATGATAGAGATCAATATATAATCCCCCAATTCCCGTTCCTCCCACTGGTTTGCCAGTTTTTAATATTTTTTTTAAATATTTTAACACAGCAGAGGGACTTTGAGTCATTTCGGTTCTATATAAAACCACTTACCTAACTAACAAACCCTTGAAGAGCCCTTTTTCTGATCTGTCTAGTCTTAATGAATACTTGAAAAATGTTTTGTCTACCACACTTTATTGACTTTTTGTTCACCTGTACCCTGTGTTCAGCTGAGGTGGTTGTGTCCAACCTGCGGAGGATCAGGATTCGCAGCAACAGCACCGGAGCCAAACACTCGTCCCCCAAAGACCCCGGCGGGCCGCGGCGCTTCGGCAACCAGCTGGAGACTCCGGACAGGCAGAGGCTTCCCTGCGGGGGGAAGGTTCCCAAGTCCGCCTCCGTCTCAGCGCTGTCCCTCATCATCACCACCGGTAGGTCGTCATCATCATCACCGCCTCACCGCTCAGCAGGAGGCTTACACTGCATTTATTATTTATTACTTATTACCTTCTATACAGTACAACAGGCGGTGACATCACCTGGCACAAAGACCAGCCAATAGCAGATGGCCAGTTCAGTACCCTACTTTTCACCATTAGGTGTCAGGCTTCGCCACAAATTTGGGTTTGGGGTTCAGTTGCTCTTTAAACTTGTATTATGAGCCGATAACATCTACCCATCTATAATTTTTACTGAACCATTTTTACATTGGGCATAAAACAATTGGAATATATCATTCTTATTAGAAAGTTCAAACATCTTTTTATGTCGCTTTGCTTTGATTTCTTAACTGTAATATTTGAGTATTGGCCGCCCATGATTTTGGTAGCAAATGATAGAAAACACTAAGAAAATAAAAACAATAAAAATGGGTAAATGAGACATAAGCAGGGATGTAGAGGAGGTCAACTCACCTTAACTCAATTTACCTTTTTTTTTATTCATGGAACAGAGTTTACCGTCATTTTTGGGCTGCCATAAATCTTCATTAAATAAATTCATAGCACATAAGTAGCATCAAACAGATATGTTACATGAAGATTGGCTCTTTTAAGGGAAAAAACAAATAAATACTTTCATGAAAAATGTTATTGATTTTGTTTATATTGGTGTTTTTTTTCTTTTACGCTGATCACCATCCGAATCTCAGAGGTTACTCATCTTTTTATTTAGCACTAAATCACTGAGTTGTTAGAATAAGTTGTAAGAAACAGTGAATATGTGTTGGCTGACCTGGGCTAAGCCTTAGTGACAGATAACTGTTCACAAGATGTCCCGTCTCAGGCTCATGTCTGTTTGCTCTGTTATTTCTGTAACTGGACACTATTTAGGTCACAGGGCTGCCACAGAGAGACTGATTACTACTAATTGATCAGATCGACTCCTGTCTGTTTGTGCTCTGGTATCAATACCACAAACGACATATTCAGACGGATGTGTTTGTGTGTTTGTTTCAGACGACGCGCCCGGCGGCCTGCAGCCCAGTCCCATCTCCCCCCGCTCGCTGTCCTCTAACCCCTCGTCCCGGGACTCCTCCCCCAGCCGGGACCTGTCGCTCAGCCTCGGCAGCCTCAGGCCGCCCATCGTCGTCCACACCTCCGGGAAGAAGTTCGGCTTCACGCTGCAGGCCATCCGGGTCTACATGGGCGACAGCGACGTCTACACCGTGCATCACATGGTGTCGGTGAGTGCCGTCCGACGCTCCGATCTGCCCCGCTAAGACAAACGGCAGAAACTACTGTTTGGGTGTTTCAAATGTCAAAGGTCACGACAAGTTTGGATTTCATATCAACTGAAAGTAACCTGCTAGGAAATAAATGATGCAGCATCCAGCAGGGCGTTTTGTAGATGTAAATTTGAGGTCATTTTTCTCATTTGTATTATTTACGCAGTTACTGCTCTTTGGTTTTGTGGGTCAGTGTTTTGTGAGGTAATTTGTCAGTTGATCTGAAATTCCTGTATCATTTTGGACAAGTTGATATTTGTATAAAGCAAAGTTTCCAGCTTTGATATGTTTTTGGGGGCTGATATTACAGGGCTTCATTCATTTTGGAAAAGTTTTGAAATTCATCAGTCAGTATTTCAGAACAACAAAACAAAAATGCCTCTATGCTTAAAGTGACAGTCTGCAACATTTTCATGAAAATTAATGTCCATTTTGCTACTCACTGATTGATATAACAGAAACCCCATAGCAATAAGCACTTAGCACTAAAGATGTCACAGATTACACCTTTAAAAACACTTTTTTGTGAGCAAAGGTCTTGAGATGACTCACCCATAATGAGCTTTACTTTGACATCAAACAGCAAGGAGGTGTCAGTTTTATTAAAAGCTGGATATGTAATTTTCAAATGAAACCCTTATCATGTCCCTGCTGTGACAGAGCGTGGAGGAGGGCAGCCCGGCCCAGGAGGCGGGGCTCCGGGCCGGTGACCTCATCACCCACGTGAACGGGGAGTCGGTCCAAGGCCTGGTTCACCCCGAGATGATAGAGCTGCTGCTGAAGGTACGACTCACCTCACTCCTGCTGTTCCTTATTAAGGCAGCGAGGCACAGAGCAGCTGACGGGCAACAGTTACCTCAGCATTACATAAATAACATCAAAAAACCTGCTGTGACTCCTACTGCTGTCCTGTGTTATAGCAGTGATGCCCAGGGCAACTTTATGGACAGCTTATTGGGTTTTAGGGCTGCAACTAACGATTATTTTCATTATCGATTAATCTATTGATTCTTTTTTTAAATCATCGATTAATCATTTAGTCTATAAAATGTCAAAAAATAATGACAAATGCTGCAACTTTGCTTACTTAGTCTGACCAGCAGCCAAAAAACCATAAAGTATTCATGTTATGATATCAAACAGAGAAAAGCAGCAAATCTTGTGAAGCTGCAACCAGCAAATGTTTGATATTTTTACTTGATAAATGACTGAAGCTTTTAATCGATTATCAAAATTATAATTGATTCGTTTTTTGTTTCAGTACTATTGGGTTTAGTTGTCATTTAGTTTCTTAGAGCATTTTTGTTGTTTTTTTCTGTTGAGGTGAGGTGTTTTGTTGAGGTGTTTTACCTCAATCTGTATTTTTATCATGCTTTATATGCAGATAAATAAACTATAACCTCTATATGCTGATGGGCAACATCACCTAGGAACGTACTTCACTGTTTTTGTACTGATTACACAGAAACCTGTTGCTGTAAGGAAACAGAAATTGATTCTTGACCCTGGATCTTATGTTGGAAATGTGAAACATTGACCCTAAAAGTTGCCCAGTGTATCTCTGCCTTCAGAGCCTTATTCAAGCTCAGTGTCACAACAGAGAGTGTCTTTTGAAGGAACTAATCGCTCTTTGATTTTTCTGAACTGCGTAGAGCGGCAACAAGGTGGCGCTGCAGACCACGGCGCTTGAGAACACGTCGATCAAAGTCGGTCCGGCTCGAAAGACCAAACACAAAGGCAAGATGGCTCGCCGCAGCAAGAAGAGCAAGAGGAGAGACACTTACGACAGGTGAGAGTTTAGTTTGTTCTCATCGCTGCAGCGTTAGTCATCTCGCTCCGTTAGTCATCTCTGTGTTAGTCATCTTGTGTTTACTCGGTGAGGCTGGTAACCGATGGATGTTGTCAGAAATACCAACCGGCAAAACTCAGTCCTCCGTCTCCCCCTGGTGTCGGTGAGGTATCGCTGCACACTGATTAAAGCAGTCAGAGTCAAGTATGGACATTTTTCATATTATACTGGTGAATATTTTCCTCAAAATGTACGTCAGGCAGGATGCATTAATGATTTTGACCCAGCAATCCACTCTTTGTTATCTGACTACTTACCTATTCCAAATCATAACATAACAAATGTGATTTAGCAGACACTAGGGCTGGCCGATAAGGTTCAAATCATAAGGATTTTTTTCAATATCGATATATATCACAATATGGCTCATCCCATTGAACCGAATAGTAATGTTAGTTATGTTAGTTATCCATTTGTCTGTATATTACTAATTACCTACACATAATACTGATGAACAGAGGCTACACACACAGGGTGAGGGGGGATATATGTATGATTGAAATATGTATTCTGTGTTATGTTAATGAAAATAAAAAACATCCTGATGAATAAACCCCTAACACTGGAGTTGTTGGTGCCGTTGCTCTACCCACTGACCCACACAGCATCACACATGGTGCTCTTCTTCTTCTTCTGCTCCTCCTCCTCCTCCAGGCGGCGCAGCATCCTGAAGAAGCTGTCCAAGCAGAGCACCGTGATGCACAGCAGCCGGAGCTTCTCCTCCGGGCTGCACCACTCCGTCTCCTCCAGCGAGAGTCTCCCGGGCTCGCCGACACACAGCCTGTCCCCCGGCCCGTCCACGCCCTGCCGCAGCCCCGCGCCCGACCACCAGGCCGCCGGTGAGCTGGGCGTGACGCAGCAGATGTGTCGCCGATGAAATGATTAACCATGTCTGTTCAATTCTACAACAAAGACGCACTTTTAGAAATGCAATTGGCTGTTGACAGTTGCCCAAGAGATTGAGGACCTCCAATATGGCCGCCAGAGGATGCGTTACGTCACCTGAAAGCCCTCCATATTCAGCCATTTAGCAAAGTAACTGCTGTTAATTCGACACGTGACTATTAGCCACTGCTAATGCTAGCTTCTACTAGATATGTTAGCTAGTGTGCAAAACAGATGTATTAACAATAAGTTTATGTATAAGTTTAATATGATTAGCTGACCAGATACTATGGTTAACTAGCTAACAAGCTGACATTATCTAAACACAAAATCAATCAGATGGATCAGTGATGAAATGATCAGTTCCCAGTCAAAAACAGACAGAAATGAACCATCTGTTCAAATCTGTTGAGACAACGAAGTGATACGTTTAGCAACAAAATCACCTGTTGCTCAACAGCTGGAGACCTCCAATATGGCCGCCAGAGGGTGTGTTACGTCACCTGAAAGCCCTCTATATCTGACTTGGTTGAAGTGGAGGTTAATATCTAACTTAAAAATTAAGTCTATTTATTTGCATACATAAATAATACAACACAGAAAGAAGAAGAAATGTACAACTTTTGTGCAGGTTAAATAACAAAAAACCTCAAGAGGTGTATAAAATCATCTCACCACAAAAAAAAAAAAAAAAAAAAAAGTCAGTATGACAAGCAAAGGTACAGGGAGCGGGGAGGGCGAGCATGAAACAGTGTCTGCATTGTTTGATTTGGGTTCTGTCATTTTTCTTTCTTTTGATATGTGATTTTCAAAACTGTTTGATCTCTGCCTCCCAGACACCAACTCCCCTCAGAGCACGTCTCCTTGCTCCAGCTCCCCCAGCTCCCCGGCGGCCCACATCCGGCCCAGCTCGCTGCACGGCCTGGGCTCCAAGCTCAGCACCCAGCGCTACACCAAGGTGGGCCGCCGCAAGTCCACCAGCAGCATCCCCCCCTCGCCTCTGGCCTGCACCTCCTCCTCCTCCTCCGCCCAGCCCCTGTCCCCGCAGCGCTCGCCCTCCCCGCTCCCGGGCATCGCCAAAACCCTTCACGCCTACCACGGCAAGACCCTGTCGCCGCCCACCATCGTCAGGCACATGGTCCGCCCCCGCAGCGCCGAGCCGCCCCGGTCCCCGCTGCTCAAGAGGGTGCAGTCGGCCGAGAAGCTGTCCGGCGGGTATCACGCCGACAAGAAGCCCTACGCCCCCCGCAGGCACACGCTGGAAGTGCCGTTTTACGGCGAGGCGGAGCTGCTGGGCGACGGCGAGGCGGAGGGCGCCTGCGGAGGCTCCTACATCGGGGTCGACCACGGCAGGCTGGGCGGCTACATCGGCGGCCAGAGGCTGAGGGACTCCGGGATGGAGCGGTCGGAGCAGCTGGTCGTGATGCGGAAGCTCAACCTGTCGGAGCGCCGCGATTCCTTCAAGAAGCAGGAGGCGGTGCAGGAGGTGAGCTTCGACGAGCCGGAGGAGAAAACCGGTCCCACGGTGACGGTGACCGGCCCGGCCGCCGGAGCCAAACCCCAGCAGCAGCAGCACCGGGCGGCCTGGATCGTCACCCAGCTGCGGTCGAGCGAGGAGGTGGAGCCGGAGGTGCCGGCGGTGCGGAGGTTCACCCTCGTGCCCCAGATCGCCGTGCAGGGCTCGACGGAGAGCGAGGAGCAGGACGAGTGGGAGCCGTGTTCGGACGGAGAGGAGGACACCAGCGAGAAGCCCGAACCCGGGACCGACGCCACTTTGTCTCAGCAGCTACAGGCGGGACGTCCTCTCGCCGAAAACCCCTCCAGCAAGACAGAAACCACTTCCGCCGCTCCTCAGGACGAGGCCGGGCGGAGAGGGGAAAGCCCACAGAAAGGCCAGCCGAGAAAGTGACAGCTCATTTCTTTCTTTCGTGTCTTTCAACGGAAACAAACTTTACTGCTGAAGGAAAACTCGGCGGCCAAAAGTGTTTCAGTCTGAGCCAGAGGAACCGGAGGCCGAAACTCATCATCAGACTTGACTGGGTGTTGGGAGATTTTACTTGAAACTTTTTTTTTTATTGTGAGTGTTTGACTCCAGGCGTTGCAGACTTTCTCGGGTCTTATTTATTACATTTGCAAGCTATGATGAATCAGTAACGGTACAAAGAGGGAAGTTCTCATTGGTCGACTAGCCAAGGCTAAAACATGTTTTGTATTCATAAAATGTGGTTTTACGTCTTTTGACTGGATTTTTCTATAAATGTCTATTTTTTAAATATATTGTCAGGGTACAGACTAGTTTGATAATGATGGGCGTAATTGTCGCAGGACCAAAAGGCACAAAAGTCGTTTTTGGAGACTGAGGTGTTAGTTGATTTTTGTTTTATTTTTATTTTATTTTTCTCAGTGTCAATTTAGAACTGAACAGTGCAGCTTCCAACAGTGTAAAAGTGCTACGAGCTTGATCTTCAGAAAGATAGGAATGACTACTTGTTCACACTGTGAGCAGCTTGGTTGATGTGTTGCTCTATTCTGACAGATTGTGGGCGGGGCCAGAGGCTCTGATCGCATCGATGTAATGATCTGCAGCTACAACGTTTTGAACAGACAAATCATGTATTTATTGCTGCTTTGTTTTTACCTGGCATAACGTTACATCGTTCTGATGAGTTACCATAGCTAACAAGCGCTAATTAGGTAGCATTAATCAGAAATAAACTGAGAACTCAAGAGTTTACGGTCGATCCCAGCGATGGATGCAACTGTTCTCCAAGCATCGTTTTTGAGACTCAGGTCTTTCAGATAAAAGTTGTAGAGGACTGAGAAGTTTTGAATGGCAGGAATCAGCTTCTCGTCCATTTTGCACTCGCCAGGCAGAGCTTACTGTTCATGAAATTAAATCGCATCAGTCGGGGAAACAAGAAAGCACGGAGATCTGATTGGCTGTAGATGGCTGATGATGCTGAAAAGTTCAGTCATGGCCAGCTTTTCTAGGCCGGCAAACATCTGCACAGTTCCCCTGGTCGCTGGCAGCTGTGTAGGAAATGAACAGACTTGCTGTGACTTGTTGGTTGTGTTGCTCGCAGTGTGAACACACAGTAAAAGCTTTGTTATTTCCTCCATGTGGAACCAGTCCGTGCAGGGTGACACATCTCAAACCACGCTGATGCACTACCAGGGTTTGACTTCAGAGTACAACCTGACGGTGTTCTGTATGTGCCATGATATCGTCCTCTAAGCCATATCTTTTAAGATATCGTCAGTTGAAAGCTTTTGTATCGTTTGTAATCTCAACTCTTGTTTACAGTATATCGATAAATGTTATCACTCCACAACTTGACGTCATCTCAAAATGAAACCGGTTGTATTGAAGTCGGGTTTTGAGCTCCGGACGCTGCAGAACACGAAGCGCTCGATGCTCGACTTGACGTGACTCTCGTGTTATTCGGGGCTCCAGAGCTTGTAATTTGTGAAGCTCTGGTCATCGACTGTGTTCTACTTTTTTTTGTTTTTTCCTGCTCACTTTACAGCATCTTTAAACACGGATGCAGCATGGCGGTGTGACTTGCTGTAACTCGTTCTGTTTTCAAAGCATGGATCTTACAGGATAATCGCTGCGCAGCCAAATCGAGGTCAAAGTCTTCTTCGGATACAGGAGGGAGTCGCATAGGAATAGCTTTTTGTTTTGTTTATAACGTTTGGTTATTTATGTTTTTATGCTTCCCTTCCTTACAGCAGGAACACAGTTACAGCTCGTGTGTTGGATCCTCTCGCATATTCTGGAGTGTTTTTTTTCCTGAAACTGTAGCTTTTTGTCTTTGTTCATTCATATGAGCATGTGAGAGACACCATGCCTAAAAATACCTATTCCTACTTAAATTTACTGTGTAGTGATGTTTACATCGGGGGGTAAAAGTGCACTAATGTATTTTGACATGGATTTTTTTAACATGACTAAAGGTGGAAAGGTAAAACAGCGGAGGGACGCCCCTTACATTCAATCCAAACCCAGGGCTTATTTGAACAAATGTTAGTTTTATGTCTTTGTATCGTACAAATATTGATGTATATTTTGATAACGAGGCTGTATTCATAATTCCAAATGCATTATTATTAATATTATTGAAGGACATTATACGCACAGAGAAATGTGTGGTGCCAAGATTGCGGGAAGTGTGATTTGAAGAATATTACACAAAACATCTTTTTTTGGGGGGGATTCAGAACAGTGTTTCAGGCTCCAGTACGGATCGGGACGCGCTTCAGATTTTTCCCCGCTGCAGATCGATTTTGAGGCCGATCGTCCGTCCTGATCGCCCGTGGCTGTCGCACCGGCTTCCTCTGAGCCTTTTTCTTCATATGGTATTTGACATGTTCTGATTTTGTCATTGCAATCCCTCCCAAAAAAAAAAAAATGTCTTCAAATCTCACGACGATGAGCTGCTGATAGTGGAAAGCCAGAATCACTGAAACGGCACGAGAAAAAGGTGGAATCACTGAATGGCTGTTTTATCTTTGCAGTCTGTCAGAATTGTTTACAATGAACAAACATGCTATGTACAAACCCTTTTTATATCCTGTGTCTCTATATGATGAAACTACTCTTTGATACCATGGAAGAAAGCTACACTCGTAGAAATTACATATCTTTTTTTTTTTTGAGGGTTTTTTGTTTAGTTTTTTGGGGGACTTGTCCCTCAGAGCAGCCTGGCAGACTGAACTGTTGTACCTGTGCACGTGTTCTCCTGTCCACTTCCTGTTCAGTGCATGCTGCATGACACAAGCACACAGCTGTAATACTTGATCGCATGGTATACTGGCGCTGTCGCCCTGTACTGTGTTTTCTTGTGCACCAAGTAAAATTTGTATTTTCTCTTTGACTCATCTGAACTCGGACTGCGCTGGTGTTTATTGAGTTTTACAGGCCTGTCGTGTGTGTGGTGTCTGGAAATGTACGGAAAAAGAATTGGGTCATTTCCAGATCTTGATTTAGTTGGGAAATCACACAAAAAGTTTAGAAAAGAAAGGAAAAATGTGTTTGTGCTGTCCTAACATACATATAACTACACATTTCCTTTTGTTTTTAGACCCATGTCATCTTACATATTCTGATATTTGTCACTGTAAAGAATAATCTACATCTATAGAGTGATATTGCAGAGTTAGTAATATATTTATATTTATTCACAAATCATATTCAGTGGGTCACATACAGAGCAACAGTGTGTTTGAGGCAGTTGCCTGTAGAATACTACAGTGGTAGGCAGATAGATAATTTTTATGTGTGTGTCACTCCTCAACGTACAGATCATACAGAGTAAAATGCATTTACAGTAAACACATTACCCCAGTAATGACAGGAATAAAGGGGTTGAGGACCACTTTTTTGCCTGAGACAGGCTAAAAATAAATGCACATAAAAATACTACATACAGAGTAGTTGGTTGTCTATGGCAGCTATCAAACTGAATTGATTGTAATGCAACATTTTGATCAGATTCAATGATACTATGAAGGTATTGTCATTTTAAAAGGATTTTAGACTACACTATATAAAAACAGAGACTATCAAAGAGCTGTGGGCTGTTATATAGGTAAGGCAAGTTTACTTATATACCACATTTTGTACACAAAGGCAATTCAAAGTGCTTTAAGATAAATGTATACAAGACATTAGATAAGAAATACAGGATAAGACAAATAAAAAGTAAATGCATAAAAAGTGAATAAAGATCAAGTTGCATAAGCAGTGTAGATTGACTTTTGAGTCTAGTTTTCTGAGTTCTTCTGAGATCTTCTGGAAGTTTGTTCCAGCTCTGTGTAGCAGAATAACTAATCGCTGCCTCACCAGGCTTAGTTTTGACTCTGGGAATAGTTAGCAGACTGGTCCCAGTTAGCAGACCGGTCCCAGATGACCTGAGGGGTCCAGAGGTTCATATGGGAAGAGTCAGAGTCAGAGATGTATTTTAGTCCAACGACCAACAGGATTTCAAAGTAAATTATTTGACAAACTGGAAGCCAGCTCAGCTTTCAGCATATATACGTGAAGAGTTTCAAAACAGCAGTCAAAAACCTGCAGGTTACTGGCTTTGTAATGCAGAAGTTAAGGAGCGGCGGCTTGCCTCCAGGCCGCCAGGTGGCAGCACCGTGCGGACAGAAACGGGTTTTCCGTCACGGGAGAAGCGCCGTGTCCTTCACAACAGCAAACATGGCTACTGCTACCAGAATCATCCAGAGGCTCCGGAATTTTTTATCAGGGGTAAGCCATGCAACCATGGACAAACTTTAAACTGGAGGCATGAAACTGTGAATGTTATGAGTTTATCTGCTGGTGATAAACGGTCGAATGGCGCTAGTGTAAACGAGCTAACTTAGCTAACATTAGCCTATTAAAGCTAGCCAGTTATGCTAGCTGTTAGTTAACTGTCATGTGAAACGAGAGAGCTGTGTCAGTCAAGTGTTTGGACAAGATTACAGTAACATAGAAATTGGGTAATTAATTAATTAATTGGTGTTTCTTTTCAGCACGACCTGCAAGCCAAGCTTCAGCTGCGTTATGACGAGATAGCAAAGAGGTAAGACGTTATCCACTGCCTGGTTATTAAACTGTAAACTTAGCTTTCCCAAAACGTTATTGTACATGCTAATGTAGTTAGAATCATCTTGTTGGTAGCACATACAGCTCAGTTAATGTTGTGTTTAAATACCTGGTGGCGTCCCGAGTGATATTTACCTCATTCAGATGTGTCTTATTCCTAGTTCACACAGTCCAGACGAGGTTTTAGCACACCTGTTTTGAGGTAGCTTGAATTTGCATCACTTTGCAACTTAACAGGAGTTTCCAGGATAGTTGAATGGCAGCTGAACAACAACAGTTGGTTAGAAGGTATATTTTGTTTTCACTGGTCATGATGTTGCAGAAAATATGTGTGCTGCTGTCCACAGTTGGTTTGACGTATGATTTCTGTAGTACCTACCCTAAAGCTAGACTTGGCTTTAACACACCAGTCTGAATCAGGTTTAGTTGGGAAATGTGTTTTAGCATTAGACATTACTTTTTATGAGTTCCATTGAAAATTTAGTTGACGTTGTAGCTTGCTTGCAAAGCACAATGAATTTGCTGTGGCAAGTCTGCTTTTCTTTGATGTGCCTCATTTGTAAGCTTACTGTTGGCTGATGGGGATCATCTTTGCAGAATCACTCAAAGCAGCAGCATTTTCATCTGCAATGAGCGCTTAGCACCAAAGATGTCAAAAAAACAAAAACAAAGAAGATTACCACTGAAGTTTTGCTGCAAGATAAGACATATCATATAGACTAATTCAGATTTTTCTGGTTTTGTTTTTTTCTGCAGGACCCAGCCAGCACCCAAACTGGCCGTGGGCCCGAGCCACAAGTACGCCGACAACTACTACCACACTAGAGACGGACGCAGAGAGTCAGTCCCAGCCACAGTCATCATGTCTTCACAGAAGGCGCTCACTGCTGGCAGGTAAAAAAACACTCAACAGCAACATCCAACTTTTTAGATGCAGAGTCGAAGCCGGGAGGACGGGGGATGAGGGATGAGACGCAGTTTGGTCAAATGGAACGCACCCCATGTGTCTCAAGAGTAGAGTCAGTCCTTTATCAAAGAGTGCAGTCAGTGGTGATCATCAACATCTGTGCAAAGACTGAACTAACTTTTCAGTCACTAGAGGGAGATGAAAAAGGCATCGATGCCAATGACTACAAACCATGTAGCTCAAACATTTCATAATAAATACTGATGAACTCTGATAAAGGCTCCTTGCTAAGCTGAAACACATCAGCATGCTCTCCAGACTGGGTCTTATTCCACAAAAACCAAAAAAGAAATGAAAGAAACCAGTAAAAAAATGTTTAACTATTCATAGTATTCTGTTCCATCACCACTCAGCTATCTTGGTGGGAAAATAACAGGTGACTGTAATGATTTAACTAGTGTTGAAATGATTATTCGATTAGTTTATTAGTTGATTGACAGAAAATTAATCGATTATAATTTTAATAAACAATAATTTTAGTCATTTATCAAGTAAAAATACCAAACATTTGCTGGTTACAGCTTCACAAAGTCTAAGATTCGCTGCTTTTCTCCACCATAAAATGAATACTTTGGGTTTTTTGGCTGCTGGTCAACAAATAAATAAACAATTTTAAGAATCACTTTGGTCTCTGGGAACTTGTGATGGGTGTTTGTCATTATTTTTGATATTTTATAGACAAAATGGGGAATCGATTCATCAAAAAAAATAATCGCTAGAATAATCGATAATGAAAATAACCGTTAGTTGCAGCCCTAAATTTAACAGGTGATTATTATCAAATGACGGTTACAGCCAATGAGCTGTGTATATAGTAAATGTTACTGGTAGGAAATGCATGTGATGTGATGGGAATATTTTGAATGGGAGTGCTGCTCCTGCCCTTGTTTTTGAGTATAATGGTTAACAGCAATTTTATGTGTGTGTGTGTTTCACTTGAGTATTGGAGTATCTTATTTCTCTGCTCTCTCCCAGCCAAGCTCCTGAAGTCCCGGCGAAGCTTGCGGTGACTCCCGGAGCCGCGTATCAGGAGCTGCCGCTGTCCACCGACCAGCCGTACCTCTGAACAAACCGCTTCACTTCCTCCCCAAAGCTGCAGCAGAGGTCTGACCGCCAGGCTGCAGGGCGTCTGGGTTAAATCCTGTATAAAAGTGTTAATAAAATGTCTTATGTATGAATTTCTTCTTCTACTCATGGTTTTCTTATTCCCCGGTCGTGTTTTGTACCATGTAAAACAGTTGTGAAATGGATTTTGAATGTTAGGTGTCACCTGTACTGATGGATTTGTACATGAAAGAACAGATTGTAGTTTGGAAATACTGGGTGCAAGGTGCATTGTGGGATAGCTGGGAAGACTGAATGACATCAGTACAAGGGGCATTTTCACCTTCTGGCCAAGCTGCAAAGTTAAAAATTATTATTTCTTCAAGAATCAATGACCAGAAGTGTTTTTTGTCAGTCCGTGGTTAAGTCAGGACTTGTTCAGTGAGGTTGGGGATAAAGCAGAGTTGGGTTTATAATAATCTTTTCAGCTTTTTAGAAGACGGTCTGAAGGTCTTCCTGCCTTAAACATCATGCTTTTAATATTCTCTAGTGAAGAAAAACATTACAGAGTGGAGGTTAGGAGAGTGGTGTGTAGTTGCACCTCTGCTCCTGTTGAATGAATGGATGAAACCTTTGTTGCCCCAGAGGGAATTTGTCTTGCACGCGAATGAGCAACATTCAAAATATTAAAGACATTGAGCAACATTTAGCATAGGGACACATCAAGTCACAACAAATAATACATAATCATCCTCATCCTCATCCTCATACTGTATAATAAATGCAATAAGTGCATAAGCAAAACTAGCAATGTATATACTGTAGGTAAATTGTATATAGAGCCTGATTTCTCTCCTCTGTGGCCAAGTCAAAAAAATTACTGATCCTCAAAAATTAAATAACCACAAGTATCTTTTGGTTATTCAGTGTTAACTTAGGTCTTTGTCAGTGAGTGTAAGTTCCACCTTTGCATTTTAACCAGAAACCATTTTCATGGACCTCTCCTATACTTTAGGTTAAACAGGGAGGTATGTTTTATTTTATTGATTTATTTTTTGGGGGTTCAGAGGTTTTTAAGGCGTTAACATCCCATTCATTTTTAGAGAGACATCATTTTTCTCCAGTTATTCTGCTTGTTTGTACCTGATCACATCCTCCAGCAATACTTCAGGTCACAGTTAAACATGAATGTACTTGTTGATTCTTCATCATACATTATTAACACAATCCACTGGATATCACGTGTCTGCTGTGTTACAACTCTAAGGTCCTGCGTCAGTCTAACTAAATATACCCGATAAACAGCTGATTAACAGGTTGACTACAGTCACACCTGGCTGCAGGCTGAACATCACTGCTATCAATTTTAGGACAATTTGTCATGCATATATAATGTCTAATATCTAGTACCAGATAACTTCAGAAAAAGCAATGGCAGCGTATGGTTCATGTTTCAAAGTCACTGTGACCTTTAAAAGCAGGTAAAGTCACACCTGGACGCCATGTGTGCTGCTGTCCAACATGATCTAATGTGTGTGTGTGTGTGTAAAATTAGAAGAAACAACATAATTTACCAGCTGAAATGGGCCCAATAGGCTACTCAACATTAAACATAATCATATTTATTTAAAATATTCAATAATTACAAAAATTCAGACATCAGTGGAAAAGCTAGTTCACTACGATACAAAACAATATGGGAGAAGAGGAAAAATGGCAAAAATCACCTTTTTTTAAAAATTCACCTTCAGTCAGCAAATAACTAATAATTGAATATAGCAGTATTTTTTTTCTTATTTACAAATGTCAGATTTAACGACGTAAATTCAATTTAAAAGACTTTACATTTGGGGGAGAATTTAGTTTTGTGGGTATTAAATGAAGCTATCGAGACAAAAATCTTGTCAAATTCAAAGCGCATCACAGTATGAAATTCGTGTTGGAGCAGCTCGAGCGGCTCGGAGTTGACAGAAACACAGACTCTTGCGTCATATTTCCGCGCCGTGCAGCTGTGGAGGACATCGAGCATGGGACACCTTGGAGGCTTATTTCTGCTCATTCCCTTGCTAGTCTCTCATAATATTTGGGGTAAGACACGCTCTATAAGTAAATCTATTTTTAAACTATATACAGTGAAACTTTGGTGTTATTTGCTGAAGAAGCGCGCGGCAGTTTGCAGACAGTCAGCCCGTTACAGGCTGCCAGCAGTTTGAATGAGATCTAACCGCTTCCACCAGTTAGTTTCATATTTCGACTGTTAATAACTCCTTTTCGATAGTGCTGTATGTCTTATGCACACATATCATGCACGCAAAGCCAGGGTGATTCAATCTGAACCTAATATCGGATTATTTCTTGTTGAAATATCTGCATGAATCTGTCACTAAGGCAACAAATAATAAGAAAGCTGCAAAAAGACATCTGTAGTTCCGGCAAAATGCACTAAAAATGACAGATGAATGAGGAAGACCTACTCTAGAAGGCAGAAGGTGACTCCCATGTGTATTTTATTGTTGAATTATTAGGCTACATCATGGTTTTATGTTTTATAAAATGTTATAAAACGTAGATATACAAGTTTATGGCATGAAAAATGTCAATTGTGAAGCTGTTAAGTGTTTCCAACCAAAAGTATTTCCAAAAGTATTTCCAAAAGTATTTCATATTAAAGTGCAGTGTGTCTCAGTAAAGGAAATAAAAGCCATACTGTAAAACCTCAACTCCCACAGTGCAGTTTGACATGATCTGTATCAATATGGGTGCCAGTTGATTATAATAAGGTGTTTTATTCTCCACATCTCAGTCCAGTGAGTCCACATTTGATCTGGTTTTATCATAATAATGGGGAGCAGAGGTGGAGACTCGAGTCACATGACTTGGACTTGAGTCAGACTTGAATCACAATTGTAATAGCTTCAGACTTGACTTGATGCATGAAGAGAAGACTTGAGACTTGACTTGGGTTCTGGTGACTTGGGACTTGACCCTGACTTGTATTTTGACGACTTGAAAAGGTTTCTAAAGTCTTGACTTGAGATCTTGTGTTTGTGTAAATGACTTAGATTGAAAGTGATGAGATTTGTTCCAGCAGACGACTGAATTTAAATTCTGTTTTCTGAATTTGTATGGAATGATTGAATTTATTGAAGTTGAAACTGATTATAGAAATTAAACTCATGATGCTCTTACCAAGTTTTTATCCTATTAAAACCATATTGCATTGAAAAGTCCAAGATATTTAGTTTTCTTTAAGATATTAAATTGATACTGGACTCTTGATTTGTTCTGACTTGACTTGCTGTTCTACATTTAGACTTGAGACTTGACATTAATGACTTGGACTTGACTTGGTAATCTACATTTAGACTTGAGATTTGACTTGAGACTTGTGCCTCAAGACTTGAGACTGACTTGGGACTCGAGCAAAGTTGACTTGGTCACACCTGTGACGGGGAGCAATGATCAAGCAAGAATTGGCATTTTAAAGATTTTGACATTTTTTGTGTCCAAATCCATTATTTTCCAAGATAAAGTCAAAGAAACGCATGTAACATATCAAATTATTAAACAATATCTGATCAATGAGAAAACCACTTTGATTTTATTGGAATGCAGTTCATGTCTGGGAGGTTTGCTGATCTAAAGACCAAAATTGTCAGGTGCTGCAATCTTCCAAACATACACAAAGAGAGCAAAACTGCAATGAAAAGGTTAATTTTGTCAGTACAATTCTTAGTAAAATAGTTATATGCATCTTAGACACTACAATTGATCATGTGTTTTCGTGTTTGATCATCTTTATGTCCCAAAAATCCAAGTATTCAGTATTTCCCCTAGAATTTTTTTCTCATCAGGGTGGAAAAGCCTCTGAAACAGCTTTTAGAGCATCATGGGACACTAAAACTCTCCACTGAAACCCAGACTGATGAAATTCCTTTAGTGTCAGCAGCTCCATCATATGAGAGGTGGACAACATGACTGATCGATATCTGATATCTAATAAAAGGCCAATATCGTCTCGATATCTCAGTCAAACCCTGCATGTCACACAGATGAGCAGGATGTCACTGTGCAGTTTGTTTGATGCTGACTGAAATGACAAAGAAACTGACAGCTGACCTCATATTAATCAGCTGTTCACCCTCTGGTCTCAGGCGCTGCAGGTCACTCTCTGCCGGCCTGCAGGGACCAGCTGGAGTTCAGGTGCAGCGGTGGGCGGTGTGTCTCCAGGCTCAGGGTGTGTGACGGCCGTCCGGACTGTGACGACGGATCAGATGAACTCGGCTGTTGTGAGTACAGTGTTGTCACCAGAACGTTTTTCCCCTCGTTTTATTTTGCATCACACGCAAACTCTTACTTTTTAGCCACAATCTGTAAAACTGTGGACAAATCCATTAAAGAAGAGTTCTGATTGGTTTATTCAAACTCTTGAGTGTTTCCTCCTTTTAGTTGGTTGGTTTCTCCAGGTGAGAACGATGACCTTTGAACTCTGGTGGCACCAAATAACGGCACCGAGAGTCTCAGTCCTCTAACAAGAGAACTGTGATGTGGTTCGTTAATCCAGCCAGCTACAGGAAACCACCCCCGAAATGCAAGGGATTATGGGTAGAAGGAGACGGATGTTGACATCTAATAGTCAGCAGTTCCTCATGCTTGGAAAGCCGAGCAGAACAAAATGAAGCGAGGGCAAACTGAGAGTCAAGAAGAGGTGAAATTAGATAAGATTAGATGAATTTTATTATCCCCAGGGGGAAATTATCTTTGCGGTAGAGTGCACAGCATACAGACACATCATTAGTAACACAATACACAATAAATACATCACCAACAACGATACCACGCAAAAATAATTCGGTACAAGATATTCAGTAGGCAGGAAATACCATGGATAATCTATTTCATTGTAAGCTGCAAGGCCCAGCAGCAGTCAGCCGGTCTTACAGTATTGTCCAGTTGGTTGAGTGCATGTGTGCTGTGTGTAATTCATGAGTGTGCATTATATAGAGCAATTACAGATGGGATGAAAGAGTTTCTTGACCGGTTGCTTTTAGAGCGGGGGGGGCCTGGAGGCGTCGTCCCGAGGGGAGGAACTGCAGTTCAGGTTCGGGATAGAGAGGGGGTCGTGAGCATGATGGGAGTTTATCGATTTTAGAGAATTTTACTGACAATGTTTTTTACTGACACAGTTTTATATAGCATGTTTTTCTGGGCTACAGTCGTATTTCCAAACCAACAGATCATACAGAACGTTAAAATCCTCTCAATGAAGGATTTGTAAAAAAAAAGTGTTAAAATGGAGCGGTCCGTATCAAACGAAGCCAACTTTCTTAAAAAGTATAGGTGCTGTTGGCTCTTCTTGTGGATGTACGCTGTGTGCTCGTCCCATTTCAATTTGTTGTCAGTGAAGACACCTAAATATTTCTATTCCTCAACAACTTGGATTAGGGCTGGACGATATGGTTGAAATCAATATCATGATAATCATAAGGATTTTTCTCGATATCAATATATATCACGATATGGTTCATGTATGCAAAATCACGTTAAATAATCAAATTAATGTTCATCTCATTGAACCGAATGGTAATGTTAGGTGTGATGTCAAACAAAACTGAAATTTTCAAATAATATTCCTACCATACCTCATTTTATGAGAGTTTTTAAGTAAAATTTGCTTGTCATCATCAATTTAGACAGCAGAAATGTGTGTCACGATATTAAAATATCTTCATATCATCACGATATGATTCCACTGAAAGACGATAAATGATAATATTGAATTATTGTCCAGCCCTAACTTGGATTAATTCACCATTGATGACTGTGGGTTGTGATGATGGGCTTTTACTCCTGAAATCGATGTGCATTTCTTTTGTTTTGTTTGTGTTGAGGATCAGGTGTGAGTCTTTGCACCATTTGAAAAACTCGTCCAGCACGGGCCGGGGCCATGTTGGTCTTCCTCATGAGTTAGAGGCTAACTAACCTCCTCAGTATCTGGGCCGAGGAGCGCTTGGTTTAAGGATTTGTTTCGCCGCCAAAACCTCTAACCTGCAGGACGACAGGTCACCAAAACTCTGTCCAATAAACAAGATACTTTTGAGTCATGTGACTTTTGTTTAGAAGCCCTGTAATTGGTCAGTGTGAACCTAAACAAACCAAATACAAAAATGCAACAGAGTCAACTTTTCCTTTCTGGTTCAGACCAAAGAAAACCAGCTGCAGGTGTGATCGCTCACTAAGGATTGCCTCTGGTTGATGGCTTCAATTGAGCATTTTGTGCTCCATCTAAACCAATCACAGAGCTGTTTGTCTCCTGCTGACGGGACCGTCCTGACCAGATGATTGGTTGGGAGTTTCCCAGTATCTACAGTATCATCATCAGTGTTATTTTGAGGAGCGAGTCGCCGATACAGCAGTGTCAAAGTCTAAAGTCTCTGTGGTTCAGAGCCTCAGTCGTCTAATATTGTTATCTGTTTGCCCTGTTACCTGCAGTTATTGTCATATTTGTCATATTGTATAATGGAGTTTAAACTGATAGAGGGAGTTTGAGGCAGACTGGTGCCTCGGTGCTGCTGGTCTGCTGCTGTAAACTTACTTTTTGTTATTGTTGATTGTAGTTTTGCTCATGTACATTTCTATATGTTGTTTGTCTGCAGCTTTACAAAATATCTGTTGAATTCTGTTGAGACAGCCAAGTCTCAAGATGACATGGACAAAATGAATATCATGATAATCATAAGAATTTATTTCAGTATCAATATATAACGATATCTGCTAATATATGCAAAATTACAAATCTTGAATAATCAGTTTGATGTTCTAAAGTATGACAAAACTCAAATTTCTTATTTACAAATTAATAATATTTGCTACTTTGTTTCAAACCTCATTTTGGGAGAGATTTTAATTTTTGCTTTTTATCGTTCCTTCAGAGAACAGAATTGTGCGTCACGATAACTCGGTATCAGTATTCCATCAAAAGACAATAAATAATAATATCGAATCATTGCCCAGTCGCAGCTGTGTACCTCCAATATGGCCGCCGGAGTGTGTGCAGTCTGATATTTACTGTTATCAGAACAGAAGAGCAGCGTCTCTAACAGAGTCTGTCTTGTTTCCAGCGGGCGCGGCGGCGTGCCGGGGGTTCCGGTGTCAAGATGGCGGCTGTGTGTCCGGCGGCTCGCTGTGCGACGGCGTGCCGGACTGTCTGGACGGCTCGGACGAGGCGCAGGGACGCTGCGGTAAGCCGGGTCACAACCTGCCGCTCTGCCACAGCCTCAGACTCCACTTTATCATCCAGGTGTTTGCTTACAGGACGCCATCTTTACCACGAGGCTTACTGTGCTGTGCAGCCTGGATACACAGTGCATGATAACAACTTCTTACATATTTATTTGGAATTATGTAATTAATTTGTATTTATGTAGTTTTTTTCAGAAGAATGTGGTGCATTGGACTCTTCAGCCCTGGTACACTGATATAAATTATTATTAGTAGTAGTAGTAGTAGAAGTGTAGTTTTATTGTATTTTTGTAGTATTTTTGAACAGTTTTCCAGTGCAATTTAAACAGGTTGAAGTGTCTTACAAAACAGTAAAGCAGTAACTAACAATAAGATCAAATGTACAATAAACTTGCCTGACTTGAATTAAAATTAATGAAAGAGAATAAAACTGCATATATTTTGAATAACCAGCCAAGCCGTCCCACACAAAACCAAAAATCCTGAATTATAATTTTTCCCATCAGCTTTCTCAGAGAACTGTAAAAAAAATGTGTATATAAGAAATCTTGTAGGAGAAGCTCACCTTTAACCTAATTCTTAGATTAGGATTACAAGTATATATTCTCCTACATATAGCTGTATTAATGATTTGACGGGCTGCTGCTCATTTCTGCTCTGTGTTGGAAAATGCCTCTGCAGATTTTCCTCTCCTAATCTAATGTAGGTCACTGGAGACTCTGGTGTTAAATTCCAGAGGGATTTTCTCTACTGCACATGATAATCTGCATGAAGGTTCACAGCGGAAAACCCAGAAGGATAAAGTGCTTTAAAATGATTGGATGTGATCGTTTAAACATATTGCAAAGTGTGAGTCCAGTCTTGCTGGGTCGGAAAACTGGCAGCTTGAGACCTGAAGGTGGTTTTTTTTTTTTGAGTCCTGGCCAGGAAAATCTGAGAGACACTCTGTCCTCCCTCAACCGATGTGCCGATATTCAACATCTTTAATTTTGTGTTCAGTGTTTTCTTCTCATCAGGGTGGAAAAGCCTCTGAAACAGCATTCAGAGCATCATGGGACACTAAAACTCTCCACTGAAACCAGACTGATGAAATTCTTTTAGTGTCAGCAGCTCTTTAAGGCAGAGAGACCCACCACACCTATTCAATGGTAGAGAAACTCTGGGAGACATTACTGCCTTTTTAAATGAAGAATTCATTAACAAAAACATAACTGAAGAATTAAATGAATAAATCAAATGTGATGTCAGTTTTTCCAGTCTGTTTTTCCTCTGTTGTGGTCAGGGAGGAACCTCGTTTATACCATGACTGGCTGATATTTCATATTTAATAACGGGCTACTATCGGCCTAACTGATATATTACCAGATCCAGATGTTCACACCTGCATTGTTATTCTGTTTTTTCTGTATGTTTTGTTTATCTTCCATTTTGTTAATCTCTGTTTCGACACCCATCACACGTCTGATCCCTCTCTCTCTAATGCCTGACACAAAGTTTCCATCACTGAGGTTTCCATGGGAGTTTTTCTTGTTCTCAGTGAGGGTCAAAGGTCAGGTGGTGTTGTTTTCACTTGTTGTGTTCATAATGTGGGCGCTGTGAAGCCCGCTGTGAGACTGTAACTGTGATTCCAGGCTGTACAAATAAACCTGACGCGCCTGTTGGTGTAACCCCCGCTCCACCTGTCTCCTCCCAGGTGTCCTGCGGTGTAAGAAGGACGAGTTCGCCTGCCGCAGCAGACGCTGCGTCTCTCTGCGTTTCCGTTGCGACGGCGCCGACGACTGCGGCGACGGCAGCGACGAGGCTTCCTGTCGGAACTGCACCGCCGGCTCCTTCCTCTGCGGGCCGTCCGCCGCCTGCCTGCCCCGGGACAAGCTGTGCGACGGGCGGCGGGACTGTCCCGACGGGCGGGACGAGGGCGGAGACGCGTGCGCTCCGGCCCCGCCCCCCGCCTGCGTGGCGGCGGAGTTCCGGTGCGGAGACGGACAGTGCGTCCCTCAGGCCTGGAGGTGCGACCGCGCGGCCGACTGCTCCGACGGCAGCGACGAGGACGACTGTGGTGAGTTTCACAGGGGAGAAGTCCACTGATGTGCTACTGCTGCACCTTCCAATGAAAAAGCATTTAAATTGTAATATAGTGATAATAATTAGGGTTACATCGACATATCAGTTTGACAATATTTGCCTTTTATTAAATATCAAGTATCCCTCTGTCATGTCTCTACTTCTGATTGCCTCTGATCTGGTTCCTCTTCACCTCATGAAAACTGCATCCTCATGTATTCCAAATTCATATCAGAATATTCATAACAAAGTGTAACGTGCTTGCGATGTGTTTATCAATATTGAGCATCCCTATGACGTGCCTTGCTGTTGTTTTGCCTGTTGGCCAGCAGAGGGCGGCAGAAAGGCGTCACAGAAAGCTTCCAGCATCCATACACACACACACACACACACACACACGCATCCTTGTTGTTTCAGAGTACGAGCTGGAAAACCTCAGCAGCTGGCAGAGTAATCACTGAGTCATCGGTATTGATCAGCAAACGTATCAATCCCCTACAGATATACAGGCTGTTTCAAGAGGAGTTAGCAATGATGGGGAACAACAGTGTTAGGACAGAAGTCTGAGGCGGCGACCACACTCATCCCTCAGAAAACAGACAGAATTACTGACGGATAGATTTGTGTCTGTTGGTTTGTTTGGAGCGTCAACATGGCGGCGAGGCAGAAGAACAGGAAGCTTTGCTCATAACGGAGCTGCTTAGAAACAAGACTGGGTCAAAACCTAGTATATGGCTGGACCGTGTATGGGTGTGCCACGTGCCACGGCCGACAAACGGCCCGCATTGATCCTCCCGATCCAAGCCCCGTCGCTCTGGTACCCATCGGTGCCGAAAACGCAGTTCGCCGGACACCCGGTGACGCATCGGCGTCGGGACCCCCGCCGAAATCTCGGCCGGATCACCGGGAACAAATCGGCGCCCAGCTATCGGCACCGGCCGGAACCGTGCCCCCGGGAAACTCCGGGAAGCGTCGGCAGGAAGCCCTCGGTGCACCGAAACCTCCATGCTCGTCTGTGTCTCTCTCTCCGCCGACAGAGCAGAGGGCTGTCAGGTGGACTGAGCTCGCGCATATGCATCGAAATAAACGGCGATATGATATAACTGTATAGATTCTACTTTAGCTTCAGTTAGCTCCAGCTTACATGCATGATATTGGTCAGCCTGCTAACTGTGTGGGAGAAACAGGCTCCCATCTCAGCGGAGAAACAAGATGGCGGAGAAAACGAAACTTAAATTTCTGGCTCTGTGATCCTATGATGTGCCACGTGCCACGGCCGACCAATGGTGTAACTTCATCACTCAGTCAGTCAGTCAGTCAGTCAGTCAGTCAGTCAGTCAGTGAGTAACAGACATTTGCGTTTATAGGGCTGGCCCCCTGTTGCCTTCCAGCCAAAAAGAGAAAAGAAGAAACGGACTCTACAATATAAATAAGAAACTGAGCTGGAAATCCTCCAGTCATCCCAACGTTACACCAGACTTTCTCTGTTTTATCTTTGTTTTGGTCGGACCGTCGTCTCTGTGTTCGCCGCTAGTTTCACCAAAACAAACGTAGGAACGCCTCTGATTGGCTGACCGGACGCTGACGAATCCGTCCGTCCAGAAAAAGTTCAACTGAACTTTCTGTCCATCAAAACAGAAGGAAATCTGACAGCCGGAGCGTCATCAGTCCTGTCCGGACAACAGACAGCTCCCATTGAAAATGAACTGAATTGAACACAGATGGACAGACACAGCGGAGCAGTGTGTAGAAGTGTAACTTGTGGTTTTAAAGCTGAAATCCGGGATATCGCCGATTTCCCTGCTTTGTCTCACCTCTGCTGTACTTGAAAGGTATTTGAAATGATGTTCAGACTACAACCAAACAACTACATGAGTATTATCAGAGATTATCTTGCCTGAACAGATTCAGAAGATTCGCTGCTCCCTGTCTCTTCCATCGTTCCTTCAGAAATGGGTGATGACTCGCGCCCCCTACACACAAACAAGCTGTAAAATGGCTAAAATCCTACTTTATGTGATTCTGCAGCATCTGTCTTTTTTCAAGGTTCTGGTACGAGCTGAGCACAAATATTCCCAAATTCCATTATTCACATGACGGCTTGTTTCTCAATTTTATATCTAGATTTTATTTCAACCTATAGCTTCAGTAGCAGTGTGGCTAAACAGCGCTGATTAGCCATGTCAGGTGAATCAGTTTCAACACACGTCACTCATAGGATAAGAAAATAAAGTTTACAGTTAAAAAAAAAAAAAGGTATCTATCAAATTAATTTGGCAAATTTCTATCTTCTATGGACAGACTCCTTATAGAAATGAGATAATATAGACTGATAACGGCTTCAAATTGAGATGGTTTGTGATTTTGTGAAATCCCGTATTGACCGCTATTCATTTTGTACTTCCTTCTCTGGCCGTTCTGAGAGCGGTGACTCTTCCATTCAGGGAAGATAATCTTTTAATAATCTGTCAATAATCAATTATATTATCAGAGAAGGTGCAGCAGCTGGTGTGGCTCAGCAGTAAACCGTTCCCACCTCATTTGACTTTCAATGATTGTAACTTTTGGTGTAAATACTGAGACTTGACAGTAACTTTCAGTAGTGATCTATACAGAGCATCTCCAACTGGTAATACTGCCAGCTGGTGTTGTGTAACCTGACACAGTCCAGACGGATAAAATAACTATTTATTACTAGAAAAAAGTCCCAGATTCCAGCTTTAATCTATAATTAAATTGAATGTTGAATTATTTTGTTTAAAATGACTAAATAAGTTAAAAATGATTAAAAAGATACAGCTTAACATAAGATAAGATAAGATAAGATAAGGTAAGAAGTTCAGGTGCCACAGCAGCAACTGGTGGAACAGTGCCAAGCAAATCAGGTACAGGAAGCTAATAAAAGAAAAGTATTAAAGTAAATAAAAGTAAAAGTAATGTAAATAATATAAAACTATAGAGACGGTGCAAATAAAAGCAAATAATAAATGCAGATTCGGATAAGTCCATAGATATATTCCAGAGGTACGTAATATCCGTGCAACATAGTCAAGAGTCAAGCTTTGTTTTTTATAATAATAATAACAATAATAATAGTGGAATTCCTTCTTTTTTGTATTCTGGTCATGTTGTGCTACAGTAACAGTTTCACTTACTGTCCTGACAGTGACAGTGGTCCAGGTGAGACGGACAGCATGCTCCACCTGCACACGTCTGCAAACAAAACACATGTTCACATTCCTCATGCTCCTTTAGCACATAAACAGACACAAAGTCAAGTGTGTTTGATGAAGTACAATCATTGTATCCAGTGTATTTGCTCAGGGCGGAGGCATAGTTAAAACTAGTGACTAAAAAAATAAAAGAAACATCAGGATCTGTGTATCTGAATCAGATTTAGGGGCAATGTCACATTATATGAGAAGAAAGGGGTTTTAATAACGCCTTTCCTATGCATATAGTTTTTCAGTAAATTAATGAATAAATGAATAAATCAACATTGGATACTGAATTCTCTCTGTAGCTTTGTAAGCCAGCTTGCTAGCAAACTGGCTCATCTGAAATGTGATGCAAGGGAACATATGATCAACAGTTATTCAGCCTCTTAATGTAGTGATTGTAGTGATTATATTTGTGAGATTACATATCACTTCTGTCATGTGAAAACCTCGTAACTCCAATTTTAGTGATTGTTATGTTTTAACTTCAGTTGAGGGATTGAATACTCTTCTGTAAATTGAGAAAATGATGCGACCTTTGGTTCTTATGAAACCTTTTGAAAACCTCACTGGATAAACTTTAAATGTCGTGGTGGTCAAGATAAAAACATGGCCGCTTTTCCCTGAAAAGTTCACAGTTTGGTGATCCAACATTTTCACCCAAAAGCAACGGGACAGAAACATTGGGGCACACAATATGTCTCCTTTTGCTTACCATCAATGTGTTGTGGAAGTTTTTGACAATTGTGTTATAATCCCTCCTTCTAATAAATCATCTGTGGGGTTTCTGTGTCAACCTGTTCAGGTATGGACACGACTTCCATCAACAGTATTCAGCAATTTACTTTTGTTTTCCCAATTTCTCAATGCTCAATTTATAGCTCACTACAAGGGAGATAAACCCCCAAAACATGCCGACTTCTTTCAGAGAGGCAGGACCGTCCTGAGCATGTACCTGAAGTGTACCTGACTCCACAACTCAATCTGTTCAATATCAAAACATAAAGATCGAATCCAGCAAAGGATTCAATTTATGGGTCAGGCTGTCGGATCAGAACGGATTAAAGGCCCGTCTCTTCACCAATCAGCTCTCTGGAAAAAACTGAGTCACCGTTCCTACAGGATCCTGATGTGAACAAAAACATTTAATTCAGATTAAAGTAACCAGTAATAAAAAGAACTGAACAGGGGGAAACTACTGAATTAACAGTAAGAAGGTTAGACTGTGTTTACAGACCGGTGGAACTGCTTGGCTTTCCCTGCTGGTTTATTATATCAGAGATATAATATTTATTAGGCTACATCAGATATAATACATGTTTGTGGCATTTCCAGGCCATTGGCTTCTAACAAGCAGCAGGTAGCTTACATTAGTTGGCCATAGTTATCAATAGTGAATGAAAGTGAGGCCTACTAATTTTTTCATAGGATTCCGGACAGTGATCAATTTACTCATATTCCATCAGCCAGCCCCGGGCAACATGAGGCCACTTTGTGAACATGAAGTCTTTTCACAGCCTCATTGTGACACAGTATTGTATCAATGAGAAGAATGAACGCTGTGTCTCAATGACAGGCAGCGAAAACAATTGTGTGCTTATTTGATATTTCATTTTCCCCGCTGAGTCATGTTACATTTGGTGCTGTAATGACCTCATTTCCCCACGGGGATCAATTTCATTCTGACCTCATATTAAGTCTGCTGCTCAGGGTGTGTCTGTGTTGCATGTGGCACCTGATATATATGTGTGGCACCTGAATTTCCCCAAGGTGATCAATAAAGTGCTATCTTATCTTATCTTATCTTATCTTATGTGATTGGCTATTTGTTACAAATCCCCGCTTCTGTCATGTGAGTGCGCCCACAGCAGAGCGTCCAGCTTTGTGTGACCGGTTGGACGGATCACAGTGTTGGGTGTAGTGAAGCCGGCTAAATCTCCAGTTTTGGTTATCATGTGGCGCTGTGGCTTCATGTTGCTGCTGGCTGACAGAACCGGGTCCCGGCACAGTCTGCTGCTGCTGCACCCAGTCTGTCCTGAGAAGCTCTCCTGCACCCCACTGTTGTCCTGAGAAGCTCTCCTGCACCCCACTGTTGTCCTGAGAAGCTCTCCTGCACCCCACTCTTGTCCTGAGAAGCTCTCCTGCACCTCACTGTTGTCCTGAGAAGCTCTCCTGCACCCCACTCTTGTCCTGAGAAGCTCTCCTGCACCCCACTCTTGTCCTGAGAAGCTCTCCTGCACCCCACTCTTGTCCTGAGAAGCTCTCCTGCACCCCACTCTTGTCCTGAGAAGCTCTCCTGCACCCCACTCTTGTCCTGAGAAGCTCTCCTGCACCCCACTGTTGTCCTGAGAAGCTCTCCTGCACCCCACTCTTGTCCTGAGAAGCTCTCCTGCACCCCACTGTTGTCCTGAGAAGCTCTCCTGCACCCCACTCTTGTCCTGAGAAGCTCTCCTGCACCTCACTGCTGTCCTGAGAAGCTCTCCTGCACCCCACTGTTGTCCTGAGAAGCTCTCCTGCACCCCACTCTTGTCCTGAGAAGCTCTCCTGCACCCCACTCTTGTCCTGAGAAGCTCTCCTGCACCCCACTCTTGTCCTGAGAAGCTCTCCTGCACCCCACTCTTGTCCTGAGAAGCTCTCCTGCACCCCACTCTTGTCCTGAGAAGCTCTCCTGCACCCCACTGTTGTCCTGAGAAGCTCTCCTGCACCCCACTCTTGTCCTGAGAAGCTCTCCTGCACCCCACTCTTGTCCTGAGAAGCTCTCCTGCACCCCACTCTTGTCCTGAGAAGCTCTCCTGCACCCCACTCTTGTCCTGAGAAGCTCTCCTGCACCCCACTCTTGTCCTGAGAAGCTCTCCTGCACCCCACTGTTGTCCTGAGAAGCTCTCCTGCACCCCACTCTTGTCCTGAGAAGCTCTCCTGCACCCCACTCTTGTCCTGAGAAGCTCTCCTGCACCCCACTCTTGTCCTGAGAAGCTCTCCTGCACCTCACTGCTGTCCTGAGAAGCTCTCCTGCACCCCACTGTTGTCCTGAGAAGCTCTCCTGCACCCCACTCTTGTCCTGAGAAGCTCTCCTGCACCCCACTCTTGTCCTGAGAAGCTCTCCTGCACCCCACTCTTGTCCTGAGAAGCTCTCCTGCACCCCACTCTTGTCCTGAGAAGCTCTCCTGCACCCCACTCTTGTCCTGAGAAGCTCTCCTGCACCCCACTGTTGTCCTGAGAAGCTCTCCTGCACCCCACTGTTGTCCTGAGAAGCTCTCCTGCACCCCACTCTTGTCCTGAGAAGCTCTCCTGCACCCCACTGTTGTCCTGAGAAGCTCTCCTGCACCCCACTGTTGTCCTGAGAAGCTCTCCTGCACCCCACTGTTGTCCTGAGCTGCTGTTAGCTTGAGTCAGTCTTGCCATTCTTTTCTAACCTTTCTCATCAACAAGCTGTTTTTGCTGACTGGATGTTTTTTTTTTGGGTTATGGCACCATTCTTTAAAAACTCTAGTTGATTAATCTCGTGTCTTGCCCATTCAAGATTTTACTGAAACAGTAACTGAACATCTCGACAGTCTGAATGCTTTTTACTTGCATTATTATTATTTATATTGTGACTAGGGCTGTGGCGATCATGAAAATTTGTAATGACGATTACTGTCTCAGAAATAATTGCAATTAACGATTTCGTTGTTTTTCCCTTTGAATCAATAATGAACTGAGCACATAATAAATAGGTCACAATATTAAAAATAAACCATATGCCATGCGTTGAAGTTGTATGTGGCTTTGCAGTGAGATCCGTGTTGCTCACTGGGCTACATTGCAGTGATAATGTCAGACCAAGGGAAAAGAGCATCGGTAAACTGAGACGCAGCAATATTACCGCTGATCTCTGCATCCTAATAACATAATGTACAAAGGAAATAAAACATCATACCATAAAACTTTATCTTTGGAATAAATACATCACAATCAAATCAGTGTGTCCATTTTTATTTCTAAAATCAAACAATATATACAGGGGGAAAAGTAGGCTTAGCCATTCCTTGATTATATATTACAGACGCATCGCCGAAAGCACTTAAGTAACGAACTGAGCAGTTAAATGATAAACGCTAACGAACTGTAAGGTATTTAAAAAACATGACAGGATTCTTCAATCATCGTGAATTTACTGCATGGAATTCTTGGAATGCGTTTTTGCGCACGCGCTCATCTCACATTTCCTCGTATTATATAGTATAAAATAATAGGAAATAACCAGTATGAATGGGATTTGCTTCATGTCAAATATGGATAAAGATATATTGAGCTCAATCCACTAAATCCCTCTTGGAAACCACTTTCACACACACACACACACACACACACACACACTCGTCTCTCCTCTCTCATTCCTCCGACCCACAGACACGCTCTGAAGGATTTCTCTGAAACGCCTCCTTGGCCGAATATTGCGATATTTTCCACGGTATCAAATATCAATCACAACTGTGCAAACTTTTAAACTTATAAACCTATAATCTACTAGTGGTAGGACAGTAAAAAACAAAAATAATCATAGCTGTAGTGCTATGAGTGTGTTCCCTTTTCCACAATCATCCAATTTTCCTGGAAATAGCAGGAATGAGCAAATTACACCAAATGGCCATTTTTCCTCCAATACTTGAATAGTAGTAATAATAATAATAATAATAACCTTTATTTGTATAGCACCTTTCATACACAACATGCAGCTCAAAGTGCTTTACATCAATAAAAGGCAGATAAGAGACAGATAAAAAGATAAAATTCATATAAAAGAACAAGCAAGATGCATTGCATTAAAAGAATCAAATCAAGTAAAATAGAAAGATAAAGGAACACAAAAAATACTCCCACTTTTAGATGCACATTGTGAGTGAACCCATATGTTTTTCTTTAATTTTCTTTTCCCCTGTCCTTCCTGATTCTACTCTTGATCCGATATTTACGTCAGATCTCACTGCCCAAGGCAGACGAGAATCATAGATTCTCCTCTTGGTCAAAAACCTCACCATCCACAGATGGATGTAAGATCAAATTTCAAGGCTATTAATAATAATAACATCATAATAATAATTATTATTAATAGCCTAGATATTTGATGTAATTTCCCCCTGGTAATAATATTGTTTTTACTACATATGTTGTATGGAAGTACAGAAGCTAAATGAATGCTTTCAGTTCGGTGGTGCACACATTTGAAAAATTTAGAGATTCTGTCCAATTCAGATGCTCAAGTGATACTTCATGAGAAGTATCACTTTGCATAATGCCGCTTTATCACCTGCCAATTCATAATGCTTTCAACCACATGTCTTTGGTAAAGAAGCACATCTTATTTACCTAGACAAACATTGCACAGTTCATGAGTCATTTGCATAATGCTGATTTGTAACCCAAACCAAGTAATCTGATGACCCGGCTGTTTGTTCAGTCAATGTAAAGTTAAAGTAAACATTCTGCGTACGTAACAAAAGCATCTTCACATGTGTTCTGGGTGCGTCTCCATGTAAAACTGCTGATGGTGTAATGTTTGCTCTTGCAGATCAGAACGAGTGTCTGGTGAACAACGGCGGCTGCTCCCATCTGTGTGTGGACCAGCCGCTGGGTTTCCTCTGCGACTGTCCCGGCAACATGAGGCTGGTCGGGGACAGCCGGTGTGAAGGTGAGACAGAGCCGGTGTCCAGAATGAACTCTGACTCACCTGCCATGGGCTGGTAAACTAAAAAAAGAAAAATGTTTTTACCGGTAAATGTTTGGATTTACCTTACCAATAAGTACATTTTTTACTGCCCTATAGCACAAAATGACCATAATTAATGTTTGGGGGGAATACCAATGACTAGGGATGTAACCACACATTCAGTTTGATTTGATACACAATACTGGGTTCATAGTTCAACAATATTTTGAACAAAATCTGAATGAAGTCAAGTATGACAAAAAGTCAATTTTTTTTAATCCTTTTTAAAACCCAAAAATGTGCAAACCATAAATAGACTGCAGGTCTGACTACAGGTCTACAGGTTACAGTTACATTTAAATAGATATAAGATATACACTCACTGAGCACTTTATTAGGAACAATAATACCTACTGGGTAGGTATCAGCTTTCAGCTCAGTGTCAACCGGCTGCCAAAGTGACATCCGCCTCCAGGTTGGACGTGTTGCATTCTGGGATGCTTTTCTGCTCACCACAGCTGTAAAGAGGTTATCTGAGTTACTGTTGCCTTTCTGTCAGCTCGTACCAGTCTGGCCATTCTCCTCTGACCTCTCTCATCAACAAGGCTTTTCCGTCCGCAGAACTGCCGCTCACTGGATGTTTTTTGTTTTTTGCACCATTCTGTGTAACCTCTAGAGACTGTTGTGTGTGAAAATCCCAGGAGATCAGCAGTTTCAGAAATACTGAAACCAGCCCATCTGGCACCAACAGCCACGCCACAGTCAAAAAAAAAGTCACTGAGATCACATTTTTTCCCCATTCTGATGTTTGATGTGAACATGAACTGAAGCCGCTGACCTGTATCTGCATGATCTTATGCATTGCACTGCTGCCACGTGATTGGCTGAATGGATAATTGCATGAATAAGCAGGTGTACAGGTGTTCCTAATAAAGTGTTGGGTGAGTGTAGAAATATATTCTGTATAGATATACACAAAACTCTGTCCCGAGTCTGTCAAACCGTCACTCATGCCAGTGCAACTTTGGGATCAACACATTAAACGATTAAACCTCTCAATGCGACTTGAAGATCAATGGATATAGATGATCAAAATAAAGCCAATCAGGAAAGGGAAAGGGGCTTAAATGACATCACCGATCAGCTCTGTCCCGAGTCTGACGAACCATCACTCACGTTGAGATGGGAGATGGGAATTGGACTTCCATGTCATTGAAATACATGTCCCGGCTGTACGAAGGGAAACGTCTGCGAGTCTCTTCTCCATCTGCCTTTTCTTTCATCCAGAAATCGACAGATGCCTGGAGAGTGATGTGTGTGATCAGCTGTGTGTTCACATCAACGGCAGCCTGACCTGCGAATGCCACCGGGGCTACCAGATGAGCCCGAGTACCGGGGAGTGCAAGGCCAAAGGTGAGCGACAAATAATCCTGGCGACCAGCAGCTGACACAGTACAGGTGTAGCAGGGTTTCCCACAGCGCTGTACAGTCACGGCCTTAACGCCTTAAAACAAAACTGCTGCCTTGACTGAAAAATACTGAAACAAGTTTTTTCGATATCGATATATATGACGATATGGCTCACATAAGCGAAATCACGTTAAATAATCAAATTAATGTTCATCATATTGAACCGAATGGTAATTTTTGGTGTGATGTCAAACTAAACTGAAATTCTCACATAATATTCCTACCATACTTCATTTTGTCTGAGTTTCTAAATAAAATTAGCTTGTTCTCATCAGTTCAGACAGCAGAATTGTGCGTCTCGATATCCCAAAATCACCATATCATCACAATATAATCCCACTTAAAGACGATAAACGATAATATTGAATTATTGTCCAGCCCTAATTTGAACTAAAATGAACTAAAATCTGAATTCCATCTGAATTCATTCTTTTTGGGCTCTAGTGAAGTGTTATGGTCTTTAATTCATGGTTACATTTTCAGAGTTTTTAATTTCAATATTAACTCATTAAGCCACGGCTATATTCATAAAAAATTTATAGTATGGACATCGAGAGAACACACAGGACACCAACATGGATAAAAACAACATGATATTAACCAGCTGCTATCCAGTAATCCACTGGACAGGTGCATGTTATAAAGCCTTTGAACTCTAGGAGTAATTCTCAAGAAGTTTCAGAGTGTAAAGTAAGGCCCGTGTATTTATCCCAGAGGACTGGAAGGCTAGAGAAAAAGATTTTCTCAAGGTGTTTGTTCATGCAAAACCTCTTAGTCAACTCACTTGAGCACCGGCCGGTGCTTTGTACTGTTAACCATTAATCACAACTTCTTTCCCCCATAGGAGTTACCGTATTTCCTCTAATAGTGGCCGGTAGTCAATTAAAAGCTGGGTCTCCGATAATGGCCGGGGCCGTGGTTGACACGAACAAATAAAGGCCGGTCTCAAATACAGGCTGGGGAAAAAAACAAAGGAAAAAACAACGGTGGATACCGGTAAACTCCTGCTGCCTGTTATATAATGTAACTGTAGTTTGTAGTAACGTACAAGTGCCACAAGACGGCTCGGCCGGCGGAAGTCTCTGGAGCATGCCGTCGTCGATTACCGTAATTATCGTAATGCATTGCAGTAACAAAAAACGGCTACCTAACGTACCCCAACAGAAGCAGATCAGAAAACAAGGAGGCTTCGTACTAAAATATGAGCAAATATACTTATCAAACAGAGGGAATTAGAAATAAAGGCCTGTCTCTAATATAAGCCTGCTTCCAATAAAGGCCTGGTACCCTCTGCAGTTGAGGTAAATAAAGGCCCGGGCCAATATTAGAGGAAATACGGTATATGATATGTGTGGAATGATGGATACCGGACCCAGTGACATCTCGGTTATATGTGTTTTCCAGGAGATTTGGCCCAGCTGGTTTTCAGCAGTTCTGAAGGCATGCGATGGATCAGCATCACTGGTGCTGAGTACAGGGAGCTGGCCACACATGTGCCAGGACCAGGGCCCATGGCTGCCTTCGCTCCCAACCGCACACTCTACTTTGCCCAGAAAGGACAAGGCTCTATATTTAGGTAAAAGAATAGAGTTGGGACTGTAGCAGCTGATTCCATTAGACACCTCTTTTTTATATACCAAAGCCAAATGGATGCCATTTGTGGCTCCTGCTCTAGGTTAAAGCTGCATTAGGCAACTTTTTCACATTAGCGACTCCAAATGGCAATGAGAGGTAAATGTTTGAAAACGATTTGCATTTCAATACCTAGAAATCCTGTAATGAGACGTCACTGAACTGCACACAGACGTTTACCACCAGTCTGTGATGCTTTATACCAAAGGAAACCAAAGAGATGAGAGAGGAAAAGATCTAACGTTGGAGAGTCCAGCTTTCTCTGGACGCAGCGCTGCTCACTGCTCACTGTTTAGGATACAGCTTGGATTTCACGCTTAGGATTTCCCACCAGTGACCACACCCAACATCAGAATCTCATTTCGGCAAATAGGACGAATCTATTGTCTCTTAATTAGAGGGAATGGGACGCTCTTCTCTACTGCAGCCCCATTTCATGATTTACGCTAATAAGACAGGAGCATTTTTACATAAAATTCTTCTGCTTACTGCAGCTTTAGCTTATTTGAACTGTTGAAAAAGAGAGAAGAAATGAAATGCAAACTGGCAGGTGAGACAAAAAACCCAGAGAGTGCTTATAAAAATTTCTCACCCCAAAAAAGAAAGAGTAAAAAAACTCAAAATGACGACCAGTAACACAAATGACACTAAAACTCGGCAAGATGTTCGGACTCAATAGGAGTTATGCAAAGACTGATGATCAAAGACAGATCCCATCATGTTGCAGACTTTCCAAACAGTGCCATCAACAGTACGCATGTGACTGTATTCCACAAACAGTCAATTTATAAGTGATTCAGACATGACAAAGTGTTTTTTGCAAAGTTTCATTGCGATGAGCAGTGCAGCTGAAGAGTCATTAAGAAACTTAGAAAAAATACTTCTGTTTCTTATATGCAAACATGCAGAAAAGCCTTAATCATTTCAGTTTTTGTGAAGTATATTTTATGTTTTTGTCCCCAAGGGCATGTTGCCAATTCAGTCTTTGTGTGCCGTCGTCCAAACCAAAACTGAATTGAAGGCCTACAGAATTTAAAGGCAGTGCCTCAGTAGAAAATAGCATGGCCCAATTTTTCCATCATGCTGTCTTTTTGAACGTCTTGACAAAGGTCAGAGGACCGAAACTGTTTACGGGACTAAGTTTGTTTTTTCTGACCAATTTTCCATCACAAAAATGGGACGGACAAAACAAACCAACGTTTTGAAAAAGCCGGTGTGCAAGAGAAGGCGTTCCCCAGATCCTCAGTGTGCACGGCGAATAGGCCGAGTCAGAATAGCTGAACTCCGCCAGACAATAGCTGTTGCTAACTTTTTTGTTTTACCTCAGACCCGGTAGTACAGTCCTTCGAGATCCGCCTGGCCTAATTACAAGAAGTTCTTTGTTGACATGGTCATGATGTTGAAGGCTAAGTCAATTTAATGAGGACTTTGAGGGAAGGAGGATAGGCTCCTTGTTTCTGGTGTTTTCTGTGTATTTTAAAACCACAGGAGGAGGACTTTGCTCCATCTCTTTGAACTGCCTATTATACTGTCTACTGTATTTGCAGTCGCACCCCTCTGGAAAACTTGTTTGTCTAGTTAAGAAGTTCTCACCAACCTGTAATTTAAATATGAAGAACTTTGATGGTCAGGGGCTAGTCACTAAGAGGGAGGCTGTGTGTGTGTATGTGTGTGTAAGTGCATTTCATCTGTGAAGTGCTGCCTATAAGAATATAATAGGTGACATAAAGTTAAAACACTATGCATGTGAAAATAACTGAAAAATGTTTAGGACAGTAGCTCCCAATGTGGGGTCCTTCAGGGGTTCCCAGGGTCCCACAGAGAAATGAGGAATAATTTAATTTCACTGTTATTGCATTTGAAGGTAGACCAGTGAGAAGAGAGGATAGATCTGTACCAAATCCGGTCTTCCAATTAAAACCTCCTGAGATAGGGGTCTCTGGACAAAATCGTAAGAATGGGGGTTCAGGATTATCTATTTGGAGGGCACCGACATGAAAAAGTATGGGAAGCTCTGGTTCAGAGTAGTTGCACTCAAACACTTAGGGAACTTCAGTATCACTATGTGTGAGCAATAGAAGCTTTCCACAATTACAAAAGAAGACAGTTTACACACTGGTGGTTATAACTTCAATAGAGATAAGAATTTGACCATGGGGTTTATATTTACTCATGTCAAGTTTATTTCTTTGTGTGGTTTTATGTATGTGTGTGCATGTGTGCGTGCAACGCCATGGTCACCGACTCTGCAAACAGAATTTCTCTACAGGGACAAATAAAACGAGCTTGAAAGCACATTCAACCTGTGGGTTTGTGCTTTACAGGGAACAAAGGACTTACAAATACAAATGTAGAAGTTATGGGAGGCCTGTTGCCACCCACTGCTATAGACAATGTTTAGTTAATGGTATGTTAAGGTTGTCTGTAATCGACCTTTCCCAGTAACTTGACACCTCATTCATTGACTATAAAGACAGTTATTATCAACTATTAATTTGTGCAGTGATGGAACACAGAACCACAGTGTTAAAAACACAATGATTAAATACTGAAAGAAAAAATACACACAAAGGAGAAAAATAGTATAACAAAAGCAAAAGTAAGGGAAATAAAAATGGTGCAGAACATGAAACCATAGAGGAAGAGAGAGTGTGGTTTTGAGTTACAGGTTGTGTATTCAAAGAGAAAATGAGGAAGAGAAAAAATGTCTTACTGTGGGAAAGCAGTTTGAGTTGTCAGACAGACCCGAAAGCTATATTTTAAACTTGTAATTAATCTAATTTAACCCTTCCATGTGCTGCTGTCTACCAAGAATTAACCCCGCCAAAATACTAAAGATGCAGGCCTATCTCTAGCAATGAATTAAATGACAAATTCAAATGTTTTATCATATGAATGAATCAAGACAAAAGCGTGGCTCTGTATTTGACCACACATGGCCCTGTGTAGCTCAGTAAGTAGAGCCCTGAAACGAACACTACCAGGGTCAGAGGTTCCTTTCCCAGTGCAGCTCAAAGGGTAGAGCAAGGCTAGCCTGGTTCCAGACTCCTGAATCGCGTCCCGCCCGATTCAGAGTCTGGCCTTTCCCTCGTCAGCGGCTTGTTCTCACTCTGAGAAACAATCGAGCCAATCAGCGCCTTTGTGGGCGGGACTAAAGTTTGAACCGTTCATGCAACGGATTTCATTGGTGTTTCGGCAGAATAGATTTGTTGAAATCACCCCCCCAAACAATATTTTTGTCAAAATCGACCAACATTCTTGGTGCAGTTGGTAAATGGCTGCTAACCATGGATGTAGAGGCTAACTGGCTGCAGCATCATGTGACTGAAGTAACGCCAGAGCGGCCGGATACGTCGGTCACTAGTGATTGGTTCAGATACGTCAGTCACTAGTGATTGGTTCAGAAACGTCGGCCACTAGTGATTGGTTCAGATACGTCGGTCACTAGTGATTAGTTCAGATACGTCGGTCACTAGTGATTGGTTCAGATACGTCGGTCACTAGTGATTAGTTCAGATACGTCGGTCACTAGTGATTGGTTCAGATACGTCGGTCACTAGTGATTAGTTCAGATAGGTCGGTCACTAGTGATTGGTTCAGATACGTCGGTCACTAGTGATTAGTTCAGATACGTCGGTCACTAGTGATTGGTTCAGATACGTCAGTCACTAGTGATTGGTTCGGGGGAAATCAACCCCCCCACACAGAAAATGGCTAACATGGAGGCAATCTCGGGCTGAATAATGAAGTGGCAACAAAATGGCCATTCAGTCTGAATATCAGGCTATAGCAAGGCACTAACATTGCCAGACGTAGGATTTTGATGAATAAAAAGTGTCTGTCAAAAGGCATATGTTATGTACAGTATTTTAAACCCTTTCACCCCTGGATGTTCCCCAGGGTCTCCATGGATGGGAAGCCCCAGGAGCCCGTGTTGGTGCTGAAAGGTCAAGGTTCAGTGACGGGCCTGGCAGTGGACTGGATCCACCAGCTCCTCTTCTGGACCGATATGAAGAACGGTTCCGTTAACGTGGGCCTGCTGGGCGGCTCGGCACAGCGGCCGCTCATCAGAGGGCTGGACAAGCCTACCGCCGTGGCTGTGGAGCCTCTCCTGGGGTAGGTGGGATCAGGGATGGGATTTATGCCTCTAGGTAATGGTGTTATCTAGAGTGACTTATAACGAACACACAGATGGGGGTTCAGTATCTTGCTCAAGGCATTTCAGCAGGACTTGTGGCTGTTGATAGATACATTATCTGTTGCAGGGATCAATCTTATGACCCTCAGGTTACTGATGGTCTCTCTAACTATAAGGACCCTGCCGCCAAGGCCTCGTCCAACAGACTAGTGTTTTGTTCAGTGGCTTGTTCCCAGGTTTTCATGATCAATTCCCATGCACATGCCCTTAAATTATTATACTCTCAGAAGGTTGATCAGGAAAGCTAATTGTTTTAATATGAATAAGTGGTTGGAGGATTTTCTGAACCTTTTAAGCGTGGAAAAGGCGGCATCCTCTCTCCTATCTTTGGATCGGGGAGGGAATGGCTTATGGAACATAATAAGGTAATTTCTGGACTCACAACATTTTGCACTTCTCCCTTTGTAACCCAACAAGTCTTTTTTTGGTTGCTTTTTGTCCTGCTTTTGCAAAAATGTAATGGGCGGGGGAATGGAAGAAAGGGGAAGGAAAAAAGAAGGAGGAAAAAAAAGGGAAAGAAGGGGAAACCTACACTCACTGAGCACTTTATTAGAAACACGGTGTTCCTAATAAAGTGCTCAGTACTATTAATGGGTAGGTATCAGCTAGCAAAGTGACATCCGCCTCCAGGTTTGATGTGTTGCATTCTGGGATGCTTTTCTGCTCACCACAGCTGTAAAGAGGTTATCTGAGTTACTGAAGCCTTTCTGTCAGCTCGTACCAGTCTGGCCGTTCTCCTCTGACCTCTCTCATCAACAAGGCATTTCCGTCCACAGAACCGCCGCTCACTGGATGTTTTTGGTTTTTCGCACCATTCTGTGTAACCTCCAGAGACTGTTGTGTGTGAAAATCCCAGGAGATCAGCAGTTTCTCAGAAATACTGAAACCAGCCCATCTGGCACCAACAACCATGTCACGGTCAAAGTCACTGAGATCACATTTTTTCCCCATTCTGATGCTTGATGTGAACATGAACTGAAGCTGCTGACCTGTCTCTGCATGATCTTATGCATTGCACTGCTGCCACATGATTGGCTGACTGGATAAATGCACGAGTAAGCAGGTGTACAGGTGTTCCTAATAAAGTGCTCAGTGAGTGTATATTCATGTTTTGGAGTAATACAGGTTTTGCTTTTTGGATCATGTGCATGCAGGTGTAACTATGTGCATACTATGTGTGCGGATAGTTACCCTCTCAGTTTAATGTATTGTCTTGTCTCTAGTTGATAATGTAGTGTCATGTTGTCTTTATTGTATGTCTGTTTTGTTGTGTATATATGAAATAAATTAAAAAAATGTAAATAGAAAAATTCCACTGAGCAGCTCCACTGGAACAGTTGGGTATTAAGTGCCTTGTGCCTTAAGACTTCTCAATGGTTCTCAATTTGTCCCAGGCAGGGAGGGCATTCAGATGTTCCCGGCCAGTCCGGGAATTTAAGCGGTGACCTTCCCAGGACCCGTTCCGGTCCACCTCTCTCACCTTGGCCTTTTGCCTTTCCCTACCTTGATTTTTAGGAGCAAGGAGCTGATGTTGAACCTCAGCTGTGTTTTTCACTAATTGCTGTTGTTTTCTCAGGCTGCTCTTCTGGGCAGAGAGTGGCAGCGCCCCAAAAATTGAGAGGGCAAGCTTGGACGGCCAGGACAGGATGGCGCTGGTCACTTCCTCGATACGCAACCCTGTCGCCATCTCTCTGGGTACGTTCTGAAATTCTGCAGGTTTTATGGTAAGTTCTGGAATTCTCTGGAACTGGTAGGTAATTTTTGAAAGTGAAAAATAGAGACATGTCAAAAAATATTTAGAGCAGTACAGAGAGATGAAATCCCTGACTTCTCCATCAAAAGTCATTCTTGTTAATGATTCAGATATGAGGAATCCAAATAAATTGTCAAAATCCACCCACCGATCTCCTCGAACCACACATCAATCCCACTCCAGCATCAGTTCTCCATTTCTGGCAAGTAGTATGAAGCGGTGCCTTGGAATATTGCTTCCTCATACTATTTGATGTATTCTCAGTGAATATGGTGATGGTTATTTTCCCCTTATCAGATTAATGAGTCACTGAATTTGTTTTGTCATCTTACAGTGTGATAATACCAGATTCTAACCACCAGATGGTGCTATTGCTGTTATTCAGTGAAAAAGTGAGAAGAAGAAAAATAAATGTTCTCAATGTTCATTTAAAGCTTTACCTTTTAAATGATCATTTACACATGTAGACTTAAGTAATGTTAGAGAATTTGCCATCCGTAAAATGCAACATTTTGTTGAAAATTGAAAGGAAAACTTCAGTAGCCTCACTAGTCGGGTATTAAAGACTCGTGGTTTGCCACTGTCACTTCCCGCAGGGTTCCCACAGGCCTTGAAAATCCTTGAAAGTTTATGGATGTGAGAAAAATAAAATAAATAAAAGCCTTAAAAGTTTTTGATTTTAAGTACTTTAAGTACTAAAATGTAGCCCCCAAATTCAGCTCTCTGTCCTAGCATCAACTCTTCACATCCTGAGGAAAACCCTGTGATGGGTTTTTCCACTGATTGTCTCAGTGACATTGATGCAGAGACATATCAGCTAACAAAGCAAAAGAACATATTAGCAGACATGGTAGTAATGGCAGCAGCAGTCTGTATTTTATTGGATTTCTTTTATTTATTTTTTTTCCTAGACATGCCTCGTCAGCTGCTGTACTGGGCCGACCAGGAGAAGCGGACTATCTCCAGAGTTAGTCTGGAGGGTCGTCACCGGAAAGCGGTGGTGGAGTCCAACGGCTATCTGGACCGGCCCTTCGGATTGGCCGTATTTGAGGTGCAAATCAACAATCACATTATACCATGTGTGGGTTGGGGATTTGATTTGATTTGATTTTATTAAGGATCCCCATTAGCTGGTGCCATAGCAACCAGCTAGTCTGGGAGGAATCATCATCTTCCGCTTCCTCTGTTCTTTGGAAGCTCGCTATTGCTCAACAACACAGAAGTGCAGCACTTAACAAGGTTCCAGAGTTGTAAAATAAAAGGAACAAAACAAATGCATCAAAACACTGCTATAATAAAAGGAAGACTTGCACTACTGACTCATAACGCCCATAACTCATTCGCGTTGAGTCAGCAAAAATTAGAAACCATATTTGACTCCCAGCTAACAAATTATTATTATTATTACTATTAAAATCAACATTTTTTTTTTTTAAATATTGCCTTACTCCTTACTGCCAATTGTAGTGACATTTTGTGAGGAATTGTAGTGAGATTTTGCTTGCAACGTAACTCATCCTTCAGTTGATTATGAAAATTTGCAGTGAAATGACAATCCTGCTGCGTCCCGGTCTGTTCTGCACCAGGGTTTTGTGTACTGGAGTGAAGAAGTCACCCGCTCCGTCTGCCGTGCGGACAAACACAGCAGCAGCCACTTCCAAGTCTTGCTGAACAGCGTCGCCTCTCCGGGCGGCCTGGTCCTCCTTCACCCCGTTCTTCAACCAAACGGTATGACGGAGCAAAAATGAATAAATAAATAAATGTAATCACCATATTACACATAGTGATTCCAACATATGCCAAATGACTCAATGATTACTTGGCCAAGTGCTGAGGTTTCTGGCTTTTCGGCCAATAAAATCTGGAATAAAATCTCCCCCCAAGACGCTCTGAACGATTTTGAAAAAATATCTAATTGCGATTATTTTGACTGATATTGCAATTGCGATATGATTTGCGATATTAGAGGGAATGATCATTTTTACATCATTATTCTCATTTTCATTGAAAAACGTATTAAAATGATTATGGTGTGATTTTTTCCGGGGATCTGTACCAAACAAAGATGTTTTCTTAAGTCTGTAGAATATGATGTGTAGGCCAGGACATCTCTGCAGCACGACAATATTTAATTTAAAATGGTATTTTGACACACATTTCGCCTTTAACAAATATTGCGCCTCCTGCGATTTGAAAATTGCAGTAGGCCATATTGCGATTTCGATAAAATTTCGATTAATTGTTCAGCTCTACTCCCAACCCCCTGTGAACCTGTGACCTTCCAGTTACAACCCGGACTAATTTCTCCCGACTGACAGCACATTCTGTTGGTCTTTAGGTCCGGCTGTATGCGGAGGCAGCGGGACGGTGTGCCAACATGATTGCATCGTTGACCTGTCGTCTGAGACGCCACAGTTCACCTGCAGCTCTCCAGAAGCAGGACAGAACAGTGATGGTGGTGAGTAATGACGCGTGGAGACAGTAGATGTTTCATTAGGTTAAATAATCTTTCCAGCACCAGGCAAAAATTAAAAGCCGGAGCAAAGTTGTAGTGTTCTGTAGGGTTGGGCCGGTGTGAAAAACAATATGGCTGAGTACTGGCTTACACCGGTAATATCGACTTTGACTAGGGCTGGGTATCGTTTAAAAAATTACGATACCAGTACCAATACCAGTACCCTTAAAGTGATACCGATACCAATAGAGTACTTCATTCGATACCTTTTTTTTAACGTTTTGGTGGCATCTCGGCACGCTGAACTGCCAACTCCGTCACACACACACCGCTCGACTTCACCACAGACTGTATGGGTTGTAGCTGCTGCGGTAGCGGGCCAATCACACGTCGCATTAAATCGAAGAACGCTCGCGGTGATTGGCTGCGAGCAAAACCATACAAATGGTCATTTTTTTCTAGATCTGTGCACAAAAAGTATCGAATGCAGGTATCGTTTGACTGGAGAAGTTTCGATACTACTTGGTACTGGGTTATTTCGGTCGATACCTTAAAGGTATCGAGTACCGATACCCAGCCCTAACTTTGACCCCTGGGTGGCAAGCTGCTCCTGAGCAACAGTGGTTTGTTTTAAAGCTACACGAAGCGATTTTCCGACCACTAGAGGGTGACAGAAACCGTAAACACATTTGTAAACACGCACAGCAAAGCTACTGGGGTATAGAAGGCTGCCCTACATGTCCCACAATGACAAGTGAAGAGGCAGGAAGTTTACTAGCTGAACAAGTTTACTCGCTCGCTTCATCGATTCCGCCATTACCGGAATTTTTTTTCAGGGATGGGAGGTAGAGAGGGGACAAGCTAGTTTTTAAAAAAAGGAAAAACACAGCTGTCCCGCGTGTGTGACTATTTGTTTATATCATTACGTGTCACGGAAATCTCCACATAGCACGCGATAGTTTCAGGATTGGTTACAGGGTCTGAAATCGCTTTAAATGAACAGAAGAACTTGTTTTTTTGTACAGAGAGAAAACCTGGAGCTCCGTTTACAAAAAACGTATTCATCACGCTTTCACGCTTTGTATATTACCAGTACAATAAAATATAATACATTTAGCGTCAGCATCATCATCGTATAATGATGACAAATGCCGGTGCAGTCGTGCAGAAATCAAATCAAATCACACCGCTGAAACCAGAAAGCGCTCAATAATGATGAATTGGATGTTCTTGGATATGCAAATGACCATGATGACCAAATGACCATGCTTTTCTCCATTCCAGAAATTCCATCCAACGCTCACACTGTTTCCGCACCAGCTTTACCCGATCCTGCGTTTGCTGGAATCCTCTCTCTTACCGGTAATAATAATAATAATAATAAACTTTATTTGTATAGCACCTTTCATACAAGAAATGCAGCTCAAAGTGCTTTACAACAGAGAAATTACATGCACCGAGTGCTTCACATAAAACTTGATAATGATAGTGAGAATAAGATAAAGAAGAGAATACATACATAAAATGCATCTTCACATGAAAATAGACATAGGTAGGCATCACTTCCTCTTTTTGCGGTGTTTTTTTTTGATGCAACAAACAAAGTCAGGTTTCACCCACCTAACAGACAAAGCATCTTTCAAATACACACTTCCCTATCATACAAAGTGGGTCAACCCCACTCTAGAGTTGTGCTCAGGAAAAGGGGTAATGCTTTATTTTACAGTGTTGCTATTATGGACCAAGTACTGGCCATTTGCATTTTGTACTGAGAAACTGTAGGATAATAACTATATATTATAAGTAAAAATGAGTCATAAAAGGGAACAACGGAATAATAAGCAGATAAAAATATAGAAATTATCGGGTAACTACAAGGCGTTTATATTTTTTATTATGAAATGGCTCACAGAGAACAATGATTTAAAGTGAACAGTAGCCTATATCTGAGTGCTGTAATGTTACCAACCAAGATCTTAATAACAGGATAACGGAGAGGAACTTCTAACTAGCTCTCCTCTAACTATAAAAGTCATTATGGAATAAGAACATGACAGAAATACCAAGGGTACCAATTACATAAACCTACATTTACCATTTACCTCACCATTTACCAATTATTATACTTTACCTTCCACTTTTGAAGACATCCACAGGTGTTACGGGTTTGGTGGAAGAATAACAAAAGCAGCAACAAAGTTAAAAAAAGAACAGAAACAAAAGCAGACAGAAAATTGTACATGGCTGCATTCACGTAGTTATACCTACACGCTTATACATGCTCATATTTATACAAATAACACAGACACATGGACGCCCCCAAACACCCACATACACACATGCATAGATTCCCTATACACTCTTGATTCCCCGTCCTAAGCGTTGTCCACCCAGAACTCTGGCATCAGCCATTTATTTTAGTGAACTCTTGATTATACAAATCGGAAGTTCCCAGCATAGCGAGTTCGCTGGTTTTGCTCTCGGCATTCTGTGCAACAGCTAATTCCAACCGCAGCATTTCTAAATAGGCAGAAATGTAAATCTAATCTCACTGCCAGCGAATGCGGTGGCTTCCAACAGCCTGCAGTCATTCTTTTGGCAGATGTGTTGCCTGCCAAAAGGAAGCACCTTTATATTAATTGTGATCTCCATAAATGAGGTATTGTTGAGACGCAGAGACTGGCCGTGAGGGATGTTCCTCCCTAAGATGGTAGACAGAATGTCCAACGCTCTCCCCAGAATTAGAAGACCCTCGGACATTCCCACCAATTAAACTGAGGAATGGAAAGTCACCCAGCTGTAAGGAAAAACAGAATTGCAATTGAATTGGAATGACAGGAAACAGAACTGAATCCATGAAATTCCACTTGACTCGCTAAGCATTATAAATCAAACATTATGAATCAGATAAAAGTGTGTGTGTGTGTGTGTGTGTGTACCAGTGTTCCTCAGTGTGCTGCTGGTGGGCGTGGCTCTGTGGTGGTGGAGAGAGGAGTTCATGCCGTCCAGGACTCTCACTCTGCAGAGCTTCTCCCTCAAAGAGTCCCAGGACCCGCTCATCCAGGGGCCACCCATGGGTCCTCACACCTGTTCTGTCAAGGCAAGAAACACACACACACACACACACACATCCAGACTTGTAGACTATAATGTGTAGAGCATGTCATATCGAGGGCTTGGAGCCAAAGGGGCGTAAGTGCGTTATAGTAGATTTTACAGGAGAGCCAAAACAAATTTTGATCAAACTTGGATCAGCTGCCGTTACCACATACTGAGCACAATATTTTAACTTTTTGTGTTATCAGATTGACCATTACCATAAAAACAATACTGCTACAGTTTAAGTTGAATTATATTTGTTAACTTTTTTAAAAAATGGCAAAAGAGTGAAATACGCCTTTTTGGCACAAACATTGTCCCAATACAGCCATGCAGAATATGGGCGTATGTAAGTAAACAATTGTAAAACATTCATTTTAATACAAATCTAGCAATTACACTTCAATCAACACTGAAATATAAAACAAGATCAGAATGAATATCTTTATCTTGAAGTAATGCTCAGCAACTTTCACCAAGGCCTTTAAAACTGTACGCTACATGGAACATATCAAATTGATTGATACATTTATTCTGTTAAAAACTTTTAATAAACCTTTTTAATAAACCTCTACAGACATAGGAAACTACTTTTGATTCTAAACTACTACTTTTTTTTTCTTTTGCTAGTATAATACATGTTTGTATGTGTCCCAGGACGCATCACTTATTGATGTGTCCTGGGACATTCAAAGACCTGTAAAACTCCTCATAACACTGAGGGAGAACTTCAGCTACCAGCAGTCTTACTACCAGAGCTCATCTTGACCAGTTCACACTCCTAACATTATAAAATAACATTTTGAATCTATAGGCCTAAGTATTTCATGGGAATATTAACATATATACATTCATCTAATATTGACCTAGAATATTAATTAGGATATGAATAGGATACTAGAAATGATGTGATCATGCTGCCATGCTAGCATTACTTACGTCAGCATGCATTTTGAGCTGACCTAAGTGCTGTTAGACTCCTCTACCCACAATGCTTGTTCAGTGTCAAAAGTGGGGTTTTGCTAGGTGTCAAAAGGGCGTAAGTGCAGTTACGCCCTTTTGGCAGCAAACAAAACCCTACTTTTACTGTTACGGCTTTCAGTTTTTGTTTAATTAAAACTTATGGGTCATGATTTAAGTTGTGTCCTTTTGGCACTGAAAAGATCTCACTGAGACCTTTCAATTGATATATAATAATACTCATATTTGCCCAAAATCACATTTACGCCCCTTTGGCTCCAAGCCCTTGATATAGCATGATGTTCACACCTAAGAGCATGTGAAATTTGTTTTTTCGCTTCATATAATTGAATGTCAAATCATGTCAGTAATCATTCTATTCATGGTTGTTACACAATGGCAATGGTTGTTAGATGTATATAAAAAAAATGGTATGTAGTAAGTAGCATTTTGTCAAGCTAGATAAATGCTTTTTTCGTTTATTTAATTAACCTTCTTTAACCAGGTTAGAGAATCTTTTTCAAGAGAGACCTGACCAAGAAAGCAGCGTGGAGACACACATAACAGATAAAGACCAACAATATACAACAATGTAGAAAGTCGGAATAAATTTCCTATATAAATGCAAACCCCCACTTGATCAGATTTTGTCACTCGAACCCAAATCTGAGAATATTTGTATTGTCAGATATGATTTTGTCCAGAATCCCATGACTATCTGTATTGTAGGCAGAGAGATAACAGAGAAACTATGATCAAAACACTCTTCTGCATTCTCTAATTGCGTTAACTTCTTGAAATAACAGTGAAGTTCAACAATTCATTAATTTGCCGGGGACCCCCTGGAACCCCCTCAAGGACCCCTGGTGGTCCCTGGACCCCGCGTTGAGAACCACTGACGTACATGACAGATAAATGACAAGACGTGGCTCCCGCATGTCTCCGTATTCCTGACAGCTGACGTAACAGCTGACGCTCGGAGACGGACGGCCTTGTGTCGGGAACGTCAGGAACGTCCCGAAACTGGGTCAACTAACAAGACCAAGTGCTGGATACAGTTCCACAAGTGTGTGTTGTGATGTCTGTCACGCAGCACTAAGGTTCGACTGATAGTAATAATAATAACTTTATTTATATAGCACCTATAAAAACAGAGTTGACAGTCAAAATAAGAGCAGAATACTCAAAATGAATTTAAGAAGCAATGAAACAATAGAAAGGAGGAAGACAGAGGTGGAAAAGAGCAACATTCAAGTAAATAGTGGGATAACCATAAGATGAAAACCAAAATAAACAGTAAGAATAAAATAAAATAAAAGTAAAATAAAATGAAGATTCACTTCAATAATGAAAACTTGTTCAGTACCAGATATCGGTTATGTAATGTTATTATCTGATGGATGTTCCTCCCTGACACAGTGTGTACAACCTGCAAATTTTATTGTCTTTGCACATTTTATTTATTCATTTAATTTTTCAATTATGTGTTTTGTTTTCTAAATGAATTCTTCATTTAAAAGCAGTAGTTTCTCTACCATTGAATAGGTGTGGTGGGTCACTCTGCCTTAAAGAGCTGCTGACACTAAAAGGATTTCATCAGTCTGGTTTCAGTGGAGAGTTTTAGTGTCCCATGATGCTCTGAATGATGTTTCAGAGGCTTTTCCACCCTGATGAGAAGAAAACTCTGAAGGAAACACTGAATACCTGGCACACTGATTGGCCTAAATGGAGTGCTATAATTAAACAGCAACATTTGAAACTTTGATTAAACAAATTAAATCTAGATATTCTTATAAATGACACTCATTGGCTTGATGGGGACTCTACAAAAAGCCATAACTGCCATACCACTGGTCCAATTTTGATTAAACTTGACGCATCTTGTTACCGATTGGCCCGCAGGATGCCTGCATCATTCGAAGGGGACGACATGTTTACTGTTGCCTTGTTTCCTTCCTTGTCCGAAGCGTGTGTCTCAGTTGTCCTCAGACGGCTGCGGCGCCTCCGCAGGTGACCGCGGCTTGACTGGGTGCCAACACGTTAAAAGCTTATGGTACGTGTCGACTAAGCCGTGTGCTCTCCCCCGCCAGGAAACACTGCTTAAGCTGGACTTGGACTGTGAATGAAGAAGTGTGACACAGATGGTCAGCTGACTGTGCCTGAACCCGCCACCCGCCACCCGCCACCCGCCACCCGCCACCGCCACCGCAGGCCCGACAGAGCGCCAAGACCCGCCCGTCACGCTGTCCTAATTCCCTGTTGCTGAGGTTAAAATCACTCGAGGAATAAGTTGAGCTTAAATCCCTGAGTTCAGTTAGGGGAAAGGGCTTGGCATATGGCATAATATTTTCTTTTATATATATATGATTTCCTGATTTTTGCAGGAATACAGTAGGAGGAACATTGTCATCGGCCCTGGTGGCTCCAGACTACTTCTTGGTTGTTGATGATCAGCATCATCCATGTTCACTGTGAAAGCCGTGGCGTATTGGGCAACATTGTCCGAGGATACATCCCGTTTTTCATGCGTTGAACATCACTCCTTGTTGCCCAGATGAACTCATTATAGTATTAGTATGTTTTTCCTCTGTTTCACACTTCAAACCCTGTTGGCAAGCACGTTGCCGTGTCATTTTGCTCAACAAGTTGCCTGTTGTGTCACAGCCTGTTGGTCTCGAAAGGCAATCACTGGAAATTTGATGCATTCAGATTTTTATTTTATTATTTCTTTGCACTTTTATTATGCACTTACTCTACAACTCTTTGAATCTTTGTTTGAGCTAATTCATATTTTGGTTGGACTTTTTTTCCTCCCATGCAACAGAAGTCAAGAGGTTTTTCACTCTGTTTTGTGAACTCAGAAGAAAAACCTGCTTCCACACTCATGTTCTTGGCCTACAGGATCTTTTGAGTTTGATTTGACTAAGACGTTATCAGTAGCTTAGTTGATAGAGCGAGGCACTAACATTACCAGGGTTAGGGGTTTGATTCATGTTAAATATATCTTCGGTCAACAAATGATGTGTGTTACGGTACAGAAGGTGTTTGGAAATCAAATTTTACTTTCTTTTCAGCCGCTGGAAGTTGGAAGGAACGATCTGGTAACTTGACGGTTGAGAGACATTTGAGTTTTGTATTGCAATATAATAATTTGTCTGGAGTGATAGATGGAGAAATGCAATGTCAGCAATTAGACGAAGAGGGTTTCTCTGGTTTCAGATCCGGCATTTAGATGCATTCTGAGCACTGGTGCTACTATGGGAACAAGTGTGTTTTTTTGTTTTTGTGTCTTTGTGTAAAATGCGCCTGGAGGCTGTGTAGCTCTTACTGAGCAGAGGATGGTTGTTGTTTTCAGTGTTAGGACGACTTGCTTTGTCAGAACTGGTTGATTTGCCTTCACTGATGAGCTAAATTCTGCCTTGGTTTTTGATTACTGTTAATGGTTTTGTGTACAAACAGTTTGATTTCAGTGTTTTGTTTTGTTTTGTCTCAAAAAAAAAAGTATAAATATGTTGTACTGCTGAAAATCCATTAGTGCTAATTGAGAGATAATTAGTGTGCTGAAAGAGTTTTGAGTTTATTTATTTTTGAAGAGGGGTTTTATTTATTTTTGGGTAGGATAACGATTATTGCGCCACTGACAGATGGCACCATTCATAAAGCTCTTGAACCTGCACATGGTGTCGTTCAGGAAAATGAATGAAATAAAGTATTCTGTTTTCAAAATACTTGTGTGTGTGTGTGTGTGTGTTCCATTTTCTATAGTTATATGTCCTCTCTTTGTTGCCTTGTAACAGAATAAAACACAGTATGTCACATAAACAGTGACAGATGTACTTCAAATGTATATTAAGTTTGTGTCGTAGAAGTGTGAACAAGTGGAATCCTAAATGTCGACTGAGCAGCGAGTAGAAAAACCAAACATCAGGTGTGGCCGTTACCTGCCAGTTGTTAGTTTTCCTGAAGGAGTCACCTGTTGACTTGCCAGCTTATCTGTTGTTCCATTTTTAATTAAAGTCAAACATCATACTGTGCCATTCTGTTTTCTCAACTGTCACAGGAAGAAAACTAAATTATTTGGAAAAGATCAGATATGACTGATGTAGCCAGTTTTACCGCATGCCAATCAATCAATCAAAACTTTATTCTCCCCAAGGAGACATTTGTTTGGTGAGCAGAGCAGATATCTCACAACAGCCGTCCACATACAAATAATATAAACTGGGTCAAAGACAAGGATAAAGCACTAGCAATAGATAAAAGCAATAAAAGACAATAAGATGGAAAATGGCTAAGACAATAAAGGAGAAAGAATAGCAATTCCTATTATGCAAGTTAAGAGCATTCACTGCTGTGCAGATAAATGCCTGCTTAACTACTGCTGCACTTTCGCTCTACTTTTAAAGGTGTAAGTAAGTAAGTAAAGTTTATTTATATAGCACCTTTCACAGAGCAAAGTCACAAAGTGCTTCACAGGAGTAAAATAGTTCAAATAAGACCATCAAATAGTAAGAAACAATAAAACAGAAAAACAAAGGACATAAAAACACACAGAAATACAGACACAAGAGAAAGACAAAGGCCAGTCTGAACAGATGAGTGTGTTAATTTTTGTACTGCCCCATAGCACAAAATGACCATAATACGTCTATGAGTCGTGGGCACTAGGGTTGTTGATCGATATCAATGACTCAGCGATTACCTCACCAGGTGCTGAGATTTCTGGCTTTATTAAACTCACCTTCCAGCCCATGCTCTGTTCTGGATCAGCCCAGCCCACACCCTCCTTGCATTTTCACAACACATTGCATTCTCAAGCCAAAAAAGCAAAAGACCAAGCAGTATTACTCTGCATGGTGATACACTGCATTACCTCTTCACTAAACATTTGTACTGGATCTCTGCTCTAAACAGCTAGCTTACTCGTTCTATTGTGAAAATATGACTTTTATATTTCTGTGCATTACAGGCTACTGTAATGCCAGAGAACTGTCAAGACCTTACAAGACCTTGGTCGCTGATAGAGGTAAAAAAAAAGAAAAAAAAAAGAGATAAATTAATTTGGCTCTAAAGTATGACGCTGAACCTTGAACAGGATAACGATAATAGTCCTAAGTAATGATAGTTGTGGTTGACAGAATAAAATAAAAAAAAAACAACTGAATCGTGAGGTTTTTTTTTCCTCACAATTGTGACTTTCTTTCTCACAATTCTGAATTTATATATCCGATATCGCAATTCTGACTACATCTCATAATTCTGACTTTATATATCATAATTCTGACTTTATATCTCATCACTAAACATTTGTATTAGATCTCCGGTCTAAAGAACTAGCTTACTCGTTCTATTGTGTGACTTTTAATGTTGTCAGTGTTGTCAAGGTCTTGCAATGTTGTTGCAAGATCTTACAAGACCTTGCTCACTTGGGGTTCCCTCCATATAACATCAATAAGAACCCCCCACTAAAAACATGCAAGAAGATCGTCGCCTGACCAGCGATGGTCGAAAAGAAGTTGGTCCCCGGGCGCTGTAAGCTGCCCACCGCTCCTGGCCTGCCCCGTGGAGGAAGGACGAGCCAGCATGGGAGAAACGCGGAGGACGAATTTCACGGCGCCATTTCCGAAGCGTGTGTGTGTGTGTGTGTGTGTGCCGGCTGCCGTGCACGGGTGTGCATGTGTTGATGGTTGCATGTGACAAATAAAGACGGGGTTTGTTTGAGCAGGTTTGCTTTCTTAACTGACTGCATTTTCCATGTATAGGCAGCGGGCCCATAAGCCTGGCAGCCTGTTATTATTTTTATTTTCTTTCTTTCTTTCTTTGTGAACACATCATCCGGCATGTTTTATTTAGATTATTTATTTCAACTCTGTTTACTACTTCAGTTCGGTTTGTTTGAGGTGAAATATATCTCATAATTCTGACTTTTTTCTCATAATTCTGGCTTAATATCTCACAATTCTGACTTTATATCTCAGGATTCAGATTTTTTGTATTTTATTCAGTGGTGAGAATGGGCTGCCATACGAGTGCCTCTCTATGCTCCCGGCGTTTTTGACCAGAACTTTTTTTTGATGATCTGAAATTCAGATGAATGAATTTCATATATACCATGACGACTCTCCCAGTCCGCCTGCCTTGTTTGTTTCTGTCCTGTTCTGTTCTGCTCCAGGTTGTTGGTCGGTGGAGTCGGCAGGCTCATTAGTGTCGATGTGGAACACCTGAGCCCTAACCCTAACCCTCCCTGAACACATGCGGTAGGAGCTGAATTTAATTAAAGTAACCACTCATCCACTCACTTACACCACTGACACTTACTGACAGACATAATGTAATTTACTCCTGTTAATTTCCTCTTTTGTAAATAAATCCTTTGCCTATTCACATCTAGACAACAACTATAAAGATAACTAAAATAAATACAGGGTCTGTGTTCCCACTACAACGAAAGCTATAAAAAAAAAAAAAACATCCAAAATGGTAACTATAACTATATTTTTGGTTTGATCTCAGAGCAATTTTTTGAATGCCGAGACAACGATAAAACATTTTCAGCCAATCAAATGAAAGTTTTTGTAAATAAAGGGGCAGAGAGTTCAGTAGCTCACTGCAGCGATGCTTCGTTTGCTGAGAAACTTATCACAGATATCGTTGTAGTGTGAATGCTGCAGCAACAAGGTGTCACTGTAGTTTATAGATATTGTTCTAGATGTGATTGAGCCTTTATTTTTTTTGTGTGTCCCCCATCCTTTTTTCTCTGTGAGACATACAACTTTTACCAGAATTGACTATTTTTTCATCTCACCAGCACTACAAGGGTGGAAGTAACTAATTACATTTACTCATGTTACTGTAATTGAGTAGCATTTGTGTGTGCTTGTACTTTTACTTAAAGGGTAACTTCGGTATTTTTCAACCTGGACCCTATTTTCCCATCTTTTTGTGTCTAAGTGACTAAAGGCGACAACAATTTTTGGAAAGGACCCTACAGAGAAATGAAACGTTTTTCTTTACCTTTCGCTTGATCCGGTCTGTGTGTAACCAAGTCTCGCTCAAGCCTCGCGAGAGTTGAGTTGTTGCAGGAAGTTAGACACAGACCGGTCCTTTCCATAATGTTGTCAGACACTTATAATAACAATCTGAGTCTGTCAGTGGCAAAAACAAGAACTTTTAGTGGACGTACATTGACGGTGCGATTTGCCCCGTCGGATTACATTGCAGCTCGTTTCGCGGCTATCTCGCTCAATACTGGACCAATTTCAAAAATTGTTGTCCCCTTTAGTCACTTAGACACAAAAAGATGGGAAAATAGGATCCAGGTTGAAAAATACCTAAGTTACCCTTTAAGTACAGTGTTACTGAAGTATTGTACTTCCCTACATTTTAAATCACATCCATTACAGAGTACAGATTTCTCCATAAGCGACAGAAAGTGGAGAATCATAAATTGGCCAATTGTGGAGCCATTCAAAGTGAACGGACAGTCAGCAAAGAAGGGAAGAGTAATCTGGTTTTACTTTGTTTGTGCACTTTATTTTGTAATTTCCAAATTGTCAAATCGCTGACTCGGGAGCTAATATTGTCTGTGGGTCAAATATTACAGGTATGGAGGAGACAAATTATATATAGGTCCAAAATCGTGGGATGGGGTGTTAGGCGATAAAGGTCCCAAGCCGGACTCGAACCCAGAACGTCGCAGCTTCATGGTATTTGTCTTAGACTGCTGAGCCACCAGGACGCCCCCCCGCCACCCTCACCCCCCTCACCCCCCTCCTGTCAGGTATAATCTGATGCCACAGGTGAGAGAGGCTAAGTAGGTCAGCAGGGGAAGATCACACTGAGTCGATTAAGCTGATAGGGATCATCTTCGAATGATTTGTTTCACTCCAGTCTATCACTACAGTGGTAAGAGTGAGATTACTTTCTGTCACATTAATGATTCTACTCTCAATAGGAGATCTGGGTGGATCTGATGCTGCTTAAGAGGAACCAAAGACTTCGGTTGCTCCCTTGGTTCTGCTGCTTTATTCATGAGCAGTGACAAAGGAGACACATTTTAGGGGGTATGATCAAATCTTATCTTTCACCTTTGGCTATCAGAGACAATAGTTCATTAGTTCAATCATCTTCATTAAAGGCCTAATTTTTGGTGGCAGCATAGCACTCTCTTTTGAAACAGTGTCACCCCACGATGATTTGGTTTAGCGATTTATAGATCAAACACATTTTTGCCTTTCTGAAATGTGTTGTCTGAGCTTTTCATACAATATTTGACATGATGTGACAGCTAAACATGAGTTTTCCATGTTATTTTGAAGTTTTTCATTTATAATTTCTGTAAACACTGTAGTAAAATGGACCTGAACTTTGGATTACAAAGGGCTAAAATGTTACAAAAATCTTCCTTTTGATCTACAAGTCAAAACATATGTGGATATACCTAAAATGTATATGGGAAAGTAAATTCCAATTTATGGATTTAATGCAAACAGGGAGAATATGAACACAGGGAGAACAGGAAGTATCAAAGCTATATCTGCAAGCAGTTCATACTTCCCATTTTACAAGTAATTTCTGCATGATCAGCAAGTTATCACTGGTGAATAAGTGCTGACTGTAAGTAAAAATGAAGGTAGACGATAACGAACGATAGAAAGGGGAAGTAAAAAAAGGCATGAAAGAAAAATTCACCATTAGTGTGAAAAACCACAGCCATGTCACCAAATGGCCCCAGTTGGCCCTTCCTCTCCCCGCTTCAAAATCTTTAAATCAACTTTGTGTCCTAAGCCTACCTCCCTATATTTACAACTGCTTAAGGAAAACTGGAAGGGCACCAATGAGAGATTAGATAAGCAGAGAAAATCCCTGCTGCTTCCTCTTGATCTCCTTGTGTGATGAATCAAATGCCTCTGCCCTCTTTCCAGCAACAGTCATTGACAGGGGAAGGAGAGGGGGATGCCTTCCTCTCCCCCCCGGCTCTCTGGACGATGATATGACCAAGCAAAACAGGAAGGCCGGCTGCTCACTGGGATATCTGTTCCTGCAGGACCATACGCAACATTTCTGATGATTCAGCAAAGTGCTATGTGTTGCTAGAATCCTTTTCCTGGAGTGTTTCCTCTTCCTCTTCATTTCTTTTGTTCTATGTTATTGACTTCCTGCCTTGAAACACGGTTGCCATGGCTTCAGAGAATGCCAAGCTGCCGAGGCGATTGCAAAAGCGTCGCTCTACCCTAAACTGTCTGGCCTACAGCACTCCTCAGGGTCTAGAGGAGAAAAAAACCTTCCCGTTTTCTCAGGAGAGCACTGTCAAGGCATGGAACTCTATGGAGAACCTGGACGGTCCTGGCAACAAAGTACAGTGCACCAAAGTAGAGGAGAGACCCAAACTGCAGCAAAGCATCAACATTAACGTTGGGGGAAAACGCTTTCATATCCCAAAGCAGTCCGCCGTGAAATATCCTCACACGCGGATCGGGTCCTTGGCCCTGTGCAGAGACCGTGCGAAGCTGCTCACGTTGTGCGATGACTATTCTGTGCGCAACAATGAGTTCTTCTTTGACCGCGATCCTGCCTTCTTCCACCACATCTTCCATTTCTACAGCAGCGGGGTGCTGTGGGTGGTGAGGGAAATGTGCCCCATCAACTTTGAGGAGGAGATCGAGTACTGGGGCCTGAGCCTGAAGGACACACAGCACTGCTGCCGGATGCTGTTCGAAGAGAAAGTGGACGAAGTGAAGGACTACCTGAAGGTGGAGAGGGAGCTGTTGGCTGAGATTGAGGTGAAGCACGACGACGAGGGTTACAATGACATGGTCTTGGGGAACGTCCGTAAGACTCTCTGGGACGTTGTGGAGAATCCCTACTCTTCAATTTGGGCAAAAGCTTTCACCGTGTTCTCCAACCTCTTTGTGCTCATCTCCATTGTGGCGATGACACTCAACACCGTGGAGGAACTGAAAGTCTATATAATCTATGGCAAAACATACATGGAGTGGGTCGAGATCTTCTCCATCGTGTTCTTCACATTCGAGTATTTCCTTCGCTTCGTCACCACCTCTAACATCAAGCATTTTTTGAGGAGTGCGCTCAACTTTGTGGACTTTGTGGCTGTCATGCCTTATTTCTTTCAGATCGTCTTTGATGCCTTTACCGACGTTCAGGGCATGAGCGCCCAGGAAGACCTCAGCACCATGGCTCAGGTCAGCAAGCTAAGCCACGTTCTCAAAGTCATCAAGCTGATGCGGATCTTTCGTATTTTGAAGCTGGCCCGCCACTCGACCGGCATGAGGGCGTTCGGGTTCACTCTGCGCCAGTGTTACCAGCAAGTCTGTTGCCTTTTCCTCTTCATTGCCATGGGAATCTTCACTTTCTCCGCTCTCCTGCATTCAGCTGAGCGGGACACTGAGGGATCTCCCTTCAGCAGCATTCCAGATGCCTGGTGGTGGGCTGCAGTGAGTACCAGTAGCTGAATAAGACGCTGTCAAACTTAAGCCTTTAGACTTTATCCTAGCCCAGTAACATCTACCCCTCCCCTATCTTCCTCCTGTACCTGCACCTGCTTCACAAAAAAAATATCTAGCAGACAAAAACTTCCTTGCAAGGTTCCCTCCAAGTCAGTAGTGTCCTGTGCCATGGGAAAGTATGCAGATTTCAGATATTCTGTAACCCAATGGCTTAGACTAAAGAAGAGTTCTCCCCTCCCTTATTTATCTTATTTGTCCCTATTTTCTTTTTTTTTTTCTTCTTTATGTTTTTTCTGCCTTTTTTTCTTGTTTTGGCTGATAAATGTAAGGGTGTGAAGGCAAAAGGATTTAAAGGAAAAGTGGTGATAACATTGTCAGCCACTGTGAATTGAATTGTATTAGTACTGTTTTCACCAGTAAAGAGATTTGACAAAAAAAAGGTAAAAGTCTGCAGGTTTCCATTATAATCAAACACAACAGCAGCTCAATTCAGTGATTCTGGTTTCAGGTGTGCAAATCAGTGAAATCAGCTGGTGTAGTGTTTGTTGGAATGAAAACCAAAAAAATCTATGGCACATGACTAGACACCACCGACAGGTATCAGTATTATATCAATTTCATGGTATTGGAATTGACCTGCTGTCATACTGTAAGCAAATACATCAGACAAAATCAGATACCAAACGCTACATTTGGGTAAACTGGGGCAGACACAGCAAAGAACATCAATTCACAAAATCTCACTCGGGTTTTTTTAAACCTTTATTTAAACAGGAATGGCTTGGCTTCTCAGCAATGTCCTGCTTCACATGTTTCATCACAAATTACCTACTTATGGTGATCTGTGCCATCCCTAATATTGTCTAGTTGAAGATAAAAGAAAGACATCTATCTTTATCTATCTTTGTATTTTGTACATGACTGAGTAAAACAGCAAAACATATTTTTTTTAAAAATTCAGTAACATATTAAAATATGTCATAACTTCATCATATGTCATGTCTACTCACACTCACACTCGCTGTGAACACCCTGTCAGTGTAGCAATGCTGGCCTGAGACTCGATGGCTATGGCAGCCATGGTGGTACAAAAGAGCGTCCCGTACCAGAAAGGTTTCAGCTTTGAATGTTTCAGTGTCCATAAAGAGGACCAACTCCCGTCACACACCACAACTGGACTTGGTCTTGATTGGTTCCCCTCACTAAACAATTGCTAAAATCCTTCCAATCAGGCCAGTTTAAAGCAGCAGGTTTACCTCATTTGAGTGCAGCTGGTGTTGTCAGCCAATCAAGGTCCAATATTGTGAGGACGTACTCTTCAAATTCATTTAATTTAACTAATTAAATTCAATTTTAAACTGAACTGCATTTATTTGCTAATGAAGCATGAAGAACATTCTTATCCAGACCCATGGTATACTGTATTTGAAAAAAACAATCATGAAAGCTGAGTAACACGGGACTCTTCTCTCCTAGGTCAGCATCTCCACTGTGGGCTACGGGGACGTAGTTCCTGTATCAATCCTGGGCCGCGTTGTGGCCTTTGCCTGCATCTCATTCGGCATCATCCTCAACGGCATGCCCATCTCCATCCTCTTCAACAAGTTCTCCGACTACTACGCCAAGCTCAAGGCCCAGGAGGACACCAGCACCTCCATCCAGCGCCGCCTTCAGCTTAAGAAGCGCCTCCGACGCAAAATGGACGTGTGTTTCCATCCGTCTGTGGAAGACGACGGTAGAGACGGTCGCTACGAGTGCCCACACTGAGCGGTTGACCAGGACTTGTTTAAAATTACATGATTTGGTCGGGGTGTATCAAGCACAAATGTGGATGTTTCACAAGTTTGAAACTGGTTACAGTAGCAGTCTGGGTAGATGGAAGTGAAATGAACCAAGAATAAGTGAGAGAAGTGAAAGAGAAGCAAAAGGATGTGGTTGATTGAAAGAGCAGAGAAAGACTGGAGGGTGGAGGCTTCCTGCTAGCACACAAGACAACCCTGCTGTCACCATCACAAAGGTGGCCAGTATGGCGGCATCTTATTTGAATCCCTTTCATCGACCGGATGCTTGAGAACCACGGAGTTCGTTGACACCGTGTCTGCACAATGTCTCTTTCAGCGAGGCCTAATGATTTTGAAACCAAGCCAGACTGTCATACACTGGCAGATTCTTGACTCGAACTCTAGGTTTGCCACTACAGACAACAAGACAACAGCTTGGCATCAGCTGCAGTGTCATTTGTAATAGCATTTGATGACGAAGACTAAAACTTTATGCAATTTGAATGTAGTATGATGAAGTGATTATGTACACTTGTGGTTCCTATCAATACCTTCATCCAGGTTACATTATTAATTCCTGATGTACGAATAGTTAAATAATAAATAAGACCTTATGTAATCAGCTGAATTTACATGTTGTGGTTTAAGCAGATCGTCTGAGACTCGTGACCAAAGACTTGAGACTTGACATGCATCGGAAATGAGCTGTTCAAATGGTGCAACACAAGGGAAACCACAGTGTTCACCAGGGTATACCAGTCAGTTGTAACGTTCTGCATTTTGGTCATTTACTTTGGAAATGTACTTTTTTTCCTTTTAAACATAAACATGATTTTATTTACATTTTTAGGTGAGATGGTTTTATAATCCATTGCAGTTACTTTGTCTCACCCGTCCAGTTTGTATTCCTTCTTCTCTCTTTTTAAGTATTTTATCATTTGTGTCTATGTTCAAATAAACTAAACCTAAACAGTAAACCTGACGCATCTGTCTGCTAGCGAGTCATAATGTGCCAACACCCTCTGCATTCTTCCTGTGGATGTTTCATGGGCGGCCTGGTTCAAGATTCAAGGTTATCTTTATCTCTATTATTTATTATTATTATCCTTATTATCCCCAAGGGGCAATTTGTTGACAAGTGTCTTCAAACAAGACACTGAGCTCCGACCTGCTCACTGACGGTAAGTTGCTTTGGATAAGCGCCTGAAATGTGAAATTGAATGTGTAAAGTAGTGAAAGTAATCTAAATTTACCAGCAACTTTGGCTTGTGTAGTAGTGTAATTCATAGCTGTGACTATGGTTGTAAAATTATGCATGATGCATTAGCAATGTGACTTCAATTTCCAAGGATTATGAGTTTTTTTTTTTTAGCACAGAACATTACCTGAATCAAATATATATCTAGCATGAATTGGGCAAGACTAAACAGCGGTTTGTACTATACACTCTTTAAAATGATATGTCATTTTTAACACATCTGTGTATCTTCTTTGGGACAAGATATGTTAATAACAGCACATGTTGTGTTAAAATGTGTTGTTATTAACATATGTGGTGTTGGAAAGTAACACAAGTGTGTGTTGTCCCAGAAGACACACAGATGTGTTAAAAATGACTCATCCTTTGTAAGAGTGTATATTGTGCCAGATGGATTTTTTTTTAGAATAGAAAAGAATCACCAAAATGATGGCAGCTTACCATCTGTTAGTGGCTGAGGTCCGGCAGATCAGCTTACTGTACATTGTGCCAACAATGTCTTGCTACTAAGAAAGCTCTTCATTTATTCATTTCTTTTCAAAGATATCTTTCTGTCATGTTGCCTTTGCTGTACAGTTGAGCAAGACAGAGAAGAATGGGTGCGAGAGGGGAGAGACAACATGCTAAGGTCCTGAGAGGGATTGGACCCCGGGACGTCGTGGTTACATGGTATGAGCCTTTGCCAACTGAGCCATAACGATGTCTCTTCATTTGTTCTTTTCAGTGCTGTTGAACAATATTAGGCCTGTTATTAGGCCGTTTCCACACTGTATGCTCTCATCCTAGATTTATTCATATGAAGTAATGCATGTCTGAGTAAATACTGCGACTGGGACGACTGTTTTTCAGTAACACTTACAGCAGCCAGCCATCCTGCACAACAGATACTGTGTCTGTGTGTGTGACCAAAATTAAAATCAGCTGAGCAAAATAGAGTTTCATCTTTGTGTGTCAATCAGTTTTTGGCAAACAAGCTTTTTTATATCAAGGACCCCAAATAGATGCCCATTAGACCACAGAGGCACATCTTAAAAGATTTTGTCCCAAGGAACCCCAGCACCCAGCAAAGAACAATTTTGTTGTTAGTTACTGTATAATTTTGTATAATAACTGCTACTATGGAGGAGGAAGTAACAGCAGGTTACAGTCATCCTTATTCTCATTGCTCTCTTTGTTTAGTGAATGTTTTCTTGTCATCAGTAGACAGCTTTCAGGTGACAGTGGCTTTGAACAGCTTGTGTTTCTAAACGTACAACTTGTCCGTCTCAACAGAGCTCAATAGACATTGTTCATTTCTCTGCTGTTTGTGACTGGGAACTGATCATTTCATCACTGATCCATCTGATTGATTTTGTGTTTAGATAAATCAGCTTGTTAGCTAGCTAACCATAGTATCTGGTCAGGGGCCGGTCTCACGAAGCAACATTAGAGGGTTTATTTTTTTGGTCTAACGACAGTGGCTTACTTATAAGTGGGTCACCATGGTAACTTAAGCACCTAACCCGGCTGGAGCAGGTATGTTCAGGCTATCCCATCCAAACTTATAAAAAGCCCGCCTCCTCACCAATCAACCCTCTTGAAAAATGACATCAGCATTCACAGAGGATCCTGTGGAATTTTTAAATAACCTTTGTTGGAAAAATTCCATCTACAAAACCTGATATGAACAGAAACATTGCATTCAAATGAAGACAATAATACATAGAGCTGTACAGGGGGCAGTATTGAACTGACAGAGAGTAAGAAGGGCAGACAGAGAAATAAGCGGAAGGCAAAGGCCTTACCTTTTAGTTTGCATCGATCCTCTTTCTCTTTCCTCATACTCCCAGGTTTCAGTCATTGGGCAGAGAATCCTGTTTAACTATTAACTGTGGAAGAATTTTTATGTCTAGGATGATCTTCCTAGTTTCATCAATGAATAATTATTGTATAAAGCACACCAACAGTCTTCCATCTAAAAGGACGTGTTCCACATATTGCCCATGTGATGTGACGTGTTTTCACATGGGATTTTTCATGTGCTTTTTCTGTAAGGACCAAAGTTCAACAACATCACTTTAAAATGAAACGTTTTGCCAAAAATATATACCAGGGAAGCATGACCCCGGCCCCCCCCCTAGAGAGGAGGGTTCCCCCACTCACACTAGTGGTGGGAAGGCCAAAGTGTGGAGAAAAAAACAGAACAGCTCATGATCCAAAGCATACCGCCTCCTCTGTCAAACATGGTGTTGGCGGTGTTACGGCCTAGGCAGGCATGGCTGCCACTGGACCTGGCTCACTTGTCTTCACTGATGATGTCACTGCTGACGGCAGCAGCAGGATGAATGCCAAAGTATACAGAAACATCTCGTCTGCTCAGATCCAAGCGAGTGCGTCAAAACTCACTGGACGGTGCTTCACCATGCAGCAGGACAGTGATCCTAAAACATACAGCCAAAGCAACCAAGGAGTTTTTTTGGGGCCAAAAAGTGGACTGTTCTTGACCGGCCAAGTCGATCGTCCGACCCCAATCCAACTGAGCGTGCGCTTCACTTGCTGAAGTTTGATTTAGTTTAAAGACCTCATGAAATGGCATCTTTACTTCTTTGATTCACCCCAACATCCTGATGAAACAGGATAACCCTAACCCTTGCAGAAGTTTTTACTAGGCTATAGGCTAGTTATTTTTTGTAAGTGGTATAAATAAAAATAATAATGGGTTTATACATGTCAGAAGGCAAGGCAAGTCAAGGCAAGGCAAACTTTATTTATATAGCACATTTCATACGCAAGGCAAATACAGTGTGCTTCACATAAAACAGAAAAAATACATACACACTCCACAACTATATAAAATGACATTAAAAAAGAAAGAAAGAAAGATATTGAGCAGTCACTCTCACACTGGTGACACCTCTGGTCAGCCAGTATCAAATTAAGTGTGCCTTACCCCTGAGGATATTCAAAGATAATCACCACCTAAAAGACCTCCCAAACACCCGAGCTTCTCTGAGAGTGACTCCCTCAATTTTTTCTCTCAGAAGGAAAGAAGGATCCCTCTTTGTTCCAAGCCTACTGTACAAAGTGCATTACAGAGACAAGGAAGTAAAACAGAGTTACTAAATTAATAAAGTCATCCCGTCGTCTCGTAGTCGTCATTAAGGAGAGTTTAATTGTAAACTTAGAGTCCAGGTGGCCCGGTCTCTGAGGGGCAGACCGGTCTCCTGTGGGAGTCATGATGCAGGAAGAGCAGTCAGCAGAAACAGCAGGCAAGCACCGCCCAGCTGGCTGCACAGCGGGCAGGACAGGATCACACTGCTGCCGAGTTAGGTGAAATGTTTTTTTGCGGAGGGAGCCAATAAAAGCCTCGTAACAGCAAACCACTTTCAACGGTAAGAATACTCATCTAGTTTTGTTTATTCTTTGTAATAATATCCAGTAGCCAACACGCTTCATCTCTCCTGGGAATTAAAGGTTGGATTCATTTCTGTTCTATGTAAAAAAAAAATAACGGTGTTTTTTTTTTTTCAGATTATAGGAGATCTCAACACTTTGTTTTTTATTTGGGGCTTAATTGGTAGGCTACATCATTCCGTCTAAATGGTGGTTAAATAAAATACTTAATGGATGACTGGCATATTCAGGGTAAATGAGCTCGTCTCAAACAGCGGCACTATTAGGCTTAAATTACAAACTAAATCAATGTTTCTGTTTCCATGATAAAATTCATTGTCTAAGTTCTTACTGTCCCGCTGCACACAGCAGCCTGTAACACACAGCCAGTCCGTCTATGTGCGTCAGATGTACATAACGGATCGTTAGCTTCAAAATAACCGGTGGGCACTCCAGCCCAACATATTTCTTGTAAACTAGCCTATATGTAGATTAAATGCTTATTTGCCACTAGCCTACTTATAAAAATACAACGTCAGTGAATGCAGGGGATAATTAGGCTATGAGTTCAGAAATGGCGATAGGAACCTTCCTTGTTTCAACCCCGATGAAAAAGCGCTATAATATTCTTATAGTGACCTTATTGTACTTAATGGTATTTTTTATATTTTCTATGGTATCACTATGGTAGCCTATATAATACTTAATAGTGAGTTTATAGCGACCTTATTGTAGCCTATGGTATTTTTTTTAACCGCTATTGTATCATATTCCTATAATATTCATACAGGAATTATATTCTCTAAAATAGGAAGTGTCCAGTAAGAGTAATAATACAATTCACTTTTGAATAACACCATATATACGTAACATAAATAAGGAAATGTCATTATCAGTACATCTGTGTGTCCAGTTTCAGTTTCATGTGTTACTTTCCAACACAAGCCACACTTTATGGTATTTTTTATCCACTATGGTATCACTATAATACTCCTACAATATTCCTATAGGATATTATATAAAGTGTATTGTTTTTTATCCTTTCGAAATGTACTATACGATTACTAATTAATAATGCGTTTATAAATCTCAGAAGGATCCCTCTTTGTTCTAAGCCTACTGTAATAATAATAATGATAGGCTAATAAAAACTTTATATAGCACTTTTCAAAACAAAGTTACAACGTGCATTACAGAGACAAGGAAGTAAAACCAGCCACTTGACTGGGGTGTCCGAGGTGGGAAACAGACTCAAGCAAGGGTGCCTCTGTGGCGGCATTTAGGAAGGATGTAGGCAGAACTCTGATTTTAAACTCAGAACTCAAATACATGTGGCCCAAATCCTCTTCCATACAAGGCCCAGGTTGAAAACAACCAGAATTATCAGGCATCACTGTCAACTGTATGCATATAAAAAAAAAAAAGTATGCTACTAACATTACTTCTTGGTTTTTATCTTCAGGTCTGTGCTTTGCCATTCAGTTTGGTCAGACATAGTTTTTTTTCACATTGATCCCTAATTCGGTCTTCTCTTTGCTCCCCTTTGGTGCAACACATTTTCACATACACAACACATATCCTGTGTTGGAAAGTAACTCAAGTGTGTGTTGAAAATAACACATCCTTTTTTAGATTGCAAGTCTCTATAGGATTATTATAGGAATATTACAGTGATGCTGTAGGCGATAGAAAAATACCATTGAGTACAATAAGGTCACTATAAACTTACTATTGAATGCCGTAGACAACCGATGAGTCCCCATAAGGATTATTCCAGGAATACTACAGGAATATTATAGTGATACCCAGTCTTGGGGTCGTTAACTGAAAAAAGTAATAAATTATACATTACTCGTTACTTTTCTTAAGAGTAATGAATTACTTATTACTCACTGAGAAAAGTAATTAGTTACATTACATACAAGGTCCTGTCTAAAGAGGTTAAGGTCTGGACTGAGCTATTGCTGAACTACAGGGATCTCTGGACTCCCCTGATGATGATGATGATGATGATGAGTTGGTTGATGTTGCTGGATACTATTATTCCGACAAAACGTGTAAAGGTGTTTCCGACCAACAAACCTTGGCTCTCTAAAACAGTAAAGGATGTGCTACTCAAGAAACATAATGCCTTCCTACATGGATCTGACGCAGATAGGGCAAAAGCTAAAAAAAAGAGGCCAGATCTGAAGTAAAGAGGGCCAAGCTCCAGTATAAGGACATCAGTGAGGAAAAGTTTAGTAGTAATGACCTAAAGGCAGTGTAGGATGGCATGAGAGCCACGAAAACCAGGGGCAACAAGCCTATTAGTAGTGATGGTTTCAATAGTAATACAGAATTAGCTGATGCATTAAATGGATTTTATCTGAGATTTGATGACAGCCATGACTTCACAAATGAACGTATGAACCGTATCTAAGTTGATGAGTGAGAGCACTGTATCTACTGAGCTCATGTTCAATGCCCAGAGTGTTATATCTCTATGGTTAGAACTATGTTAAGTAAATGCAAATCTGGAAAAAGCCCGGGACCAGAGAGGATTACAGGGAAATTGCTGAATGTCTGTTGTAATCAACTGATGATATTTGATATTTTCTGTGACTTGTTTAACCTGTCCTTGGAACGGCAGAAAGTCCCCAGACTCTGGAAGGAGTCGATTATTGTGCCTGTAACTAAGAACAAGTCCCCCAAAGAGCTCAGCGACCTCAGGCCAGTGGCACTGACCTCTCTGGTCATGAAGTCATTTGAGAAACCGGTCAAGCAACAGCTTCTTAGCAGGGTTGAGGGTTTACTAGACCCCATGCAATTCGATGATGCAACCATCACTTTACTTAATTACCTGTATAGGCATCTTGATGGCACAAAAACTCATGCAAGACTTTTATTTGTTGATTTTTCATCTGCTTTTAACACAATCCAGCCACACATTTTAGCCAGTAAACGACTGTATTTTTTTAATCTCAATGTTAATATTGTTCAATGGATTGTGGATTTTCTGACATGCAGGCCCCGGAGGGTCAGGGTAAATGGTGCGCTATCACAGCAACGCTCATCTTCCACGGGCTCGCCACAAGGGTGCGTCCTGTCCCCATTACTGTACATCCTCTATACCAGTGACTGCAGGAGTCAGCATGAGGACAGGCACACCCTTAAATTTGCGGACGACGCGGTCATCAGTTGTCAGTCTGCTCCAGGACATGGGCCTGTGGTGACGAGTTTGTGCAGCGGTGTGATAAAGCAATAAGCCCCGCGAGGCCGTGGTTTACAGTGATTTTAGAACAGCTAAGGGGCGTCGTTAGGCACGACGAGGAGCGGAGCGCCTAACAACGCCCCTTAGTTACTACATATACCTGGCAAGGTTTCATAAAATAAACACACAGCAACAAAAAATGCAATAATTTATTGATAACAAATAATCATTCTTCCACCAAGCAGTAGCATGTAGTTCTTCAGCGACATTTAGCAGAATGGTTGCCAAGCGACACACAGACGCAGCAACACAGACAATTTGTTTGGCGCAGTAATACTGATGTGATGCTGTCACAGGTGTGTGTTTATAGAGTATTTTAAAACGGCTTCGAACGCAGCTCAGCCAATCATAATCAAGGACCGGAACTATCCGTTTTATAATGATCATTTTCTGAGGTTGAATATCTCAAAAACAAAAGATATGGCCATTGACTTCAGAAGGTCATCACTCCCACCTTCCCAGACCATTGTCAAAGGTCATGGAGTGGAAAGTGTTGAGAGTTACAAATATCTCGGTACATTTATTGACAAGAAACTGAACTTTGATATGAACACTGAAGCAACATTTGTAAGAAGGACCAGCAAAGATTGTACTTTCTGCAGAGGCTTAATGTTTTTAATGTAGATAGGAAGCTGTTGGTGCTTTTCTATAGATCTTTTATAGAGTCAGTTTTAACCTTCTTATTAGTTTCTTGGTATGGAAACTCAAATGTAAGGAGCAAAAAGCGACAATATTGTTAAGGTGCCCAGCAAAATCATTGGTGAGCAGCAGTCTCCCTTGTCAGATATTTTTATTCGCCAGGTCATTCGGAAGGAAAGGTCCATTTTAGCAAATCCAGACCAGCCTCTCTCTGAAGAATTCGAGCCTCTCCCCTCAGGCCGGAGGTTTAGGCCCCCTAGAGTAAAGTGCAATAGATATACATTTTCCTTTATCCCATGTGCTATAAGTATGCTTAATTTAGCATTTTATTTTAAGGACTCTTATTGTACAGAATCGTTTTATTTGTTTGTATTTGTACTGTACTATGTGACATTATGTTATCGTTTTTATTGTGCCTTGCTGCAAAATGAATGTCCGCCTGTGGAACAATAAAGACCTGAACCTGAAACTGAACCTTTACTTTTGTGTTACACCCTAAAACTATTGTGCTAGGCATTCATTGGGCCAATACATATTGTAGGCCTAAACCCATATTACCAGCAGAAGTATGTAAATAATGACAGACACGAAATCTTTATTTTAAAGTTCTTAACAAAGCTAGAGCCTACAGGGATATCTAAATAAACACACTTGAACTAGAACTTGAGCATTAAATTCAGATTTTCCGGGTCGTTTTTACCACTTGGTTGGCTCATTTGTGTGCACTTTACTCGTAAGTCTGATATTTCCGACATGACTTGATAATGCAAATAAATAAATAAATCCGGTCTGTGCGGTCCGAGATATTGTGCGGGTTCTTCATGTAGTGTAAACAACTACACATAAGGCACTTCCAGGTTTGTTTTGGACTGCTGACTTGAAACTGGCATGAGTCTGTTCTCCAGCAAACTGACAAAAAATGTGTTTGGGGTTGCAAACAGAGGTCTTTGATGGAAAACAGATTGGGATTCTTTTGGTTTGATTGATGGACTCATTCAAGTTTTTCTGACAACTGGGTGAGGCCAGTGAAGACCAGACTACATCATGCTGTGCCAGTTTAAGTGGTCATGCTGGGTTGTGAGCTTCCTGTTTGTTCAGATGTTTGACATGACCATGGGACCATGAGTAATGTGAATGTCTAAATGTCTGATGTAGCTAATGTGACATGTTCCACCCATTTTGAAAAGACATGACAACATTGGGTTGGTTTCCAACCCACACCCTGTGCAACAGCACAGCATCTGCCAAGCCACCTCATCTCTGGTATTTTGCTCACGCTCCTCCCTCTTCATGGCCTCTGCATGTTGTTTAGAGCAGTAATGTCCCAGTGTAGCTCTCTGGTTTTGGGTTCGGGTTAGGGTTAGTAAATCATTTTTGTGCACAGGTTTTTTTATGTGGATTATAGTACACTAGTCCATACCCGGGGATGCGTGCGCCACAACTCCACGCAGACTTGCCAAAAAGGCGCATAAACAGCGTAAATTTGGGAAAATGGAAAAATCTGCTCCATCAGTCCCTGCCTATGCCAATGCTCAATGCCCATGTGCAGTTTCAGATTGATTGGCCAACCCGTTGAGGAGCAAAATGGATGCGGACGGACGGACCCTAACCCACGGACAGAGTTTTCCTCATTTTATAGTAGGATATTTGTGGGTTGTGTTGTGTGAGAGTATATGTTCATTGTTCAATTCACGGTTTACTTACCGGAACATCCTCACGTTCCGCCGCAAATTATCTCCTTCAGACGAAACCTCCGGTCCCTCACACCGGCTCAGCTCTCCAATGAGGTCTCGGCTACCATGCCTCCTCATAATGAATTCTCCTCACTCCACGTCAGTGAGGCTACAGACACACTCTGCTCCTCGCTAGCCGCCTCTCTAAACAATCTCTGCCCACTCTCATCCAAACCTGCTCGTAACACCCCACCCAGTCCACGGCTCACCGGTGTCATCAGAGAGCAACGGGCGGGGCTCAGAGCAGCTGAGAGAAAATGGCGCAAATCCAGAGATCCCACTGACCTCAGTGACTATCAAACTCTCCCATCAGCATTCTCCTCCCATTTAAAAAGTGCCAAGACCACTTATTATCAGGAGAAAATCAGCAGTGCCAAAGACCATTGCCATTGCCAGTGCCATTATTTTCAGCTTTTAACTCACTCCTCTACCCTCCACCACCTCCACCCTCAACTTTGCTCACTGCTGACCTCTTCACATCCTTCTTTACTGATAAGGTTTCTGCCATCAGTAATCAGTTCTCTGAGCCTGACCAACTCAGTATGCTGCCTCCAGCTAACAGGGCCTCACTCCTCTCATTTTCCCATCTCACCGAGGAGCAAGTCTCCAAACTTCTGCTTGACTCTCGTCCCACTACCTGTCCGTTGGACCCCATACCCTCCAACCTCCTGCAGGCCATTTCGCCCACACTTATCCCTGCAGTCACGCACATCATCAACTCCTCACTTACAACAGGTGTGAAGCAAGCCCGGGCTACCCCGCTGCTAAAGAAACCTACACTCAACCCATCTCAGGTTGAAAATTACAGGCAGGTTTCACTCCCTACCTGTCTGAACATGCAGCACAACTCCTAGTACAGGCGCTTGTAATATCACGCCTTGACTACTGCAACTCCTTACTGGCAGGGCTCCCGGCATGTACGCTCAAACCTCTGCAGATGATCCAGAACGCGGCGGCGCGTCTGGTCTTCAACCAGCCCAAAAGAGCACATCACTCCTCTGTTCATATCCCTCCACTGGCTCCCAGTCGCTGCCCGCATCAAGTTCAAGTCCTTGATGCGGGCAGCGACTGGGAGCCAGCAACCAACCGCCTACAAAGCGGCAACCAAAACGGCTCCTACCTACCTGAACTCCCTCATTCAGGTCTACGCTCCCTCCCGCCCACTACGCTCTGCCAAGGAGCGGCGCCTGGTGCTGCCGCCACAACAAGGCCCTAAGTCTCTAGCCAGACTCTTCTTCTGTGGTTCCTCGGTGGTGGAACGAGTTACCAAACTCCATTCGATCTGCAGAGTCCCTCTCAATCTTTAAGAAAAGGCTAAAGACCCAGCTCTTTAGTGAACACCTTCTCAACTGATGGACTGTGTAATCTAAAAAAAAAAATCTTTATCTGCCTCTATGCACTCTATGCATTGCACCTATGTCCTGTCGGACCAGAATTTAGCTTTATGGCACTTACTCTTGTTGTTCTCTCCTGACTAGATCCTTGCTTGTGTTGTATTAAAATCTCATATGTACGTCGCTTTGGATAAAAGCGTCTGCCAAATGGGAAATTGTAATTGTAATTGTTTGTTTGTGGAACATTCAAGCACGTTGCACTTCTGGCCACACCCCAGTCAGTGAAGTCAAAGCAGGTGTTTTGTAATAGTTTTCAGTTTGAATAAAAGTTTCCACCAAATGGCATATGTTATATAACAATGGGGTAATTCATAAAGACTAGTTATGAGCTTGTTGTTGTAGGATTGAAGCCTGGATGCTTTGGCACACGAGCACCTTAAAAACACAATAACTATCAGTCATGTATATAAAAGTAAATTGTTTTGTAACATCAGTTAATTTATTACTTTGAACATTTTTTTGTTGTCAGATTGAGACTTGACATGAGAACATTGTTTTGTTTTGCAGCTGCAGAGTATCAAGGATGAAACCGAACAGGGCAATGACTTTTCTGCTGACTGGAACTTTCTTCTTGGTCGTCTATCTCTGGAAAGATGATTATGCTGTCCATGTAACCAACCACCTCCAGGTATATGCGAGAAAGGATGCCAGTCAAAACAGGCCACCTACCACTAGGAGCTCCTATGTTTATTCCTGGCCAAGTTGTCAACAAAATGTGTCTGCAGCCAGCATCACAGGCTTCACCTCTCTTCCTGGTCACATCCAAAACTTTCTCTACCACCGTCACTGTCGCCATTTCCCCATGCTGCTGGACGTTCCCGACAAATGTGGAGGAGCTGACAAATCTGTGGAAGTCTTCCTTCTGCTGGTCATTAAAAGTTCCCCCGAGAACTACGACCGGCGAGAAGTCCTGCGCAAAACCTGGGCCAACGAGAGATTACACAACGGCGTGTGGATCAGGAGGATCTTCATCTCAGGAACGGCAGGTGCCGGATTCGAGAAGCAGAGACTGAACAAGCTCCTGGAGCTGGAGTACCGCGAGCACAACGACATTCTGCAATGGGACTTCCATGACTCCTTCTACAACCTCACCTTGAAACAGATACTCTTCCTGGAATGGATGGAGAGGAACTGTCCGCAGGCTCGCTTCCTCCTAAACGGTGATGATGACGTCTTTGCGAACACGGACAACATGGTGGACTATCTCCAAAGCCAAAAGAACAATAACGGTAGCAAGCACCTCTTTGCCGGCCATCTGATCCAGTATGTGGGACCCATTAGAGACCTACGGAGCAAGTACTATATCCCTGTTCAGGTGCACAAGTCAGACTCATACCCCCCTTACTGTGGGGGTGGAGGCTTCCTCCTGTCTGGCTATACAGCCTTGGTCATATACAAAATGTCCAAGTCCATTACCATTCTTCCCATTGATGATGTTTACATGGGGATATGTCTGGCCAAAGCAGGACTCGCACCTGTTTCCCATATGGGTGTCAAGACTGCAGGACTGCCCCTCCCCTCTAACAAACTAGATGCCCATGACCCTTGCTATTATAGAGACGTTCTACTGGTACACAGATTCCAACCATATCAGATATATCTAATGTGGCATAGAATACATGACCCTAATCTGAAATGTGGGACTTCTTAGACACTGCTTTAGCTGTACCAAAATGTAACTTATAATTACCGGCACTACTGTTTGGCACTTTGCATCCGGCACTTGTTTGTAGTGTGCTACCATGAGACCAGTCATGAAAAAGCATGACCCTCTCCACTAGTAACTCCAAAAGTTATCAAGACTTAAAGGAAAAATCCACCCTAAAACACTTTTGGAAAAACAGCTATTAGCAATGTATTTTGAATTCCTGGGTCAATTTTGTTGTTTGGTGTATTTTTGTTATTCCCGTGGATAACTAGCCAAAAGTAGACAACATAATGTCAGGATCAGATATTTCCAGCAGCTACAAAAGAGGCTTCAGTGAGCAAGGGCTTCGTTCTAGAGCCATGCAGGGAGACATCGTGGAAGAGGCAGACACCAACAGTAGCCTCAATAATCCATAATGCAGCGCAGCCACAACAGATGCTGTGCTTTAGGGTGTGATTCTCCACTTTTCTCCACTCACAACAACAGCTAGCATTACTGCTATTGCTCTCCACTTACACACAAAAACCAAACTGTAGCTTCATTAAAGCTGGAGTAGGTAGCTTTGGAGAAATGAGCAAGAATTTGAAAGTATACAACAAACCAACAAACAAGGCAAGTTGAGGGACAGTGTGTACAACAAAATGGTAAATTACAACACTTCATCACAAAATTGGAAGACACTGAACATCGCAGTTTGATGATACACATCAGTGTAAGAGTATCCAAGGGTGGTGGTGTTTTGTGTGTTTGGTGGAGGGGTGTCAACTTGGCAGTGAGTTCACCCTACAGGGCTATATACTGTAGCATCCACTGTCTTACAAAAATATTTATCAAAAATGATTTCTCAGGTCGTCTTAGGACTCAAAATGGAACATAATTAAATTTTCTACTGTAATATACAAAAGTTTACATATGTTTTTTTTTTATTCTGAGGATTTAATTGATGGATATAGTGCCTCTTTCCTGTTCATTATGTTAGAGCAGTGACATGTACAGTAAGATTTTAGATTAAAGGGATTGTTTGGTTTTGGGGGAATTTGGCTAATTGTCCTACCAGAATCAGACAAACTTGTGGATGCCTTTTTTATGTCTCTGCCTGCAGTTTGAAGGTGTGATAATGGTTATCTTAGCTCAACTACAGGAAGTCTAGCGGATCAAGTAGCAGCTCCTCTCAAAAGGGAAGTAGACCTTTTAACTTGAATGAACCGGCTGTGCTTCATTCATGTACTGAAATATACATGAATGAACCAGCTCTGGTTCATTCATGTATATTTCAGTACATTGCAGACTACTTAATACAAGCAATGAACCAGAGCTGGGCAGGGATGACATCGACTTTTCTCCAATGGACCTCCATGTTCGTGCCAGACGTGGTTGCATACCAATATATACATTTATGAAGGGATATATAGTAATAGTTCACCCCCAAATGAGATTCAGTCATTATCTACTCACCCCCATGTCAGTGGAAAGTCCACTGAAGTTCGTAGGGCCATGAAACACGCAGCAACTTAGTCACTTTAGTTCCATCTCCAAACTATTCAAGCCATCTCTTTACAGTTTCTGAAGAAGTATAAAATGTCCATCAATTTCTTCAAACAGCTCGGGCAGCATAATCCAAGTGTTTTTTAGCCAAACGATTGTACCACGGGTCCAAGAGTCTGATATTTGTCTCATTATCTCTACATTTTGCTCACTGATGATAATGCTCTAGTCACATGTGAACCCAAAGCAGTCAGTAAAGTGGAGCGCTTTTTTTTTAGGTGAACTATTCCTGTAATTTTTATTAATCTAGGGGAAATTTGCTGACTACATATTTTTTCGGTAGCACATTTTTTTTTTTTTGCCTAGTTTCACAGTCATACACCTGGACACATTCGCACCTAGGAGCTGCCAAGTACAACAATTTCCCAGTGTTGGTCACCGAGCAGCTATACTGGAGCAGTTGGGGATTAAATGCCTTGCTCAAGGACACTGTGATGCCAGTTATCGAGCGTAGGGAGAGTCTTTTGTCAGATTTTCTCAGTTGTTCTGGGGATTCAAGCTGACAACCTTCCTAACACAAGCCCACTCCCCCTTTTAAATTATTATTATTATTATTAGTAGTAGTAGTAGCAGTAGTAGTAGTAGTATTCAAAACTGATGATGATGATATGTATGGAGACAAGAATTGGCCATAATTACAAATAAATTAAAAACTCAACAATAAATAAATGTAAAAAAAACAAAAAAAAACATAGACATTTGGAAATAAATATACATAAAAGTAACCGAGCATAAATAAGACATAACATTTAGATATCCACAGCATTAAGAGATTTGGCTGCCACTGCATAGGACAACAATGCTTCCCCTGATCACCTCCTTTCCATTCAGTCAGTGAACTTCGAGTTTGATCGCTTCACCTAGTGTCACCTAGTGTTACACCACATCCACCGAAACATGTTATCAGCACATTATTATGCAGCAGGAAATACAGAAATAAATAGGCCTACTGAAATAAATTAGTAGGGAATAAATGAATAAGGAAATGAAATGTGTTGTTATTAGTTATTAGTTTTACTCATTTATTTACTAAATTAAATTCTCTTTTATTTTTGCATTTTTTATTTAAAGATTTCACTGCATATTATTTTATGCATTTATTTATGTTTGTATGTATTGATAGATTTCTTTTTTTATTAACTTACACGATTTATGATTACGGCTGATTCTGTCCTCCATAGGGAAGTAAACAAGGAATAAATACTGCATTAATACTGATGCGTAATCATAGTTGTTACATAAAAGGTGGATTCAGCAAAACACTGAAAGGTCAAAGACGTTCAAAAAAGTTCCAACTTTGCTGATTATTCCATAAAGCATGCCAAGCACGCATTGGTTTGACTTGTTTGGTTGATATGGCTGACACTATTGTTTATGGCAAGTACATCTGGGCGGACTAGTTATGGGTACAATGCTACTGCTGCTATCTTTGTTTTTTAATTAACTGTAATTAACTATTAAAAAAATACAAATTATACAAAATATTCTTGTACACAATACAAAATATTTACATACACATACTATTTACATTCACAAGACAAAAGATTTACGTACATTGACACATTTTCCTACATAATAATAATAAATACTTTTTATTTATATAGCACTTCAAAACAAACTTACAAAATGCTTCACAACCAAGAGAGGTAAAAGACAAATACAACAGAAAGATCAGTGAAATAAAACAATAATAAATTAGTACAATAATAATAATAAAGATAATATTCATACTAATAATAATAAATAAAAAGGTAAAATACGATATGATGAGAGTATGTTTTTAGGAAGAGATTCAAAAGATGATGCTGACTCTACCGGTCACCTTTAGGCTTCAGCAGGAGCCGTCAGACGGTTCCTGCCTGAGGATCTCAGGCTGCACGCAAACTCATAAGGGATCAAAAGTTAGGAAAGAAAACTAGCGGAGAGGCCGTGCAAAGCCTTAAAACAAACAGGCAACCGATGAAGAGATGTTAAAATAGAGGTGATATGGTCCCATCTCTTAGTTTTAGGCAAAAGCCTTGCTGAGAATTTTGAACAAATTGGAGTCGTTCTGCCTCTTTTTGGTTAAGGCAATTAAACGGGGCGTTGCAGAAGTTAAAGCATTATTTAGCTAATTTGGTTTCTCATCTAAATAGTTGGGGTTACAACAACTTCCCCCTCGACTTTGGCTGTGTTGTCCATGCACATACTGAACCATTAGGCCAAAATCAATTGTTTTCAGTAGAGCCTACTTTGGCTGTCCAACCAAGGTGAAGCAGCTCAGCACCACGGACAGCGCTTTTAGCAACAGAACCGTCATCTCATCTGTGCGGATGATTTGATGTCTGTGCTGGCCTGTTCACTTTCTATTTGCACAAGGAAAATTAGGCTATAAGTAGATTTAGACAGACTACTGTCTTTCTACTGTATTATTAATCAATCAATCTCTCTCCCTCTCTCTCTCTCTCTTGCTCCTGAGTTATAGGCAGACATCATTCAAACACATCCTTGGTCTGTATTACGATGCACTATAGCCTATTTTAAATAGCCAAAAAGAAGGGAAAATAAACAAGGTCAAGATCTGGGTTTGTGTCATATGCCCAGTATGTTTTGACCATCAATCTTAATATTCCTAAGATAAGAAAAAATCATGTTATGGATAAAGAATTTCTTGAACTTGCTTGTAAATGCACTTAACTATGACATTTACCCATGTACATGTGCCTTAGATTTTGAGGGTTTTTGAGCGCCCCCCTATGAGCCAGTCACCAGGACTACCTAGGCTTATGTGCCTGTGCCAGAGAGAGAGAGAGAGAGAAAGAGAAACCGAGAGAGAGAGAGAGAGAAACCGAGAGAGAGAGAGGGAGAGAGAGAGAGACCTGTGTGTGTATGTGGCTCCAGCTTCTTTATCTTATCCTTGTCTTTTTAAATGTGATTTTTAATGCACTTTCACTTTTGATATGTCTTTATTTTCCTTGTATTTATGTAAAGCACTTTGAATTGCCGATGTGTATGAATTGTGCTATATAAATAAACTTGCCTTGCCTTGCCTAAATGACTAAGTGAATCTCATTAATCCTTTTACTCTTTGGCTACAGCCCTGCTTTCCCCATGACTGTGCACTTTAATTGATTATTTCCATTTTGTGAGACTCTATACTTTCCCTCCACTACATTTGAGAGGGAAATCTTGTAGGATTTGTTGACGGTAAGCAATGCATTAAAAAAACACCGGCCTTATCCTTTAAGATGGCAGCGGGGCCCAGTGCTGTCAAAATGCCAAGAAAGAAGAAACTAGACATTCTTTCTTATTTTCAACCCAACCTGAGTGATAAAGCAATGTGTTGAGGTGAATTTAACGTGTAGACAGACGACTGATGATCCATCTTTGTAACTGTCAAATGAAATGACTAAAGTGTAAAGTTTGCTACTGGAGAGTGAAGGAATATGTAGCTATCTATTTGTGTGATTGACTGTAACGTTAGATAAATATGTTGCGGTGGTGTGGTGAGTAACCCTAACCCTCAGATTAGAGGAGACAGACCAGCAGAGTTCACGTGACTAGATGATGCACAAAGTTAGTCAGTAATTTTCCACTCTTGTGTGTGATGAGTGTGATGTTCCAGTAACTTTCGACATTCCAATGCTCCCATGTGCACACACACACACACACACACACACACACTGACTAGTTATTCTATCTTATTCTCACATTGTGTACCCATCCTAGTTTGTCTCTATAAAACTATTGCATTTTCCCATTAACTTCAGTTCAGCCTACTCAGACAGACCAGTTGTATCTCTGTATGCTGTCTGCTGTTCTCTCTCTACATACGTGTATATACATAACAGTACATACATACAGTATAATGGCAGCTGAAAATGTGGATGTCGAAATCATCATATTATAGTTTAATCGACAGCCATCTCAAGGCTCCTCTTCTTTCTGTTTTTTTTTCTCTCTTTGGCAGCTGCTTTTCCATATCATTAAACAAGTATGTTGATTTCTTAAGTCTTGGCACTGGAGACTGGGTGGGGGTTTCTTTCGGTGGGTTTGTGGGGATCCTGGGGAAATTGGGATGGGATTGGGAGGGGGGTTACTGTCTGTCAGTCTAATTTGTTTTTGTCTCTTCTGCGTACAAACATCTGACCGCAAAAAATACTTGTCATTTTTTTTTTGTAAATTGTATCTCCTTTTTCTGTATTTGACCCTTTTTCTGTATTATTTCCTTTTTCTGAATTTTTATATTTTGTTACTTTTACTGTGCTTTTTTTGTAAAGCACTTTGTTAAATCTACTTCTACGTTTGTTCATTCATTCATTCATTCATTCATTCATTCATTCATTCTAGAAGTAAGAGTTAGCACTCCAGGAATTACTGTGGATTTTAAAACATTGCTCTCCATTGGTCAGCACTGGGCAACGCTGATAAATAGAAATCTCTTTCAATAATAATAATAATAATAATACATTTTATTTGTATAGCACCTTTCAAAACATAATTACAAAGTGCTTCACAACAGCAAAAGTAAAAACAGAATCCAACAAAATGACAATAAAATAAAAGCATTATAAAAAGAACATAAAAGTAAGAATAAACTAAAATAAAGTATACGATAAGATATTAAAATAATAAAACAATAGAATTGATTATTAGACATACACAGCAATTAAGTAAAAGCGCATCTAAAAAAGTGCGTTTTTAAAAGAGATTTAAAAGAGGACAAAGATGTGGCTTGCCTGATCTCCTCCGGCAAATCACTCCAGAGCGACGGGGCCCTGATACCAGAGGATCTCATATGGGATTAAACATTCATTGATATACTCAGGGGCCAGTCCCATCCGGGCCTTAAAAGTGATAATTAAAATCTTAAAATTGATTCTAAAACGCACAGGTAGCCAGTGTAATGAAGCTAAAATTGGGGTTATATGTATTCTTTTGTTAGAATTAGTGAGGAGTCTGGCAGCGGCATTTTGAACTAACTGAAGTCTGGAAAGGTTGTGTTTGCTAAAGCATGAGTAGAGTGAGTTACAGTAGTCTAGACGGGATGTGATGAATGCATGAATGACAATTTCCAAGTTCTTGGGAGACAGAAAGGACCGGATCTTAGAGATTCTGCGTAACTGGGTAAAACAAGACTGGACAATTATTTTAACATGCTGATTAAAATTAAGATTATCAAAAATGACACCAAGATTTCTGCAGCTAGTGGTGATACTGGTGGTGATTGAACCAAGTTGTGGTGAAATGTGATTACGTGTGGTGTCTGGGCCTATGATAATGACTTCGGATTTGTCTGTATTCAGTTGAAGGAAATTATTCGACAGCCAGATCTGAACTTCATTTCGGCATGCCCTGAGAGTGATTAATTGGTTGTTACTGGTGGGGTCGAAAGAGAAATAAAGCTGTGTGTCATCTGCGTAAAAATGGAAACTAATATTGTGTCTGCGGATTATGTGTCCTAGTGGTAACATGTAAATGGAGAAAAGCAGGGGGCCAAGGACTGACCCCTGAGGTACTCCACAAAACAAAGATTCTATGACAATAATAATTTCCAAAAGAAATGGCCACTAAAAGTCTTTATTTCAAAAATGGTTGATGACCTGCATTCTAACAAAATAATATATATATATAAAAAATAATAAAGTTAATATAACACTACTACAGTATAAATGTAGATAGGCAAAATGTTAGATGCAAAAAACATTCTTTGGCGTGATCATTGCTAAATACATATACAAAGTCAGCATTAGGGAGACAGTAGCCCTGACGCAAAGATAAATATTACAAATCCTTCTTTTCATATTTCTCTAATTCATCGTACCTTTCATTTCCTGAGTTGTTAAGTAAGTAACTTTATTTATATAGCACCTTTCGAGAGCAGAGATGCCACAAAGTGCTTCACAGAGGAAATAAAGCATAAAGATACATACAGACATAAAACACAATAAAAACAAACGTAAATAGAAAATTACACGAATGCAAGTCTAAACAAATGGGTCTTGAGCTGCTTTTTAAAGGTGTCCACAGTGTCCACAGATCTTAAGTCCAGAGGGAGAGAGTTCCAAAGTTTAGGAGCCACAACCTCAAAAGCACAGTCCTTTAGTTTTTAGCCTAGATCGAGGAACAGCCAGCAAACCCTGATCAGAGGACCTGAGAGACCTGCTGGTGACTTTGAATTGGATTCTGAATTTGATGGGGAGCCAGTGAAGAGCGATCAGAATCGGTGTCACATGAGACTTTTTTGGAGGACCTGGTCAAGAGTTTAGCGGCAGCATTTTGAACCACTTGTAAACGATCCAGGGATGTTTTGCTGAGGCGGGTGAAAAGGGAGTTACAATAATCAAGACGGGACAATATAAAAGCATGAATTAACATTTCCATCTCTGCTTGAGACACAATGGGCCTGAGCTTTGCAATGTTTCTCAGCTGGAAAAAACACAAGAGCGAATCAGACACTTGACATGTTGGTCCAGAGTCAGAGCCTGGTCCATAGTGACACCTAGATTTCTTATGGAGGGTTTAACCGACAAGGTAAGAGACCCAAGACCATCCCTTATCTGGGAGGGGCAAGTAGGAGGGGCAGCAATAAGGATTTCTGTTGTTATTACTGTACAAAACAACAGACTGATATCTGTGAATATTGTTAACTATGTTTTGGATGTTGTTCACTGCTGTGTGTGTGTGTGATGCTTTCTGGCCTTTGCAAACTGAATTTCAATCAGGACAGTGAATGGTATTATATTATTTCACAGCTCTCTTCCATGAGTTCAACCAGGAGGTGCCAACAGGCTCCTTCTCAGCCCTTCAGGTTCTCTCTCTCTTCCTGAATGATGCTTTCAATTTCATCTCCCAGGGTGGAGAAACATGGCCGCTCCTCATAGCTGAATGTCCAGCAGTGCCTCATCAAACTGTACACCTGGTGTTACAAAGAAAAAAAATACAAAATGTGATTATACTAGGAGTGATAAAGTGATATTCGTGTCATACAGCATGTCAATGAAATGAGAATGATGTGAATTGCAGTGTCTAATTAAAGAGCTGCATGCCAAACTGAGATATCAACTAAAGCTTTCAGAGTTTCTGGCAGCAGATGGTGGAAGGAGTGAGACGCAGGTAGAAAAATAACTTCCAACATGTTGATCCTCTTCAGAAAAGCCAAAGAGAAACCTTTGATGAAAGGAGCATAGATCGTCGACAGGAAGCACCGGGGCTTATGGGAAATGTGGTCTTAATTTTGAGAAATACCAACGATCCCACTGCTAGGAGATAGAGGCTAAAAATCGTCTCAATAACGGTCTCATTTGTTTACAGTAATTATACCAAAGTATCATAATTAATTTGACAATGATATATTCATGTTTAAAAATGCTACACGTTGTGTTTTGCCTTGTTTCATGTTTTCTATGCTGTTTTTGCCTCTTTTATGTTGTTTTTATTCTGTTTTTGCCTTTTTATTGTTCGATCTTATTGTTGTTACTTTACTTTTTCTCTTTTAGTAGTTAATGTTGTCTTTGGACTTTCTTTTATTCTGACTGTAAAGCACTTTGTAACTGTGCTTATTATCATCATTATTATCATTATTATTTTCCAAAATCAATATAGAGCCTTTTGGAATAAGTGCACCATGTGGAGCGAACATACCCTGGGTGGGCAGTTTGGAGGGGCAGGTAGCCTCCAGTTCTCCTTTAGAATAGTTGCCAGATGCATTGAAATGGACGAACCCTGCATGTCGTTTCCAATCTCCTGCATGTACAGCTTAAACAGTGAAAGGGAAGAAACATGTTATAACGAGACAGGGGGAAACTGCTACTGTACTGCAATTTGATGAGAAAATAACAAATGTTCTAATCACTTCATAATTATTATAAGAATATTGCCTATGCATGAATGTATCTTAACCACTTACTCGTTTTGGGTTGCGGTTTTTCTCGCAGTAGGAGAAGAGCTCGTGAAGAACCATTCCAAAACTCCAGACATCTGACTTGTGGGAGAACCTGGACTCGGTGATGGACTCTGGAGCGTACCTGAATTAGATGAGCAGGGTTCGGCCATTAGAACAGACTAGAGAACAATCACTAGTGACTGACGAGCTACGAAACACATTGGAAGTGTCATAAAGAGGGGTTAATGTTGTGAATGTGTGAATGTAGTTGTGTTACAATGTTAGTTGTTAGTTTTCGTCTCCACCGGTGTGACCAAGACAAATTCCTGTGCACTTATTGTACTTGGTGAATAAAGTGATTTTGATTCTTTTGTAAGAGCATTAATTAATCTATTACTTCTATCAACCTCTATTGGTGACCAGTGGGAATTACAACATCATTCCCCTTGAGTTACGGTGGCCTGTAATTGACACAAAGTCACATTTCCACACGAGTCAACAAAGATCTAGACATCAGGAGTGCATCTTGCCCAGAAGTTATTGTGATCATTTGTCATTTCCCACACTATTCACTGCTCTCATTCCACGGAGGATTAAGAGGCTACCGGATAAGTTCATGACGGCCTTCCCCCACTACCCACATCCCGCCTCACTCCACCTTCCTTCACCCTCATCGTGCCTGAACATGTCTACCCCGCTTCCACAGCTGACCACTCTCCCCACTCCTGCAGGGTGATATTATTTGTCTTGTTTGCACAGTAAACCACCCCGGAAAGGACATTTTCCAACTACTTTGACGTGTGCATGTCTAGCCTGGCTGGTGTTTCCCCACACCACAGGTTCTATATGATAACACACACTAACACAGACAGGAGCACACAAGGGCAGGTAAAACTCTAACGAAAACTGAAACAATTCTAACATGAACAACAGAACAGAACAACAATAAAATGGGGAAAGAATGGGGAACATGCCAAACTGCATTATGGGCGCACTCTGTCTCTCTCATCCCCCAGTGCCATTATAATACTGCTTTGTCATTTGCTTTTTAGACTTGAGAACGAGGCTTTTTAGCCTTTGTAGCTGAAATGTAGCACTGTTGCACCTGGCCAAGTAATCCTGGAGTCATTGGTATATATTGTGATATATTATGGTCATTTTGTGCTATGGTGCAGTAAAAATGTTACATACAGTATATTAGCCCTTTAATTTGTGCTCTGTACATACTGGTTTGTCAAGCAACCAAGTAGAAGTTTCCTGTGTATGTTTGGTGTTAAAAATTGGATAAAAGAGGACTTGAGTTTTAAAAGATGAAGAAAGCTACCAGAAGATGGGGCTCTCTCCAGGCTGCGTGACTCGGTAGTACTCCTTGTCAGAAGGAATAATCTTGGTCAGCCCAAAATCAGCGATTTTCACCAGCGACTCACTGGCCACGAGGATATTCCTGGCTGCGAGGTCTCGGTGCACGTACCGCATGCTCTGCAGGTACTCCAGTCCCTGGGGGAAAATAAAAAAATAAAACTTTCTACCTTTCCTCTATGGGTCTTATTTCTTTAACTTGCACTTCTGTATGACATCCATTGTCACAGCGCTGTGTAATGGGTAGACTTTTGCTGCCATCCTACAGATGGTGAAAATAAAGCGGATTTATAGACCCACAAGATATGAAGAAGGCTCCTTTTTGCTTAAAGCTATCTTCTTTCTGACAATAATTGTTATCTGAACTTTGTATAACACAGTAAAACAAAACATACTATTTGTCCCATCTACTGTAGCTTTGACCCTTGCACTCCTTACTACTGGCTGCTTGTAATGTTGATCATCTATGAAATTAGGCTTATTCTACTGTTGCACCTATTGTACGCTGTCAGCTAAATGCCTAATTTGTAAATGCAAAAGAACACATTTCACACTTATTTCAGAGCATGGTCTAGAAGCTTCAAATTTCATTCAACCCAATCTTCTATCAATTCTATTTCAAAACACTATACTGTATATCCATTTAAGGGAAATATCCTTACTAGAAGTCATTCAATATCTCTAAAATATAAAACATCCAGACTCAAAGTGTCATCATTTTATTATTCAATACTTCAAATGCCGAACCTACCATTTTGTTTGTGCTGTTACTGTTTTTTCAAATGATGGATATCTCATTTTGGACTGAAACACGTCAAATAATGAAAAGCTCATGTCTGATTCCTACCTTACAGATCTGAGAAGCAAAGAGTAGCATCCGCCGGGTGTTAACGATATGTCGGCTGTTCTCTAGGTAGACGATGAGGCTGCCGTAGGGCAGGTACTCCATCACCAAGCTCATACTGAGGCGACCTGCCAGACGTACGGATAGGCAAACAAGTTTAAAATAAGCAGAGGGAAACCCAGTCAGGACAGCATAGTCTCTCATACCCTAAAAAAATCAACTCTTCAAGAAACACTTCAAATGCCCTTCCATCCCTAAATCCCCCATATTTTCGTCCTCTACTTACACTGAATATGCTCCTCTTTTGGTTATTTAAAAAAAAAAAAATACTTTTTCCTCCTGGCTGCTATTTCTTTAACCAGCAGTCATCTATCATACATGAACAATCAAGCTAACAAATATTAGGTTTTGGTATTATGTAACCAAAGAGGTGTGTGGACATATTGAATAATAGGGGCCAGAGAACTGAACCTTGCGGAACACCACACCATTTTTACCAGGAGACCCAGAGAAATTAGTAGAGGAAGAGAATATATATATCAACCCAAGATCAACTCTAGATTTAGTTGTCTACCCATTTTGTTGGATTATACTGGGATATCATGTGCAGTGTTTGCAGAGAGTGTATTTTTTACCCATGCTGTAGCAGATCCCTTTGTATTTGACGATGTAGTCGCAGTGCAGAACGCTGAGGGTGTGGATCTCTTTCTGGAAGTCCTCCAGTGTTGACTGCTTGTTGGGCTGCAACTTCTTCACAGCAATTAGCTCACCGGTGTTATCGCCCAGCGGGTCGTAGCGACAAAGCTCAACACTGCCAAAGTTCCCCTGGAAAAATGAATCAAATTAAAATGCAGGGATTTTTTATATATATATCATCCAGAATAAGATCTGCTCCATGGAAAATTAATGGGAAACTGATATTGTGGACACAGACAAAGTTAGTTTCTAGTTTTCATATCCAAAAGGGCTTTATATAATGGTAGTGGCATCAGTTCTTAACTAGAAAAAAAATCAGATTATACCCAGAAAATCCACCAGTTCATTGTCTTTTTTATTCTTAAAATGAGAAGCAAAACAATCTTAATAAGAGTATTGTAAGGAAAGTAGGGTCAACATATCCAAAGTCTTATCAGTGATGAAGTGGAGGGTAAACCCACCTACACCTAGTTTACCCACCCTTTAATTCTAGTCTACCCATCTTTTTAGACTAGTATGAACCGTTATGATGTAAATATATTCACATTTATATCATAGTAAGTAATATCAAACTAATGTAAGCCACATGAAGAGAGAGTCTTTTAAGAGGAAAAAGCATAAATTACTGCTTTTCTGAAAATATAATTGATTTTGTTTACATTGGTGGTTGTTTGTGTCTAGATGATCACCGACTGAACTTCATAACGTTGTATTTGCCATGACGTCATTGCTTATTATTCCCCTTTAAGCAGAGATGGCTTACTATCTTATTAGGGTTTATCAGGGACAATGTTTAGACCAGTACTGTCCTCTGGGTGCGTTTCATTCGTTGTTTCAACCGGCCCTCGTTGACTTCCCCTCGGGGGAATCCCCTCCTCCATCTTAAATGCCGTTCCATTACTCTGATGACTCAAGTGAACTTTCTGAGATCGACCCTTCAAGGGCCAAGGGAGCGAGTCAACAACTTCACAAGCGCATATTTCCCAGGATGCATTGTGATCGTCCGTCACTTCCGGTGCACGAACAGGTGATAAATATAAATGCAAGTAAACAAACAATATTTAGAGGATTTAGACATATTTATGAAATGAACTCATCTGCAATATTTCATTACTCATTGTTCTGTGTAATTTTTTATTATTTATTCTTATTATTAATTATTAGGCCTACTTAAGGGCAAGTGCATTCCATTTCAAATATTCTGTTACGTATGGTGCTACATTACCAAGTACCAAGGGGAAGTGAAGGACGACCTGTTGAATGACTAATGAAACGCAGCTTTGGTGTCTCTGGTGCACCATACTTACCTTTCCCAGTGGGGAGATGTAGCGTAGGTGTCTCTCCTCAAACACCGTCTGGTCCTGGTGGGCGGGGCTAAGGGCTCTCCAGAAACTACCCCTCTGGGCGACGGGCTCGGCGGCGTGCAGTATCACATAGTCTGCCGTGACAACAGGAAGGCTTTAAGTTTTCTGGTGTAAGAGAAGAGCCTGATTCCAAAACACTATCGCCCATGTGTCCATTTTGAAAAGTTTCTCTCAACCAAGGACTTGAGGACCAAACCAAAAGACACAGTAGCATAATTTATTTAAATTTTGTGCTATCAATCATTTGTTTAACATGTTTAACACTTTTTGCAAATGGTGGATATCTGATTTGTTCAAATCCTGAATAATTCCCTCAAATCCTAAACAAGTCTTCCAAAATCTTTTTTGTTGATTTGTTAATGAGAATATAATGCACATTTGAACTGTACTTGCTGTAAATTCACATATTCGCTTCCTCAGTTTTGACATATCTCCTTCATTTTTATATTTTATAATATATTAATGGTTTTTTCATAATGGCTCCACTATTTCATATGGTATACATACTGATACCTTTCTATTCTATATAGAGCACATAACTGACACCAGCATACGTAACCCCACATTTTTTTGACATTTTTGATTGCTCATTTTTTACTTTTTGATATTGCTAATATTCTATTTGTCTTTTTCCCTGCTGAATCCTATTACATTTGCTGCTGCAACAAGCTAATTTCCCCACAGGAATCAGAAAAGTTTAATATCTCTAAATAATAACTATTATTTGAGCGTTTTTTATGTTTTTAATTGAACTGAATTGAGTTAAATTGAACTGAACATACTTGGATTTTTTTATACATTTGTGGTTTTTACATGTATTGCAAATTTCTGTGCCCAAATTCATGATCAGGTGAGCAGAAATTCACATTTTTACCTGAAGTGATGAGACTGTTGAGCTGCCGGATGATGCTGCGACAGGACGGTCTGAAGGCCGCCTGGTAGTGCATACACTGACCAATCAGATCAGCCAGCTCCGTCCACTGGGAGGGAGGCAGCTGCTGGCAGCTCTCATAGAACTGTTGCTTCTACACACACACACACACACACACACACACACACACACACACCACATTTTCATTTTTATCATTAACTGCACCAGGGCTTTATTCTAACTTTTATTTTTCTCTCATTTGTCAATAAAAATAAATAAATAAATCAGATGTCATGGCAGCAGGGTGACCTAGTGGATACCGTCCTGTAACCACAAGGTCCCGGGTTTGATCCTGACAACGACCAAAATGCGTCTATGTGTTCTGTGGAAGTGGCCATGAGCAAGATACTGAACCTGTGCTCATTGTTAGGGGGTGTTCCTCCTACAATTTGTTTTCTTTGGTCTGAATCACAGCGCGTGCTCTCTAAAGAATCTCAGCTAAAGGCCTAGAATGTAAATATAAATCATATAACAGCGGCTAGAGAGATTTGTCACCTTATCTCACGCTGTGGGTGAAGTGTGAGTGATTTTGTGTACAGTCTCTCTGAGTGTTGTTGGTAATTAGAGGTTTACCCGGTCCAGGTCCCAGCCCTGCAGCGGCACGTCTCCACTGTTGAAGATCTCCCACACAGTGGCACCAAAGCTCCACTTATCACACTCCAGAGTCAGGCTGTCCGGGGCCTCCAGCACCTCCGGGGCCACCCAGGGGATTCTGTCCAGCACCACTGAAAACACACACACACACACACACACACACACAAGGATTCACCACAATTGAAATAAGTGTTTTAAGGAACACTTTCTTGGGCTATCCTCTGGGGATAAATGTACATGAACTGTTTTTTTTTATCATGTATTTTTCTATTTTCAAGATCAAAACAAATCAAATCAAAGTATGTAGGTAAGTGCACACACTCACACAAGCACACCTACACACACACATACGAATGGACATATATGCACAAGCAGAAACATTCACATTAATTTGACTGAGACTCAACTAATTAACTAACGAATTTTCAATTTCAATTTTTTGGAAGTGTTGATGGCTGCAGGAGAAGAGAGTGGAGGAGGCAGATATGTAGTCAAGAAAAAAAGTTGGGTACTACCTATCACAAAAAATAATGGATATTTGCAGAGTGAGTTTACAAAATAAAATAGAAATGATCTAGAACACAATTGGTTTGTTTTTGATGTGCAGTAATTGTTTAAATAATTCCCAAATAGAGATATGATGCAAGATTCTGTTGTTTTCAGATTAAATGCATTTAAGTTTGGCATTAAGTCAGTGCAGACCATTAACAGTTCAGTTCAATTTCTAATGATTAAAAAGTAAAGCTGAGAAAGTGAAGTGGTCAGCTGTCTGAAGACTGTTGTTACCGACAAGGAACACCATCATGTCCGCCAGCTGAGCCCAGCTTGAGATGGTCTGCAGTATAAACTAACAAGTAACACAATCATTAGCTGGCCACCAGCAGCAGGGAAAGCTAATTTGGATGTAAAAACTAAAATCTGATATTCTCTCTTCCCACAGAACTAGTTCCCCATTCATGTTTATGGATATTTCTGTTTATTTACTTATCTATGTATGTCTTCCCTACTCTGTTTCCCTCTCAGACTATCTCTGTCTCAGTAAAGAGACAATCTACCCAATCTGCTTTAAAAAGAAGAAATAGAGGGCATGCAGGTGACATAACACACCCTCTGGCAGCCATATTGGAGGTCAGCTCAGCAACAGTGGCTGTGAACAGCTGGGTTCTTTTACATGTGACCAGAGTGTTTTGGAGTAGAGACTAGGGCTAAAGACAAGACAGTTTACTGTGTCACAGTAACCATCACACTATTCACTTTTACGTATAATATTACTGAAAGGATCTGCAGCCACACCACAACAAGCTGCATCAGCTAGCTCTCTGTTTCTAGCTGCTTGTTTTCTAGATATTTTGCGCACAGCCAATTCTCCAACAGACCTCCATGATGGCACCAGACATGGCTGCTGGGAGATTTGCATGTTTGTAATACAACTGCAAAACCTCTATAGAAAACCCTCCTTACCATCCTTGCCCAGCATTGCCACGTTGATGCCCGGGTCGCTCAGCTTGATGAAAGGAGAGCTTCCCTGCGACAGGTCGCCTTCTCTGGCCAGCAGCAGGTTTTTGGTACAGATATTTCCATGGACGATGTTCTTCTCCTCCTGATGTGGCAAAGACAAATCATTTGACTAACGATAGTCTACTGTAGCAGTCAGTCTTTAAACTTTTTCTGACCGAGGCCCAAACTGGGTTTGGTGTGTCATCCAGGGCAAGAAACTGACGTATTCATCCACAGTGATTTCTAAAACTGCCACTTTCACAGTTTAACCAGCCAATTTGATAGATTTGATAGATTTGAAAATATGTATACAAGTCCCATGTCCTTTCTCATTTGCAAACACTGCATATATCCTGATATAATTTGTATAATTGTATAATTTCTCATTTATGTAATCCAACATATATTTCATTTTCTATCATATTTTCATATTTCATGCTTTCATTATTTTTTTTTATTGTCCCAATATGTTCTACTGCTGTTATTTTGCATGCTCGTCAGGTAATACCGTACGTCAGGATGTTTATCTTACCAGAAAGTTGAGGGCAGACGCTAGCTGTTTGGCTACGTCAAGTTTCCAGCTCACTGACACGGATCTCTCTCTCTTCAAGTAAAGGTCGAGGGCCCCGTACTTGACAAACTCCTGCACCATGATGTCTGTAAGACACAGTGAGGCTTGTTTTTACAGCTGCTCTTCAAACGAAACACTGAGTCAGCAAAGCCCATCAACAGAAAATGACACGTGCGACAAGAGTGGCTCAGGTCCTGCTCAGGTCACACAAGGTTGTTCATGTTGGAGGTAATGATCGTTTTACTGAATTTGAAGATCTGGTGGAGAGATTAAATTACCAAATATAATCAAATGTTCATCTCATACGTAAATTTGCAAGGTTTTAACAATCAGGCCTAAAGATCAGACATCAAAGCCACAGCTACAGATATCGCTCTGTTCCCTAATAATGGGATATTCGAGAAAACTCTGGGATTTGTCTTGAAGACTTACTTTTTACTCCATGAACACTAACACCATAGACATGGAGGAGGTGTTTGTGTGAAATCTGACTCATCAAACTGGCAGCTTCAAAGAATGACTGAAGGGTGAGAAAAGAAACGTTTATTTTACTTTATATTCATTTTTTATACTAATTCTATGCTTGTAAAGAAAAACAAATCCTTGCAATAAATAAAATATTTAAAATAGGAAAAAACCCACCAAAAATCATTACATTTTTCACTGTGTTTTCGCCCACAGAAACCCACCTCCCAACAGTTCTTGTGATTGGCATCAAGCTCTTTCAGCAGGACTTCTGTCACGTGTCTCTCCCCTTCACGAATGTCTGTCTTGCTTCCTTTGAAGATCCGAGTGAAGGATCCCTGTCCAAGGCTTTCGTCCTTAAGGGAAAAAATACATACAGAACCTCCAGTAAACTTTACCTCATCATAAACAGTAGTAATAAAAGTAGTAGTAGTAGTAGGGCGGTAGGAACAGGAGGACAAGAAAGAGGAAGAGGAGTTATAGGAATTGGAAAGTAATAGTCTTAGTAGTAGCAGTAATAGTAATTGGCCTTAATAAGAGGAGGAAGAATGAGAGGTGGTAGTGGTTGTAGTAGTAGTTGCAGAAATAGTAGTAGTATCAGCTGTACTTGTAGTAACTGCACTAGTCATCGTAGTAGTAGCAGCAGCAGTAGTGGTAGTCGTAATAGAAACACAAAAATAAGAATAATAAAAAAATAGCCATCTATTCATCTGTCATTCCGATCATGCATTAAAGCCCTCGGAAATAATATGATATTGTTGATCAGAAACGCAAGTACGTTTTGGGTCCTCTGTGTGTCATTCAAGCAGCAGATCTACTTCACACTACTTGGCAGTTGGCACGCGCGCATTTTGTGTGAGCGAGAGAGAGAGAAAGAGAGAGAGAGAGAGAGAGCGAGAGAGAGAGAACTTGAAAGAGCAACAAGAGCACAACAGAGGAAGGGATGAGGCCGTGAAGATAGATGTTATCAGATGGAGAGAGCACAGAATCCACTGATTACACTGCAGTAAGTAATAAATAGCAATAGAAAGCTGTTGCTGCATTGAATATTGGCCTGTAGCTGGCATCCAATAGTGTTGCTGTGTCGTGTGACTGTCAGCCCACATGGAATAATGAGCATTGATGACTATTTAGCCCCTATGGGATGGAATAGTGTATTAATGGTTTGCTTTTGTATCATCGGATATTGGTTGGTGTGTTCAAATAATTGGTTAAGTCTATGTATAAAATAAATTGATAAATAACATGTGTTTATGATCTAATCATCACATCAAAAAAATGAGAGATTTGGTTAGATTTTGGTTGGCATATGCTGATTGCATCCTTTTTATGAGCAGGACAGGAGAGAGGAGAAGAGAACAGGAGGAGGAGAGGAGAGGAGAGGAGGAGTGCGACAGACAGATGAGACCAAAAGAGCTGCTGGAGAGGTGAAGAAGAGGAGAGCATCAGATAGACAAGACAGAGTTAACACAGTTTGTCACAGTTCAAAAGTGTCACACAATAGAAGCAGAAGCTATGAGACCAGGGTTGGTCAATTTTCAAAATTGAACAAAGCATTGGCAACATACAATCTATATGACTGCTTCATCAACGTCAAGGCTCTTATTTTTTCTTAGGGTTTTACTCCTGCTGCTGAAAATAAAAATAATAATGAAGTTGAATGAGAACTCAGATTGCACTCATTTTGTTTATTTTGATTTCATGTTGTGAAAGCCAGCCTACACACCTGACCGGAACCTTTTGGTACAGCACAGTGTCTCACATCTTATATTCATTTTAATCTGAAATAACTTGAAAATGGTGCAATTATCGGGTGAAAATCTAAAGATTTCTGGGCTGGGCTAAGCCCCCAATGTTTCAAGATCCTAACAACGCCTCTGGTAGTAGCTAGCAGTAATAACCGGAGTAGTATTAACAATAGTGGTAGTAGTACTAGTAGTAGTAGTAATAATTAGAAGAGGAGTAGCAATAATAATAGTAGTAGAGGTGGTAGTAGTAGTAAGTAAGTAAGTAAGTAGCTTTTTCCATTCTCACCCATTTCAGGTCCTCATATTTGATCATGTGGAACTGGATGTGATTGAATTTGTTCCTTTCAGGTGTTGGGGATCCTTCAGTTTCTACAGAGCTGCTGTTGCGTATAATGCTCAGATTTGTGAGCTCTGCAGGAACAGGAACATGTTCATTGTGAGGAATCATGTAAGAAAAAAAGAGGTAGGCAGGCTACAAATAAAAAGACAAATATCTCAACTCATTGTTCAAGTGAGAAAAGTGTGAGTAGCTAGTGTGAGTTGATATGATTATTATGGGTGTGTGGTAATATTGCCTGAATGGGTAGGTTTCTACTTTGTGATTATTCCTGTAAATAAGAATGTGCTTTTAGTCAACTTGCCTGTTTAAATATAGCAAATACCCAAGTGAGTGTGCTTTACTGTGACTATGGGTTATGACAAGAAATAGCATACTATTACTATATTTACTATACTATCAATAAAACATGGCTAGCCAAGGTTTGATCAGCATTGTTTGAGCATTTCTTTGACTAATCAGATTGCTTGGATAAAACTACCCATTCTATAATAAGGGTTCAATCACACATATATGTCTTGTAAGATAAGTTACAAAGTTACTGCTGTATATTTCTATGGGTTTCATATGACCGTACTCATAGCTTGGGGTGATATACCTTTGGGTCGTGGAGGACAGCAACGGCCCAACTTGACAGGTATCTCAGCAAGGAGCAGCTTGTTGTGTTGGAAAAATTTGGTGAGCTCTCTCAAGCTGAGAAACGATTTGTGGACACCAGGGAGACTGTAGTGCTCATTCTTAATAATGAGACAGTCCTTATAATCGAGTCCGAGTGTGGTCTGCAGAAATGAAATTGTTGCATGTAATTTTCACAGTATTGAAGTGGCTGTTGTTGTAATGTCATTGTTCAGAGAGATGAGTACATCATCTGCAAATACTCTATTAGTGGAATGGCCCAAATGCATAAAAATATCTGCCACCTGGTTTGACATCACACAGTCTTCTAGTTAGGAATGTCCACGTCGCTATGTGTAATTAAAGGTCACAATTTTAGTTTTCACAATCAATTGCTGTGAAATGTTGGCCTATAAGCAATATTTAAACATTTAATTTCATTTAGAATGTTCACTGATGAAAAATGTCAGATATTGATAAGATGCAAAAATCTTCCTCAAATCAAAACTAATAATCGTGATTAATAATTGTGATAAATATCTAGCAAAATTGGGATTAGCCATAATGGTACCACTGACATGCCCTTGAGCAAGGCACTTGACCCCCAGCTGCTTAGTGGCCAACAACAGAAGCCTGTGGTTGTACACGGCAGCTCCAGGGTGAATGTGTCTAGCTGTATCAGTGTGAACCTGGGCAGTGATGAAAAAGAGCATCCTACCCTTCCCTTGATGATGGTTAAAATATTCCAACAATGGGGGAGATATGATATAAAATAAAAGATTAAGCTGTAAAGCTCGGCTGCCATGCAGATGTTTAGCTTCACTTCTAGTTCAAAGGGAGTTCATCAATGTCAAGAATCTTGAACGTTTTCGATGCCATTGTTTTAAAGATAGATTTTCATTATATCAATTGGCTTTGTGACACATATTGTTATTGAATGCAGCATTTTCAATGTTAGTGAAAACAGGGCGTCACAGACTAAGAATGTCAAATCGGGCAGGAAATATCTTTTTTCCATCAGGCCATAATGTACATAAAAATGTGGTCCAGCCATCAGACATTCTTTACCTGAACACAAACAGTGAGGAAGAAGTTGTCATAGTTCTTCGGACTCTGCCGGAGCAGGAATGTGCCACCTTTAAATCCTGACTTTCTCAGCTTGTTGACTGCAAACTCTGATCTGATCAAACAAGATTTAAAAGAACTTAAGATCTAAAACAGATACATTTGAACGGTTGCAATTGGTTTCAATATATTTGAAAATTGGCTCACGTGATTGGGCCATGACAGTGGTTTTGGATGCCCTCCAGTAGACTTGGTGGGGCAATGTCCTGACAGAAGTAGTGGCTGGAGTCTGTGGTCAGTCTGAAGTAACCATCAACAAGTGACACAAATGAAAGTGCCTCTTTCAGACTCTGGAACCTGGCTTCCTGTTGTGCAGATAAAGGACAAATAAATGTGTTTTCTTCTTCTGCACCAAAGCAAAACCATAAAAATATTCAAAGCTACACCTAAAAGAAAATTCTGATTGGGAATGCTTTGAATGTTAAATATGTCCTTCACCAAGCATCTGTCATCTTTGCGGGTCACTGTCACCATCCTGCTGTCCTGGGGAACCTGCTCATGGCACGCCCTCTTTATACTGATGTCAATGATTTCTTGGAAATCGCAGAAGGTCTGCCACTCCTACAAAATAATATTTGTGAAGAGGTTGATTATTCCCTTTATGGCTGAAGATCTTTGACTGCAACATGCATGTCCAACAAAAACTAAACGACAAAATCCACTGGACTTAAAATGAAGAGTTGAAGGTAGTTGAATCCAGGAAAGACGTTTCGCCAGTCTCAGATGAGTGGTAAAACGTCTTACTACCTGGATGACTGAATGAATCTACACAGACTTAACAACATGCACTTTGAACTATTTGTTCTTACCAGGGCACTATCAGGATGACCATTTCCACTGGTTTGAATTCCAGCTTCCCCAGAGATCCGGATGACGGTGAAAGCCGGCTCCTTGGTTGATTGGGAGGCTGAATGTTTCACTTGAAAGGTCTCGCTTCCAAGAGAAGGCTCGACGCCGGCCAGTTCGATCAGGTACTTGAGTTTCAGGCTGCACTCATCCACCGAGCAGCAGCCAAGCTTCTTTAGGAAACACTTGAGGGTGTTTCGGATTCGATAACGATCCAGGCGGTTTCGCTTTTGGATGTCATGGCGATGTATCTTAGGAAGGCATGATTTGTAGCTGGGAAGAAGGGCATATGATTTGGTGTAATGACTACAAACTGAAATTAATGAAGAGTTTTGTTACAAAATTAGATGTCCAACCACTGATAGCACAAAATTGAATCAAAGTATGTTACTTCTGAAAGGAAAAGTCAATTTTAAGAAGTTCTTGTTTGTCAAAATGATCACACTTTTTAATGATACTGAATGATGAACTTAGGGTGTTTACTTTTCTTCTTTTTGACCAAAATGGCTATATGGCAATTTAGTGTACAACTTTTGAAATATTCATATCCTGTGTAAGGAATCCAAACTGTTGTTTACACCCTGAAGCAAAATAGTATTTTTCTCAACTCGAACTCACTACGATTTTTCCCTTCCAGCAAAAAAACATATTATGTTATCCAAATCTAAATACCTGACTGTCTTGCAGAGCTCTCTTACACTCTGGTGGCGTTCTTTAGCCATTCTCCATAAGTCCAGCACTGCAAGGCCGAGGCATTCCTCTTGGGCACTCAACGGCGGAGACACGCCTGCCTCACTAGCCACAAAGTCATTACGTGACTGTGTGCCGAAAGAAATCAAAGTCAAATAACATGGTCAATATACAGTATGGACAACACATGCAACTGCATTGTCATATTGCATGACATTGTACAATATTAAAGGTGCTATGTGTAGCATCAATAAATCACATACATTTTTAGACTTTAGTGTAATTACTGTAAACAAAGGAGACCATGGTCGAGACAATTGGTAGCCTCTTTCTCATGCTAATGGAATTATTACTGCTATAGTGCTTCTTAAAATGAAGACTACGTTTCCCATAAACATGGTTGATTCCTTGTGATTTTGTGGATGGCTTTTATCCAAAGAGCCTCTCAGTGCTATGAGACATATTCTCCCCATTGAGCCATGCAGGACCAGAATCACTTCAGGGTTATAAATCATATTTAACAATACACAGAATTTGATGTAACCATGTTTTGTGTTATTAAACTAGCATAAAATTATGTAGCAGAATGAATCTTTGTATAGTAAATGTTTTTTTTTTAAATATTTTGCACTTTACCTGAGCAAAGAGATAATCAATGACACAGTAGTCAAGCACTGGACTGATTCTGTCTCTCGTCAGACTGTAACGGTAGGATGTTCTTGGCCCTTGCCCAAGCCAGTTTCCAAAGAAAAACCTTCACACCGATAAGAAATCCATTAATCATCATGACATGAGATCATTACAAACCACTCACGTCAATGCTGTGAAAGAGCTAATTCACTTTTTGACTCATAAAGGGCATTGTGTGATTGTACTTCTGTGGTACTGAACATAATGCCATATAATATAATGCCATAATGTCAGTATGCTAGACTGGGTTTGACTTTTGCCTGCTGAATCTTATCTCATTTTTTATCTTGCTATAATGTCACTCCATGTTGTAAATCTGTCATACTATTTTTCAGTTCCTCATTGAAATCGGATGGAAGACTCACTATTGATCAGTCTCCATCTGTTGGTTAGTTCTGTCATCCGTCTGTCACACGCAGTATCTCGCTGATCAAATTTTGATAAAACTTGGGGAAATGATGCATCTCACCACTGTGTTCCAGCAATTTCAAAATGACACTGATCGGCCCAGCGTGTGCGCTACAACATTCGTTTCTTCATCTACATATTGCACAGAATATCTCAGATGTCACTGATAGGATTTTGAAGAAATATGGCAAAATGCTACATTTCACAACTGTGTCAGCACGCTACATCGTTTGTGTCTTCATCTAGTATCACGTGATATCTCAGGCACAACTATCTACAGTATATAGTTGTTGTTTTTATTATTTTTAATCGATCTGACTGGTTCCATATCGAATAAAACAATATTATATATAAAATAGTCTGACACTGCAGGTTCTGCAGATTGAACTTGTGACAGCTTCTCCCATCTCCAGTTACCTTCACTACAATGCCTATCATCTCCACCATATTTTGCACCAGAAATCTTGCCTTTCACACAATAGCAACTTTCTGATATTATGATTAAGTGAATCTGATTATTTCTACTGTTAGAAATATATAAATAATTCTATACCTTCTCTTCCTGTCTAGCAGTCATCCCTAGAATCCCCCAGAATTAAACCTAAATATCCCTTCTTTAAAGCATGTTGATACAGTGTAATGTACTGTTGTTTCTGGAGAAAATGAAATGTGTGATTCCTCAATGATTTTTCACCCACCTGACTCTGAAGTGGACTTGAATGTTTTCATCGGTGTTGAAGACGTGCGTCGGGGCGTACCAGAACGACAGGTCGGCAGATGCCAAAGCAAACAGACTTTGGTACACTGGTAGGATTCCTGAGGAAAGATCACCATGACAACATGACTGATCTGGTAGGGCAACCAGCTCCCGTGTTTGTAAAAAAAATATGAAATCTTTGCCTTGCACTTCCACAACTATTAATGTCCTTGCTATTGTCTGTTTGTAATTTTGGTGATCTAGGAATTTAATTTCATTTCATTGTTGCACTCCCTGTTAGTTGCTCTGCATAATCAACTAAATGCCCCAAAATGTAAATGTAATATTAGAAAAGTTATCTCCTAGTATTACAAAAGATTAAAGTAGATCATAAATTCCAATGAACCAACTTTTCAACAACATATTTTTCTTTGTGAAATTCTCTAGATGAGTGCAGCTAGGGTTAGATATGATATTGGTCTTTTATTAAATATCAGATATCAGCCAGTCAGTGTCTCCACCTCTGATATGATGGAGCTTCCTCCTGACCACAGCTACAGAAAAACAGACTGGAAAACCTGAGATGTTTTTTCTTTGCATATTTTAGTTTTTCATTTAATTGATCAGTAATGGTTTTGGAAAATTCATTATTTATTTAAAGGCAGTAATGTCTCCCAGAGTTTCTCTACCATTGAATAGGTGTGGTGGGTCTCTCTGCCTTAAAGAGCTGCTGACACTAAAAGAATTTCATCAGTCTGGGTTTCAGTGGAGAGTTTTAGTGTCCCACGATGGTCTAAAGGCTTTTCCACCCTGACAAGAAGAAAACTCTGGGGGAAACACTGAATACTTGAAATTTTTGGGGGGCATAAATATATTGAATATCAGCAGCTTCTACAAAACAAATTGGTATATCAGTATTACCACATTTTTGGGCTGCTTGGATGCAGACATTCTCAGCAGAGATGTGGCCGGAGGATATGTGTATAGTCGTGTCATCCTTCGTCGCAGGGAAGAAGTAGAGGTGGACTTGTAAACCGGGACCAGAACTGGAGCTGGACCGCAGGCTGCCCCCCCGGTCCCTGTTCACCAGAGGGGCCGACTCTTCCTCACTGAGATCCATGGGCACTTCTGAGGACAGAAACAACAGACTTATAATTACTGCAAAACTCTATCTTAAATTAATCTTGTATAGAGACTTCATATCCTATCTAACACTTTACAATAAGGGTACAACAATTAAGGGTTAGTTAATGCTTAATAAGCATTAACTAACCCTTAATTAACAGTTACTAATGTGTCTGGTAATCATTTACTAATGATGTTCATGTTAACTAAGGTATTAATTTATACATTATTTAATAGTCATCTTTATACACTATTAAATAATGTATAAATTAATACCTTAGTTAACATGAACACATTAGTAAATTACATATTAGTTAACTGTTAATTAAGCATTAACTAACCCTTATTAAGCATTAACTAACCCTTATTAAGCATTAACTAACCCTTAACTTAGTGTACCCTTATTGTAAAGTGTTACCCCTATCTTTCATGAAACAACTGTACAAAATATTATCAAAACAAGTGACACTGCATTGGAAATTATCTCACTCCATTGCCATATTTTTTTCATTAATTTCAAGAAAAATAAGATAAAATAAGATGCAGTTATGGGATGGATTATACCACTGTTATGTTGCATTATGTCACATGGAGTATACCACTGTTATGTTGCATTATACCACTGTTATGTTGCATTATGTCACATGGAGTATGCCACTGTTATGTTGCATTATACCACTGTTATGTTGCATTATGTCACATGGAGTATACCACTGTAATGTTGCATTATACCACTGTAATGTTGCATTATGTCACATGGAGTATACCACTGTAATGTTGCATTATACCACTGTAATGTTGCATTATACCACTGTTATGTTGCATTATGTCACTGTCACATGGAGGGAGAATTCCCATCATGACTGAATGACGATTTGAAATGTCAGACATAAACCAATGGGAGTTTCCCATCAGCTAGGTTTTCAAAAATGTGAGACAAGGCTCTTCAAACTCTACTGTGACTGAATCAGGAGCAGAGGATATTATATAGTATATAATATTATCTTACATTACCGTAATAGGTTTTCAGATAGCTTACAAGTACATTTTCACTTACTCAAGTATAACAAAAACAATAAAAACATATGAAATAATTTTGTTTACTGTGATAGCATAAATCTATCATAAGTACAATATGACAAAGCTTGTTAACATTCTTTGAAAACATCCAGTCTTGTCATTATTTGACATATCAAATTTAAACACAGATGAATAGTAGTTATAGACAGAATTAAACCATAAACCATGCCTATATATAATAATAATAATAATAATAATAATAATAATAAACTGTATTTATATAGCACCTTTCTTAACAAGGTTACAAGGTGCTTTACAATAAAATAATTAGAAAAATAAAATAAAATAAAAAACAGTAAAACATTGGATACAGAAAAGGAATAAAACAAAGAGCAAACAGTGCAATTGTAATCGGGGAAGGAACTAAACCATACAGAAACCAGAGAAGCCATACACAACATGATATTTAAAGGACATTTTGTTTAAATATGCTGTAAGAAGATTAAAAGAATGTACTAAGTGAACAGAAAAAGTTATTAGGATACATTAAGATGTTAAATTCTAAAACTGACAGGAAGCCAGTGAAGTGCAGCTAAAATCGGTGTGATATGTTCATATCTTTTTGAACCAGTAATCAGCCTTGCAGCAGAATTTTGGACCATCTGCAGCCGATTTAGAGAGCTACGGCTGAGTCTGGAATATAATGAGTTGCGATAATCTAATTTGGTTGCAACAAAGGCATTTACAACTCGTTTTCGATCAGCATGGGAAAGAAATGATCTTATTTTCGATATGTTTCTCAGCTGAATAAAACATGATTGGACAATCCTTGTAATTTGGTCCTTAAAACACAGGTCAGAATCAAATAACACACCCAGGTTCTTAGCCACCGGTTTCACATTGGCTGATAGGGTTCCAAGTTTGTCCTTTAAAAGGCCTATCTGATCTGGAGGGCCAAATGGGACAATCTCTGATTTGTCTGCATTCAGCTGCAGAAGGTTTTGGGACATCCAGCATTGAATGTCAGTTAGGCAGAGCTGAAGGTAAGCTAGACTGCTAAAATTTGAAGATTTGAGTGGGAGGTTCAGCTGGGTATCGTCAGCATAACAGTGAAAGAAGATATTATGATTACGAATGACCTGACCCAAGGGGAGCATATAAATTGAAAATAGCAGGGGGGCTAGGACTGACCCTTGTGGAACACCACATGTAAGATGAGTAGGCGAAGAGGCAGCATTTCCCATCGCAACAGACAGAGTTTTATTAGAAAAGTAGGAACGCAGTAATTCAAGAGCCGTGCCACTGAGACCAGCCCATTTTTCAAGGCGATGCAACAAAATGGTATGGTCCACCGTATCGAATGCTGCGCTTAAATCTAAAAGGACCAGAATTGATATATCATTTATTGTGACTCTTTTTGACAGAATTTGGTAAATAAAGTATAAACACAACTGAATAATGGGAATACATATAGCTATAAATGATATACCTAATCTAATGTGACAATTTCTTACATTCTTTAAGATGTAACATGTAAATTCAGATTCAGATGTCAAAAGAAATAGAACTAAACATCACAAATGTGGTATCTATTGCACTGGATGTACTATTACCTTTACTTTCGTGTGGCAGAAGTCCTCATCTTGATCATTTATTCCTATAAACCAGGTCTTTGTTCTGTAACTTCTGCGTTCATGCTTTGTGTGAGCAGTAAGTGAGGGCGCAGATTTCCTGTTTTAGAGCAGAGAGTGACACTATCACCACTAACTCACTTCCTTGAGTTGAGTTTCGTGAGTTGACTGTGAGTCACTTAACACTTATATCAACACTGAGAAAAAATAACTACTAAATACACTACCAGTCAAAAGTTTGGACACACGCATTCTTCTTCTTTAGTGTTACTATTTTCCACAGTTTAGAATAATAGTAAAGACATCAAAACTATGCAATAACACAAATGGAATTATGCAGTGACCAAAAAAGTGTCAAACAAATCAAAACTATCTTATATTTTAGATTCTTTAAAGTAGCCTCCCTTTGCCTTGATGGAAAGGCAAAGGCTTTGGAAAGAAATTCATACATAGGATCAACTTCACTATTTATATTTTATCTAAGAAACAAATTTCAAGCATTTTAGCATAAGGCTTTAGATCAAAATGGCTTTAAGAGAATGAAAAACATAGTGTATGTCACCCTAAAGATGATACAAATCCAGTCATGAGAAAAATGATGTCACCTGAAATTTACAATTCTTATAAGGCCTCTTGAGGGGGAACTGGGGGAAAGGGGACAAAAAACAACAACAAAAAACAGGGAGACAAGACAAGTACTCTAGCAGTTCACAGAAGGCAACAGAAAACACATTAAAGACAGTAATGTTCAGTAATATTGAAGAAGAGACAGGAGGACAGGCTCAAGCTGGACGAACACACATAAGGACATGGAGACAGAAATCAGCATAACAAATAACAAGGACACCAAAAAAAAATCTCTCCTCAAAAAGTAATGCTACAAATTAATTTTGAGAAAAAACATGTCACCTTAAATTAAAGACACATTCCCTTAAGTGTAATACTGATCTCTCATCAAAAATGTGTATCAACAAAGGACACTAAAAAACCTCAGTTATATTGATCATTTTGTAAAAGTAGGTTTAACATTATTTGGATATCTCACTTTGGAATGAAACTCTTCCGTTGTTGAAACTATTTCAAAGCAGATGAAACGCCGTACAGAGATCAAGTCACTGACGCTGCGGGGAAACAGACGGCTGAGACTGTGGTTTCCCTGCAGCAGTGGGGTTTCCTGTTTTAGCTGTTAGAAAATTACTTGCTCTCTACGTCACTGCCATGGCAACAGTTTAGCTTGCTTTTGGCCTTTACTGCTTGCTTATTTTTGTTTGTTTGTTTTGTTTGTTAGTTTGTTTTAAGGTGAGATATTTTAGTTCCTTGTGGGTTTTATCTCACCTGCATAAATTAGTAATTTGTTTCTGTCATTTCTTTCTTTTTATTATTGCATTATAACTATGTGTTTCCTTTCAGTGGGTACAGTTACAGACTCTATTTAAGCAACGCATGCAACAACGCAAAGAGCAATGCAAGCGGTATCTTGCGTAGCAACATGTATCGGCCAAAATTTGTAACGCAACGCTAACGTCCGCTGCAACGCCACGTGTTTCAGGTAGAGACGCTAAATAAAAATGACTGCTAAACGAGCAGCTACCACTGAAGAAGTAACTTCCTAAACAAATGAAAATGGTGGTGACTCAGTCAGTATAGAGACACTGGCTGATCTGGCAGCACCATCTTCTTTTCAACTTTTTCTTTTGGCGGGGCTCATTCCCTCCATCCATCTGCTCCTCACCTCGCTGAGCAAGGAACCTTTATGCCACCCAGCGATTAAAAATGTAACAAGATTTAAATCACAAACTCTCCAGAAACAAAAAGATGATGAATAGGAACAACAGGCAGATAACAAAAAAGTCACAATCTAAACCTTTTAAAGGCGTATATCCATCTCTAAAAGCCACTGCCCCTCCCCCCTACTGTCCTGACCACAAAGAATTAGCTCACATACCATGGTCTAAGCGTCAATTACACTGCATCCAAAAAGACTGGGCTGGGTGCAGGAATGGGAAACTGTGTGTTCTGTGTATAATCCTAATCTGCATGACTTGGATCAATTGATGAACCTGATCCTGCCTTCAGACATCAGAGGTCAAATTACAGATGACTCTGAATGGCCTAAACATTTTGACGATTGTGATAATAATAATCTTAGTGATTTTGTCCATAAAGGAAAAAAAAGGTAGCTGAGGTCATGGTTCTCAAAAGAATCCAAGCCAAGGTGAGCAGGTCCGCCTTTCATGCCACAAAACAATAATCTCCAGAACAATACAGCCATGACGCAGCGCTGGAGCGTGACTGCAGCAGAAATAAGAAATCTGCCTCCCGCCTTCCTTGTACACACATTTATAGGAGTTTCACCAAGTCATGCTAACTATCTGCCGGCAAAACCAGACCAAAGTGTTGATCCTCCCACACTGCCTACGGCTCCACCTTTCTCTGTAAGGAAGCCATTTGGCTGCACTTCCCCACCAGCCGCCTCCCACACATCAATAGGGAAGTCAGGACACAGATCACTCTCACATTCAAGCACCATTAATCAAGATAGCAGGCAAATATGAGGAACTTGAATTAAAAGTAAATATAAATAGAGTGTTTGGTCCTTTCCTGGTTGATACTGGTGCTACTCTTTCTGCCGTTAATCCTCGCAAAACTAAAGCTGACTTGAATCTGAAAACGTAGTCAAAACTGTAGGAGTAACTTTAGTCACAACTAATCCCATGTCTGTCTGGTCTGTCCCTGTCAGCTTCTCCTTTTTCGTATCACTTTATCATCTCTTTCTGCTTTCTCCTTCCACACAAATCTGTTGGGGAGAGACAAGAGAACCAAATTCAGATGTTAAACAGATAATTTTGGATGAAGTCTATATAAGGCTATAAAATCTTAAAGGCTATTACAAACAAGTGTGTTATCAAGAGAGATTTACAACACAGATAAGATAATCAAAGAAATAAAACAGTAACAACATGGAATAAAAATAAAAGCTACACAATTCAAAAGAACAGAAGGAGAGGCTAATCAATCTAAACGGCTATTATGTTATCAAGAGAGATTTAAAAGATAACGCAACACAGGTAAGGTAATCAAAGAAATGGCCACAAGATTAAAGAAAGGTTTTTCTAAACAAGTATGTTTTTAAAAGATTTTAAAGATGACACAGAACCGGCTCGTCGGACAGCCTCAGGACAGCCTCAGATTTCATAAAGAGACAGAAGCTCCACATGAGGCGCAAGCCGTAAAAGTTAACACTTAAAGTCGATTCTAAAAACAACAGGCAACCAATGAAGAGAGGCCAAAGCAGGGGTAATATGGGAATGTCTCTTTTGCACTAGTTGCAAGCAGGAAAGGGATTTCTGACTTAAACAGGTGTAAAGATCCAGATGAGATGAGATGGATGCATGGATAACCTGCTCCAAATTGGCAAAGGGTAGAAAAGACCAAATTTTTTTTAAATGTTTCTCAGTTGGAGGAAACAAGACTGAACAAGACTGAACAACCCTCTTAACTTGTTCGTTAAAACTAAGATCTGAGTGAAAGAACACCCCCTATTTTTTTTTCTGAGCAACTGTATTGAATTACAGCTACTTATTATATATAATCAGATTATTTTTATCCTGTTACACATAATCTATTATTCCCAAACCCCCATTTATAATAAACCAGATCATTAATACACCATCAACCCAGCAGCAGCATTACTGCAATGTTGCCTCCAAATGATGTAACTGTGAGTTTCTGCGGCAGGAACGTTTAGAGAGACCTTCCTGTAATCAAAAGATCAACAGTTCATTCCTAAAACATTAACAGTAACAGTCTAGCCACTCTAATAAATTGCCTTGTAGATATAAAGTGCTGAATGTGCCAGAATTTTCTACAACTTAATGAAACCAAATCAGAAAATGTACCAACTCCATTAAACATATTCACCAGGAAATCAGGTGCTCTGTCTGTCACTGTAAAGAATTTAAAGAAACTTGGGTGTCATTTTTTTTATGCAAATTTGAGCTGCATGCATTGAGAGCAGTCTGCAATCCTGTTTCTTTCACCTGAGGAATATTTCCAATATTAAAGTTCCACTATGCAACTTTTCATGTTGGTGCCTCCAAATGGCAATGAGAGATAAAATGTTTGAAATATGTGAACTGTTCACCAACCCGGCCGGTCTGTGAAGCTTTATACCACAGAGACGAGTAAAGATCTAACATTGGTGAGTCCAGCTTTCTCTGCTGCTGTTTAGGACAGTGATTCTCAGCCTTTTTCACATCAAGGACCCTAATTTAGTCCACATTAGGGTCACGAACCCGCATGAGATGAGAATTTGTCTCTCGGACCCAAATCTGAGAATATCTTTATTGTTAGATAAGATTTTGTCTAGAATTCCACTTCTACCTGTATCGTAGGCAGAGAGACAACAGCAAAACTATGATCAAAATAATAGTCATTCTTCTTCATTCTCTAACTTCTTGTAAATTAAATTCTGGTGAAGTTTAACATTTGATCAATATGCTGGGGACCCCCTGGAGCCCCCTCAAGGACCCCTAGTTGAGACCCCACGCTGAGAACCACTGGTTCAGGAGACAGTTTGGATTTCACTCTTAAGTTTTGATTCGTCTCTTCCTGTGGGCGGAGAAGAGTCCATACCTGACACCAGAGTTTCATTTGGGCAAACAGGGTGAATCTACAGCGTCTCAGAGGGGATGGGACGCTCTCATCGCAGCCCCACTTCATGATGTAGGTCAGGGATAATCAACCATGTGTCATGTGGAGAGAGAGTCAGCAGGTTTTCATTCCAGCCAAACATTACAGCAGCTGATTTCACTGATGAGCATGACTTCAACCAGATAGGAGGAACTTATCCGTGAAATCAACCTGCTTCACCCGTTGGTTGGAATGAAAACCTGCATACTTTTGGCACATGGGCACATAGTTGCCCATCCCTGATGTAAGCTGATAAGACAGGTGTAATATTACAGACACATCTTCCCTAGTGCAGCTTTAGTTTCCCTGGTGATTTGGAAAAAAGTCACCCATGCTTTTATCGCTTCTCACTCCTGCCTCAGTCACAAGTCTCTCTGGTCTCCAGCAGCTTGGATTCTCACTGGAACAAACAGACAAGATCACATCATCCTGATTTTTCCTTCTTTATATCGGCAACCTGGTAGTTTTAGAATCGATGTTAAGATTTTACAATCACTTTTCAGGCAGGGCTGGGTCTGGCACCAAGCCAGAACACAGACCTTTTAACCCAATATGAGCCTGAGGCAGCTCCCTATTGGTTGTTCCAAAGTCTACATTAAAAAACAATAAAAACAATAGATTCAAAACAAGAGGTTTTTAAATAGAATTTGGAATTACCAAAGTCTATCTAGTCAGATAATTTGTTTATAGATCTGTATCATCTTTCTTTTTTTTTTTTACTTTGTAAGGCTCACTTTTATAGACTTGTTTTTATCAAAAGATCTTTTATGAATGAATGTTTTATGGATTACTTTAATATTTTTATTGCTTATGCTGCCAATTTTGTTTTCTTTTTTAATGCTTTGTAAAGCGCTTTGTAACTGAAAGTGCCATATAAAACATTTTAATTATTATAATAATAATTTATTATTATTATTATTGCCATGTGTTGTAAACACTAAACCCCTACCTGCTCACCAGCATAAGCCACTTCAGATATCAGCATCAGAATCAGAATCAGAATCAGAATTCTTTTATTATGCCAAGTATGTTTGCACATACAAGGAAAGTGACTTGGTGTGGTTGGTGCATAAGGTACATAAATATAGCAAAATACAAGAAATATCAAAATATTAACAAAATATTAACAACATATATACAAAATATATACGATGTATTGCACATGTTAATTGTATGGTGAGGTGGGAGATGTTGGTGTTGCAGGAACAACAGTGCATTTGTGTGTGTGTGTGTGCATGCGTGTGTGTGTGTGTGTGTGTGTGAGTGTTTGTGTATGTGTGCAATGTCATTTGGGTCAGAGAGAGGCAGGGGGCTTGTTTGTGAGCCCCACTGCCATGGGGAAGAAACTGTTGAGCCTCAGATCTTACCTAAAATGCATGAAATGTAAATTATTAATGTTCCACCAATTGTTGCAGCAGTGTAAATAAAATCCAGTTATTCTGTTTCCTTGAAACCCCTTTTACTCCAGTGTTGATTTGGCTGTTCTCCTCTTGCTCCTCCCTCCCTCCCCTCCTGCTCCTATAAGTAGTGAAACTGCCATCAACAGGAGTGACAAGAGCCGGAGCTGAAGAGTGACAGACAGACAGACAGACAGACAGACAGACAGACAGACAGACAGACAGGCAGACAGACAGACAGACAGACAGGCAGACAGACAGACAGACAGACAGACAGACAGGCAGGCAGGCAGGCAGACAGACAGACAGACAGACAGACAGGCAGGCAGGCAGGCAGGCAGGCAGGCAGGCAGGCAGGCAGACAGACAGACAGACAGACAGACAGACAGACAGACAGACAGACAGGCAGGCAGGCAGGCAGACAGACAGACAGACAGGCAGGCAGACGACTGGTTCTACCGGCTGGGAGCTGGACTGAATGGAGCGCCGGTGGTGAGTGTTACGCCTCCACTTTGGGATATTAACTTTTAAATGCGGACAATGTGAATTGCAGGATTTATTCCAGGTCGTTGATTCTTTTTCATGTATTTTCTTCACTTTTCTTCAGGAAAATAGTAGATCCTGTGTAACAAAACTCAACGGTTGATAATTATCTGTGTTGAAGCTGCTGATATTGCTCACCCCTGTAGTGAGGTTGTCTCTGGAAGTGATGCCTGTATTTAAGCAGCTCGTCTTACATCAGTCTCTGTAAGGTTATGCAGTGCAGATGCCAGCGCACATGCTGTTGTTGTTTTTTTATTGACATGAGTTGGGGTTATCCTCTGTTCTTTAAGTCATCAGTTTTTTTTTTGGGGGGGGGGGGGTTTTCTTGTGTTGCACTTGTCCTAGTTGCACTGTAAATGTTCACCTGTGGGACCTTCAACCTGCCTTCTGAGTCAGCCTTCTATTTATCTACTTATCTCTATAGATCCTCAGGCTTCAGCTATCTTACAGTGACAAAAAGTAGATGTTTAACAAAGTGTCATTTGCCTATTTATTGTCTCTATACAGGCTATGTAAACCTAACCCTAACCTTATAGACCTAACCCTATCCTGACCCTATTTTTAACCCCAATCCTAGGATTAACCCTAAACCAGACACTGAGAAAGTGAAGAAACTCACTCGACTTTCTAGTGACACATTACAGTCACTTGATAAGAAGTTCAGTATCAGCATTGGAGCATCCACATATAAAGTGTGACTGGCAACTTGTTAGACAGTACTACCACAGTATTATCGTGTCCTTAAAATGGTTTTGCATAGGTTAAAGGTGGCACGTGTAGCATTTTAACACTAATAAATCTTTAACACATTAATTTTGAAACATTGGTAAAATCACAGTAAACAAATGAGACCGCATCGCTGAGTAGATTAGCAGCCTCTAACGGAAGGAGTGAAAGGCCGATGGAAAAATCACTTCCAACATGTTTAACCTCTTCAGTAAAGCAAAAGAGAAAACGGAAGCAAAGGAAGCAACAGGGCTTATGGGAAATGCGGTCTTAACCTGGAGAAGCACTAACAGTAACAATGGTATTGAAATGCGATGCTACCGATCGTCTCAACCATGATCTCACTTGTTTATGGTAATTGTAGTTATCACAAATGATTTGACAATGTTATATTGATGTTTAACAATGTTACACATAGCACCTTTAGTACACTGGAATAAACCCATTGTAAAGTGTCTCCATCACTTTTTTATTTTGGTTACTAATTGAGATTGGCCTTCACTCTGACAGAAGACCTGGATCCACTGAGTTTGTCAAGCTTCAAGGCGGAGGGCATCAAAATAAAACAATGGAAGAGCTTTCTGCCAGCGACGCACCCAAGTCAGGCTTCGTCCCGGCCGACTACGCCGTCTTCGCCGCCATGTTGTTGGTCTCCATGGCCATAGGGCTCTTCCAGGCCCTGAGGAAGAAGCAGAGAGAAGCCAGCGCTGATGACTTCTTCACCGGCGGCCGGAGCATGCCGGCGGTGCCAGTGGGGCTGTCGCTCTGCGCCAGTTTTATGTCTGCGGTTCAGGTTTTGGGTGTTCCCGCCGAAGCTTATCGTTACGGCTTTAAATTCCTCTACATGTGCCTGGGGCAAAGCATCAACTCCCTGCTGACAGCCTTCCTGTTCCTGCCGGTTTTCTATCGGCTTGGCATCACCAGCACCAATCAGGTGGCACTGAGCTTTCACAACCCGTTTATTATGAGTAGAACAGGAATGTAATGTGACCAGTAGGGTTAGGTGATCAATTATTCCTGGTGACACATATCGCCGATCCCCAATGGAATTGTCCAATCACTCACAAGTGTAAATGGGTTATGAACCAAGTGAACTGGAGCAACATGGGAAAGATGATAAGAATGAGAAATATAAGTGAAATATAAGTTAATGAACCCATTGCAGTTCATTTGTTTGTTGTATGTACTGTTTCAGAACAATATTTCCAAAGAGATTATCATGTATCATTTCCCAATCTATGGCATATTAGAGAGAAGGGCTATGTGTTTGATGTGAGGTTCAAACAAGTTGAAGATAACTAAAATAATTAAGCAATTGAAATAAGTAAAGGGAGAGGATGTCTTTCTATAGTAGGACCAGAAATGATTCCGATAGAAAGCTAAAACGCACCTGCGGAACATCAAACATGGTGAATAAAGGAGGTGAAGAAGGACGAGGGCTTGATGTGTGGAGGGATGCTCTGTCCTGTTCTAACTCGAGCCGTCTGCCTGTCACAGTATCTGAGGATGAGATTTGGCAGAGGGATGCAGCTGTTGGGGAGCCTCCAGTTTCTTGTGGCGACGGTAAGGCAAACACAGACATCATTGTATTCTCCATTACCGACCACAGCTGAAGACAGAAAGTTATTCAGCTAGCTCTTAAAAGCCGGCGTGACATTTTCACCACACTCACCGGTCTAGTTAGTGAATTATTAACAATTCAGAATTATTGTCATACAGTTGTTCACACAGTGCAAGTTGAAGTACTTGCTTTGCTTAAGGAAATACGTGTTTGCCCAGTACAACAACTTTCAGGGAATTTGTCTTGGGGAAACTGGTGCAAGCAACTAAGACAGTAAGATTGCATATTATCACACATTAGTTTCAGTTAAACATTTCTCAGAGGCAGTTCTGACATCTCAAAAAGTCACTAGAGGTCACACCCAATCTCATTGGTTGAGTTAAACCCCAGTGGGCGGGGCCAAAGTGTGTTAATTTTAGGGCTGCACCTAACGATTATTTTTTTATCGATTAATCTAACAATTCTTTTTTCGATTAGTCGATTAATCTAACGACTGATTTATCGATTATTCTAAAGATTATTTTTTTATTACTCGATTAATATAACAATTAATTTACCCAAAATAAATATCAAAAACTCTCATTAATATTTCAATATTTTATTCAATCATCTTCTCTTAAAAACAGTCCAACATAAAATCTCTCCAAAATAAAATTAAAGCAAGAGCTTGTTCAATTCAAGTAAAAGGAATATAGTGCAATCTACATTTAGCAATCCAACAACAGAATAAATGAAACAATGTAAAATTCAAGTCACTTTCAGGAGGAATAGCAAAACATTGTGCAACCTCGAGTTTAGCAGTCCAACATAAAATCATCTTACAGTAAAATCAGTGCAATTTGAGTAACGCTTAAAAAAAATAAAACAGGAATAACTAAAACTAGTGCATTCTTAATCAACTCTCAGTAACACACACACACCCAAGCACATACACACAATCTCTCTCCCCCTCTCTTAAAGGGTACTCTCATTTTCTCCTTATCTGTTGTATGTGGCTAAAGCATATTATTATCCTCTCATCTGGTTTGAGAAATGTTTTGTTAATTAACAGATATGAATGATTATGGAGTATTGCATACATTTAGAGTATATTGCGTTGTTGTAAACAATTTATTGCTTTCTTATTTGTATTTGTTAGTTATTGAGAGGCTATATGCTTATCTTGCTCTTGTACCTTTGTTTCTCATTGTCAGGTAAAACCATACATACATGACGCCAGTACAAGGCTGCCTACATTTACCCACTGAGGTTTAACTCAGCCAATGAGATTATTTTTGCCTCCAGAGCAGCTCTGGCTTTAAGAAATGTTTGTATAATTAAAACTCCAATCTTCACATGGCACAGGGACAACAGGACCTCACAAACAGTGCAAAGGGGACAGTGCAAGGCACAGTCAGTAGACTGACCATGTTACTCTACAAATGCATTCAGCATTCAAAAACTAAGTGCATTCAGGCAGCATGGCAGACATTATTATCGTTTAGTTCCTGCAGGCTGTGGTTTGAGGTGAGCTAGCTGCGTCCTCTGAGTCATCGTAGATACAGTATGTCACTGTGTTTGGATTCATTTGTCTGCTGGCTCCTTGATGCTTTCTTTTCTCAGCTGCTCTACACAGGGATCGTCATCTACGCACCAGCCTTGATCCTCAACCAAGGTATGAGCGATCATCTGCTGCCCCTCTAAACTCACAGGGATTAAAGAGCAACTAAACCGCAAACCCACATTTGTGTAAAGCCTGACATCTAATGGTAAAAAGCATGCTATCAATCAGAAGGCCCTTCAATCGCCTTGAGTCTAGACTGAGGGAGGGTCAGAACGGCCAGAGGATCTCAATACAGATCTAACTGGTAACCAGTGGAGAGAAGCTAAAGACGTGGATGTATGGTCTGTTGGTTTTTCTGCTTCAGTCTGAACAAGCTGGAGAGTTTAGAGTTGCTTTCCACTGAGGCAGGAACAGGGGGAGGGGCGGCAGTTGAAACGAAGCATTGTGGAATATTTTTAATATCATGTGTCTTCATGTGGCTTGCATGCAAAATCAATAACAGTTAAGAAGAGCCAATTCTAACAAGGAATGTTTTTAACAAACACGTTCCTCAGAAAGGGTTTTACAGAGCGCAAAGGACAATAAATGGATGATAAATACAGAGAAACACCTGAAGAAATGTACTATTATTTTCAATCTCCCTGACAGTTGCTGAGAAATGTCCAAAAAAACAAGCTGTTAGTAGAATGTGTTTCACCTGTGCATCATTTTACCGAGTACAGTAAATGTGCAGGTGTTTCACGGTGAATCCTGTTTGCTTCGTTTCTTTCAGCGACTGGACTCAACATGTGGGCGTCTCTGTTTTCCACTGGGATCATATGCACTGTGTACACCACACTGGTGAGACCGCATGCCTCCGTCTCACCAGCATCCTGAAGTTTCTGTTAAATAAAAACTGTTTATTTTGATGCAACACTTAATGGACATCATGCAGTCAGATTTTGTGAGCATACATCAGTTAGATCTAATGACGGTTGAGTGTGTCGGCCCATCTCTCTACAGGTGTTGTGAGGCTTACACACACACACACACACATGCACATACACACACACACACACACACACATACATACAAACACACACAGAAATTAAGAGCACGATCACACCTAAAGTTCGTTTTCTTTGGTCTGAAACATGGTGGAACAGGTTACTTTGTTTTATTTTTGTATTTATTTAGGTTCACACTGATAAATTACAAGTGAACCAGAGCTTGTAAACAAAAGTCACATGACTCACAAACGGTTTGTTTATTGGACAGTTTTAACCTGTCATCTGTCTCTGTCTGTCTGCCTGTCTGTCTGTCTCCCTGTCTCTCTCCCTGTCTCTCCCTGTCTGCCTGCCTGTCTGTCTCTCTCCCTGTCTGCCTGCCTGTCTGTCTCTCTCCCTGTCTGCCTGCCTGTCTGTCTCTCTCCCTGTCTGCCTGCCTGTCTGTCTCTCTCCCTGTCTGTCTGCCTGTCTCCCTGTCTGTCTCTCTCCCTGTCTGTCTCTCTCCCTGTCTGTCTGTCTCTCTCCCTGTCTGTCTGCCTGTCTCCCTGTCTGTCTCTCTCCCTGTCTGCCTGCCTGTCTGTCTCTCTCCCTGTCTGCCTGTCTGTCTCTCTCCCTGTCTGCCTGTCTGTCTCTCTCCCTGTCTCCCTGTCTGTCTCTCTCCCTGTCTGCCTGCCTGTCTGTCTCTCTCCCTGTCTGCCTGTCTGTCTCTCTCCCTGTCTCCCTGTCTGTCTCTCTCCCTGTCTGCCTGCCTGTCTGTCTCTCTCCCTGTCTGCCTGTCTGTCTCTCTCCCTGTCTCCCTGTCTGTCTCTCTCCCTGTCTGCCTGCCTGTCTGTCTCTCTCCCTGTCTGCCTGCCTGTCTGTCTCTCTCCCTGTCTCTCTCCCTGTCTGCCTGCCTGTCTGTCTCTCTCCCTGTCTGCCTGCCTGTCTGTCTCTCTCCCTGTCTGCCTGTCTGTCTCTCTCCCTGTCTGTCTCTCTCCCTGTCTGTCTGTCTCCCTGTCTGTCTCTCTCCCTGTCTCCCTGTCTGTCTCTCTCCCTGTCTCCCTGTCTGTCTCTCTCCCTGTCTGCCTGCCTGTCTGTCTCTCCAACAGGGAGGTATGAAGGCAGTGATCTGGACCGATGTGTTCCAGATCATCGTCATGCTGTCGGGCTTCGTGGCGATCTTCATCCACGGGACGGTCCTGGTTGGCGGCCCGGCGCGTGTCCTGGAGATCGCCCACAATGGATCCCGCGTTAATTTTAATGAGTAACAACATCATTTAATTTTGACGCACAAATCACTGTCACATTACAAGTGCAAAATACTGTTAAATACAACCAGATGCCCACTGTCTGCAATTCTGTCAGTTCTACTACATTTCCTATCTACACAGCATTATCAAGTACTTACATTGCTTTACCACAGGTTATTAATAGGGTTAGACCGATCCACTTACGTTATGATGTAGGTTTTTTTTTTATTATTATTAGTAGTAGTAGTAGAAGTAGTTGTAGCATTTTCCTGAGGGTTTTTCCACCCTGACGAAAATACAATTCTGAAAAAACACTGAATATTTGGAATATTTTGGCATGAACATAGTCACATTTATATACACATTTATATATACATATAAATATATATATATTTATTGAATATCAAAACAAAATATCAGCTACCAGCAGCTTGAATCCAAAAATACTGGTACTGGTATCGACCTTCAAAACCCATATTGGTCACACCCTAGTTCTTGAGGCCGCTGTAAAGTAGAGCGTTACTGATTTGTCTCCTGATGTTCCACCAGTTTCGACTTGGACCCGCGGCAGCGCTACACCTTCTGGAGCCTGTCGGTCGGCGGGACGCTGGTCTGGCTGTCCATGTACGGAGTGAACCAAGCCCAAGTCCAGCGCTACATCTCCTGCAGGACAGAGAGAGAGGCCCAGTGGTGAGTTCAGACCTGCTGTCAGAGCTGTGACCCACCAGACGGTTCAGAACAGACTGGATAAAGGTTGAATCACTGTAGAGTTACAGCAGTCAGTGATAAAGAGCAAAACAGACATTTATTTATATGAAAATGTCACAGATTATTACTTTAGAGTTTGCCTATTCGAACAAACAGGTCAACAATATATAATATAAACTTTATTTATATAGCACTTTTTAGAACAAATGTTACAAAGTGCTTTCCAAAACAGTTAAGATAAATAAATACACTGAGTACATACGACAGAAGACAAGAGTAGATTAAAAATTATTTTAAAAAATGAAAAAACGATAAATAATAATAACTTTATTTATATAGCACCTTTAAAAACAGAGTTTACAAAGTGCTTTGACAGACAAAATAAAAGCAGAATACTCAAAATATGAATTTAAAAGGCAATAAAACAATAATAAACAGGGATTAAATTCATAGGACTTAAAAGTAAGATAAAATTAAGATAGAGTTAAGATAAAAGATAAAAGACATACAAAGACGATAAAGACGATAAAAAGATGATAAAAAAGCCGATAAAGAGACAACAAAAAGCCGATAAAAGATAAAAAAGATAAAAAGACGACATCACATAAAAGCAAGTCTATAAAAATGGGTTTTAAGAAGTGAAGATGAAGTCACTGATTCTGCTAGCCTTATCTCCTCAGGCGGGTCGTTCCAGAGCCGAGGGGCCCTGATGGAAAAAGCGCCGTCGCCTTTAGTTTTAAGTCTAGACTTTGGAACGGCCAGAGGGGCCCGCCTGAGGATCTGAGGCTGCGCACCGGCTCATACGGGGTCAACATGTCTGTTATGTAGCCAGACCCGAACGTGCTTTAAAAGTGATCAGTAAAATCTTAAAATCAATTCTAAACCGAACAGGCAGCCAATGGAGAGAAGCCAGGATTGGGGTGATGTGATGTCATCTGTTAGAACCAGTAAGAAGCCGTGAGAGAAGATTAGGGCGTGGATTACTTTCTCCAGGTCGCTGTGTGATAGTATTGGTTTAGGGTAAAGATAAAGTTAAAGATAAAATAAAATAAAATCAGTCTGTTTTCTATTCTACACAGCAATTTGACTGATAAAATGATGAGACTGTTGAATTTTGGAACAATTGTAATTCATTCATCATTCATTCCTTCATTCATTCGTAATACTAATGCGCTAGCTACTATATGTATGATGTGAAGGATGCTGTGTGTGGAACTGATGTTTTTATTAAGTAACACAGCAACAGAGTCCAACACATATTCCCCCTACAGTGACAATAAAAGTCTATCTTATATATTATCTTATCTTATCTCTGTGATAACAATGAAGCTGGTTATCAACCCAGGATTTTCCAATCCAGCTGTGTCTGCATGAAAGGGGCGGGGTTTGCAACAAATAGCCAATCACACGCAACATGGACAGATCCAGAGCAGCCAAATTAAGATAAGATGAAACTTTATTGATCCCCGTTAGGTTGTGGCAGCAGCAACAGTAAAATGATTCAGCAGAAAAAGAATGTAACGCACATATAGAATATAAAAATCTGTGATAAAAAGGGTAGAAAAAACAATAAAACAATAAAAGCAATAAACTGGACTATGAACAGTTGTGGAGCTTTGTGAACTGTATACAGTACTGCGTCACACTGAGGCTGTGAAAAGGTTTTACAGTCACAGAGTCGGCTCATGTTCCCCAGAGCTGCGGTGTCGGGAATGTGGGTTTGATCTATTGCATCAGTCACTCTGGGAATCCTATGGAAGAATTTCAATGCACTTAATATGCAACAGTACTACAGTATAGTCAATTAATGTACCTACCTGCTATTTGATAGAAGCCCGCTTTTAGAGCAAATGGCTTGGAAACGCTACAAACATATGAGATATCTTTGATCTAAAAAATCATCAGGGAAAGGAAAAAAAAAGGCTAAGGCCACCGTATCCTCTCGGAGCGGTGATGCCATTTTCCCAGAGAGTTGGTGGAGGTGTTTGGACCCATTACCATGATGATGTACCTCGCTTATAAGTGAGCCACCTTTCTGAGACTGAAAAACCCGGGTTAAGGCCAAAGTTAATCTGAGAAACTCTCACGACACAAAGCGAGAGCGTCGCAGCTTCTGGGTGCAACGGATAGAAATCCTGTACAGGAAATAGAACAAGGCTGAGGCGAGGTCTTAGTGAGTTACACTAAGAATCGTCACTGACAAGAAATGAACAGTTGAAAATAGAGTGAGGAGGATTTTTAAAAAACCACAGATATCAGCACAGCAGGGTCTGACAGTTAGAACAGACGGCTTTGGCAGCATGGTTGATGTTGAGCGGTCTGTTAGCTGTTCCAACACGCGAGTCGTCCGGTTTAATGTTCTTGTTCTTTCCTAACAGTAAACTGTGTCTCTGCCTCAGGGAATTAAACACAGACACACAGATATTGTCTTTGATGGTGTTTCCGTAGACTAGACAGAGCCGGTTGGAACAGCTGGGAAAATGAGCAGCTGTGTGTCTTAATTAATCACGCGTGCGATGTGAAGCAGACAGTCCATCTCAAACTGTAAGGAAGAGTCTCAGGTCACTGTCCTCTCCGAGACGACTTGGGAAGAAGTATTGACTCGGTGTTCTTGGATTTGATGATCAGCTTTGGTCTCACTGGATTGACACCAGAGGATAAATAAATACACGCTTTCGAAGGACACCAGTATTCTTCCCCGTAACATGAGAGTCCCATTGTCCCTCCTCGGGGTGTTTGGACAGGAGGTGTGATGTGTGTTCACCCCTCAAGACAATGTTCTACTCTAGAACAATATACAATAGCTATTTTATTTATACAGCAGGGTGTTTCTTTTAGGTAAATACTTCCTGAAGGTGAAATGACTAAACAGTTCAAGTGCAGATTGTCTGTTTCAAGTGCAGGGTTAGTTAGGGTCAGACACATCAGATTAAAGATCAAATAAAAAGGTTTTCATTTTTATACGTTTTAAATTCTAATTAAAATTTTTTGTTCACTGCCTCCCATTTCACGGCATCAAAGGTATTCTGAGATTAATCTCAGAATTCCGAGTAAAGGATTCTGAGATTCTGACTTTATTCTTACAATTCTGACTTTAATTATTATTCTCAAAATTCTGACTTTTAAATTCAGAATTCTGAGATTCTGACTTTATTGTTTTTCCGATTAATCTCAGAACTCAAATACATTTTTCACACGTGGCCCTGATCCTCTTCCGTACAAAATGCATCCTCCTTCCAAGTTTCATCAAAACTGGACATGTTGTCAGAGATATTACATTTGGGCCTTTCAAAGTTTGATATTTGGACTTTTAATTACAGCGCCCCTATCAGGCCAAAATGCATCATCCCAAGTATCATCAGAATCAGCCCAGTGGTGTCTGAGATATCACCTGAGAAATCATGTTGGACAGACGGACGGACACCACCCGATCCTTGCTTGAGAGATTAAAAAAAAAGTGTGTTAGTCACCAAATAAACAGTTAGTGGGAAGTAACTCTAGAAGTAACTGGTTATATGGATTTCTAGTAAACCAATAAACAGTGCAGTGGTGACGTGGGAGAAGTGATCACTGTAATAATGTTTGCTGTTGCCTGCAGGGCGTTGTTTGTGAACCAAGTGGGTCTGTGCCTCATCGTGAGCAGTGCAGGAACCTGTGGCATCGTCATGTTTGCTTACTACATCAACTGTGACCCGCTGCAGTCTGGGAGGATTTCTGCTCCTGATCAGGTACTCAGACAGTCCGGACAAGGCTAACGCTCCTATATGTTGCTCACTGGGTAGAGCGTGGTGCTGTGTAGGGTTCCACCGACGTGGGTTTTTGAAAGCCGATGCCAGTGCCGATATCTTTGTAAGGGAGCTGCTGATAGCTGATATTTTGTGCTGCTATTCAGTATCTTTAAATTTGATATTTTCATGCCAAAAAAATAACGGATTCAGTGTTTCCCCCCTGAATTGGTGGAAAAAGGGTGGAAAAACCTCTAAAAACACATTTACACAATGTCATGGCTTCCTCCTCTGTCTCACTTTACTGACAGAAGGCATTAGTAAATACAAAGTCCTAGTATCCAGAAGTCAATATTCAGTAGTTATTGAAGAGTAACAAACCCAAACACACAATTTGAGTTTGGTGTTTAGTTACTCTTTAATATTGATTTGAATGCTAATGCTTAAGGTTTTAGTAAATACTGGATTTGGTGATATCCATCACCATTTGAAGAAAGTGACTCCTTTGCTTACAAAATAATTAATAGCACAAAATGAAAGCAATTTAAGGCACCTTTTATTAGCAGATGACCTATGTCCTTGGTTTGAGAAAATAATTATTTTACAAACTAGATTTTATTTTAGATGTACTGAATGATGAACATCGGGTAATAAACATTGATAGCACATTGATAGCAAACCACACAAAGCTAATACAGATAAAGCACTAACTACTCTCATCTCATGCTGTTCACCTGTTCCTCCTCTCTCATCTGATGAAGTATATGCCGTACTTTGTGCTGGACATTTTCAAAGACCACCCAGGCTTTCCAGGTCTTTTCCTTGCCTGTGCATACAGCGGGACACTAAGGTATTTAAATCTTGTTTTTCAACACTGGGCTTGGTTTCCCCAAAACATGCCACAGTTAACTTTACAGTGGCCTAATTCCAGTCTATTAACCTGTGTAATAACCCTCAGAAAAGCAACACACAGTAATACCAACACAATATAAACACCTTAACCTGAATAAGACCTTAACTGGAGTAAGGCCAATTGCAGGGGCGTAAGAGGTTCACAAGGAGCCCGGGTGCAGGAACCGCTATGGAGCCCCCCCTACCCCAGCACACCCCAACCTACGTAATTCAAATTTGTGAAAAATTTGTCCTAATTTTACACGATTCTGCATTTATTCAGCGAAATACAGTTTGATGATTGAAACTGTACGTTGATACAATAACAAAACAACATGCCCATAATACATAGCGAGATTGCAAGATGGTAGACGCTTTACAAACTTTTTGTATTCGGATGGCCACTCCCCCTGCCCCCTGGGATTTACTCCCCTGGCCAATAGCCATGTTACTCCATGTAAGTGACTGACATGAGCTGCTGAGGCGGTATTACTGGTGACCAAGTGTCTTTTCACAGCACGGCCTCCACCAGTATCAACGCCATGGCGGCGGTGACAATGGAGGACCTGCTGAAGCCCCGCCTGCGCCACATGTCCCAGAAGAAACTCGTTCGCATTTCCAAAGGACTGTGTAGGTTCAATGCAGGTTCACTTAGTGAAACATACACTTTAACAAGTTATTTGAGCTTGTATGGACTCTCAAAATCGTATTTTTCTTAAAGACGAAAGTGGAAAAATCTGCCTGCGGAGAAAGATCATTTCTCAGTTTTCCAACCAAATGACAATATCTTGGAATGAAGCAGATTACTTCCAGAGTATGTCACATGACTCAAGACAATTCTTTAAACAAGTTGATTTACATTGGGACAATGACTCATGTTTGGGTCCATGACCTGACCTCATTGAACTGTCTGTCAGCTATGCAGCAGAGAACTGTTTCACCTTTTCTATGTATTGGGGGTCATTGTCCCAATGTAAATCAACTTGGGACAATGGGACAATGATTTACATTGGGACAATGACTCATGTTTGGACCCAAACATGACCTGACCTCATTGAACTGTCTGTCAGCTATGCAGCAGAGAACTGTTTCACCTTTTCTATGTATTGGCCCCAATTGAGTTTTTCACGCGTTTCATTACTGCTATCTTCTCTTGTTTTCTCCTCAGCGCTCCTCTATGGGATCTGCTGTATCACGGTGGCTGCTCTCTCCTCCCTGCTGGACTGGGGAGTTCTCCAGGTACAGTAGACATTACAATATGTATTCTTTACTGAAACCTCTCCCAACAAAACAGAGGAAAAGTAACCTAAAAACCCACCAAATGCCACACATACCCAAACACTCACAACAACAGAACTGCATATCTCAAAATCTTTTTTGAGATATGCAGGGGAGTGAGCTTTGGAACTGATATAAGAAAAATGATATCAGATTTCACAAAACAATGCAGGTAGCAGCTATGGACGACTGCACATGTTGTCTTAAGGGATAAGGCCGGTGTTTTTTAATGCATTTCTTACCGTCACCAAATCCTATGAAAATAACAAAATCAACAATGCGTTTGCTCTACTCCCGTTACTTTCTGACTTCCCACGTACCGTTTTTAGCCGTCAACCCGGAAGTCATTGGCTCCAACTGTAAGCTAAAAACCTTGAAATACAGCTCACAAAGACGTAGTTTACATTTTAAAAATGGCTAACTGTTACCACGAAAAGTCAGACTGTTGTAGTTATTACCAAATCAAATTCAAATGGGAACAAATTCTTCATTAAGCCGGGGACTATTTCCGGTGCTACGGAACTACTTTCCTGAGATTGCAAAGTGTTTACAGCCGGTTTATTAAGTTGTTTGAGGAAAAAGTCGGCTGGCCCGGTGCATCGTGATGATGAAATATGTTGCCCAGAGCAACATGGCTCTTTGAAGTGTTTTTAACCGTTTTTTTAATACAATGGAGTTCTATGGCTGCTGGGACATGGTTTTATTGGGCACTGGCTACATGGACGAGACTTGTTGGCAAAACAAAATCATTGCTGATTTTGTTATTTTCATAGGATTTGTTGACGGTAAGCAATGCATTAAAAAACACCGGCCTTATCCTTTAACTGTCATTTTGGCGCTGTATTTACACAGGTTTTCAACAGTGGTGCAGGCCGTCACATCAACATCTTTTCAATATCACAAAGTTTGGTGGGTTCTTGTGAAATACCCTCTGGCTGTTTCAGGGGAAAATACTGGTAGTTGATGTTGATATAGCCTAATACAGACGCATCCCACATAAATCCGTCCCTGTTTGTACATCTATTGCTGCAGGTCAGTTTTTCCATAAACAAAAAAGCTGTTTTATATGCTGCTGTAAATCGAGGGAGAGGTATGTGTAAGATACATTGACTCTATGAAGCACAAAACGAAACCACGAGTCACCAGCCAAAACCACCATTCAGAAGTCCTATTCAACTTTAAAAATCTAGTTGCCTGGTGCAGGAAAATAGTGAAAGCTGGCCGGTGAGCATTGGGTAGATTAGAGTTTTACTTCTGCAAACATTTCTCGGAGGCAGAGCTGCTCTGAAGGTAGAAATAATCTGCTTGGTCGTGTTAAATCTCAGTGGGCGGAGCCAAAGAACCACAGTTTTTCAGAGTGCAAGTTAGCTAACTGGCAACTTCAATGGCATAGAAGAACCCTGGTCAAAATGTAAATAAAAATATAAATGGCAATTATGTATTTTTTTCATTCATTTATGACCATGGTATCATGGTGTTGAAGGTCAGCAGCTAGTTAGCCTAGTTAGGCTAACTAGCTAACCTGGATAACTGCCCTCAGAATCATTCCACAATTTCATTTTACGATATGGACACTAAGAAAAAATGTCTGATGTACACATTAGTGCCCTGAAACACAGATCCATTCTGGTCACAGCCTAAATTATGGTTTAACTCAGTTAGTAGCAGAGCGCTAGGCTTCATAATATTAGCTAGCTTCTTACCTCTTGTCTTTTTCATTGGGCTTCAATCCAACATTACTTTGCCACAAAAACTGTGGTTCTTTGGCTCCGCCCACTGAGGTCTGACTCAACCAATCAGATTATTTAGCAGCTTTGCCTCCGAGAAATGCTTTTAACTAAAACTTCAGTCAGTGTTTTGGGAGGCACCAGCCACTTGAGTTAGTCAGTTTCCTGTCCTGACCTCTGGGATGATGAGTCGTGGTTCAGACTGGACTGGACTGACATTTTCCTTGACGTACTTTCTGTAATCAGTTGAAATGAAGCTCAGTGATGCATTTGGTTGCTTTTTCACACTTCTCCTCCTCCTCCTCCTCCTCCTCCTCCTCAGGGATCGTTCACGGTCATGGGTGTGGTCAGCGGTCCGTTACTGGGAGCTTTCATTTTGGGGATGTTTGTCCCAGCGACCAACAGGCCGGTGAGTGGCTTGGCTCTATAGTTTACATTTTAGGAAGTTTGTTGACGCACTTATCCAGAGCAACTTATAAGAAATGCCCATAATGCACAAACACACACTCACATGCACACACATATGCACACACACTCACACAGAACACATCTTGCTTACATTTACACTCACATTTTACTGTTTGGGCATGTAGCTGAGCGATTTTCAGTGAGTGCCACAGTAGGATGAGCTTAAATGTCTAGCTCACCAACATCACAAGCAACCAACTAGTGTGAGAAGAACGCATGTAACAAAAAATCCTGGTGGTATTTATGCCGTAAAATTCTTAGTAATTACCTATTGAGTTACAGCTGTAGTTACATGGTAAATTACTAAAATAGAATAAATAAAAAATAAATAAATTAATTAAATAAATAATAATAAAATATACTATCAATAAAAATATAATAAATATCAATATCAATAGTCGGTTGTCCACTTTCTGTTTTAAGACTTTTAATAATAATAATAATAATAATAATAATAATAATGATAACTTTATTAATATAGCACTTTTCTAAAAACCCAGAGATAATGATGTAAAAGTACCACAATTAAGTAAAATAAATTTGAATAAAACAGAATAAATACATTAAAAAAATAGGAATAATAGTAATAGAAGAGATACACAGAGATACAACTAAAAACAGAATTTTAAATAAAAGTGTGTTCCTAACCACATGAACAAGACTCTCCCTCCCCCCTCCCTGTCCTCCAGGGGGTTTTCTCTGGAGTGATCGTGGGTTTCTGCGTCTCCCTGTGGCTGGCCATCGGTTCGACTCTCCACCCACCCAGTGAGGAGACGATGGGCGTCCTGCCCAGCCGGGCGGGGGGGTGTGACCCCAGCAATGCCACCCTGAACAGCAGCCTGGACCTGGGACAGCCCTCCATCTCCATCTCCACACTGCTTCACCCAGACAGCCACGGGTCAGTGAGTTCAACACGGCTGGGACTGTGGTTTAGTTTGCTTCATATGGAAAGAGATCTTTATATGTAATAAAGAGAATAAAAACTAACATGCGAAAAGATAAATTAATACCTCAATCCAATTAGTCTAGTAGTGTAATGTGTAGTTTAGTCTAGTTCTGTTTACTTTAGCCAATTAGCTTATTTTATTTTAATTTAGTTTAGTGTTGTGTAGTGCAGTTTAGCTTAGTTTTGTTCAGATTAGTATAGTTAATCTAATTTATTTTATCTTTATATAGTTTAGTTTAGTGTAGTTGAATCAATTGACTCAAGTTAGTGTGGTTTAGTTTATCGTAGCTTAGCTTATTAGTTTAGTTTATTTGCACAGTGATAAAGGGAAGTGATAAAACAGTGATAAAGTACAGAAAAAAGGAAGAAAAATACACAAACTTGAGCGACTTAGATCGCCAACATTACAAGGAGCCAATCGTAACTTTAGTAGAATGATCCTGTAAGATAAAGTAAAGAAATAAAATCCAGGCACAGAACTAGAAAGACTTAAAAGCAATTAACTCTCATTTTTAAAGAGAGATTAATAAAGTTGTAAACCTTTATCATGTATCTCGCCTCTTCCAAAACTAGGGGCCTGCACAACTTCTACTCCATGTCCTACCTCTACTTCGGTGCCGTGGCGACCAGTTCGGTCGTGCTGGTCGGGCTGATAGTGAGCTATGCAACAGGTAAGAACATGAAGAGACTGAAGTGAAATTTACATTATGTGAAGAGTACAACATTCAACTGTTGTTTTAACCAGTTTTAACCAGTAACCTGTTTTAACCACCGCAACTATGGAGGCCCAACAGTCTACAGGTTTTACAGCGGGCGATTTCACTGATTTACACACTTTCAGCCAGAGAGGAGGAACTAATCAGTGAAGTGAGCTGCTGTTGTGTTTGGTTGGAATGAAAACCTGCAGACTGTTGGTACAGAATCACTGTTTTAATTCATGGCAACCTACTATGTGTGAGTAGGTAGGAGTTTCTTACTCTTGCACTTTAAATTCTCCAATCGATTGAATGAGTGGAACCATACAGAACCCAGCTATTTTGAAATCTGGGTGCTACAAATGAAAGGCCAAAAACTTCAAAAAACCTGATGTCAGGATTACTACATGACTAGGCAGTTCTCCTGCAAACACATGCAATCATGTCACCAGGTTGTTAGAGGCGGCGTTTGTGAAATAAGACAAAATTCATATTTGGGAGTATTACTCTGACACCAGAGATCGGCTCATAATTTTCAATTGGTAACTCATACAGAATGCCTTCAATAATTAATTATAAAACGCTTTATACAACAGTTAGTTCCGGTCGAGTAACTTGATTGGACAGGAGGCATTCCATGAGTGCTGAGATCAGTATAACAGCACTGGGACGTTTCACTATGTATCACTCCGATTGGTAGTGAAATTCTGACGGAACTGTTTTTGTTGGCGGAGACGAATAAAAGATAAAAATCATAATCTGTTGTCTTAAATTACCATTACTTGATAAATAGCTTTGTTTAGAGAACTCTTGTATAAAAGCAATATCACACTAGAGATATACAGTGTAATAGCACTCCCTCTCGTGAGATATTGCTTAATTGTCGACCAGAAACCTGATAATCAAATCGTCAACCAGTCAACCGAGAGACAGCAGCTCTGCTGTGATGGCTTATCAAACCTCTGAGTTCATAATCATCAAGATGAATTTCTGTCTTTTCTCTCCAAACACAGGACCGACAAAGAGGGATAATATTGAACCTGGTTTGTTGTGGTGGGACCTGCATAAAAAGAAAGCAGACAAACCATCAGAGCACAGAGTGAGTATAGGATTGCAGGGTCAAAACCAAACTCACCAACACACTGGATCTGATGTAACTGTCCCTGGTGCTTTATGTATGGTGATGCACTTACAGTATGTAGAAATCCGGCTGGCTCCAATCACAGATGATTGGTCATCTCACCAACTCTGATTTTAACTATAGTGTAAAAGCTGCCATATGTTTATCTTAATTAGGAAAAAGTTACGCATGTATCATTGATAATCAGTATTTTTGATATTGCGGAATGCGAAATGTGTAGAAATATTAACACACAAAACTGAAAATCATGTTAATTTGTTACACAGTTACAAAGGTTCTGATTGGTGTAACAATGTAACAAATTTGTTACAAATGTTCAAGGACTGCTTCCCTGGATATAATATAATATATCTGTACAAGTACCTCAAGTACCTTGGCATCCAACTTTTTCATTTATTATCTTAACCAAAATCTTGGTGTTTTTTGCAGGGGGAGAAGACGACAGATAATTCACATTTTGAGCTTTTGAATGACTTGCACAAAGCCAATGCAAATGAAAAAGAAGAGCCTACAGACTTTGGGAACACATTTACCACTCAGAGTATAGGAATCTGAAGATTGTTTTCTTTTTTAAAGATTATTTTTTGGCATTTTTGCCTTTATTAGACAGTTTACAGTCAAGAGAGACAGGAAAGACCGGGGAGAAAGGGGGGGGGGGATGACATGTGACAAAGGACTTGAACCCGGGACATCACGGTCACATGGCACGTGCCCCAGACCACTGCTCCACCAGGACGCCCAAATGAAGGATTTTATTCCAAACAGCAATTTATCCCTTTTGGAAAAATGTTGCCACCTGAAACTCATCATCCATATTTTAAATACACAGATGATTCTAGCATCAAAAACAAAACTGATCTGAAAGCAAACTAGCTAAACTGATAGCTCATAACTGAAATAGAAACCCATAATGTGCTTTAACACAAAAGACCGATGGATTTTGGGGGTGTAAGAGAAGGCCAGCAAGCCTGAAGGGGGGCAAATATAATTCTATTATTTCCTTGCATAATTATGACAATGTAACAACACTGATTTGTGCAGAAAGAGGGTGTTGTGAAGTCATGAAGGGACATTTTTAAGGCTGAGAGATTTCAATGTTGAAAATCAAACCAGCAGCTGATAATTTCATGGCAGCATCATTTTGTCAGAGTAGTTGTCAGTTTTGCAAATGGGGGATATCTCAGTTTGGAAAGAAACTCTTCAAATATTGATATCACATAAGGATAATAACACCATTCCTAAAGTTGATTTAGGGTATTTTTTGTGTTTCTGTACCATTTCATACGTTCTTTCTGCCCCACATTTAGAGCCAATATTGCTGAGTTTGTTACATTTGAGCCAAACAACACACTCTTCTAAAAGTGATATTCCCTACAAGGTGATTGAATTTTGAAGGCCTTTATTCTTGTGCCAAGAAACGTATAGCTTGTAATAAAATAAGACCAGGTGTAATTTGAATTCCCTCAGTGATCAAAGGCTCTTTGAAAAGGGAATTCAATCTGGTATGTTCCCATATCGGCTCTGTTGCACACCTGTACTTCAGGCAGTGTTGATGGGTGTGACAGGAAATGTTGGCTGAACTGATCTGTGTCAGAGCTGCATGTACAAAAACTGTGAATGCAGTTGTTTTTTTCCTTATTCTGCACGAACGACACTCCGCGGGACTGAGCTGCCAGGTTGCTGGTGCTTTTCCACTGCGTTCAATGTTGAAAGCAAACTGAATGTTTCGTCTTTAAACTTAAAGTCCGACCTCTGGACAGCTAAAATGTTTAATTTCCAAAATGAGATATCCACCATTTGGAAAAAAGTGATACCTACTCTAAAAAACAGATTGTAATTCTAGTACTTTAAAGTTGTTTTTATGGTATTTTTTAAGATGCACTATGCAACTTGTTTTTTCACATGAAAAGAATGATGAGTCTGTTTGTGATCGTGTGTTCATGCCTAAATTCTCCTGTTTCCCTGAAAAGCCAATGTTGGGATGATGTTGGAATGTTTTTGGGCATATACCACTTCCTGTGGGCGTGTCTTGTGGGCGGAGCCAGCGGTGAGCCGGTTGTGTCTGTCAAGGTGAGGCTAGTGGCCGCAGAGCAGGAAGTCACAGCAACAACAACAATGGAGGAAAGCAGGAAGAAAAGAAAGAAGAGCGAAGCTAAACGTTCAGAAACACGGTGAACATCGGCGTCAGATCGGCTGCGGAGGCTTTACGCTGCCGGCGACCTCAGCCTCAGGAGAGATGACATCATCAACATGACTGACAGGTGTCGGGGCGGGAACCTGACCAACTGAGGAGGGGGAGGGCGGGGCTAACAATACACTTCTGTGTCGAGAAAAGTTGCAGATTGCTGCTTTAAAGGAGAGATGACTTGAGTCCTCAGCTGAGGAAAACGTACTTTTATAAACTGGATCCTATATTTTTATGAAACATGAACTTCAGTTAATGCTTTTTATGGATTTATAACATTTTGGAATTGTTCAGCTAATTTCCCTGTAAATGATGATTGTTTTTGGATTCATCTATAGTGAATGACAAACTATTGGACTTTTAGCTAAATGGTCACCCCAATAATATAAGCATAGTACATAATTGGTACAGAGTTGTAACGCCCATACAATCTCTCTTAGCTCAGTCCACATTTATAGCCCTTACACATCATAAAACATCCATTTTACTGTGATTTAAGCTTGTATTGCATCTTAAAACCTATGTTTTGTATTAAAGTGAACCTAAATGTGCCTATGGGGTGACATCATGTCTATTTCAATGTCTCTCTTGTCTAAAGAACTTTCATTAAATAAATAAGTTGAAATAAATAAGTTGAAATAAGGTAGATCACTGTACTTCTTGAAACAAGTTTATGTGCATTGGAGAAATTATCTCACTTTAGTAGATCTTTTCCCACTTATTTTTTTTTTACGTAACACCTTAATACACAGATTTAGATGAAATTACTCGTTAGACCATACATTATACAGTGTACCGCTGGTGACGCCTGCTGATGGTTGGATGTCACTTCAAAACACACACATGGCCACCATACACCCGTAATGGCAACCAGGCTAGACAAGGCCTCGCCTGCTACATGCAACCAATAAGTTACAAGTACAAGAGTAGTTCATGTTATGGTCATTTATTGCGTTTTCTTACTCTGTCACCCACTCTCACTATATAAAATTTTACATTTCAAGACACTCAATCTTGCAGAATGTGAGGACCAACAAGGTAAAACAGGTAAAAGCGGGTCTATCTCTGCTCTTGTGGGATTGTGCTTCCGTGCACACCGGTCCTGAAACCCTCCACCACCTCCATGTTGCTGCTGCTGCTGCTGGTTTTCTTCTTCTGGTATTGTCTCCGGTTTCCATCACCATTCATCCGCGGCCCTGTTGGAGTCCTCATCGGCCACGGCGCAGTCCAGCCGCTGCACACCCGGAAGGGCCAAGTCCCTTTCGTTCAGCTTCTCCAGAAACGAGGAGAGCAGCCGTTTGTTTAAATGGTCCGTCAGGGTCCTCTCCTCTTCCACCCGCTCCTTGGCGACATTTCCATCCGCCTCCCCTCCCTCCCTCGCGGGCTCCGGGCTGTGCTGCGGAGGGGCCGGCCGGTGGTTGAAGGACACGCCGTTCGAGTGTTCGCCCTCCCCGGACTGCTGCTCCGTCCAGCTCCCGGCGTCCGCCTCGGGTTCCGTCTCCATCCGCGATATTAAAGTGGTTTGCAGCGCGGCATTCTCCAGCTCTTTCAGTCGTTTGCTGTGGGAGCCTGCGGCCGAGTTCAGGCTGCAGGGAGGAGGCTCATTTCCAGCCTGGTTCTGGTTGTTGTTACTGTGCGGAGGCTCACTTGCTTGCTCCATAATGCTCTGCGTCAGGAGTGCAGACTGAGAGATGGCGCCCCATGTGGCCGCCTCTAATACTGCAGCAAATTGGTTATGGCAAGGTGTGGGCGCTCACTGCAGGGTTGGAGCCATTCATGAACTGAATTGACAGTGCATGGTAAATTCCAATTCAATTCAATGGAGCTGGAATTGGAATTGAATTGAATTGAATTGAAATGACAGTAAAAAAAAAAAAATTTGAATTCCATTAAATTCCATGAAAGTCCACTTCTAAGAGAGTTTGTCTTGACTCGCTAAACATTATAAATCAAACATTAAGAATCAAATAAAAGACAGGTCAACAAATCAAATACATTCAATCATAATATATGTAATGACATGTTCAGTATCAAATCCCACCTGAATGGCACTTTTAACAGGTTCAGTATTGATAATATATAACACTACGACGCGTAATCTCAGATATGTGTTTAGAAAAAACAAGAAAACATGGGATTTCACAGAATTTAATGGAATTAAATTTAAATTCCACTTCTAATTTCTCTGTTGAACTGACCCCAACCCTGATTCACTGAGTCCAACTTTGTTATTGTAGTTTTTATCATGATGATGAAACTTTAACCCTGTAAGGTTTTCTATAAAGTGTTGCACATGTTATTTTGTCAGCACACTCAACCGAATGACCCATACCATTAAAGTCCATATTCTAAGAAATGAACAGTTAGACAAAATGAAGATAATTCACAGAACCGTATAACAGTATAACAAATGAGAAATTATGAGAAAATGAAGAAAAACTTTTATGAACTTATAGCATGTTTACGTGATGTGCAAACAGTGCTTGTATTGACATATACAGCTCTACAGAGGGCTTTCAGATGTGCAGAAAGTGTGTAAGAAGGTAGATGTACATTGTCTAAACACCTTCCAGTAGGCATGTGCTGAACATGCAGGTTTGGATGTGTGCATTCTTGACTGTCTACCGTATCACCAGTATTCTGCAATTTATAAATAAGTGAGTAAACCATGTAAGGTGGGTTATACTACATTACATTTGTGGGTGCACCTGTAGGCCTAGGTGCATGGACAGTTTGATTTTTCTTTCCATTCTGTTTGTCTCCGTCAAGCTTCCGTAGTGCTGGTGTCCGTTTCCATAGAGACGGCCGGACGGACGTTAGCGTAGACAGAGCTACTGAAGGTAATAAAACAGTTTCAATTCCCTTTAGAAATACTGGGTTTCCTAACATGTAACTAGATATTTCGGTGGGTATTTTCTCGTTTTGTAGGCTGTGATGGTTCTTATAACAGTAGCTAACCGTTAGCGAGAGCAAGTGTTAGCTTTTTGGCTTCGGTTTGCTAACCACAAACTAGTAACGCTAACTAGCTAGCTAGCTTACTAGGCTAGTTAGGTGAGTATGACAACTTTGCAACCCTAACGCTGCCATATTTAATTTGCCTGTGTGTCAAGCATACAATAAATCACAGTTATTTATCTAACACAGAATGATAGCCCAGATGTCTCCTCACCCCCATCCCCTTCAACAACACAATATCTTGCTTTCCTGTTAGTGATTTATTTCTTCTAACCGATTGTATAATGTGTTTTTTCATTTCTGAAATGTGTTTATGGTATTGGTCATCCAATGGGCTGATTGTATGGTGTATTTTTTAAGCCCACGATAATGGGTGTATGATATTTCTATCCCATGCTGCTGTTTGTTGAGCTTTCTTCTATACTTTTATCTTTTTGATGCTGCGGCTTCAATGTAGAAGACAGATTTTTCTGCAGAGGCGATACAGTTCGCATCTTATTTTATATCTTAACACACACACACACACACACACACACACACACACACACACGTACACATACTTTCTGGTATCTGTGAATGTGACTGTACTCTCTCTGTTTTGCTACCAGAGGAGGACTCACTGCATGTTGAAGTCCAGAGCCAGCAGTCAAAATGTCCTTCAGAGACTTGCGAAGTAAGTGGCTCTCACTATCTGCCCCATTTCATGTAGTAAGTGTTTTATTACTGTACTGAACAGGATGTGGAGCTTTGTTTCCCTTAAAAATGTTCTCTGTATTGGTCATCATGGCTACAGTTAACCAGTGCTTCTTTTCACTTGTCAGATTTCACTGAAATGATGCGGGCGCTGGGCTATCCTCGCCTGATATCCATGGAGAACTTCAGGACACCAAATTTCACTCTGGTGGCAGAGATCCTCATATGGCTTGTAAAGAGGTAAGCCCATGCTGTGCTTTGAACAAAAGTACACTGAAAGCTTCTACCAAGGTGTATACATTTCACCTATAAATGTGGAAAGTGTTAAAGTCACAAGGAACCAGCATTTTGATGGGAAAAATTCACAGTTGCAGTTATTTCTTTTGCATTTATCATTAAGTAAGTACACATTATAATATGGAGAATTAGCTAAGTAATTTTTCATTTCATTATGCTCTTAATGAATTCATACACCTTGGGAACAGCTTTCAGTATGCTGTCTGCTTTTGTACTTTTCTACTTTCTGGTTTAGATTGGATGTGTGTGTTTTTGCTCTATCTTTCCCTCTCATTCTCTGTCCATGCAGATATGAGCCTCAGATGGATATTCCCACTGATGTGGATACAGAGTCAGACAGAATATTCTTCATTAAGGCCGTGGCCCAATTCATGGTGATGTTATTTATGTCTCAATTCTATACAGACTGTACCATTTAAAGGAAAAATCCACCTGCAGATATTCTTACACAAGTAGATATCATCAGTCTGTGATGTTCAATACATTCCAGCAGTTATTTTGTGATGAAGTTTTGTAATTTATATTTTTGGTGAACCCACTTTCCCTCAACCTGCCTCATCTACTTCTGCTTGGGTTAGTGATTTACTACGTTTCCCAGAATGCCTTTCAACAACCCTCAGAGAAGGGGCGTGAACTTGTTGCTTTCAATCAAAGATGGATGTATGGACATATAAATAGAAAATTATATAATTAGTAGATAGATTATCCACAGGAATAAGAGAAATACACCAAACAACTAAATCGACCCAGAAATGCAAAGTACATCACCAATAGAGTGTTTTACGGTGGATTTTTCCTTTAATCTCGGTGGATATCTAGACGTCAAGCCTGCGTTTAGTCAGCTAATCTCATTTAACCCTCATCTCACCCGTTTGCAGGCAACTAAGGCTCACATCAAGCTGAACACCAAGCGTCTCTACCAGGCCGACGGCTACGCGGTGAAAGAGATGCTGAAGATCACCTCAGTGCTGTACAGCGCCATGAAGACCAAGGAGATGGCTCTGGGAGACCGGGTGGAGGAGGACAACAGCAAGTTCAAGTTCGACCTCGGCTCACGGGTGAGGTGGAGTTCAGCACCGCTCTCTGCTCTGGCTTCATCCATTCAGTTTTCCTGAAGATGAGGTCATTCTTTTCATATTATTGGAGTAAAAATGGTTTGAACAGCTCCAAATTTCATCAATGATCTCTCGTAGGAATCTGGTTAATGAAATGGCATGGTCATTTTTCCAATGGAAAGACAGACTTTCACAGTATTTGTTTTTTTTTATATTCAGGGATAGTTTGTTTAGTTGGAACAGTTAGATTTTTTCTAAAGCAGAGTTTGCTTCAGCTATGTGTGAAGCAGAAATTTGTCTTCGTCTTCGCTCCAGGTTTCAGACCTTAAAGTCGCTCGGCAGCTGGCATCAGAGATCACGTCTAAAGGAGCGTCTCTGTACGACTTACTGGGGAAGGAGGTGGACCTGAGGGTGAGGGAAGACACACACACACACACTGTACTCTGTTTTCCTTGATCTAGAGAACTCAAACGTTATAATGCAACGTAGGAAAAATTGTAAAACAATTTAGGAAAATGTACTTTCGCAGAATGACAATCGAAAAATCAGTTTTGGTGCAATTTCTCTTCAAAAAAACACAGACTAGAGAGTCAAGTCAAATTTATTCATCAAGCATCATACAATTCAACTCAAAGTCCTTTACAAACATGATTTAAAAAACATTAAAAATCTGACTAACATGCATCGTCGGCTTTACATTGGCCTTATGCTTAGCTGTTCCACTTTCAATACATGGAGCTCTTTCGCTCTGATGATACCTTCTGTGCAGTTGCAACCCAGTATAATAGAAAGACAGCAGTGACAATGGAGCCGGTGATTCAGTAGGTTACTCTTCTGTCTTTGTCTTCTGTCTCCCTCAGGAAATGAGAACTGCGGCCATTGCTAGACCTCTGGAGATCAATGAGACTGAAAAGGCCCTGAGAGCAGCCATCAAGGAGGTTTTGGTATGTGGTTTCGATCAGGTTTCGATTCGATTCCCTCATCCTGCAGTCTGTTTTCTGTGGTGTCATTCAGGGTCTGAAATACAATGTAAAATGCAGTGTAGATGCCGGTAGAGGCTGACAGTCCTCTGAGTGATGGTCTTGTTTGTTTATAGTAATTATACTAATGTGTCAAAATTAATGTGATTTATTGATGTTAAAATACTGCACATAACACCTTTTAATAAAGTAGAAAATGTCCCCATGTCTTTGTGTTGACTGTGTAGGAAAATGTGGAGAAGACCAAGGACATGCTGAATAACGTTGTGTCTGATGAGACCAGTCTGGAGGCCAAGATAGAAAAGAAGAAGCAGGAGCTGGAGAGGAATCAGAAGAGGCTGCAGACCCTGCAGAGTGTCAGGTCAGTTCACAGTCTGGTTCAGGATTGACAGCTGGTGGAAAGAGAGAAGAAGCATTTGAACATCAGTGAGCGAGTGCTCTGTCCAGAGAAACCTGGACTCAACTACAATGGTTGAATCTGCTGCCAAAAGATTTCTCCACCCTACCAGTCACTAAGAAAAAGAAATGACATGATTCATGGGTAAGTCCTTCAAGCCTTCCAAAATTCAAACAGTTATCTCCTGCTGCCACTTGGGGTCGCCAAAATGTGAAGTTGCCTAGTGCAGCTTTAACTGTAAACTAAACTGAAGTGATTTTCATTTTAAGATGGACATTGTTATCAAAACATGTCATAGGAATAGTCAGCAAATCTTTAAAATACCAAAAAATTTGCCATTCAAGCTGCTTCAGCCATATTGAAGATTTCTTTCTTCCACTGCTGCAAGTATTTGAGCAAAAGCTGTAATGCGTAATGATGTTGCTGGAATTTCTCTTGAAAGATAGGAAATTCTGCTCTAAGACTCCCACTTTGTCTTTGTTTATCTCCTCAGAAATGACTATGAATAAAACCACAAACAAAGGAAAGTTATAGCTGTAGAAACTGGGAGAACTAGATTGTACTTTGCCTCTCTTCCTCTCTCAATCTCTCAGGCCGGCGTTCATGGACGAATATGAGAAGATCGAGGAGGAGCTTCAGAAGCAGTATGAGACCTTCGTGGAGAAGTTCAGGAACCTCAGCTTCCTGGAGTCCCAGCTGGAGGAATACCATCGACTAGAGCAGGAGAGGTTTGAGGTGCGTGTGTGTGTATTTAGCATAGATTAGCAATTAGCAACAGGACTTTTTGTATACTGCTAATAACTGTTATACCAAAAAAAGACTAGTAGTAGAATTTTTCTTCAATTTATCTCCAGCACTGGTCTGCAGACCTGGGCTTGAGAAACACTGCTGTAGATGTCTTACAGACTTGTAAGTTTACAGACTTACAAGGAGTGCAAAAGTAGAATAAGCTTCAATTTCCTAGATCAGTCAAAATTCCTAGCAACCAAAAATAAGGAGGGCAAAGTTCAGGGCCTTAGTGAGCTTACAATATTCTTGCGACCATAGAATGATAGCATAAGAGCGAAGTAGTTAGAAATAGAATAAGAGCTAAGGAGAGAGATTGAAGGGATTTAGAGTGAGTAGAGAGGAGATATTATTTAGTGGGGAGGAGGTGTTGTGAGGTACTTACTGAAAAAGAAGAGTTTTCACCCTGTGGTGGAAAATGGGGGCTCTTTACGTTGAGAAAGTTGTTGACTTGGCTTGTGCATTCGACTGACGTTTGAAGGCTCATGTGTGATGACAGACGTTTGATGGCTCCTGTGTTGCATTTCTCTTTTTGTCTGTCTGTCTCCACCACAGGAGGCTGAAAACACGCTGAGGATGATGCAGCACAAACTCAGGGAGGAGGAGAGGAACCAGATGAAGAGTTCCTGTGAGACAAACACACATGCTGACACACACACTTGAAGCAAAGCAGTAATGACATCATCTCAACCCTTTTTTTGTGCTTCCACACCCTCCCTCTAACGCAGTGTGTAAATATATTTTCTGTAGTGAAAGATGAAGACTCGGACATGGACGTTCCGGAGGACGAAGGTTCGGACAGCGACATGGACGAGTTCCGGCCTCCTAAACCACGGCCCACCAGAAACACCATGGCAGGTACGCAGACCAGGGATTTATCCAAATGAATATTCAGTGTGTGCAAAATTTACAAAGGCTAAAGCAGATTATGGACAAACACAAAACACCTCCATCACTCTCTGCTCTCTACAGTACTGATCGGTTGCTTATCTCATCTTGGCTTTTGTCACACTTCCAAGGAGTTCACACAAAGCTGGTCAGCCAGTTTGGCTGGGTCCATGTTCCTCGCTTGTAGGAAGCTGAATGATTTTTGAAATGATTCAGCATTGTTATGGCAGAGTCATGGTACTTTACACTGAACAAGATTGTCCTTTACTTTTCTATGGCTTTGATAATGTAATTGCTACGGAAAGCCAAAGATTCAGTACAAAACAAAGCCAGACACCAGTCGCCCTCTAGTGGATGCTCTACGCCATAGTTCATACTCAGCTGTTTTAGCTCTACATACTGTACATATAGTAGTTCCAGTCTGTTAAAATTATTTTAATGACGCATCTCAGCAAAAGTGTTATCGGCCAATTTACAAAAGTCAATGTTGATCCCTGGCAATGAATATTCGGGCAATGTCCAAACCAAATAAAACAGTATTTTCACAGGAGAAACTGTCCACAGTTTCAACTGTCTCCATTACCACACCACATCAGATTAAAATATTTCCCATATTGTATAAATGTTGAAAAACTTATTTCATCCATCAGTCCACTTTATTTGCCTTGCTCAGTTCCATGTACGTCAAAGTAATGAGACTTGTAAATATCAGGAGTAACACAGAGTTCATCTGTGCTGTACTGTTCAGTCTGTGAAACGTATTGCCACAGGTACATGGGTTCCAAAACCTCAAGGAGAAACCTGCACACTGATAAAAATGAGGGAATTTCCACACAAAAGGCTAACCAATGCAAAAAAAAAAAGTTTATGTTCAATCCATAAACGCATTGTGAAAAAACAAGCAAAAATCATTCTAATCAAACCTATTTCTATTACCTATCTACCTCATATTTTACCCAACTTTCATTTTTTCCCTAGGAAGAGGAGCAGCTCGATTCATCGGAAACATGCAGGGTGGAGACAGCGATGAGGTTAGTACTGTTGTAACCATGGCAACAGCTGCCTTTAATACCAAGATTACTTCCTGTTATGCCTTAAGTTAACCCTGATATGTAACCTTTGTTCTTGTAATGTGACTCATTTCACAGGCAAACATTACACACCTCTTACAGCATCACTCAAAACCCTTTCTGAATCGTTAGGATCCGCTGTTACATTTGGAATAGAAGTGATCCACCAGGTAGTTTGTGTTTTAATAGTTTTAATAGTTAATTAAGTAAATTTAATAGTTTTAAGTCTCAAGAAAATGTGCTCACTGCCGCCCCACACAGTCACCAGTAAACTCCTTACATTAAGAAAGAATCTGTGAATCTTCTGAGCAAAAAATATCCATAAGTGCACACTTTGTTTAAGAAGCGATCCTTGTAGTTCTGCCTTTCATGCAGGAGACACTTTCGCCTGATAACCTTGTTGATCCTGCCTTATTATAAGGAGTTTATTGGTGAGCATGTAGGGCGATAGCGAGCACCTTTTCATTTTGTGTGTTAGAAGCTGGAAAATTAGTAGAAGATGAAGGAATAATAAGCAAAACAGTTACAAAAGTTGAGATTTTCCTGCTGGATCATCTGAACGTAGAATTTACCGGTGGATTGTAAAAAGTTTGTTTCATTGATTTGATTCAGAAAATATATTGAGTGATGTTCTATGAATTGTGTAATGTTTGCCAGCTAAAGAAGCCACATTGCAAGAATAGAGTCTTGGATGGAGTTTGGAGAGATGTTCTCTCAGTATAAGAGAGAATTCCAGGTACCACGGCTAACTTAAGTTAAGGCACTGCTGTACAGAAAGAAAGAAAGTGCCAGTCAGCTTCCCCCCAGTTACTGACAGTTTTCTCTCCAAGAAGAGAGTTACAGAGGCTAATTAGACTCATGGACAAGTGATTTAGGCTGGATTGCACCAACAAAGATTAATTTTTAAACTGGATTAAAACATCATTTATCAATAAATTCTGTTGCGCCAAACTTTACACCTGGTTTAAGAATAAGCAAGATTAACTTTAACCTTCTTTTACATCTCAGTTTAGTTTTTACTTTAAACCTAGATTATCTTAAATCCTGTTGCTTCATTCAAACTGAGGTGGTTTAACTCTCATAATTGCAGCTTTTTGCATAATCTTGGTTTAAATCATTTACAGTTAGGTTTAAATAATTAATCGTAGGTTTACTAAACTAGCGTTAAATTTAAATTGTGCAGCACTAGCTCTAGTTAGTTTGAAATCTAGGTTTTCCTAATAAACTTCGTTTTACTGAACTCTGATTATCATTAATCTTAACATTAAATTAAACTGTATTGGTGCAATCCACCCTTAGTGTCTCAGTGGAAATGTCTATTGGGGTTTATTACACTGAAACTGGTATCCGCTGATGTAGAGACAAATTAGAAACAGCCTTTAGGGCTTTCCTCTCTTCCTCTCTCTTTCTTCACCATCACACTTTCTCTCTCTTCATCAGCCTTTCTGCCACCTCTTCCATTTTCGCTCCCGGTGGACCAAGAAGGCGCTCTCTGCTCTGCCTCTCTCTCTCTCTCTCTCTCTCTCTCTTCTTCTTCTATAGAATGTCTTGCACCTTTTTTGTCATTTTCACCCAAGTGCCCTCTGCTCTCTCTCTCTCTCTCTCTCTCTCTCTCTCTCTCGTTACTTCGGGTTTCCATCTCTCACATTCTGCTTTGTATCATTTCAACAGTTTTACCTTTCTCTCTCATTCATATGCATTTCAAAGCCCAGTGTAGACGCTTCCAGAAGCTCGCTCCCTCAAACCAAGACGCGACAGAAGAGACAGGTTTGTGTGGGAACAGGATCTAATTCACTCCTCATTCCCTTGTATGTATTTAAAGGAAAAATCCTCCCTCAGATACTTAAACACCGTTAGATATCATCAATCTGTGATATTCAATGCATTCCAGGAGTTATTTTATGAAGAAGTGTTGTAATTTACTTTTTTGGCGAACCCACTTTCCCTCAACCTGCCTCATCTACTTCTTCAGTTGCCTACGTTTCCCATAATGCCTTTCAACAACCCCCAGAGAAAAAGTGTGAACTTCTTGTTTGCAATCAAATGTGGGCATGTGGGCAAATAAATAATTCAAAGTGTGATCATTCAGCTGTGGGAAAAACGTATCTATGATCACGGCCGCCCCCCCTTACTCAAAATGTCATCATGCTGCATTGCATTCTGGTCTCTCTCCTGCTCCTGTGGGTGGAGAAATTGGTCTCTCTCCTCTTCTACGATGGATTTCTCCCTGTATGATTGTTGAACGTCTCTTGGTGCAAAATGGCGGCTCTAGAAGAAGAAGCCCTCGCTCTTTGATTCTGAGGCTGACACCAAAGGGCCCAGAAATGCAAAGTACTTTGCCAATATCTGTTTTTTTAACAGTGTTAAAGTGTTTTAGGGTGGATTTTTCCTTTAAATTTAGCAAAAGCTTTAGCGGATCCCTATAGCTGTCTTATTGGATGCCTGGTTCCAGATGGTCATGGTAGTTCAACTCTCCCACAGTGTGTAGAAGTAGAACCCAGAGAAGCAGTGTTGGCCTTTAGTTATGGGCATCTTGGATTAAAAACTTTTTGTAACTGTGATGCTTATCAGCGCTGTCTGCTCTCCTGCTGCTGCAGACGGAGGACAGTGAGATCGACGTGGACGAGGACGACGAGGAGGACGAGGAAGGGGAGGAGGAGGAGAACAAGGATCTGGACGATGACAGTCTGGAGGGTCCGACGTCCAAGACGAGCCGCCCCGCCAGGGGGGGCATGAGACCACCGCTGCTGGAGGAGAGCGACAACGACTTCTGAATACACACACACACACACACACACACACACACACACACACACACACACACACTGTACGTTATCACTTTATTCCAGCTCATAACAGACCGTCTACACAGTCTTATCATGACATTCCTCCCTTCTCAGAAATATGCAGTAACTATACCATGATACACTATGTTGATATTGCCACACAATGTATCAGTATCGTCATTATTTTTGCATATTTGTATACACTGTTTGTATACTCAAATAAAATAGTAATTATTTAATGCCTCCTTTGTGTCGCTTGACATCAGTATGACAGAAGCATGACTAAAACATGACATGAATTATGATTTAGAATGTGAATTTTTTTTATTTTTATTTTTTACCTTTTTTTTATCGAAAGAACCTTCATAAAATACACCAGTGTAGTACAAAAAATAAAGATAATGACACAAAATAAAAAAAACAAAAAACAAAATTGATGTTAAGAAAAGCAAAACGGGATATACAGCATTTACCTAAATTACACAAAAACCTTATATGAATGAAAAATATTAAAAGTTCTGATGGTCTTTTGTTATGGGAGAGAAAGATTTTATCAATGTAAAGAAGTTTATGCCAGAATTTGGTTCTGATGCAGCATTGACTGCTGATTGGTCCGGGGAATGCTGCGTCATCAGAGTGCGCCGCAGTCTCAAAGAGGAGGTGGCAGATGCCTCTTCGAAACAACAAGAATTTGTGGTCGTTTAGGTAGGACTGGTTTTCCCTCACACTGGTATGAATGATGATATTTATACATGAACATGGACGTATTGTGATAATTATTCGCTTAAGTAAGATCCAGTAAAGTTTAAATAGAATATGGCGGGCTGGTAGTGAAGCAAGCCAACCTTGTTTATCTAACGTTAGCTAACGGAAGCTAGCTGTAGCGAGCTAGCTTCATTTCAAGTCTAAAAGGAGGTGTTAAAATACTTTTATGGGCGTTAGTATTGTTTTAGAAAATGAATGCCCGGCCTCCGTGGTGTAATGGAAAGCCCATGTTAAAAGTTTTTGTTTAATTGGCAGGCTTGTTAACCAGTGCTAAATAACAAGCGTTGCATCAGCATTTTCACCTGATGCAACGCTTATTTAGCAGTAATAAGCTTTATTGCATGATGATTCATTTCCACCTGCCATGAGACTCATTTAGTTAGTACAGCATCTACTGCGTTAGTTTCCGTCCTGAGTGGCTGTAGGTAATCATAGATGGCCTTAAAAAAAAGATGCTGCACGTTATAATCATGGTGAAATTACCTAAAATAGCCTAAATGTTTGTTTCATCATAGCTCATTTAGCCCAGTATAGAAGTGTTGTAACAAAGAAACGAGAAAAGACAGAGAGGCTTTTCCACCCTGACATTATAAAATTCTGGGGGAAACACTGAATTATTGTAATTTGTTCAAATTTAAAGAAATTGAATATCGGCACAAAATGTCAGCTAAAATATCGGTGTTGGTATCAGCCTTCAAAATCCCATGTCGGTCAAACCCTACTGACTTCCTGTCCTGTCTCTCACTGCCCCTCCCAGCTGAAGAGCAGCCTTAGGGATGCCGAAGAAGTTCCAGGGCGAGAACTCGAAGGCGGCCACAGCCAAAGCCCGCAAGGCCGAGGCCAAGGCGGTGGCAGACGCCCGCAAGAAGCAGGAGGAGGAAGACGCTCTGTGGCAGGAGAATGACAAACACGTGCTGAAGAAAGAGCAGAGGAAGGTGAGCCGGCAAGTTCAAATTTGTGACGGTAGGAGGAGTTGTGCTGAAAGAAATATCACAAAAGGAAATAAATCAGGATGACAAAAGTCTGTTTGTGATGTTGGCAGGAAACCTGTCTGTCTCCTTTGTTTTCTGTCACACAAACATGCACAGCTCTGAAGTGTAGGTGAGACAAGATGAAACTTTATAATTCCTTTGGGGAAATTGGGTCGTTCCATCAGTAAATAGTAGAAAAAATGTGATATTAAAAACAGCAGAGCATATGAGGGATATTACATACACATTATATAACACAATCGACAGTTACGCATCAGCATATTAAGTACAATTAAAAGTATGACATATATGAACAATAGCATGCATACAGAAAGTGCAGAATAACAGCAGTAGAGCATCCTGACATAAGAAATAATTGAAAAATTCGTACGATGGGTACAAGTCATGAAATCTCTTCAACAAAAGAGATCTGATGAAACCTTGCTTTCTGTCTCTGCAGGATGACAAGGAGAAGAAGAGGATGGAGGCGCTGGAGAGGAAGAAGGAAAACCAGCGACTCCTGGACGAGGAGAACGCCCGGCTGAAGGGCCGAGCCATCAAGGAGGCCGCAGCCGGAGGAAAAATGACCCGCGCTCAGATCGAGGAGACGCTTCGCACCGAGCAGGAGCTGCAGCCGCTCAAAGAGAAAGGTAAAGTTCAGGGTGAAGATGATGAAGTGGTGCTCTTCTCAAAACCAATTTCTACTTTTGTGCCGAAGTGTCGCTGTAGCTCCGCCTCTTCAAAAATGTAACTGCGCGTAGGGCGATGCAAGACGGCAAGAACTGTGATTGGCCCACTTTGTATTTCCTCCTGCCTGTATCCGGTGGATCTGAGCCGATAGTGAAGACAACATGGAGCAGATGGAAGAGAGATGAGCTGCGGAGGTTCAGATACGCTCATCTGTACGACAGCTAATCTCTGAATTATAAAGATTACCAGATGTCTCTGAATTTGCGGTGAGAAATATCCAGAAGATGAGTTTCAGAGAATGTAAACACTACGACTTCTGTTGTTATTACTTCCGTGTTAACAAAGCACCACACTGCCGTCTAGCGTTTCGCTGGTCTACACGCAGAACCGCAAATGCTCGCATCGCTGTAGACGCCTACGGTGTAGCTACGGTGAGTATAACCAAGTACGGTATAACTTGGCCTTCAGGTGCTGGTGCTCGGCTGTTGATGGACACATTGGCAGGTGTGAGGATCGAACCTGCGATCTTACAGTTATGGATGATCTCTTTAACCACGACGCCACCCTGTCATGATGTTTCTAACGTATTTTCTCCCCACAGAAATGAGCCACCTGGAGACTCCGCTGGAGGAGAACGTCAACAGGATTATCCCAGATGAAGGAACTGTGGAGGCCAGAACAATAGAAGATGCCATCGCTGTGATGAGGTACTGATCATTTATCTCAGATCATTTGTCTTTATGTCTTTATGTTCTGTATGTGTTTATGTTGTGTGATCCTGTTGTTTCTGTGCTGTCTGTGTCAAGATGAAACTCCGCACGTTGTTACAGTATTTCTCTTCGCACCAATGTCAGCCGAGAAAAATGATGAAAGCCTCAATCAAACCTGAATGCATCTGAAAATGATCAAGGATAACATTAAATGTCCAAGGACCTATTTCTATTGTGGCCCTTGGTCTAAAACTCCAAGTTAATACTATTTCCTTATGGTGTTGTCACAATACCAGAATTTTGACTTTTATACCAACACTAAGTTTAACATCTAAAATGTTGATAATACTGTGATACCACGACAAACAACAAAAACCATCAAGCAATATCACAGAACTACCTCTGTGCTTTATTTTAACCAAAAGCACCATGGAAAGCACCATACATTCAACATCAATAACAATAACTTAAATAACTTTATATCTGCAATGGGAATAACAAGGACTTAAATAAAACTTTGCGATAATGTTTTATTAAAATAGATTTCTGATAAATGTGTGGCGTAAGTTTTGACTTGAAACCAGAAGAGCACAAAGCAAATAACTAACAGACGTAGAATCAGCATTTAGCCAACTTTGGCTTTGTAACAGTATGAGTAAGCCTGCTAACAACAATAATACCGGGAGTTTGGACCCACGCTGACATGATGGTCGGCTGTCAACTAAGTCCTCCTTATTAATTTCAGCTGTCTGCATAAAAAAAAACCTAGCTTGGAGCGTGAACCCTTCAGATTGTCAGCCAGTTTAGGTGAACCGGGGTCCAGTTCAAGACCTGGCAGACTGTTCGACAGTGTTGACTGCTGCACATCACTGTCGAGAGCCAGACTGACGCTCTGTCTGTTCAGTCCTTCTTTTAATTATTCCAATCCGCAAGTATACTCCCTCTGGAGGCAATTTCAGTTTGCAGAGCACATGGTGAAAGTATCGAACATTTATGAAATTAAATATTGAACTTTTTCGATGGTATCAAAATAGTATAAAATCTCAGTTATCATGATAATACTCACCGCCTACCTAGCCAGATGTAGCCAATCCACAGATTTCATCAGCTCAACCAAAATTAACACTTATTGCGGAAATTGTGTAAGTGTCAGAAGGTCGGCTTTTGGTTACACAAGCCACCAGTCAGATGCTAGCAGATTTTTTGTATGTGGCTTGTACCGTTCTGTTCGATTCTAAAAATCATATTTAGCTGCTAAAATAGTGAACATATCTCGTGAATAGCGACAGGGCGATATGGGGTTCAGGATTCAATACCAAAACGATATGATGTAATAAAAATAATAATAAAAATAAAATTTCAATGACAACAAAGTCTGACTGTGCAAATCTTTCTAGTGATGGCATTGGCTGCTAGAGTGAAAACAACAATTTAAAAATGTCATTACAAAGTGACAATAATATAATTTGGATGGAGAGCTTGTGATTAATACAGCAGAATAAAATGGAGCTAATATCGAGATTCATTTTTCTGACCCACGATGCGTATTGTCACATTTTGACACATGTTGAATTTTGATATATCGTCCCATCCCTACTCCTGAATGTTGACAATCTATCGGTCGCTGTGACCAGTGGACAAAAAAAGCAAGTTTCGGGTTCTGATTCTCACCGCTCCCCCCTGCCTCCCTGTCTCGTAGCACGGGACCCGAGGACCTGGACCGCCACCCGGAGCGCAGGATGAAAGCGGCGTTCGCTGCCTACGAGGAGGCCAACATGGCTCGCTTTAAAATGGAGAACCCCAACATGAGGTTGTCGCAGCTGAAGCAGCTGCTGAAGAAAGAGTGGATGAAGTCACCGGAGAACCCCCTGAACCAGCGCTTTGCCAACTACAACACAAAGTGAACGCACTCCCTCCTCCCCCATAACTCCATCTAAAAAACTGTCTACCTATGCACATTGGGAACTTTTACGGAAAATGCTATTATTTCACCCAAAAATTCGAGTGTTGCTGACGAAAGCTTCACCGCCGCCCGCCCAGAAACAATCTCTCCAATGCCAGAAGACTCAGCTTTGTTGTTCCATTCAGGTTTAGCGAGGAGAAGTCAATTTTTCCCGATCAAAGTCACAGCTGACGGTCATGAGTGTGTGTGTGTGGCCTCTGATGAGGCATTTAGGCATCCGATGAATTTTATTTACATGGTTTTTTTGAGCACTTCTTCAGGGGAGGTGGGAAGCCAGATGTTTTGAAATTAAAGTAACTTATTGAAGTTCACAACCCCATTATCGGCATCTCTTTTTGCTTTCGATTGCGAGACTTTGCGCTCTGCCCTCTTTCTGCATATCTGGGGTTAAAAGAAGTCAATGGCTGAAGTCGGAGCTGAGCTTGTTGCAGATATTGTTAGCCTGCTGTTGTGAGATGCTAATTCAGAGGAGAAGTTGGAGTTACTGTTGACTATAGTTTTGCATCCAGAGTAGAAAATGAGCACCAACCAAATCCTGGTAAATTTTAGCTATAGCTGGAAATTATGTCTACCCTACTAGCTGCTTTGGCAGGTGACTAACCAGGTTTGTTTCTGTTCTAAAGATCAGTTTGTCTGCTAAAATAACAAGAGTTGGTCTTGAATTTTCAAGCCGCTGGAGCCGGTGGATGGAAAGTCTTGCCCTGACTGAACGCGGTGCATTTTATATCACAATTTCCTCATCATGTTATAGACGGGACAGGTTTTGGTTTCCTATGACTCCTCATGTAATCAGAAGTATGGCAGGATGGCCCAGTGGTTAGAGAGATTATCAAGATGTTGCAGGTTCAATCCCCACATTAGCCATTTTTTCTGTCATAGTGTCGTTGAGCCAGACACCGAACCCCCACCTGCTCACTACATCGCTCTGGATAAGAGCGTCCGTTAAATACAGGAAATGTAAAATGTGAATTTACTGTAACTCTTGACTCTGGAGTTGGTGCTGCTGCTCCAGTCCCTGCAGTGTTACCAGTGAACCCTGCAGCTCAGTAAGTGTTCACACAACAAGTACTGACATCTTCACTAGCTGTTCAGCCATGTGCATGCCTTACCATAGTTAGCTGATGGCTCTCCTCCAGTAATTCAAGGCATCGTCCTCAGCGTGGTTTGGTTGATGATTGCTAAGTGCAAGATAGATTCCAGCAAAGACTGAATTTGAGGTATCCAATGAATATTATTTGCCATCAGTCTGTGAATGCCAGAGTGGGAAGTTAACACCAGCCAGAAGCCAAATGCTGTTAAATTCTGTCTGTGGCTGGTTTATCTGCTTTAACCAAGAAAAACAAAACTGTCACCACGTCACCTGATAACCAAGGTGCATGAGCTAGAAAAAGGTAGAAAGAAAGAACAAATTAACTTACTCTTAGAGGCCGATGGACGCTTTAAAAATGTCTTTATTGCTACAGAAAAAAACAACGCAGAAAGCCCGCATCGGGGTAACATAACCAAAACGTGTCAGTCTGCTGCTACTGTCTTTCATTCATCGGTTTCGCAAGAGTAGCTGAATTTTTTCTTCCTTATCTGCTCCGCCAGACTCTTTGGCCTATAGCCAGCCATGACTTTGAGGTCCTATTCTATTTCAAAAACATACTGGGTCGGTAAAAGAGTGAAAGTGGTTGGTGAACTTTGAGATCACCGGCCGCTGTGGCCTGTGAACAAAAAAAAGTTAAGTTTCCTGCCCCGGTCAGCGGTGATGTCCTGATCCTTCACTCACAGTTTTGCTGGTTCTGTGTTAAACCTGAGGGCTCATGATGCGGTGTGTGAGTGTGCATGGTTGCAACCTTGCTTTTACACTCCTGCCATTTTTACTACCAGTCACTAATCGCAAACCTATTAATGAAATGAGTTACGTCAGAGCAGAACTGGGGCGTAACTCTGCTGTTTGGAGAAATTGCATAGGAAGTTTACCATTTCAGCTCCAAGGCCACCAATAAAATTGCGTCTACAAAATTCACTGCTTAAAGAAATGCTTCCTGTTTGTTTGTCGCACCCCAACAACATCACAGCAGGGTTTGGGTCCAACACAGCCATGGTCATAGTTGTCGCTTTTTGAATGAGGCTGGTAATTATTTATATGGCGGACGACGGTGTCCGGTGCCGCCGTCGGTCACAAAGGTTTTCTCCAGCGCAGCAACATTCACACACTGAGCTGCTGAGCCAGCAAGCTGCAGGCTTTGTAGGTTTGTCTGATGCCAGGTGGAGAGAGAGCAAGCAGGGACACAACTGGGCTAACGCTGCCAAAACTCAGCCTGCCCACCTTTAAGATCAGATTAACTTTACTGATCACAGAGGGGAAATAAGGTTGTTGCAGAAGCATAGAATAGGATATAGATAAAACACATGAAACTATAATTATTTGGATTACTGAAATGCGGTTTATCTGCATAACAGGGTTCCTACACAGGTCTGAATAGTCTGGAAATGTATGGAAAGTGAATTTGATCATTTCCAGGTCTTGAAAAGGTTGAGAATTGCACAATATCATACTAATAATAATAAGCTTTATTTATATAGCACTTATCGAAATACAGTTACAAAGTGCTATACAGTCAAAATAAAAGAAACACCAACGACAACAATAACTGCTAAAAGAGAAAAAGTAAAATAACAATAGGATGGAACGATAAAAAGGCAAAAACAGAATAAAAGCAACATAAAAGAGTAAGCAAGGATCCTAAACAGACTTAAGAACAGGAGAGGAGTTGACTTAAAAGCAGAAGAGAAGGCCTTCTTAAACAAGTGGGTTTTGAGAAGAGATTTAAAAGATGATACTGAGTTTGCAAGCCGCCTTCTTCAGGTAATATAGATCTTTATGATATAAACACAGGATGCTGTACAATAAATAGCATCAGACTGACGCATGTTGCATAAGAATTGGTCTGTTTAACAAAATTAAGCAATTAGTACTATTCAGATTTGTTTTATGCTTCTTGGTTGTTTTTCTTGTGATGATCGCCGACATAATTCACCCCCCTCTTTACTGACGCTACACCTGAGTGCAACTTTAATCTAATGAATACTAACAACGCCACAGGCAGCTCATTTACATTTCAAACCCTTGAAATTTACTTTAAACGGCTATTGAGTGTCTATTTTAAGCAGCTTTGATCTATTTAAATGTTAAAAAAGGACATACAAATTGCTGGTCCAGGTTGTTATATGTATCTCTATAACTCAGAGATGTAAGATGAAGCGGATCACTTGAGTAATTGTTGAAAACCGTTCTTGGCCGCAAAACATCTTCTGTTTACCTCACTGTGTTGCAGAGAGCTGAATCAAGTTGTTGAACGGATTATATTTTTATTCACAGCAACGTGCCAGATGTAAAATGTATTTCGGTTTGATTTATGCTATTTTTTGTTTTTATAAAACACAGATACAGTACTGTGCAAACGTCTTAGGCATATAAAGCGAAGATGCTTTCAAAATAATGAAATGAAAAGTTTCCAAATATTAAAAAATGTACTATAAAGAGCAGTCTACTGACACACTAATGAAGAGGGCAAACAAACATCTAAGATAAAAATTATATAAAAAATCTAGGGTGCCTAAGACGTTTTTGTTCCCAAACTGGACCTGAACCAGTTGGAAAAAAGCAACACCTGCTCTTACAAATTGATTGATAACACAAGATGAAAACAAATTCTGATGCTCTTCAGAAAGGTAGTATGTAATGTAAGTCATTGGTTGACAAAATGACAACACTTCTACAGACTGAATCATCTACATTTTGAAGATCTGGAAGGATAAACTTCAGGTAATGATTTTTGTTTTGTTTTGGAATAGATCTGTTCATACGTTTCTGACTGAATGGTTCCTGCGGTGACTGCGGTTAGATCTCCTGTGACATAATTGATGAGACGGTTCGTCAAGGCCTTGAATGCACCAGACTCATTCAGGCCCAGATGTAAAAAAAAAAAAAAAAAAAAAAAGGGCCACTTTTGTGCGGCGCGGCCCTTGTGGCGGAGGAGATAAGAGACTCTGTGAAGGCCTTTGAACCACAGAGCATCAATGACAAGTTCGCCTGACCTCTTATTTTCCTCGACCAGTTCCCCTCCTCTCCCCCCGGCAACCAATCAATCCACTTCCCTGTTTACATTGATCTCTCTTTGAGCTGATATGTCTGATGTTCCTCCTTAACACTCTGATCTGATGTTTCACGCTCTTTTTCTTCTGCATCCCAACCTGTTGCTTTACCCCCCCCACCTCCCCCCACCCATCCCTTTGCTATTTGCATGGCAGCCTTTTACCAGGCCAGCTGCTGCCCTTTTCTTTCTTCAAATTGAATTCTAATCATTACTTTCAAAGGAAAGCGTCTCCACTGCTCCTCTGTCAAGTGTGGGACTGGGAGGAGGCAGGCTGCCGTCCGGCGCCCACTCAGTCGGCTCTTCTTAACACTTTCCCTCCACCGGCTGACGGCGCTTCCCATTAACACCCTGCTTCTTCAAGTTTGGACGAAGAGGAAGAGGAAGGTAAGGATCATCTGCGGTAGTTGGGATTTGGTAGTGATTTGTTTATTTGTTAAGTGGAAAAGAATGAAAATGAGCAAAAAGCCAGGTCCAGATGCTGAATTGCACTTGAAGATTTTCACTCCAAAATGAGACGTCCATCGTTTGGATAAACTGATCCCTGCTCTTAGAAAGTGATTGTTGGCTTCAGTGGCGAATGATTGCTGGATTTTAAAGCACATTATGGGTTACCATTACAGTTGTCACACAGTTATCTTTAAACATTTGCTTATACTCAGGTTTATATTGGAGGGTGAACCCATAGACTCAGTTTGCAGGAACACAGTTTACACACCTTTTTTAGGCCAATCTTCAGGAGGTAAATTCATAGTAAGTAGTATCAAACCTATGTAAGTTACATGAGGATCGGGTCTGTCAAAGAAATGAAAAGATAAGTTACTGCTTTACTGAAAATATAATAGATTTTTGTTTGTTTTGGTGGTTGCTTGACGTAGTGCTAGTGGTCGTAGTTTACCCACCTTTTTATTTACCTCCACCTTACAGATTATACAGAATAGTTCAGTTTAGGATCATATAATAATCTCTGGTATATCTGTGGATATCTACAATTTGTAATGAAACTTTTCAATTCTTTAGACTGGATTTAAATTTTACTCTTTTAAAAGTATAATTTAGGTATAACCTCAAATCTAAAATTGTAATGTAGGTTAAATGGAAATGTAACAGCACCACTCAGCAGACAGCCGTTAATGGAATATCTCTAATTCACAGAGAAATGTGTTAGTGGCTCTATGGGATACAGAGTAACTGAACTTTAGTTTGTTTTTTTCTAAAATGAGATATCGAGATGCCTACACTTACAGAATGACAGATAACACAAAATTACATATATATATATATATATATATATATATAAAACATATAATGGCAACTTTTTAAACCCTAGTAGGTAACGTAAGTCCCTCATTAATAGAATAACACTTTAACAACACTTATACTGGCTATTCAATATTCTTGTGCTTTTGATTGGTGAATTTCTGCTATTTATATTTTTTCAAAAAGGATATACAGCATTGTGGAATAGATCTGTGTAATTCTCTCAGCCTTTCTGATTTCCATGTTGAGTAGAATAACATCAGCGGGGTTCACATCTGCTTTTGACATGCGTTTCCCATTCACAACCAGCTGAGCACAGAGCCCACGCTAAACAAATCCTACTTGTTTTTTTTTTACAGACATGTTTTGTCCATAAATAACCTCTGTGACCACTCTATTATTAGGGTTCAGCTTCACGTCAAATTTATGTTTAATGTGCTTTTAATGAACAGTTTTGTCACAATGTATTCACAGAGAGCAAAGGACATAAATACAGACAAAAATAAGAGATAAAGAAGAACAAGTGTGTGTGCGCTCTCACCCACACCTGTGAGTTTTAAAGGAGAGTTTATTTCCAATGACAAATTAAAATTGAGTATGTGAGAATTTGCTACAACTTTGTTTTTGTTTTTTTTACTGTTGTTTTATGTGTTTTGAGTTATGAGCTCTCAAGATCGAGGAACATGCAATTATTTGACATCTTCAAACTGCATTGCCCAAGATAGTTGAAAGGAAATTTGGGGAAACTTGGCCAGGACTCATCAGACTTTCCTACCCTGCCAGAAGCATGAAAATAAAGTAGATCATTCATGGAGTGTCCTGTTGGTGCACAACATGTGACCAAGACATCCTGGGTTCAAATCTGGTCTGGGACCTTTGTTGCATGTCATCCCCCTCTCTCCCATCCTTCCTGTCTCTCTTCACTGACTATCAAATAAAGGTGAAATGTAATAAAAGTAATCAATCACTCATTTTATGTTTACACTGTACAGAACAGTCAAAACTCTGTGTTCTAGTTGCAGCTCTGCAGTGAAGCTATGAGGCTGATTCTGGTCAAACCCACCAACGCCACGCGACGTCTTGACTCCACGGGCGAAGTCTTCCGCGACGGCGACCATGAGCGCTGCAACTCAGGAGGTCCGTCGCCTCCTGAGTCGAAATCCCCCGAGGTCCTGCGGTGTCGATACTCAGGAGCCTCCCTGGAGCCTTTATCGTCCCAGCAGGAGACGAGTCTGTGCTGCGTTTCGTCCGCGCCTCAGGGAACATCTAATGGCATCGCTCCTCCGAGAATTTCGTCACAGTCTTCGCCGTTGAAAACCTGCAGCACAACCTTATCGCAGTTCAGCGATCAAGACTTGCTCCTGTTTTGTGGCCAGGTTGGCAGCGGTCGAGATATTTCACCGTCAGCAGAGAGACATCGGACCAGTATGGGACATCCAAACCACGCCGACAGATGTGGTTGTCCCGCTCTTGATACGCACCAAAATTCAGAGGCTTCTAGTTTTCAGCCGCGATCAAAACAGGGAACGGTCCAAGACTTCCTCTCCAGTGTTTCCAACAAGAGAAACCTTTCATCCTCACCGCACACCCAGACTTTCTCTCAGACCTCACAAGTTACAACTGCATGCCAGGTTTTACCACAGCAGACAAACCAAGAGGATCATCTGAAATCTTCAACATACCATCCACAGGACAGTCTCATGCCCCGGCACAGTGAAGAAGATGGTCGAAAAGAGCTTTTCCTGCAGCAGCCTTGCAACCATTTTAAACTCAAGGACAGCAGCCAGCCAACCTGTCCAGATTTGTTCAACATTCCTCTAAACTCTATTGAGTGTGCCGAGACAAATCAAAACTCGTCAAAACTTCAAGACCAACTGCAACCTCCTGTCAATGCAGATCATCAATGGGAAGCGATTTTTGGCAAAGAACCCCTGTTGGTTCAGCAGCAGAACTCTCACTGGTTGCTGAGTTGTGATCAGACCTGCAAGTCATTTGGAGATCCATCGATTGTCCTCAAGTGCCGTCATTGCCCTTACAACCCGTTAACCAGCACGCCACGAGTGAAGAGGTCGTCCACGCCAGCCAGTAACAAAAGTGTCCAGTCCTTCTCCGCCAGCTGTTACAGTTCACTGGAGAACCATCGTCTAGAGGAGCAGAGAGCCAGACAGGGAGAGAGTCAGGTACGTGATTTTTTTATTTCTTTGTATTCTTGCTGACCCAGTGAAGGAGGCCATTTCCCGAAATTCAGTCCATTCAATTCACTTTAAATCTCAAAGCTGCATCAGGCAACTTTGCATGTTGGCAGCTCCAAATTTGAAACATTTGAACTTCGATACCCAGAAACCCTGTAACATCCCCTAATGTTTACCAACCCTGCCCGGTCTGTGATGCTTTATACCAAAGGAAACCAAAGGAGCGAGAGAGGCAAAAGATCTAAGGTTGGTGAGTCCAGCTTTCTCTGGAGTGCTGATTTGTCACTTTCTGTCAGTGGAGAAGATTTGCCACCAATGTCCATCCCCAACATCAATATTTTACACTGAAATGTTGCCTGGTGCAGCTTTAATTGTCCCATAAAGGACATTTGGTTTTCAGAGATGGAAACCCACATTACAAATCACCACATCATACTGTTTATCACACAACCAAAAGTCAAATCACCTTGTGCTCCAGGGCGCAAAGTCAAGTCAAGTCAAATTTATTTATAAAGCACATTTAAAAACAACTCACGTTGACCAAAGTGCTGTACAAACCAGAGCAGGCAGTAAAATCACCAAAAAGACTAAAAACAAAAACACCCACATAAGCGTCAATACACACAGCGCATGGGTACAAATCGACAAATCGATTCATTGGCATAGGCACATATCAAATCACATCAGGAGGATCCAAACGCTAAAGAATAAAAGTATGTTTTGAGGCAAATGTTTTCTTATTCTGGCGGTCCTGTGTCTCTACATGTATGTAATCTGATGCATTACCTATGATGTTTTGACTCTCTCTCTGTCTCATGCAGACAAATGCTCAGCGCCACTTCAGCCAAAGTGGATCGAAGTTCTCCCTGTCCAAGTGCGCTCAGCCTTCTGACGCCGTAGAAACCGGTGACATCCTCAACGGGGATGCAGTGAGACCGCTGACCAGCCACGGCACGTTAAGACCCAGCCTGGCAGATCTTGACCCGGACCGGCAGCCTCTTCAGCTTCTCCACAGCGCCATCCTGGAGGACGCCTTCTCCAAAGCCATCAGAGAAGATTCCAGCAAGGCCAACAGCGAGAACCTGACCAGGGAGGAAGGCAGCGCACCACAGAAGAAGACCAAGGACATCAGCTACAGGCTGGGTCAGAGAAGAGCTCTTTTTGGGAAGCGCAAACAGCTGAGCGACTACGCCTTGGTCTGTGGGATGTTTGGCATTGTTGTCATGGTGATCGAGACGGAGCTGTCAAGGGGAAGTAAGGTAATCCTCTTCAGAATTACTTTAATTGTAACGTACAATAGATTTACAGAAATCTGATGACATTGGTGCAGACATACTGACATCTTGTAGAGTTTCACAATGTCTTCTGACACTTGGTACAGAGACGACAGGACTTCACATAAAGTGCAAAGGGACAGTACATGACCTACTTGTTAATATGCTTCTTTTTAATATACTGGAAGATTTTATGCTGTCTTTATTAGCACAGAACAGAATGCCATGCTCATGTTTTTGTTTCCGTCTACAGGAATCCATATATTCATTTGTACTGAAAGGCCTGATCAGCGTCTCTACTGCTATTCTTCTCGGGCTCATAGTGATGTACCATGCAAGGGAAATCCAGGTATGTGAATGGATGGTGTCCCATCCATGCAGGTGAAGTACCTATGGCCTTTTTTTTTTTTTAACTAAATCTTATTATTGTCTATGGGAACTTTCTTTACCCTAATTGGAAAACTCAACCGCACAGTTCATCTGATTACATTTTTTTTCCAGTTATGGTCCATCTTGAGGCAAAAAAAGTAATCAGAAAAAGTCATTTTTCAAAAGAAATGTTTACAGTTTGCTTATCAAAGTGTATATATAATATATTACTTAGGCAGTGGTCAATGCTAAACTTGTCTCCTCACTCTTTAAAGTTGAGTTTAGCCGAGGTTTAATTACTTTCCAAATGTTCATAGAAGACTTCTCAATAGTTTCAATGACATGAAAACAAAAACTGCAGTCCAAACAAATCTATTCTGTTGTATCTCTGTATATGTAAGACTAATTTCTCTCTGGGCTATTAATTCTCTTCTCTTCTCTTCTCTTCTCTTCTCTTCTCTTCTCTTCTCTTCTCTTCTCTTCTCTTCTCTTCTCTTCTCTTCTCTCTCCTCTCCTCTCCTCTCCTCTTCTTCTTCTCTTCTCTTCTCTTCTCTTCTCTCTCCTTTCCTCTCCTCTCCTCTCTTCTTCTTCTCTTCTCTTCTCTTCTCTCTCCTCTCCTCTCCTGTTCTTCTCTTCTCTTCTCTTCTCTTCTCTTCTCTCTTCTCCTCTCCTCTCCTCTCCTCTCCTCTCCTCTACAGCTCTTCATGGTGGACAACGGGGCAGACGACTGGAGGATAGCCATGACCTACGAGCGGATCCTGTTTGTCGTGCTGGAGCTCCTGGTCTGTGCCATCCATCCAATCCCGGGCCAGTATGTGTTCACCTGGACCGCCCGGCTGGCCTTCAGCTACACAACGACCGTAGCGGACGCCGATGTCGACATCATCCTCTCCGTGCCGATGTTCCTGCGCCTCTACCTGATTGGCCGGGTCATGCTGCTGCACAGCAAGCTGTTCACGGACGCCTCCTCCCGCAGCATCGGGGCGCTCAACAAGATCAGCTTCGACACCCGCTTCGTCATGAAGACCCTGATGACCATCTGTCCCGGGACGGTGCTGCTGGTCTTCAGTGTGTCCTGCTGGATCATCGCGGCGTGGACCGTGCGTGTGTGTGAGAGGTATCTGCTTTCAACTTCCTCACTTTAGAATGACGACTCTCGGGCCTCGGTACATGAGACTCTAGACTCGGTGAAACAAAGAAATACAGTTTTTCTTAAACACTGTAATCATGGCCACATTTCAACAGTTCAACTCATCAGTTTCAACAGTTTTTTCAACAGTTTTCATTCCAAAACTCTATATATCCGTTTTGAAATAAATACATGTTACCTAAAATTCAACACGGATCATTTTATCCTCGGAAGTGTAGCTGTTTTGTAAGAAAAAGTCTTATGATAGCAACATTTTTGGTAGTAACCCATAGGTGCTTTACTTTCATATCAGCATTAAATTTGCTAGCTGAAATTTTCTGCCCTCAAAAGCATAGCTATTTTGTCAGAAAAGGTGTTGAGATGACTCCTGCAGTAGCTTCTGATAGTAACTAGTTATTTGCTTTACTTTCAGACCAGCAATCATTTTGTATGAGCAGGTTTCAGTTTATTCAGATGGTGGATATCTCATTTTGAAATACAACTAAAGTCCATGATAGCCTTCGTGCAAAACTTCCTCCTTGGTACTGAGCAGAAAGACAGCTTCTCTCCAGCTCTTTCATCACCGCTGCATCTCAAACTGTGTTATCAGGTATCACGATGCTCAGGAGGTGACCAGCACCTTCCTCGGAGCGATGTGGCTGATCTCCATCACCTTCCTGTCCATCGGCTACGGCGACATGGTCCCTCACACCTACTGTGGGAAGGGGGTTTGTCTGTTGACGGGAATCATGGTGAGACTTCCAGTGATACAGTAGAAGCAGGGAGGTAGTGGAGGGAGAACAGAAACTCAGTTTACCCACCTTTTTTATTTTGGAATAGAGTTTACCACCTTTTTAGGTCTTTACGACCTCATTTCATAGTACACATCATACTAAGTAGTATCAAACTGAGGTAAGTTATATGAAGATAGGGTCTAAAGAACAAAAAAAGCAAATAATGCTTTTCTGAAAATATAATAGATTTGTTTTTACATGACTGGAGATCATAGATTTCACACATTTTTACCACTTCATTACTGAGTGTGACAATGTGTTCTTTATCTAGCGTTTCTATATCATACATGATCATTCTAGTAGCACAGGGATATTTCATTTTCATTTATTGTCTGGTTGATGTAGCTTTAACTCTTGCACTCTTTGCCATAGCTTGTTTTTTGACAGTTGGAGATCCAGGAATTTAAACTTATATAATAATAATAATAATAATAATAATAATCTTTATTTATAAAGCACTTTTCAAAACAAAGTTACAAAGTGCTTCACAAACAAAAATACAATTATAAAGTGCTTCACAATTAAAACATACTTTTATCATAAGGCCTTTTATAACCTTTGACTTTTATTTACTTTTCATCCTTGCTGCCTTGCCTGTTATTTTATTCCATTTGTTGTTATTAATATTATTATTACTAACTTCTATTTATTACTTTTACCTCATTGATCTATTAATCTGTCCTTTGTTATTTTAACTCTCTTAAGAAGAGATTTAAAAGATGATACTGACTCTGCCAGCCTGAATTCTTTATTATAAACTTATTCTGCTGTTGCACTGATTGCAGATTGTAAACAGCGTCACCTCAGTGCCTAAAATGTGAAGTGTGATGTGAATGTGGATGGAGAGCTGATGGGACGCTCCTCTCCTCTCTGCAGGGAGCGGGCTGCACGGCTTTAGTGGTCGCCGTCGTCGCCAGGAAGTCGGAGCTCACCAGAGCCGAGAAACACGTCCACAACTTCATGATGGACACTCAGCTCTACAAGAAGGTCAGCTGACGCTCACACACACACACACACACACACACACACACACACACACACACACAGAAGAAACAGTGACAGCTCAATACAAACAGTCATAAAATCATTGCTTGCCTGCTTAAGAAGTATAACCAGTGGGATTACTCTACAACTCCGTAATAAAATCTGATTTACAGTTACTCTACCTCACCTCAAAAAATTGTAGATTATGAAGTTGAAAGGGCAATTACAGTGTATGAATTGTGATTTTAATGGCTGTGGTTATTGTTATATACAACCATGTTTAATCATTTTCTAAGTTACAAGATAAGATGCAAGATACAAGATACTTTATTGCCACACAAACAGGTTGGTGGTATTTGTTTTCAGTACAGCGTGTTAGCTCTGATTGAAACATATCTACATTTACCCCCCTTCCCAACAATAAATACATAAATACACAGAAGAAAAAAACAACCAAACAGTAGGATCCGTCAGGGGTCTAGTTAGAGGGAGGGGACTAGTGAGTTCAGAGTTCGGCTGGCTGTGGGAAAAAACTGTCCTTGAAGCGGGTGTTTTTGGAGTGTAGAGACCTGTAGCGTCTACCTAGGTAGTGGGCTGGGTGGGAGGGGTCGTCGGCAATCTTGCCAGCATGAGTGGCTGTACGGGTGGTGAAGGGGAAGTCCAGAGAGGGATGGTCACATCCTGTGATTTTGAATGCCTTCTTGACCTCTTGTGTAATTTACCAATACACAGGATTTCATGTTACAGTACTTTGTGCCATAATCCAGGACGAACATTCGTGCAGAAGCCCAATTCAGATGTCAAAAGAATTATGTAATAACTGTACCAACTGATTACTGTAAAATTATATTTATGTGTACCGCAATCTCAAAAACGTCAAATCCTAATTCCCAAGGCTGCTTATTCCTACTGAAGGTTTAACCGATGAAGATTTTGATGTACGGTCGGTTTGACTACTGCTGACAAAATGTACTTATTTGTAAGTCCTGACCCTGCTGTCTCCTCTGCGTGAAACTCGTGTCGTCAGATTAAAAACACAGCAGCCAACGTGTTGAGGGAGACGTGGCTCATCTACAAAAACACCAAGCTGGTGAAGAAGATCGATCATGCCAGAGTGCGCAACCATCAGCGCAAATTCCTGCAAGCCATCCACCAGTAGGTGCAAACCAGTCATCAACAGGGAACGCACGTTTAGGGCAACTGATGACTGTTGATAGATATATGTATAGTCTAGTCTGTAGTCTGTACTGTTATTATACCTCTTGAACTTTCCCCTTTCACTGAATGTGAGGTCCTGCAGTCGCTGTAACATGCGTGCCAGAATATATACTTATGTACTTAAGTATGTTACGACTTTAGTTGTTAATATGTTTTTGCATCAGTGTCACAGAGACAAACTGTACTCTACATTTATTGTGTCTCTGGTTCTGATTTTCACTTTTCTTTAGACTGCGAAGAGTCAAAATGGAGCAGAGGAAACTGACTGACCAGGCAAACACAGTTGCTGATCTGGCAAAGGTTTGTAGATGCAGTGCCTCGGAATTTAAAAAAGTTATTATCAGGGTAGAAATTTAAAGTCACAATTAAATGCAAAATGCCTTTTTCACCTTGTTAGCTAATTCTCCATATCACAACCAACACCTATTTAACAATAAATGACAAAAAAATGTACACATTGTTTATTTTCTTGTATTTTTATATCAAAATCCCATTACTTAGCATATTTTTAGTGGTTACGTCATGGCTTACCAGTAGGCGTACATAAATATTCCAACCAATAATAGTACAGATTTTTGACCTTAATAAATTTCTGCTGCGCCTGGTATTTTTCTTTACACTATCAGTGACTTTGGCAGGTAACAAATCATCCGTTTTTAGAACAGTTTCTGCTTGTTTGGCTTGTGAAAAAGTGAAAGTAGATTGTGAATTCTTAGATCCACCTTCTGCAGTGTCCAGTGGCTGAAACACTTACTTTCCTTTCTTGATTCTTGCTATATTATTTAAAAATATACAATAATTTGGGGGAGGAACGCTCAGTCCTGTTGGTTTGATCTCTCCTCAAAATGAGCCCAACATGCTGTGAAGGCAGACCAGCTCAGCACTGACTGATTATTCCTCCCTGTTGCTCCTCAGACTCAGAATATGATGTACGATCTGGTGTCGGAGCTTCAGCGTCGAAGTGAGGAGCTGGACCGGAGGATTGTGGCTCTGGAGCAGAAGCTGGACTCCATCCTGCTCAGTATGCAGTCGCTGCCCGTTCTGCTGTCCCAGGCCATAACGACGCAGCAGAAGGACTTCCTGGACGACCTGGCGTGTCGCGTCCACTTCCTGTCGTCCTCCCTGGGCTCTGACTGCTGCTCCGCCCCGGCCAGGCAGCTCTGTCCGGCCTCCGCTGCGCCGGACGCTTCGTACAGCGGATAGGCCTAACCTAGACCTTTATTTATCCGGGGAATCGGAGCATGCGTGCTCTTTTTCAGCAACGACCCGCTACACATTCATACAGTTACACACATTCACTCCTGGGAGCTGCCCAGTAGACCACAGTCTTATACTGAGCAGCTCCACTGGGGGGGAAAGTGCCTCACTCAAGGAGACTTCAGGGGAAGAGGAGAGCGTTACTCATTCATTCATTCAGTCCAGGGATTCAAACCAGCGGCCTTCTGATCACTAGCCCACTTTTCTAAACTCTAGGCCAGGGGTTCTCAAATGTTTCCCCCCCTAAATAGACAAACATTAGTCCACAGACCCCATGTGATAAGATTTTGTCCTTTGTCCGTATGGGAATATTTTTGTTGTCAGCTGTGCCTTACTGCAGAGTGCAGAGCTACATAGCAGAGGTGGGGACTCGAGTCACATGACTTGGACTCGAGTCAGACTCGAGTCAAAATTTTAATTTCTTGAGACTTGACTTGATGCATGAAGAGAAGACTTGAGACTTGACTTGGGTTCTGGTGACTTGGGACTTGACTCTGACTTTGACGACTTGTAAAGGTTTCTAAAGTCTTGACTTGAGATCTTGTGTTTGTGTAAATGACTTAGATTGAAAGTGATGAGATTTGTTCCAGCAGACGACTGAATTTAAATTCTGTTTTCTGAATTTGTATGGAATGATTGAATTTATTGAAGTTGAAACTGATTATAGAAATCAAACTCATGATGCTCTTACCAAGTTTTTATCCTATTAAAACCATATTGCATTGAAAAGTCCTAGATATTTAGTTTTCTTTAAGATATTAAATTGATACTGGACTCTTGATTTGTTCTGACTTGACTTGCTGTTCTACATTTAGACTTGAGACTTGTACATGGACATTAACAGTGTAGACTATTTGTAGGAAGATACAATTTGTCAGAGTGAAACCTGATTAAACAGGCTTTCTTATACAGCCTGTAATTGAGATAATTTCACAATTATGATAAGTTGAAGTTATGATTACTTTATAGTTTTGTTTTCATTCAAGTTAGGTGGACGTAATTTGTCTGTTATGTTTGTTTTGCTGCTTCTTGTAACTTTCCCTATGTATGTCTTATATGTGTATGTGTGTTTGTTTTTATTCTTCTATTGTGAAGCACTTTGTACTTTGTGTAAGAAAAGTGCTATAGAAATAAAGTTGATTATTTATTATTATTAATAATAACTTGGGGAACCGCTTTTATTTTGTAGGCCTTAACCTACACAAAGCTCAGTTTTTCTTTATATTTTAGTTTGAAACATTAGCAGATGAGTCTCAGTCTCAGTAGATGAGAGAGAATATCTCTCACAAGTGATGTTTACCTTTGTTATAGTTGAATAACCCTTTTGACATTTGATCTGTGTAGCAGCCGCAGAATCACTCGTCTGTTAACATTTCATTTTACACTTCTCCTTTTACTGTAGATACAAAAGCCTATTTATTAAATCGCTGTAAAGAAACCTTTTCAGAATGCAGCCCTGTGTTTGTTCAATCAAGAAAATCAAAATCAAGAATAAATGTAGACTAAGCTACTTTTCACCAGTTGCGGTTTCTTTATATTTTCCAGTCACAGGATTAATCCAATAACTAGATTTTTAAGATTTTTAAATAACTAGAGTTTTATTCTAAAATTGGATATCAACCATGTGAATAAAGTTACACCCACTCTTACATAATGACTGATGGCATAATATGAAGACAAATTGTACTACTTGTTAAATGATAGTAGGTGGAAAATGCCTATAATTTGATATATATTCGAAATGAAGTTGTGCAGTGTTTCTGTGTCAGGTCAACAGCTGGTTGTCCAGCAGGTGGAGGAAGGCTGGACTCAAACTGTCAAACTGTGATGCTGGCAAACCTGGGCCAAGTTTATACAGTATAATAAACCATAAGAGAGCTGGTAGGTAACAAGGCTAGAGTCAGTGGCAGTAGGTCTGTTATATTTCATAATTGCTCTATTTATTGGGCTGTATGCAGAGCAATTATACACACACACACACACACACACACGTATACCCAGATACAGAACTCTCTCTCTCTCACACACACACACACACACACACACACCTATTAGTCAAAATCCCGTCAAGTTCAATTCACCATTTGAACTGAAGTTGACGTTATTCAGTGTCAACCCATTCTCCCGCCAAACTGAAGGAGATCTAATGGCACAACATTAATCGACAACATTATGCAACTATTCGGCGCGCTCCCCACCGAGGTTTTATTGTATTTATACAATAATTTGCTGAAGATAAGGAAACCAAGTTGTGAGGCGGTCATACTTCAATGCACAACAACAACAGCGCTACCAACGAGCTTGTTTACCAGAATCACCATCATCTGTCGCTCTAGGTTACCGGTTTACAATACTTTATTTACATAATCTCGCGATAAGTCATCGGAGCTGCACCCACGAGAACGTCGTTTCGCGCGCTGAGGCTAAGCTCCGGTCACATTCCAGATTGACAGCTACTCTAGCCTGTTAGCAGCAAGTACCGAGTCGAAAGCAGCCAATAGCGCAACACATATTTTTAAGGCAGGCGGGGAAACAAAGTATTGAAGAATAACTCATTGATCTAGTAGTCTCCAACAAGGCGCAGAGTTGGTCGTGCAAACCGTACCAAGAAGTTGTTTGGGGAAAACGTTGTGCGCGTTATACCTTAAACGTCAATTTCTTGTTTGCATTTGGAAGAATAAACAGGTAAAGCAATGTTTTCTGTTGGTTAATAACTTTTAAAAATGTGCTAACTGATATTGATACCCCTGCTAGCTAGCTTACTAGCTAACTTGGCAAAGTCCTTACCTCGTTTCTGAATGGCTTACTAGCTAGCCAAATGTGTAATTCAAGTTGGAGTTAAAAAATTTTAATCGCCGGAATTGGTTTTGTGTTCTCCGGTTAATGTTTTGATACAAGTTGATTTCTTCGGACTTGCAGTTGCAAGTTCTGTGACAATAAGTTTCCTCTGTGTAGTCTATAACGTGGTTTGCTGTCAGCGCTATTATGGGTGGATGCTGAACTTGATGTGCTGCCGCGGGCTGTCAGCTTGTGTTGTTTATCTGCTATACCGATAATATGAATCACACATAATGAAACTTCAACCAGCGTTGTCACTTCAGTGCATTTCCCAAAGCAAAATGCAAATACGCTAACGTTAACAGACTGCTCATTTTCCTGTTTTTTTCCGTGTTTCCTGCCGTTAGGTTATGTTTTCGTCTTCATCTCGAAAAATCTGAATGGGGTCGCTTAAATAACGCATCCTAGATAGGAGAATCCAGTTTTTGTGCATGATGTTTACTAGAATTTGGTTGAATGTGTTTATTTGGAGCCAGCTGAGCGGAGCAGACCTCAGCTGAGAGCACAAAGTAAAGCGACCCAGACGGCGAAGTCGCCGCTTACTGCTCCATTGAAGAAAAGCACGGTCTGTGTAAAGAGATTGTCGTTTAAGTTTCTCATTTTTTGATCTTAAGCTGTATATAAGGCGGTATTGCAGCGGGTTTTATTGTCAGACAGCGAAGCCACATTGTTTGATAGCGCTCCCTCGCGTCCGGATGTGCTGCTTTTAAAGGAGTGGGAGTGGCCTGCAGCCCAGTTTCCCGCACTGTATTTAAATCAGCTTGTTCCCTCCCTACTGATAATGCTGCCAGAAGTGACAGCCCGGGGCTAAAAGAAACACAAAGCTATGACACTCTCATATTCATACTTGGAGTAATTGGCTTTACTCAACTAATCCCCTGAAATGTGTTATAAAGGATTAACTGTATTGGTTTAGCAAGGTCTTTTTTTTTCGATAAGAGGGAGAGAGAGGCTGATGATGAAACAGGTAGGAAAGCAACTTTTTCCCACTGATCACCGTGGAAGGTGCACCAGACAATTTCACTATTTTTTTTTTTTTTTTTTTTTCCCAAGCAAACTACATTTTTTTTTTTTAGGAATAGGACTTGCAAATGATAGGTGGGTTACCTGCCAAAAGTGCCTGGAAGCATAACCTGAAAGGACTCAAGATGTGGGCGTCATTCATCTGCATTTACTTGCATCTTGTGTGTGAACATGAGATCTGGCTGGTCAAAAAAAGGTTCCTCCTTTAGTGTATATAATGGAGAGATGTAAGAAATGGACAATTAAAAGTTTGATTCTTTTATTAAAATAAACTTGGGACTGTCGCAGAAATGGAAAAATCTATGTCCAAGTCCACCATTTACCCCGCTGTGCTGCCTATAGCATGCACAGATAAAACTTCAAAATAAGACATGAAATACAAGGCCAGAATGATGCACAATGCAGGGCTGTTTATTGGGTTTGTTGAGTTTATTTAGTGCATGAGTCACTCTCGTTTTGAAACCTTGCTCCCCCAAGGTTTTTCTTTGGAGTAATTAGGACTTGACATGCAAATAAATACAAATGAATAGCAGAGACATCTTGTGGCTGTCCAGGTTAATGGTAAACAAACTTGCCAGCCACAGCTGAAATTTCCCAGGATTTTCCTGCTGGCTCTTATTTATTGGCTTTATTTATTCCCCTACCCTTTGGAGAAACATCGCAGGCAGACCTACAGGCACATAGGCCATTTCCACACCATGCAAGTGCTCATTTTGGTTCATCTGATTAAATCTGTGGATCGGCTACACCTGGCTGAGTTTGGAACTAACACTGATATCGAGTTTCAAACCCGGAAATACAATGGAAATCTGTCTTCTGGCTTTTTGACAAGCTTGCAAGTATTAAGGTGTCTAACAAGTTGAGCAGTAAACTAAGCCAAACCAGAGTAAACCCGCCATCCTACACTTTGAATCTGAATCATTTCATTGGTGGATGATGGTTAGAGCTACACAATTAAGTTGTACATAATCATGATTTTACGTCAAAACACTTTGTCGTTCAGAATCTCTGCTGTAGTTGAAAATGGTCAAGAAGTTGATATAAGATGCGGATGACACTAACAATTTGTTTCTCAAATCATCCATACTAATTGCGACTGATAATTGTGATGACAATATCTTGCAAAATGATTGTAGTGATCATTTTGGCCTTCATGTTTCATGGTTTGGCTGTTCACACAGGGCAGCTGCAATGTGGATTCAAGTGCGGACAATGGATGGGAAGGAAACCCACCGGGTGGATTCCCTGTCCAAACTCACCAAGGTGGACGAGCTGCGTCTCAAAATCACGGAGCTGTTCAAGGTGGAGCCTGACAGGCAGAGGCTGTTTTACCGTGGCAAGCAGGTGAGGCGGCGTGGTGAAGTGTTTTCTTTAGTGCAAGTCGTGTTACTCTGTGATGTTTAGGTCTGACTTATCTTGACTGAAACATGTTTTAATGAACAAACCTAGAACTTATTGGCACCGATGTCTTCTGCACCCTGCATCGACACAAACAAATCAACATTTAACAGAACTTTTAATTAAAACACTACCACAAATACTCAGAGTTTCTGGAGAGAAGTTTTAAGCCTGGGCACAAACTGAACTCAGAAGAACCACTGGACATTCCCTGCCAGGTGTCAAACGTATCTTGAAATCAACGCCTGTCCTGGCTAACAAACGCACCCTAAATAAAGAGACAAGTATGTGACAGTTGGTAAGGCGACATGTTTTTGAGGAATTATTTCCTGGAAGAGACTTCCATTTCTTCCTGCAGGTGTCAGGTGATTGACAGTAAGTGGAGCGTAACGTAACGCAGCACTGATATGAAAACACTCAACTAAGACACAATAAAATGACAATAAAACAGAAATTTAACAAAACCAAGTGAAGGTTTCATGTTTACTGTGATGGATTATCTTGCTCTGTGAAAGTCGTTTTTCACGCTGTGCAAGAATGAACAGCGGCAAATGGCTTCAAGGGAAGAAAATGAAACCTGTAATCTGCTGACACCAGAGAAGATCCTGGACCGTTGGCACAAACTTAAAAAACACCGGTATTCTCCTTTAAGCACGTCCCATGTCTGTTCTCAGATGGAGGATGGCCACACCATATTCGACTACAATGTGGGCCTCAACGACATAGTGCAGCTGCTGGTCAGGCAGGCCGCGCCCGCCGCCGACGTCGTCAAAAGCAAGGACAAAGAGGCGGAGCTGTCCGACTCCGATTCCGGCTGTGGCTCGGCCCAGAGCGAGTCCGACAAGAGCTCGACTCACGGCGAGGCCGAGGGTCAGACCGCCGGCACCTCCGCCCAGACCGACACCCCAGAACTCGTCGACCCGGGGTTTGGATTTTACAAGGTGAGATGGCCCGGGCTCGTGAAGAGGTTGTAAAGATGGTAATTGGGATTAAATTGGGTCTTCCACTACCAGTCAAAAGTCTGGACACACCGGATTGAATGTACTATGTTTTTCATTCTCTTAAAGCCATTTTGATCTGAAGGCTTCTGCTTAAATGTTTGAAATTTGTTTCTTAGACAAATATAAATAGTGAAGCTGATCCTATGTATGAATTTCTTTCCAAAGCCTTAACACTTTTTTGGTCACTGCATGATTCCATTTGTGTCATTTCATAGTTTTGATGTCTTTCTAAAATGTGGAAAATGGTAAAAATAAAGAAAAATTAGTTGTGTCCAAACTACAAATATCTAGTGGTTACTAGCAGTGGATTAACTTTAGGTGAGTCTTGCTCTGAAAAAAGGCTGAAAAGACATGTAGTTTCTCAGAAAATTATGAAAAATAATAATTTTAATATATTTTGGAAATGTGTCAATAGTCACTTATGTGCTTGGGGGTGGGAGGTGTCAAGTTTAGCTACTGGTCATTGTAAGCAAAAAAAAAAATCCCATGTAGTGACTGTGGGTAGACGAGGCACATTCAAATGAGCTGTTCAGCAGAAAACCATAAAGTGACAAATATCAGTCCTTGAACATTCACAAGAAATGTAACCACAGAATGGCAGATTGGGCCAATGCAAATGACAAGTGAAGTTGAGAAATTTTCTCTAAAACTTTTGTTTGAATTGTTTCGTGTTTTTTTTTTAACAATTATTTTAAGATCAATGAGTTTGTGGATGCCAGAGACCTGAACATGGGGGCGTGGTTCGAGGCTCAGATCGTGAACGTTACCAAGACAACAAAGACGCCTACAGAGGAGGAGGAGGCAGCTGAGGAGAAGCCAGCAGAGGAGGAGATACACTACCACGTTAAATACGAAGAGTAAGAATTGTATTCTAATACTAAAGACACTCGGGTATATATTCAAACATCACAATATTGGTCACGTTTACAAAGTTCATGAAGGATTTGACTTTTAGGTGGAAAGCAACTATTTTGTAACTTGAGCTGTTGTAATGTGAAGTTTTTTGTTTTTTTTTGTTTTTTTTTCTCTCAAGAAGAACAAACTATTATAATGAATTAATATGAGCAATACAAAAACAATGTAACAGCAACAAACACTGTTGCTGCTGCCAAGGCTACAGAGGATTCAGGGCTTAAAGACCTCCGGCCAGGTGCCGGATTTCCGGCATATGGACGTTTTAGATTCACAAACTATTTTCGACAAAAAAAACAAACAAACAAAACTCACTCCACATGAGTTTTTTTTGGATGCGTTTTATCCAATCATATTCAGCAAAGCAATATTATACATTTACCAATGGAATGCGAGCAAGTTTTTTTTTTTTTTTTTTTTTTATCTAATGAACAGCAAGCTACTTTCTATCACAATGTAGCACCGATTCCGTAGCGTAGCACAGTTGAAATATGGAAATGAAGTTTATGAAAGCTGGTGAAGATACACAAAAATAAACAAACGGCGATAGGCATGGATTGAATAAACGGGTGGAGACGGGAAACCGTTTGACACTTGGTGCGACAAATTAAGGGAACCGGGTGTTTGTTCTGCACTGTGAGCTCAACCAGCAGAAAGAAAGTGCTCTTTCCACATGAGGTAAATCCCAGACATAACGCCGCTATGCGCGCACTCTGATATCTGACCACACCGGGAGCGACAGGTACAGCTGCCGCTCCAGCAGCAATGACGGACCTGAACGTGATCTGTCTTTCACAATTTACAATCGTCATTCAGCATAAAAATGTGGCATTGCTTTGGCTGTTCTCTACAGAGCTCCCCAGGGGTCACCTGGTAAGAAAAAAGTAATTGATGTGGAAATCCATACGGGCACCGATTGGTAAACCGCGCACGGCTCCATGCGCACGGAATAGTAAACCGTGCGCATGGATTAGTAAGCCGTGCCCTCGAATTAGTAATATGTATATTGATAACGTCAAACAGGGACACCACAGCAGCCCACAGAGTTGCATATAAAATTGAATTAACATGCTTTTTCTACAAGCATGATTTATAGGGAGTAAATAGGTTTCATATTGTCACCAAAACACACATCGGATCATAAATTAGACCTACTGATGTGATTAATCAATGGTTATGGTTCACATATGGTCTAGGTGCCTAATGGCTATTACAGCTCACTATATGTATGCCAAGCTGTGTGTAATGGCTCTGGCTCACTGTATAAAAGCCTAAAAGTCCTTCTTCGATGTTATCAACGTAGATATTACAAATCTGTGCACATGGTTTACTAATCAGTGGGCACGGTTTAGGAGTAAATTGTAAGAAAACCGTGCCCACTGATTTCCCACTTTTTTTTTTTTTTTTTTTCTTGTACCAGATGACCCCTGGGGGGCTCCACAGTTCTCCTTATTGCACTAGGTTTATAGATTAATAATGCTGTATGTTGAATATTCATTCATTCAGCCCCCCCCCGCCCCCCCAAATCAGTCAGGAACATTTCAGACTCAGAATGTTTTTTTGCTTTAAGCCCTGAGGATTGCTGGAGGGAAATTGTAGATAGTGTAAAAGTAAATCTCACTGCGATGTCATTAACGCAAAGTGGGCGTACTTTGTCATTGATATAATATTGTGTCATCACATTGAGGCTGAATAGAAAGATTTTGTATTCAGCCTCATGTTCCTTCAGGGCTGCGGTGATGGGAATATGGCTGCAATCGCTTGCATAAATCGCTCTGGGGAATCCTATGAAAGACAAACATTCATTGTATCTCTGATCTAATAAATCGGGGAAAGAAAAACAACGTTCCTTCTTACTCTTATCTGCACCCAAGGCCATGGGATCCTCTAGGAGTGGAGATGTCATTTAGCGTGCTTTTTATACATTTGGATCCTAACTTACCCTGGGGATGAACCCCGCTTAACAGTGAGCCACTGTTGTTGAGACCGAAAAGCCAACGTTAAGACCAAAATTAGTCATATTTTAATTATGTATAGGGGTTTTTAAAGTGATATTTTATTAGAACAGTATTAGAACTTTTGGTTTTACTTTGGTTGGTATGGGCACTTTCATTTGGTTTACACTTTGGCTCATTGTGAGTATTAATCGCCAATGTCAGCTGCCCTCAATGTTTACCCACTTCCACATTGTAATTGAAAAGGCTGTTGTACAACTCAGGAAAAAGTCAGACATAAACACACAAGGCGATGACGTTGTAAGTAGAATCTACAGTCTGGGAGGAAAAATGAAGCAAGTGTACAACAACATCATGTGAAATATCACTTGGAAGACTGTCGCACAAGTGGTTCTGATGTCTTCATGTGTGGAAAAAGCAGAAGGCCTAACAGTTGGAACCAGAAGGCCTAACAGTTGGAACATATTATTGTGACAGGAAGTAGGTTTACCCTGGTGTCTTTGGCTTTGCCCTGCCTGAAAGGCGCTCTTGCGTTGGCGAGCTTGCAAGCGCGTTCGAACCAGAGGAACATTCAGCTGAATGGTGAAGTTGTTCCTACTCGCTGCACCAGCAGCCAGTCCTCGGCATTCAAACATGCTTTGATACACTTGGCTACGTTCTTTCAGTCGGCAGCATGTAGGAAGCACCTGTGGTGGTGTGTGTGTGTCTCGTCTCTGAACTGAATACTGATATGGTGTAACGTTTTTCCACCACAGCTACCCAGAGAACGGGGAGGTTCAGCTGCTGGCGAAGGATGTCCGTCCGCGGGCCCGTACGGTGTACCAGTGGCACCAGCTGGAGGCCGGTATGGTCGTTATGGTCAACTACAACCCCGACGAGCCCAAGGAGCGCGGCTACTGGTACGACGCCGAGATCCAGAGGAAGAGGGAGACGCGCACGGTGCATGAGATCTACGCCAAGATACTCCTGGGGTGAGAACCTTCGCCTGCTGAAACACTTCTTAGTAACACACAAGGGGGGGAAACTGCCACCAATCAAATTGTCGTGTGTGTTTTTTTTCCTTTTCTTTTGTCTGTGGCTGGTAAGTTTTTCTGCTCTACCAGCTGCAATGGCAGGTGACCAACCATCATTTTGCAGTCCCATTGTATTCTAAAAATCTAGTTGGCTGAATGTTTGGATGCACCAGCTGTGGTGGCAGGTGGACAAATGCTAATTTCTGGCCTTGGTATCAAAGCAGTAGCACTGCCAGTACACACTTTAAGTAGTTATAAACCCATTGTCATTTTACATACTGTTTTTTGTAGAATTATCTCCTGCTATAGAGTGATATTGCCCTACAGAAGAGATACCACTATGTGCCTTTTTATTTATTTATTTTTTTCCAGCATTCGCTATCAGCATCATAAACAAAGACTGAAGCATGAGATTTTAAAAGAAATGTATAGCAAATATGATTGTTTCCACAAACTTACATTCATATATATACTATCTACTTACTTATATCCAGCCAATGTGTCATGTTTAGAAATCCGTATTTAAATATAATAACTGAGAATATTGGTAACTGTAGGTGAATCTGTAAATGTTAATAACCCATGTCTTTCCCATATCTCCCACTTATACAACCTATTTAATGTGTTGACGTTGTCAGCAGCATATGTTTACATAACCCTGCAGTTGTTTATATTCTACTTTTTATTTCTTTATTTTCTCTAGTTTCATTGCTTATTTTTATGTTTCATTTACTTTTCCCCCACTGAATCCTTTTGCTTTTACTGCTGCAACAACCTAGTTTCTCCATGGGGATCAATAGTTTCATCTTATCTTAACTGGTGAAATGTGCGGACGCCCTGTGCTTTGGCTAATGAATATTGGTACTCTGAAGGCCAAGCTGACAGATTGTGTTTGTTTGTAGTGACGCTGGTGACTCCCTGAACGACTGTCGAATCGTGTTCCTGACCGAGATCTACAAAATCGAACAGCCTGGTTCCATGAACGGCTCTGCAGCCGGATCTGACAGTCCGATGAAGAGTAAGTTTGTTTAAAGATGAAGATGAAAATGAAAATTTTCCTATAGCATTTCTCAGCAGTCCTCGAGTGATTCAAACAATAAAATGATATCAAAGCCAACAAGATAATCAATAAAAATGCCAGATAGAAGTAATTGGTTTCCTGAATTTGTAAATGGCTCATGCTCATTGTAAGTCCTGGATAAACAGCAGCTAAATGTTTAAAATGTAATTTAACAAGCACGTAATTTGTGATAAGATAGGACCAGTTTGGCACTTGGGGAAGCCAGCATGCATGAAAAATCCCCCAAAAATCTGTCTGCCTTCAAAACCCCATATTAGTCAAACCTGGTAGTGAATAGGGAAGGTTCTAGACTATTATGTAATGATCTTTTAATTGTCGTCGTCATTAGGGATGCACCGATGCCACTTTTTCAATGCCGATACCGATTACAAGTATGAAAGTTTAAGTATCGGCCGATACTGAGTACTGAGTTCCGATCCATTACTTTCACTGAACAGTGCAGGCTTACTTCCTTAGTTTGGGGTCAATGGACAAAATTATTGAGATAAAATCCTTGTTTTTCCCACTGTTTGAGAAATACAGGCTTCTATGTGCCACAAATGCATGAAATCAAGACAGTTTGCTTTTATTTCTTACATGTTACTCATGGCTTTCGGTATCAGATTTTAGTCTTGGGTAAAATCTCCGATACCGATATTCCATTTTAGCCTGGTATTGGTACCGGTATCGGTGCATCCCTAGTCGTCATCCCATTTTATGCTGCAAATGTTTATTGTTTTGCATACATTCCTTTTTGTTTTTAGGACTTTTCTTTTATGCTCCTTTTGTGAAGTGTTTTGTAGCTCCGTTTTGAAAAGTGCTATACAGTAACAAACTGTATCTGTATCCTCCAGGATCGAACGGACCTGAATGCAAACACTGCAAGGACAACCCCGACAAGAACTGCCGCTGGTGCAACTGCCATATCTGCGGCATCAAGCAGGATCCTGACAAACAGCTGCTGTGTGACGAGTGCGACATGGCCTTCCACACCTACTGCCTGGACCCTCCGCTCACCTCCATCCCTGAAGACGAGGACTGGTCAGTAGGATCACATGAATCATCTGACAGTCAATTTAATGGATTCTGTAAACCTGGCAATATTTATTTGGAAATCCATGTGAGAAATTGATATCAGCCGCCAGCCAAATGCTGCTAAATCTTTGGCTGGTAAGTTTGTTTACCTGAACAGCCGTTTTGGCAGGTAACCAAGCATCATTTGGAAGTCTTATTCTGTTGTACACATCCAGCCGCTGTGGCCTCTAGACAAAAAGTTAGTTTTTTTTTTGTTGTTGTTTTTTTCCTTTCCTTTTTGGTCTCCTTTTTTCTATTCACCCTTTCAGTCCCAATTATAGCTGCAGTACTGTTGGCACTGCTGAAACTGTTTTCTTATACTTAATAAAGAAAAAAGACATCAAGACTATACTTTAGTTTGAGGGAAAATGAGGCTATTATGCAGTGGTGATAATTTTGTAACTCGACACCATTCTTGAATGAATCAGCAGAAACACTGGACTCTGATTCAAACTCTAGAACAATGCTTGAATAGTTTTATAATGGCTTGCAAGTTGAAATGGAGTCACCTTATGGACAATCACTTGTGCTGGCAATATGTTTGTTATGCTAGACTTGTGACCTAATCTGTTTAGTGGACTGTTTCAGGTATTGTCCCGGTTGCCGTAACGATACCAGTGAGGTGGTGCTGGCTGGAGAGAAGCTGAAGGAGAGCAAGAAGAAATCCAAGATGGCTTCCGCCAGCTCCTCCAGCCAGAGGGACTGGGGCAAGGTGAGTGCTGAGAGGCTACTGTGTAAGGGGAATCCTATACAGGTCTGGGAAAAGAATATGTACATTTTATATGCAAATTTGATCATTTCCAGGTCTATAGGTGTTGAATTGGGAAAACTCTGGAAAAATATGTTGAGACAAAACTGTGTCCCGAATCAATACACATGTGCCAAATTGTTTTATGTAGACCCACAGTCAGTGCACATTTGTTCTGAAGAATAATCTTCATCTTCAGAGTTTAGTGGTCTGGTAGAGAACTCATATTGTCCAGCCACCATCAGAATACCTTGCGTTGAATACTGGTAAAAATCTTCATATCCAGTAAAGGTATAGATTAAGAATGGTATGTTGTGGGTTTCCTACACAGATCAGAAGATTTATGGAAAGAGAATTTGGTTATTTCCTCGTCTTAAAGTTTGGAAATTCCACAAAAGTTTGGGCAAGTGTGGAGAAATGTTGTTGTACAGTCCCTAGACATCACTGCACATTTTCTTTGGTTTTAGACCCCCAACATCTCACATTATCTCCCTTGCTATGAAGAATCTTCATCTATAGAGTAATATAGCATAGTTAGTAGTGGCAAGATGACTATTGATTGTAAATCCTTCTGAACACCAACCAACATATTCAAATTAAGATCTGGAAAAGGTATGGTAGTTTGAAATTGAAAAATAAGAGTGTAGGTTTGGCTCGAGGCTCAGATCATTGAGAACTGATGAGAGTGTCTTGCTGATTTACTCTCCTCCCTCAGGGAATGGCCTGTGTCGGACGCACCAAGCAGTGCACCATCGTCCCGTCCAACCACTACGGCCCGGTGCCCGGCGTCCCGGTCGGCTCCCAGTGGAAGTTCAGAGTGCAGGTCGGTCAACTTCACTGGAAACCTAAGTTTAGATTTGATGTTTCTCATGTTTTCAAAGTTCAATTAATCGCCCCGTTGTTTCATTATTCTAGTGCTGGTGAAAAATCATTGATATTCATAACACATAATTGGGTGCAACAGAGCACACTCTTGATTTTTACACTTGATTTTAGGGCACAAGAAATCCATTTAAACCTCTTAGCATTACTTGAAATATGCAGTTTGGAAAGGTTGCTTTTCTAGATTCCAAAAAAGTTTATTTTATGGAGACGCAACACAAAGGTTTGATCCGATTGGCAGTGATTTTAATGACCCAAGTATTCTTCTGAGCGATGTGTAAAAACCTCCTGTAAAACTTTCTTTTTTTTGTTGTTTATTCCAATGTGTTTGATGTCTCTGGTGCGTCCAGGTCAGTGAGTCTGGCGTTCACAGGCCGCATGTAGCTGGGATTCACGGCAGGAGCACCGATGGCGCCTACTCCCTGGTGCTGGCAGGAGGCTACGAGGACGACGTGGTACGCTCAGACGCACTTTGGGTCTTTTACGATGGTGTAATAGTAAAGTTATAGCAGTGATTATAATGTTTTATCATGTAAAACTGAATGATTTCTTAGTAAAAGGCTATATCCAGGGAGGGAAAACATTTGAGGGAAAATATTGCTAAACGTTCATTGCTCAGTGTTTAAAACATTTATCACATACTTAATAATTTTGTAGACAATAAATTTATCAGAGTAGGTCTCACATTTTTCAAAAGGTGGATGATACTCATTTTGGTATGAAACACAACTAATTCCATTTAAGATCTATCCACTGAACTCTGACTATTACAATGCCTTCCTTGTATTTTTTTTTAATGTATAATACTGTAAATATACAAAGTGGTGCTGATACTCTGTCTTACTTTTAGGATGACGGCAATGAGTTCACTTACACTGGCTCCGGAGGGCGAGATCTGTCCGGGAACAAGAGGACTGCTGAACAGTCGTGTGATCAGAAACTCACCAACATGAACCGGTATGACAACGAAGGAACTGCACGTTACAACTTGTTTTTTTAGCTGAAACTTCATGCATTTGGCCATGCTGTAGTGGAAGAAATAATTTTGAAATCTTGATCTAGTGTGTGTGTGTGTGTGTGTGTGTGTGTGTATATGTACACCACATTGTCCACATGGGGGGGCAAACTTTGCATTTTTGTATTAGTTGAGATTGTTGTTCCCTGTAGTGGTTCAAATCTCAATTTGGTATGGTGTTTTTTTTATTAAATCTTTTTTTAACAAAACATTTACAAAATTGTAATACAAACAAAAGACAAATGAGTAAGTGTAAAACTACAGATTTTACATAAATCAAATGGCATCACAGCCTTTACTGCTTCTTTAACTTGCCCATTGTAGTGCTGTTTAACTACTTGTATAAAATGGAAAAAATATTTTATTCTGTATAACTATTTGGTTTCCTGCAATGGGATTCCTGAATTTGCAACTTTTTGCTTTGTGTATTTTATTTGCATGTCTAAATCCTCTGTTGTGGTTCCCATCAGGGCGCTGGCTCTCAACTGCAACGCCTCCGTCAACGACAAAGACGGAGCCGACGCCAAGAACTGGAAAGCTGGAAAACCAGTCAGGGTGATTCGCAGCTGCAAGGGCCGCAAGCACAGTAAATACAGTCCAGAGGACGGGAACAGATATGACGGGATATATAAGGTATGAGGGGACAACGGACAAGTCACTATAGTCAAGTTTACTGTATTGCAGGCAGGGAAGGAAATTTTGTCATCGACTGGCCACAATGTCTGATGTATTGTGAAACACACCAGCCACACTGACTATTGGACCATCCAAACATGATTTTAAGAAACTCAAAGTAATGGCTGGCCAAAGTGGCTGGTAGAGGAGACAAACTTAGTCACTGCAGCCAAAATTTACCAGTATTTAGCTGGTGCTAATTTCCCACCTTGGATGCGGGACACGTTTATATCGGTCAACTTTTGCTTGTAATTGCCCTGTTCAATGTTGCCAGCTCAAAGCAACAACAAAGAAAGATGTGTGAAATAAAAGTGCATATGACACTTGTTGGGGGCAGCAGTCACGTAATTTGTGATAAACTGCGACCAGTTTGGCGCTGAATTGATTCACTCAGGATTACAACCCCTGATCTCCATGTATTGCAATGGCACATGTGCAGTAGGGCTGAACGATTTTGAAAAATTATCTAATTGCGATTATTTTGACTGATATTGCAATTGCGATATTAGAGGGAATGATCATTTTTACATCATTATTCTCATTTTCATTGAAAAACATATTAAAATGATTATGGTGTGATTTTTGCGAGGATCTGTACCAAACAAAGATGTTTTCTTAAGTCTGTAGAATATGATGTGTAGGCCAGGACATCTCTGCAGCACGACAATATTTAATTTAAAATGGTATTTTGACACACATTTCGCCTTTAACAAATATTGCGCCTCCTGCAATTTGAAAATTGCAGTAGGCCATATTGCGATTTCGATAAAATTTTGATTAATTGTTCAGCCCTAATGTGTAGTGACGTTTTTTGAAATCTTTTGAAGACTTATACTAGCTGCTGGTTGCAGCTAAATGAATGAATGAGCTTGCTTTGCAATGTAGTGACAACAGAGCAACAATGTTTTGTCACATCTACCTTTAAACATACAGGCAAATGAAGGAAGGAAATTAGATTTTATCATTTTGACAGTTGGCATAAAATGCCATGCTCATCCAGTGATGACGAGAGATCTTTCAAACATCACCCTCATGTTTCTGAATACAACTGAGATGTATGTTTAACATACTGTTGAATAATGAAGTCTTTATTCACCAGCTTTATTTGTAACAGTTAAAGTAACGACTCTTTTCATTTTTGCAAGTGTTTAAGCCTTTTGGGCCTTGCTTTTTCTGTCATTGTGGATTTATTTTTTAGCTGAGCATCCCCGGCTTATTTGTAGCTGCAGTTTGACTCGTGGCTCTGTTTTCCTCCCAGGTGGTGAAGTACTGGCCAGAGAAAGGAAAGTCTGGCTTCCTGGTGTGGCGGTATCTGCTGAAGCGTGACGACGACGAGCCGGCGCCGTGGACCAGAGACGGCAAGGAGCGCATCAAGAAGCTTGGTCTCACCATACAGGTAGAGACGGTCACTTAGACTGGATTATACCAAGTATTGGATCATGTATATATGTAGAGTGATCAGGCTATTTTATGTCTTGCACTCTGTGAGGCCCTGTTGTCTGTGTAGTGTCAGTATGTACTGTGGTACTACGTTAGTAGTCACTACTGTATATTTATTTTCGCAAGTGATTCCAGTTCTTGTTTTTTGAGAAATGCCTTTTTCCAGTATCAGGTTTGTCTGGTGATGCTGACTCAATCTGCATTATATCAGTGATGGTTTTGTTTTGTAGACTTAGTTTTTGATCCGCACCTTGATCAAAAAATATGTAGGTTCTTTTTGAAATGGATGATTTGTCTGATGTTTGTATCTCACAGTCTATAATTTTTCTTGCCATTTTATTTCAGTTCCATGTTTTTATCACTTCTGTTTTTTGTTTTTTTTTAATCGCTGACAAAACAGTAACTAAATAAGCCACCTTGTCGTTGCAGTACCCTGAGGGCTATCTGGAAACCCAGGCAGCCAAGGAGAAAGAGAAGGAGAACAAAAACGAAGCAGAGGAGGAGGAGACGCCCACCAAGGGGAAGAGGAAGAGAAAATCTCAGGGCAGCGGTGAGTTTCAGGAACGAGAACTGAGAACCATGTCTGACTTCAGAAAGCACGATTTCTGCAGACCCTTAAAGTCTTAACAGTATCCAAAGTTAAGGCCTCAAAGTATTAAAATGTCTTGCACTACTCAGTGCCACTAATCTGTGCGCTAATATTTTTTCACCATGTTATGCAGGTTTATTTTCAATGGTAGTCAGGGTGGTCCAGCTCTTTCTAGAGGAAATTGTCATATTGGTGTTTCATAGGTTTTTCCTCCCTCCCTGAGAAACTTTCTGAGGAAAATCTCCCACCCCGATCCCCCTCAACCCCTCATTGGATTCAAAAAATAGTATCTTTCTATCTCTTTATCAGATTCGGCCAAGTCCTCACCAGCCAAGGCCACGCCCAAGAAGATGAAGGTGGAGGTTTATAAGCTGACCCAGGAACAGAAGGCCCTCATCAAGGGCGACGAGCCCAACAAGAAGCTGTGGGACGAAGCCAAGCAGTCGCTGTCACTCGGACCGGTACGGATCACTTTTCGTTTGGTCCAGTCACCGGCCAGGGTTCCTTATGCTTAACAGACTCAAACATTCAGAGATCACATGGACTGTTTTAGATGGTTTGACAGTGACATGATGCTGTGATAGGTCAGTTGAAATGGCTAGATATCAGGCACTAGATAATCACGCTTGAAAAACATATATTTTTTTGAGGAGCAACGTGTTGAACCCTCATCTACCCCAGTGGAGTTGATCATTGTCCACCAGTAGAAGACTGTGTACTGGGCAGCCAACAGTGAAGAACTGGTTGTTCAGGGCAGTTTTCTGGTGTGAACATTTGTAACTGAATAAGTGTGAGGTAGAAAATGGCATAAAAATAGCATGCTCAGTAAAAAGAAAATAAAGGCCCATAAAGTTTCTGTCAGTAAAAACCAAGCTACTGATAACTGATTCTTGCTGCCATCCTGTTGCTGGTCAGAGTCCAAAGATGCAGCAGATATCAAAGTATATAACTATATCGCCTGATTTTGTTTTTATAAATAATAAGTTTTGTCATGTTTACAGACCTGATAGACCTTTTTGTTTCTGCAGAAATTCTTGAACAAAGTCGAAGAAGTTTTCCTCTGCATTTGCTGCCAAGAAGTGGTCTTTCAGCCCGTCACTACAGAGTGCCAACACAACGTCTGCAGGGTAAGAAACAAAACATTTAGGGTTCCTACACAGCAGGTCTGGAAACTGGTGGGAAGTCGATTTGATGAATCTAGGTCTTGAAAGGTTGGGATGCGTGTGAACACATTTTATGTAGTTGTAGACTTGTTTCAGGCCACTTCATCGATAGTAGGGGTGTCACGATTCTCCAAATCCACGATTCAATTTGACTTTCGATTTTAAGGTTTCGATTTTCGATTTAAACTTTTTTTTTTTCAGCACTGACGGCTATGCCATTGTTAGAGTATCTAGTCTTGATTTGTAAAGATCAACAGATCATTGGTTTTATGCCCTGACAACTGTCATTTACATTTTCAAATTCTTCTTTAAAAAGATGGTATCAAGTGTGATATAACTGCCATATTTTTTTTTTTTTGGAATGTACCACACTAAGGCCATAAAGTTTTTCCATTTAAAAAAACACAACTTTCCCTTTTAATTTGGTACCAAATACATGGCAAGGCGATTCAGGGCGTCCATTACTTCAGTGTCAACATTCACAGTATGACAACAAAACAGATCCTTGCTATCTTGGCTAACGATAAGCTTTCAAAATACATACAAAACCTCCAGCGCTTCAGCCCACACAGTAATAAGATCAGACAATAATAGTCGCCAAACAAATATGGAAAAAGTCGCCAAACTTATATGGATAAAAGTCGCGGCGACCCGGCCGGTCCTCCCTACCGACTCTTCGGCGCTCTGCCTCCCGGAAAACAGCGTCCGTCTCCGGCGGTGAGAGCAGGTACGTCCCGCTGTTTAGTGAAGGTGATCTTGTGTCTTGTTTTATCAAGCAAGAACAAGCGATTTCGATCAAAACACTTCAACTCACAATGTCTTCGTAACTTTCCACTACATACGGCGGGTCAGGTTCTGTCTCACAGCACAATCTGACAGCTTCCAGAAGGTTTTAAAAACGTGACGTTTAGCCTGCGAAGCCATTTTTAGATCTAACGTTACCGGTGGAGGACGACTAAACCCGGGGGAAATCAAACGTCTCAATGTCACCAGATATACAGTATTTTCCGGTTCCGGTTCATCGATGACAACTTGAAGTATATATAAAACAAAGTTGATAACTTGATTTTCAGTTTTTGGTACTTTTTAAACGATTTAAAAATGACGGGCGCTCTTGGGCGCTATAGTGAAATGTAGAACGGGCGCTCTCTAGCAGCTACGCTGTGTCGTCATTGAAATGTGTTTTATTTTTCTTCGGACGCGTGCAAGTAGGCAGGGGTGGAGAGAAAACAAATACTGGGAGAATCGCGAACCTGCTTGTGATTTCGAAGGTCGAAATCGAACGCTCATTTCGATCGATTTAGAATCGAAATCGTGACACCCCTAATCGATAGTGGCAATTGCTTTTTGCGATCTAAAACATCAGCGGTAAATGTCAGGTTTTGGTGCCAGTCCCTCAGAATCAAAGAGCGAGGGCTTCTTTCTAGAGCCGCCATTTTGCACCAAGAGACGTTCAACAATCATACAGGGAGGAATCCACCGTAGAAGAGGGGAGAGACCAATTTCTCCACCCACAGGAGCAGGAAATAGACCATAATGCAATGCAGCCACAAGACGTGTTGTGTTTTCTGTAAGCGGCGCTGCTGTGATCACCACAGCTGAATGATCACTCTTTGAAGCTATTTACAGGCCCGTACGCCCACCTTTCTGATTGAAAGCAACAAGTTCACACCTCATCTCTGGGGGTTGTTGAAAGGCATTCTGGGAAATATAGCAAATCACTAACTGAAGTAGAAGTAGATGAGGCAGGTTGAGGGAAAGTGGGTACAACAAAAAAGTTAATTACAACACATCACAAAATAACTCCTGGAATGCGTTGATCACAGTTTGATGACAATATCTAATGTAAGAGTATCTGAAGGTGGATTTTCATTTTAAGTAGAGTGCTCAGATACTGAAAGGTCTGTTCTTTTTTTTATTCCAGGAATGCCTCCAGCGGTCCTTCAAGGCGGAGGTGTACACCTGCCCGGCCTGCAGGCACGACCTGGGCAAAAACTACCCCATGAGCGTCAACAAATCCCTGCAAGCCATTTTAAATCAGTTTTTCCCAGGATACAGCAACGGGCGATGATCATTTGTTCTGCCTACTCAGCCCTCCAGGAGGAAACGCAATGAACTGTAAGGGGAATTTTCAGTAGAGGCAACAAAGAATCAATTTCTCTTAATATATTTTTACGATTATAAAACTTTAAAACAGTCTCTTTTTTTTTTTTTGTTTTGTTTTGTTTTGTTTGGGTGGACTTAAATGCCACCCCTTTTGTTCACTTTGGATCTGTTGTCGTGAAGCGTAGTTGATGAATTGAAATTGCATTTGTAACTTTCTGTCTATATCTGTAACATTACTCCGTTAATGCCTTTTAAAACCTGACTTTTCTCAAACATTATTTTCTGTTCCATTAACAAATACACTGCTAATGTTGGCCATAATGTAAAATAATTAATCTTGACTAAATCCCTCCATCCATTTTTTTTGAAACCCAACACTCCCTAAAGAAAAGTCAAAATCGGTCGAGTCGGTTGCCCAACTTGTGTTTCAGAGGAGATTCTTTTGTACAGGACTAATGTGTGTGTTGAATGTGGAACTGACCTGCCGTTAGTTTAGCTGCGGTTGCTTGTCATTTCAGTGCGATTTTTGGAGATCTGATCTTAAATTTGGGATTTTTTTGAGATCACGTTGCTTTTGTGTCCACCTGGAAATTTCCGTTATGTTTGTCCTGTAGCTGTGTGTGTGTGTTCAAGTCTGTCCTCATTATTTTTGTTGGGTTATAAGTGTGATACGGCTGGATTTCCTCCAGACTATTAAGAATGCAGTAGACTGTTAAGATCATTACCATATTTGAAGATCCAATGGCAAAGTAAGCAAAATAAGATTTCTATGCATTCTGGTGAGATCAGATGATTGAAATTGCATTGAAATGACAAGTTGTAACCAAAGCCTTTTTTTGGGCCCTTTTTTTTTTTTCTTTTTGTGAAACAAGTCTTTCTGAATCTAAAGCTATTCCAGAAATTCGAAGTCGAGACCAAACATACAAGCGAAAGGCGAAAACATTTTGTTTATGGGCTGAACTGATTCTGTGAAAGTTTCGTCCGCTCTTCAGCGCTCTGAGAGGAAGAAGTGTCTAGTTGGGGAATTTGTGTCATCAGACTTTTGATGATGTTTAACGTTTCTCTAATGCATGTATTGGTTCTTTAAAAAAGGTTTTATACAATATTTTTAGAATTTCTTTTTATACAAGGTTTCTGAAAATTTGTTTAAAATTTGCCATGTATTTGATAGCATCTAAAATGTTCGGCTCCTGTGCCAATTTAGGTTGACGCTATTTTATTCTATTGTGTAGACTTGATTATCCCTTTTCTCATGTATTCGCCTTAACTCTGACTGCTGTATAAGCGAAGGGCTTCAGTCTGATAATAAAAAGTCCAAAGATGCAAAAATGCTTAAACAAGAGGGTAATGTAGAACTCCCTTCTATCTAGCTCTGTAGATCTTGCCCCAGACAGTCAAACTTAATTGATTCTAGAAACTTTGTACTCATTGCTGAATTTAATTTTTCTACTTTTTTCTGTTTATAATCCATTACTGCCATCTGTGGGGGGCAGTTCAGTCTGGTTCTTGGGTCTGTTGTTTTAATGTCTAACCTCAGAGAGAAACAGGAAATGCTCACACAGCTGAACTGAGTCGCTGCAGCAGCGTCGGTGCAAAGCAGCTGTGATGAAACATGAAGGAAATCCCACACACTGCTCTTGACTCAACTGATGTTTTGGTCAAGCTGTGCCAACTACTTTTGCGAAGCTCTTATCTGTAACTGGTGCTGAATGTCAACAGCAGTGTGTGAAAGTGTCCATCCTCATGCCAGCACTTGTTAAATGTCTCTGCATCATGTCTGATCAGTTGGAGGTTTGAGGACAAAAACAACAAAATTGTCCCCCTGAAGACCCGAGGACCCGGACCCGACAGCCCCCTTGGTGCGCTAAATGAATGCCAGTGGCTGCAGATACTAGTAATACCTCAAATATTTACAAAGATTTGCATAGACTGGAAAATGTATATTTTCTGAAATTGTATATTTTTTAGTCCATTTTAGTTTTGATATGTAGTTTTAGAATTACTTGCACACATTGCGTGCAAAAGTTGTCAATACATTTTCAGTCTTTTATACAATAAAAAGATAAAATGAGTAGTGTGTTTTTGTTTGAAATATTTTCTTGGGTGTGCTTTGGATTGAAAGTGGAGCTTGTAGAAATGCTTATAGATGAGGATTTAGATTCCTGTTCAGTTTTCTAAAATGCCTTTTAGCTTCTGTCAAGGAAGCTGTTGGACATTGTAGATATTAGTGATTATGTTTGATTATTGCTGAAGGTGCAGCATATAGTCTGGTGATTAGAGACTGCCTGTAACCGAAAGGTCGCATGTTCGATCCTGCAAGAAATGGTGTCCCAATCACAAAGCTACACATCCTGTCAAAATGACTTTGGATCCCCATATTCCCACACTGCAAGTTGCTCTGGTTAAGAGCATCAACCAAAGGCTTGGAGAAGATTTATTGTCATGTTTGGGATTAGTTTCACTAATTAGCTGGCCACCTCTAGTTAGGTTATAATTCATAGTGCCTTGCTCGAGTACAATTTATGTGTTTGGTTCCAAAATGAGAGGTTCACCATTTGGACAAAAGGGGACTCTTATAACACAGAAAGAAAATAATCTTGAGTCGTTAAAGGACAGAGTTACTTAATCCCTTGGTTGACAAAATGCCTCAAGATTATAGGGAATTGAATGGGAATTTAAGGTTTTATTTTTGCTCAACGTGATATTTAGGGTTTTGGGAATAAGTTGCAATGTGTTTTACTGCTTAGAGCAGGGAGTAAACATTCAGCTCATGTGCTCCAGAGCTAAAATAAACTCATGTGTAGAGAGCATGAAAACGTTTGCCAATATCAGTTTAGTTTACCCAACTGGTGTTATTTTATTTTTCTCAAGTTGCATGGAATACGACGACAGCCTCATTAGGCAGCACTGAATGTCTACGTGCACGACGTGCACGTTCATTAGGTACGAGCTACGAGCACCAAGGACACGCGTAGTAGGCAGCGTCCCAGCTATTGGACGAAATAGCTGTCTATAAACCGAACAAACCAAGGATATTCTTATACGAATGACATCAGCCGCATTACCCAGCCAATCACAACGCGTAATTTCTGAAGTGGGCGTGAGGCCGAGCAACCCCTGCTAGATCTCCAGAACCCCAGAAGATAATCGATCGAGTGGATTTTTACAAAACGAAGCCAAATCAATTGAGGAAAACAGGGAGAGGACGATAATTCACTGCAGGAGGTAATATTTCCCGACTGGGTTTAGTTTTATGTAATTGTGAAGAGCGCGTTCTTGTTTTTTCGTGGTGTATGATGTCGGTCGTCGCGGTGTTTTGTTGACTTTTATGCAGATATGGAGGTAACGTTAGCTACAAGGCTAGGTTACTAGCGTTAGCTAAGAATATTATGACACGGTGCAGTGTAGCTCTGAACGTTAACGGTATTAGCTTTTACGTGTATTTATTGGTTATTTCAGACAGTCATACGCGTTTGTGTGCGGGTTTGCTAATTTACTCACTTTGAAAGCGCTTCAGCTACGCTTTGTTACCCGGTATCATATTGGATAACAAGCTAGTTTAATGTGCACAGCGTCGCTGCTCTGTAGCAGCAGTGTTAGCAGTCCGTTGCTCTCAAATCGAGCAGCGTTGTCTGCTTCCGACCAACATAGAGAGATGAACTGACTGCCAAGGTGACAAATGCAGTCAGTGTCTGAGTCTCAGCAGCTGACCGACTAACAAAGTAGGCAGCTTGCTTCATTACTGAGGCAAGTTTCAGGCCCAGCCGGAGTTAAAGGGGTATGTGTAGGCCCTTCTCTGTTGTTGTTAGACAGCTGGGGGTCATGTGGCCCTCCGCTGCCCTGGGGAGGCAGAGGGCCCCCGGTTACAGAGGAGTTCAATTCCAAATGAAATACTCACAAATTTGGGTAAAAATGTGGCAATTTACAATGTGAAAGCGAAACGAGTTGCTGGATATTCATGATCAGTTATCTGGATCAATTCATCAAGAAAGAGGTAACATTTTAGGTAATATTAGTTATTATTCTTTTTTTTAAAATAATTATTGAGCAGTGAACATCAGCTTTTTGGAATGGAGCCCTCCCCCAACACAAAACTGACACACCTGTTTCAAATGATCAATTGCTTTAAACCTTTCTGTTTAGTTATTGGTACACTCAGTGCTTTGAATCACTTGGCTTTGGCAGTAGAAGTTGGTTGTCCTGCATGCAAATGACTTGTTTCATGGTTCAAAGCTTGTCCCTCTTTGCATAGCCCTGGAGTATGCATTTACAGTGCAATTTAGAAACTCACCTTTCCAGGTAGGCTACTGCTGTTTGATGTTGTGGATGACGGTTGTGTATAGCGGGCTGCATGCAGGGTAGGAAACTGAAGTGGTATATTTATATGCCGGTGGCTGGCAAAGCTAAACATTCACCAGCCACTGTGATTATTTTACCAGCCAGCTAGGATTTTAGAATAGAGGAACTCCAAATGATAGCTGGTTGAAGTGTTTAGTAGAGGCTTGTGACTGGTGTTAATGTCACACCCTGGTTGCATGACTCTTGTCAAAATACCCTGGCAAACAAGTGTGCCTAAATTGTAAAGCCCATTTGCAATTCCTGAAAATGTTGAATGGTTATTCATTTGTGTCAAGTTCTGCATCAGAGAAAAGGCACGACAGGAACAAGCTCTATGTTTGGTCATTTACACATGTTGTCTTACTTCAGTACAAGACAAGTCTAAGGTTACAGGGCAAATGGATTGTAGTTTGTGGTCATCTGATGTGGCTGTATATCTACTGTTGCTAATTCAAGTCCAAACTGCCCAGTCTGCTCATCCAGTGTCTGAAATTAACTTTTCGGCTCATCTTCCTAGAGCTGGTTTAAAAAAAAAAAAAAAAAAAATGTTCTTCCAAGATTCATTTTTACTGGCCAATTTACATTTTTCAAAGAAATATATCACCCTCCCTGTTTAAAACTTGCGCAGGGATCAATGGATTAAGTTTGTTATTCATCATGAAGTGCAACTCAAATTACAAGAGAGCATTTTTAAGTGTAGCAAACTGCACAGCTTATGAAACAATAAAACATCCATTTAACATTCAAATTAACCCAACTGAGTCCTAGAAGCAGGGCAGAAATCAACCCTTTTTGTCTATTTATAACAATAATAATACCTTTATTTGTATAGCACATTTAAATACAGTGGCTTGTACATCCCTAAACGTCAGGAGCCTTTTTCATAATTTTGCTAGTTGACTGGCTTTCAAGAATAGAAGTGAATCTCCAAATAATGGTTTGCTTACCAGCCAGAGCCAAAGTTTACTAGCATTTGGCTGTTGGCTTGTAGTAATTTCCCACCCTGCCTGCAACACCTCATTCTTGTGGCTTTTCCCAGCCTCCACATACAGTAGTACACCCAACTTAATCCTCAGATAACCTCTAATCGGTGGTTATGACAAACCTCTTTCAAGTGTCTTGTCTTGCTTCAAGTGTTTTGTCCCAAGTGCGATTAAGGTCGCAAATGAAACTAGGCAACTTAGGTTTGCAGATACAGGTTGGTTGCTCCTGAGACTTTGTTGCACTTTTGCTCAGTATTTGTATTTATTTATTTATTCATTCATTTATTTATTTATTTATTTATTTGCAGTGTTTCCTCTAGGATTTTTTTTTAGCAGCGGGGGGAAAGGGTTTTGTTGTACCTGGGTGGTGCGCGCGCGGTCGGAGTGAATATCAATAGGTAATTAAAAAATATTAAATAAATTGACACTTGACTGCAAAACAAACTTTAGAACATACTCCACTCTCCTCACTTTCTGCCCTCTCTCCTGCTCCACTCGCCTCCACTACTCCTGCCTGTCTACTTGTCTAATAAGGTTACATTTGAGAAGGAGTAACGTTAGATAATTCTCTCACATCACAAATATTTGATCACGAAACCAGTAAGAACATTAAAATATTGTAGTAGCCACCACTAACGTTACATATTTTAGAACCAGAAGGCATTTCTTTCCCTTCAAAACTCCCTCCCTAGCTAAAGTAACGTTACCTGACTATCTTCCTCATAGACATCAGACATCTTTATCTTCTTGGAGAAATATTTTAACAAACTCATCTGAAAATGCAATCAGGAATATTTTAATACATTGCTTATGTAAACATCGTTGGCAATTATTTTACCGATGTTTATTGAAGTAAGGCTGCGTTCACACAGCGTTTTTTCCCCAACCGCCAGCGCCCTTTTCTCATTAAATGTAATGGGAAGCGGCCGCAAGGCGCACAAAAGGCGGCCGCTCCCGAAAAGCGCTGCAGCGTTTTTTTCGTCAGAGCGGAGCGCTTTCAAAAGTTGAGAAATGTTTTTTTTTTAGTTGAGAAATGTTCAACTTTTCAGAAAAGCGCTGGGTGACGTGAACTGCTTTTTCCCAGCCGACCAATCGCTATGACAGAGACGCTGGCCGTTTCCCATAGCAACAACAAATATGGAGAAAGTGAAAGTGCCGGTGGAGAAATTGGACGTTGTAATAAGTGAATTTCCGTTACTGTAACAGCGATCTTAAAGGCAGTATGGATTATACTGGACATGTATTGGAAATATCTGGTAAGCCTTTGCTTGTTGCACAACACTGTTCTGTCTGCTAGAAGTGAACCAGCCGGTTAGTGAGCTAGCAGCCGCTCAGCTAACCAGCCGGTTAGTGAGCTAGCAGCCGCTCAGCTAACGTCAGGTGACGTTGCCGTGATCCGCTTTTTATTTCTCCTCACAAAAAGCGCTCCAGGCAGCGCCTTTTCCACACCAAAAAACGCTGTGTGTGAACGCAGCCTTTTAATCTACCTTTCTCTCTTCTTTCTTTTTCTCTTCTTTCTCTCTCTCCCTCTCGCCTCGGCCAGGTGTCGCCATTTCTGTATCCGTCGTTTCAAATTAAAAGCCCTCTGCAGAGTCGTGTAATTGCGACTTCATGCCATTTCATAAAATTCTGAAGCAGAGGCGGCAATAATTTTGCAGTGGCGGCCACTGCTGCAAAATGTATATAACGGAAACTCTGATTTGTCTATTTGATGCATGTATTGTTGTAATGTAGAGCTGCAACGATTAATCGATTAATTAGTTGTCAACTATTAAATTAATCGGCAACTATTTTGATAATCGATTAATCGGTTTGAGTAATTTTTTAAGAAAAATAAGTCAAAATTCTCTGATTCCAGCTTCTTAAATGTGAATATTTTCTGGTTTCTTTACTCCTCTATGACAGTAAACTGAATATCTTTGGGTTGTGGACAAAACAAGACATTTGAGGACGTCATCTTGGGCTTTGGGAAACACTGATCGACATTTTTCACCATTTTCTGACATTTTATAGACCAAACAACTAATCGATTAATCGAGAAAATAATCGACAGATTAATCGACAATGAAAATAATCGTTAGTTGCAGCCCTATTGTAATGCTTTATGTCATGTAGGCAAATGTACACATTGTGGACGATAAAGTTTAGTCTTCGTATTCAAACAGTGTTTTCATATAGCCTAATCGTTGGCATTTTATTTAAACTACACAGAGTACCTGGGGATAACTCCATTAGGACAGCTCAGTAACTAATAGTAACTGTAAGCATACTAAGTTGGCATTATGGGTTATCCATGGACCCTTAAAAAGTTTTGAAAAGTCTTAATAAATTATCTAATTTGAATGCCTTAAAATGATTGAAATGTCTTAAATACAGTAAATAGATGTCTTATTTTATTACCATGCAATGACAGGTTTATTTGTGCTGCTTGTCTACTCCTATATTAATGCAGAACAGTGTTACAATATGCAAAACATGTTTTTCTCAATGTGTCTGCTTTGCTAAACACAGCTGGACTTCATGTCCCTCAACAGTTAATTTTCTGGTGTCTTTTTTCTTGTACGGCTCATAATAGTTTCAGAACTTAAGTTCGATTTGTTCAATCAGAAATAGTAAATTGTTTCTCTTTTTTGGTTCTGTCTTATGCAATTCCAGGTAGCATTAAAAAGTCTTTAAAGTCTTAAACTTGACTTTCTGAAAACTGCAGATGCCGTGCTTCAGAATGCTTTCCTGTGATTGTCTAAACTTTCTGGCACTTATTGTATTGTCCTTTGTGGCAAACCCCATCCATCTGATACAAAGTCAGATAAAATAAAAACAACATAAAAATGGTTTTAACGTTGAATTTGGAATGCCATCACTTATAGCTAACGGCTTGGGGGATGGAGTGGGGGGTGGGGGTCAGAAAGACCGCTGTGTAAAATTTGATCCCAGTGTGCGGATACCAACAGCCTCGTGTCCTGTCAAAGTGCCCTTGAGCAAAACACTAAACCCTCATTTACTCATTTGAAGTCTGTCTGAATAATTCTGCTTTCACATCATATATGAGGAAAAACCAGCAGATCGTCTTGACGATAGAATCTGTCAAGACTCCAGGATTTAAGTTTAATGTCAGCTTCCTTTGCTTGTGATCAGCTGGATCACACTTAAAATATCATTCTAGTTATTTTCAACCTGGGCCTTATTTTCCTAGTTTTTGCCATCATGCTGACAGGTTCTGATAAAAATTTCATCAATTATTTCACTGTAGATCTACGTACCTCTCAGTTTGCCGTGAGCGCTGCTCTCTGATACAGTCCAAAGGGGTAGGGCTGAACGATTTAGAAAAAATATCTAATTGCGATTATTTTGACTGATATTGCAATTGCGGTATGATTTGCGATATTAGAGGGAATGATCATTTTTACATCGTTATTCTCATTTTCATTGAAAAACGTATTAAAATGATTATGGTGTGATTTTTGCGGGGATCTGTACCAAACAAAGATGTTTTCTTAAGTCTGTAGAATATGATGTGTAGGCCAGGACATCTCTGCAGCACGACGATATTTAATTTAAAATGGTATTTTGACACACATTTCGCCTTTAACAAATATTGCGTCTCCTGCGATTTGAAAATTGCAGTAGGCCATATTGCGATTTCGATAAAATTTAGATTAATTGTTAAGCTCTACAAAGGGGCCAACCGAAACTCAAAGAGTCAAACCCAAAAGCACCCTAAAATGTTCTTTTCAACACAATACCACTCGCTGCAATGAGATCTGCCTGCATCTGATTTTCCAGTTGTCCAGTGCACTCAAACTATTAATGCTTTTTTGTAGAAAAAGCGTTGCCTCAACTGCAACTGTTTTTTGTGCTGATAATTTGAAAAAGCTGGTCATGCGACGTGCGTTTGTTTGCATAACTACTAGCTGCAGACGGTCAAGCACTTATCTGAAACTAAGAACAACAACACAGTGTGCTCCACTGACTCATTATGATCAGAGGAATAACTACTACCAGCTTGTCTACCGCTGCTTTGTCCATGTTCATTCTGGTTGCTGCATGCAACGCAGCCTCTTTTTCGTCATAATTGGTCGACTCACAAAAACGGTCGTGGTGAAAAAGTTGGACTGTCTAAACTTAAAGCTGCTGTAGGTAAGTTTGACAGGAAAGAAATAAAATCTCTGGAAATTCAAACCAACTCAAGGAACGAACCACCCCCCACTGCTCCTAGTGATTGACAGGACAGAGTCACGCCTCCTGTGCCAGACTTCTCCTCATTGGTCGATCATTGGGGTTGCACACATTTGACCTTGAAATGAGAATAGCAGAGGAACGGGGCGACCGCTGTTTCTGAGTTTCTAACGTATTATCCTGCTCGCCTTTGGCCACCAAATGTAGTGATTTATTTTTATTACTTGTAAATAAATGTTGATCCATAAAAGTTATGTTCTGCAGCTTTAAGAAAGTGCTTCGCTCTGCCTAAAAAGTGGCCAGTGTTTGTAAAGAGGCGCTGGAAGTTTTAAAAATGTCTCTTCTCTCCTCCAGGTTTACCTGCGACCATAACAGACTCCCTGATGGCTACGGACACGCCCATGGACACGGTGCCGGCTCCGGATCCCTCCCCAGCTTTGCCCCCTGACCCCACGCCGGCTCCGCCTCCCGCTCTCAGCCCCGATGCAGCCCAGGATCCAACCCAGGATCTAACCTTTACCCCCCAGGACCCGGCAGCTGCTGAAGCCCCCGACGCAGCGGTGACCCCGGGACCCGACTCTGCTCCGGACCTCGCCCCGGCTCCGCCTGCGGACCCTGACTCCGCCCCGGGCTTCGCTGAGCTACCCCCGCTCCCCCCCCTGCCGCCACCCTCGGCCAGCACAAAGAACCCTAGCTGTAAGATCATGACCTTCCACCCCACGATGGAGGAGTTCCAAAACTTCGGCAAATACATCGCCTACATGGAGACTCAAGGAGCTCACCGTGCCGGCCTGGCAAAGGTGGGGACCACACACACACACACAGGCGCGCGCATTTGTTGCGATCTTTGTCAGGGTGTAGTCGTTTTTTGTTTGATGTACAAACTAATGAGACATTCTCAGTGCCAATTAGTGTCATTTAGTGCCTCAGGGTGCCTGTCTGCATACAATGCCACAGCTAACGTAAATTCAGGGTAGGAAACTAACTTGTTTGTCCAGCGCTTGCAGTTGCTGATATAATGCACTACCCACTTAAAACATTTTAGCAACCGACTACCATTTTAACATAGAATAGGGTTCCATTGATGGCTGGTTACCTGTCAACGTGGATGGTAGACTAACTTTGGCAGCAGGATGGCCTAGTGGATGGAGTGAACGACCCATAGTTCTGTTCACACTGCAGCCGACAATTCAGATTAAATTTAAATTAAATTTTTTCTCCCTCACATGTGACACAGATCTGATGTTTTCTAATCAGCGTGAACAACAAAAAGGAGTCGCATTTTTTCAATTCCGATCTTGACTGCATGGATATGTGGTACAATATCGGATCATGAGGTATGCAACCTACATCGGACTTTGCCGGCATTTCCATGATAAAAAAATCTTAGGTCATTCACTTGAGACACAATCATTGTCATAACTTTGGCACCATGCCAGCTTGGGTGAGCCAGTGGAACACAACAGTGGAAAGAAAGCCAAATAGACGACTTGATTGGCATTTGGGGAGATGCCACAATTCAGTCAGAACTGAAGTGTGTTCAAAACAAGAGTGAGAAGCTGAGGTACAAAAAGATCTTTTGTTATTGTCACTCTGTCATGTGTGTTTTTTTTCGATGTTGCTGTCAGTTCATATTGATAATGGATCCTAGAATAAATATTAACAGTCATCCAAAAAATTTCAGCAATTCAGATATGGGCGTGAAATGGTGTGAACACAGCCAAAGTGTCCTTGAGCAAAACACTGAACCTCTACCTGCTTATCCATTAGAAGTCGCTGTGGATAAGAGCGTCAGCAGGGAAATGCTCTAAATGCAGATGCTGGTTGGTGGGAGAGAACCACAAACTGGCCAACAACAAGAAGTAAGCTAGCTGTCTGTTCAGTCACAGGAAATGGCCTGGTGGTTACAGCTCTGTGGTCGTAAGGTCACATGTTCGACCCCCACAGCAGCCGATGTGTCCGTTCCTACCCGTCAAAGTGTCACCGTAGCTGCGAGCATATATAGTTCTGCGTTGGTGATTCTGCATGTAGACTGCAGAAACACTAGAGGGCAGTGTGGTGCTTTGTTAACACAGAAGTAATAACAGAAGAAGTAGTAGTGTTGACATTCTCTGAAACTCATCTTCTGGGATATTTCTCACCGCAAATTCAGTCACCTCTGGTAGTGTTTATAAATCGGAGATGAGCTGTCGTACAAATGAACATATCTGAACCGGAGTCTCTTTTCCATCTGCGCCATGTTGTCTTCTCTATCGGTGGACATCAACCGGATATAGGGAGGAGGAAATGAGAAGCTTATAAAAACTGTAAGGATAGTTTTAAACAACACAAATAAAAGTCCAAATAACGGCATCTAAAATAAATAAAGTCATCCTGCATCCACTTTAACTCAGTAACTGCAAATTGAATAACGATTGATTAAAGGGGAAAATAAACTATTAATGTTGACAGACGAGAGCGGCAGTAGTCACAGTAATTACAATTATAAGCCAGGTTGGTTGCATTGTTTTTACTGCAGTCTATAGTAATACTGGTTATGTGGCTACTGGTTGTGATGTTCCACCCTGCTGTTGGCTGTTTTAATGGAATGTGGCTGCACTTAATTACGTACTGAACCATCTATGCAGAAATTCTGGTCTTCTTCGTTTTTCACCTGGAGACTGACTTGTAACGAACACCTTAAATGTACACTTGCTCTGCCCCGGGGATAACACAACTGACTTCCAGCCCCTCCTCTACATGTGTGTTTAGAGGCACAGCCCAGTTTGTCAGCAGGGTGGGAAATCAACACCAGCCACCAGGCAAATGCTTGTAAATTATGTCTGTGGCTGGCTGATAGTGTTGCTTTTTGCTGGCTGTGAATCAATCTGCCTGTGTGTAGTTCTCACTTCTTCCACCAGGGGGTCAAATGGCATCCAAGATGTCACACCTTGCCTTTAGACTCACACACACACACACATACCAGGATAGGAAATTAACACTAACCACCAGCCCAATTCTGGTAAATTTCTGCTTTGACTGGCAAGTTTGACTATTCTTGCAGGCAGGTAACCAACCATTTGGTCATGTTCTGTCCTAAAAATCTAATTTGTCTGGTAAAATATTGACAGTGTGTGATGACGGAGGATTCACCAGCCACTGTGTCCTATAGGCAGATAAGTTTCTTGTTGTGTTTGTAAATGAGTAGCCCATCTATGCTCGTCCATAAAAGTGCTACGTGCCAGCCTTTGTCCTGTTGTGCACCATATTCCCTTATCAGATTTACCTTCTCTTTCACTTCTTTTATCATGCTGTCTTGCTCTTACTGTCAGCCTCCCTGGTTTTGTACTAGATCACTTCTCACTGCCTACCTTTAAAGTCGAGATGAAACGGCATTTCGAGAGTATCTAACTTCCGTATCGTGACGTATTTCCGAGTGAAACAGGAAAGACAGGCGGGACATAACGTTGGGAGGAATTTGATTTGAACGTTGAAAAGTGGGTGTGCTGTTGCTAGCTAGCTAACTAATGAATCTTAGCCTCTTAGCTCTGTGCGCTAAAAGTTGAAGATTGATTGATGGGTGGATGTCATGATATTATTGGTTGAAATTAGTTACGGGCATGCTTACGTAAGCACACGGCATATTTTGTTTTACAGGAAGAAAACATGATTGAATTTTGATATAAGAATACAATGAAATTGATTTTTGGTATTTTTTTTGGCATATATTGTTAAATAGGTGCACAGTATGACCGGGGATGTGATCTAAAAGGGTTAAAAAGGAATTTTTCATTTCATCTCGTCTTTAACCCCCACAACCTTTAAATATACAATCTGGAACTCCTTTGCCCCATCTACATTTTGAATATTCAGGTTTGTTCTTGAAGAGTTTCCATGTATATGGAAAATGAGCTTCTTGCAACTTTGATAGCCCCTCATAACTCAAAATCCAGGTGTTTTTATTTTATTCCATTACCTGCAAACATTACAAATTTTAATAAACCTTTCCAGCTATAAGATACATGTCAACTTGTGCTTTTATTTATTTATTTTTATATATTTTTCCCCTATTGTGTTTTGGAAATGAACCTCAAATATTATTTTCTTTTTTTTATGATTTATATTTTATTGAATTTTAACATATACATACAAAGAGACAAGTAACAATGCGGGATATAGCTGAAAAAAAAGGTGCGTGTGGGCATTCAAAGGGGTTAAATTAAAATAAGTTATCTCTCGTTCACATCTGACATCTGAGATCAATACACAAACTCCTCAATTCTTATTTGCTTTCATCATTGTAAGTCTTTTTGCATATGAGTGTCAGCTGTATGCATGAAATATGTAAATGCTAAAAAATAATATATTGTTATAATATATGTTTTCTTGACCAGGTGATTCCCCCAGAGGGCTGGAAGCCGCGGCGGTCGTACGACACCATCGAGGACATGGTGATCCCGGCTCCCATCATGCAGGTGGTGACGGGCCAGTCGGGTCTGTTCACCCAGTACAACATCCAGAAGAAGTCCATGACCGTGAGCGAGTACCGCAAGCTGGCCAACAGCAAGAAGTACGTTCTGCTCTCAGTCCCTCTTTCATTTCCTGCCGTCTTACATTCATAACTGCATGTCATTAATGTCAAATCTAATGTAGAACAGCAAGTCAAGTCAGAACAAATCAAGAGTCCAGTATCAATTTAATATCTTAAAGAAAACTAAATATCTAGGACTTTTCAATGCAATATGGTTTTAATAGGATAAAAACTTGGTAAAAGCATCATGAGTTTGATTTCTATAATCAGTTTCAACTTCAATAAATTCAATCATTCCATACAAATTCAGAAAACAGAATTTAAATTCTGTCGTCTGCTGGAACAAATCTCATCACTTTCAGTCTAAGTCATTTACACAAACACAAGATCTCAAGTCAAGACTTCAGAAACCTTTTCAAGTCATCAAAGTACAAGTCAGAGTCAAGTCCCAAGTCACCAGAACCCAAGTCAAGTCTTCTCTTCATGCATCAAGTCAAGTCTCAAGCAGTAAAATCGTGACTCTAGTCAGACTCGAGTCAAAGTCACGTGACTCGAGTCCAAGGAGAGTCCCCATCTCTGATCAATTATAATAATTAAGGTGGGAAATACATCTATTAAATAATGACTGTTGCTTGTGAGAAAGTCTACAAAGAACTTTTTATATAGTTAACATTATTTAGAGGTTGTTTGTACTCTAATAGTGAGATCCAGATCCCCAGCCATAATGAAAAGTGGATTGAAAAATGGTGATGCATAAATTATGATTTCATGTATAGAAATTATGAATACTGAGAGAAAAGAGGAGACTGGACATTGGTTTATTTTTCTTCAGGTACAATTCAGTCCAGTGATTTTACTAATAAATGTTGAATCAAGGCTAGGTGAAGGATCAGTCTATTGGTAGCAACAGAACCCAATCTGTCTTTTATTTGTTATATTTCTCATTTCCACTGTAATTGCATAAAAATGGAAGCTGTAACAAATGGTATCATGTGTTTCTGTCTCCACCTAGTGGTCGCAGGTCGTCTTTGCAGTTTTCAAATCAGTCAGATTATCAAAGTGGTAATCTGTGAGAATCTTGTTTTCTTTAGTCTCCATCTTTGTTGCTAAGTGTTCATCGCTGTGGTGTTTCTGCACTGATCTTCCCAGAGATCACCTGTCAATCAAACAGTATGGGCGGAGCTTGGATTTTCTGTTGATGCAGTTTGAGTTTCTCTTTTCTTTGTCTGTTCAGCCATGGTGGCTATCGCTGCTCATGCTAACTACCCAGTTCTTCTTCTTCTGTTTATTCCAAATAAACCGGAAATGTAAAACGCATCACTTCCTGTGCAGCAGAGGAGCTTGAACCCGGGTCGCTCTCCCTCCTCTTCCGCTGGTGGTTTACCTGGTTCTGTTCTGTTTTCAGGTACTGCACGCCTCGCCACAAGGACTTTGACGACCTGGAGAGGAAGTACTGGAAGAACCTGACGTTCGTGTCGCCCATCTACGGCGCCGACGTCAGCGGCTCCATCTACGACCCGGTAAGATCCAGCTCGCATATCAAAATGTCTCCAACTAATGTTCAGACTCATGTCGAGTTCAAGACCCGTTCCTCTACCACCATCCATCACCCTGATGGCCTTGGATCAAACCCAGGGTATCCACTGGTTTTTTAAGAGGTTTTCCAAATTTAAGGCCTTTTAAAAATTATTAAAATGTCTCAAAAACAGTTATTCGAGGTTTTATTTTTTCACCATGCAATGACAGGTTTGTTCTTGTCCACTCATTCATAGAGAACAGGGTTAGTAATATAATAGCCTTTCTGTCTGCTTCACTAAACACAATTGGACTTGATATTTCTTAACAATTAACTTCCTGTTGTCCTTTTTCTTTTTTTTTTTTCTGCTGCCCATTTGTAATTTTAGAACTTTTATTAGCTGTGTTTAGTCAGAAATAGGCCGGCTTTGCCAGCTTTGTTTCCTTATTCTGCTTTTACGTTTCTGGTTTTTATGTTTTCAATTCCAAGCAGCATTAAAAAGGTCTATAAAAGCAAGGATTTTGCTTTCTGAAACCTGAAATCTCGCCAGGACCTTCTCTCATCTGTTTTCTATATCGTCTCTCTCTCAGTCTTTCTATCCTCTCAGTAAATGACAAAAAGTGTACTATGGACTCAAGTTAACACAAATCATGGTGAACAGTGATTGAATATCTTTCTATGGTGAATGAAACTACTTACTTCCAATGCACTAGACTAGAGTAACATTTGTTCTTGCCACCTGCTTTCCTAACTAGATCAGGGCTACGCTCTGTTGAGTTTACTGATTTTACTTCTTGGTAATGGATATTTGTTTGTAAAATGGCTACAGCACCAATAGTTTGACATTTGATGTCCAGCCCAATGAATAGACTATCACAGTGATCAGATCAGTAATTCCAGAGCTGATTTTCTTGTGGCCACAGCACCATCTGGTGGTAAAGAAGCTGAAGTGCACCACGTGCTATTTAAAACAACACTGAATAGTAGAGGAGTAAAATAATTGGTATTCAATGTATATGTAACTCTGCAACTGTCAAGAAAAGTGCGTTGTTGTTATAGGTGTGGGGAACCAATTTTCATCCACTAGTTACTTTGGGTTGTGTATTGAAAAATTAAAAGGTGACTTATCGTATTATTGTACCAGTTAAAATGCTTTGAAGAAAAGAGCCTTGTTATTTCCCACTCACAATATTATTATTAGTAGTAATATTGTGTGTTTTCCCCCTCCAGGACATTGGGGAGTGGAACATCGGCCACCTCAACACGCTGCTGGACATGGTGGAGCAGGAGTGCGGCATCGTCATCGAGGGCGTCAACACTCCCTACCTGTACTTCGGCATGTGGAAGACCACCTTCGCCTGGCACACCGAGGACATGGACCTGTACAGCATCAACTACCTGCACTTCGGACAGTCCAAGTCCTGGTCAGTCACCGTTTCCTTATGAAGCTTTACTTGCAGCCCGAGTCCAGTTACTGGTTCATGTTGGTTCCCCTGTTCCTGTGGAGAACGTTCTTCCTACATTGTTTTCCCAGCTGTTTCAGCCGTTCTGTACTAGAGACTATCGCGCTGTTTACTTGAAAATTTGCATGTGATCCGTCCTTCTCATAATGAATCCCATTCATTCTCATTGGTCCAGTCACCATCTGATGGCACCCTTGGTTGGTATGTAAACTTTTGGGATCTTCTGTCCATCCTTCATCCTTTTTTGGAGTCATATTTCGGCAGTTAGATATCGGGTCAACACATCATGGAGGGCACAAGAACACACAGAAAGACCTTAAACCATAACACACACACACACACACACACACACACACGGTCAGACGTAGAGAGATGGTACAGTAGAGAGAGACAAGAAAGATTGGAGGGAAAGAGGCGGGTGGCATGCAGCGAAGTGAAATATATTGAAATTGGCAATATTATCTGCTGGTGCAGTAAGAGAATTTGACTAAAAATACCCTGAAGGCAGCTTGATAAGTTTTGATAGAAGAAGAGATCGCTTGCCAAGCTTCTCATTTTCTGCAGTGAGTGTTGTGACTGTTGGGCCCTTGAAACCTGTTAAAACCTCATTGTGTTAGTATCAGACCTAACACGAAACGGCAGTGTGTTTGGTTCTCTGCTCAGATGATGTGGAAGTTGAGTTTGAGCCGACTGCAGAGCGCCGTCTCCTTTTTAAAGACGTGATAACCGCTGTGATCTCCCCGGCCGTCTGTCCATTATTCTGAGAGACGGAGAGACTCACTGGCGTTCTTCACTTCCCTCCATGCACACACACACTCATTTCCTCTCAGTTTGATTCACATTCTTTCCTTGAACCTTCTTCCCCTTCTTCCATCTTCTCTCCATTTTGTTTGGTCAGTAATGTTTACTTTGTGTCTTGTTTGTTTGTCTCTCTTTCTCTCTCAAATTTCTTTCAGCTCAAATCACTGTCATCAAATGTTTCAAGACTTGTACTTGGCAACAAAAAATTGGTAACCTGATTTTCACCAGTGTTTTGAAACTTAGGGTTGTATATCAGCATTTGTGAATGTGTAAAAAGTTGCACTGGAAACTTTTGTGAATAAATTTTGATAGTGATTTGAGCTGGTATTCTCTCTCTCTCTCTCTCTCTCTCTCTCTCTCTCTCTCTCTCTCTCTCTCTCTCTCTCTCTCTCTCTCTCTCTCTCTCTCTCTCTCTCTCTCTCTCTCTCTCTCTCTCTCTCTCTCTCTCTCTCTCTCTCTCTCTCTCTCTCTCTCTCTGCCTCCTTTTCTCTCTCTGCCTCCTTTTCTCTTTCTCTCTCCTCCTTTCTCTCTCTCTGCCTCCTTTTCTCTTTCTCTCTCTCTGCCTCCCTTTCTCTTTCTCTCTCTCTGCCTCTCTTTCTCTCTCTCTGCCTCCCTTTCTCTTTCTCTCTCCTCCTTTCTCTCTCTCTGCCTCCTTTTCTCTTTCTCTCTCTCTGCCTCCCTTTCTCTTTCTCTCTCTCTGCCTCCTTTTCTCTTTCTCTCTCCTCCTTTCTCTCTCTCTGCCTCCTTTTCTCTTTCTCTCTCTCTGCCTCCCTTTCTCTTTCTCTCTCTCTCTCTGCCTCCCTTTCTCTTTCTCTCTCTCTCTCTGCCTCCTTTTCTCTCTCTGCCTCCTTTTCTCTTTCTCTCGCTCTCTGCCTCTCCTTTTCTCTTTCTCTCCTTTTCTCTTCCTCTCTCTCTCTTCTTCTCTCCTCTTTCTTCTTCTGCCACTCTATTTCTCTCTTCTCTTCTCCTCCTTATTTTCTGGAGTCCATGGCACTGTAGGTGTTGAGCAGCCTCTCAGCCTCTCACCTCTCTCACCTGTTTCCTCTCCTCCTGTTTGTCACAGTACGCCTCTCCTCCACCTTTCCCCTTCTCCTGTCAGCCTGCTGGAGGTGTGTGTGTGTGTGTGTGTGTGTGTGTGTGTGTGCGCCTGCGCGCGCGTGCGCACAGTTCCCCCCTCTGTGACGTGATCTCATTTAAAATCATCTATTCGTCCCGTTTCCATGCCTCTCACTGAGAGACGGTGTGTATCATTACACTGCTGTGACTCCCTCACACACTGGCAACCTGTGTGTGTGTGTGTGTGTGTGTGTGTGTGTGTGTGTGTGTGTGTGTGGCGATGACAATCACAACATTTGCCAAGTGTTGTGTTTTCAGTCTGGCACTCCTCAACAACCTGAGCACGGTAGTTGTAGCTCCATCTAGTGGACGCTTTTATCCAAAGCACCTTGTAGTAGTGTGACTGCATTCATCTTTCACCTGGACGGCTCCGGTGGGAATCGAACCCCCGACCCCGGCAGTGTTAGTGCTGCGCTCTATGGCACAATGGTCAGCGTAAAGTAGGTTTGGGTGATGTCCATTTTTATGCCTCCGCGTCGGCGACAGCTGTGGCCCGAGGCATTATGTCTTCGGGTCGTCCGTCCGTCCGTCCGTCCGTCCGTCCGTCCGTCCCATTCTCCTGAACGCGATATCTCAGGAACGCCTTGAGGGAATTTCTTCAAATTTGGCACAAACGTCCACTTGGACTCAAGGATGAACTGATTTGAATTTGGTGGTCAAAGTTCAAGGTCACTGGGACCTCACAAAAGACGTTTTTGGCCATAACTCAAGAATTCATACGCTAATTATGACAAAATTTCACACAAATGTCTAATAGGATAAAATGATGAAGTGATGACATTTTATATCCAAAAGTTCAAAGGTCAACTTCACTGTGACATCATCATGTTTTGCTTACCACTGTAGCTGAGAAAACGATCTTGGGTCATTCTACAGAAACGGTGGAAGTGCTGTCACTTACTTTTGCAGACACCAAAATCCTTTAAGTTGACCTAATAATCACATTAATTATATATGTTCAATAAATAAAGACTGTCCTTGCAATGATAAAACAAAGTTTATTGGCGGAGGCATACAACTGCGAGGCGGTTATTTGTAGTTTAATTTATTTTTCTTTCTTCAGGTATTTTTTTCTACGCTTTCTAGGCTAATTCCTCTTCTTTCAGAGTCTTCCACTGATAAAAAATCAAGTTCTTCTCTGTTGATCTTATTAAACAAACCAATACTGTGATCATGATACAAGAGACAATATAAAATAAAATGCATTTCATCTCAAAGACACTTCAACAGGACACACGGCTGTTGCGGGGATCGAACCGATGACTTTTCTGTTACGGGACATACGGAATAAAGCAAGTCTGATTTCTCCAGCTGCATCTCCTCCATCTCTCCTTCCTTCCTTCCTTCCTTCCTTCCTTCCTTCCTTCCTTCCTTCCTTCCTTCCTCCCTCCCTCCTGATTCCTCCACTTACTTGCCTTTGCCATCCCTCCCTGTCATTTGTTCAGACTAATTTACTCACAGATGGATGACATTTTTCTTTAAAGATGAATGTGTTTTCTCTCTCCTTTTTCCTCTCTCTCTCTTCGCTCTGTTCTCTCTCTCACGCTCTTGTTCTCTCGCTCCCTTTCTGGGTTTTCTTGCTCGTTCTTCTCTCTTGACGCTCACCAAAGCCTTCATTTGTCTGAAATTGAATCATTTTCCACTTAAACGTGTGTGTGTATGTGTGTGTGTGTGTGTGGTGGGGGTAATTACAGGATGTTAAACAGTACAACCCCCCCCCCCCCCCCCCCCCAACACATACACACTCTCGCTCTCTCTGTGCAGCCGTTTGTGAAATTAACTCCATTCCCCCTGCAACTCTGCTCCCATCAAAGTCATACCACCCCCTACCACCACTACACACACACACACACACACACACACACAGTAGATCTGCTGTCAGATGCTTAAAAGATCTCAGCCTCGACGGACTGTCACTTTCTCCCTCTTTCTATCAACTCTATCACTCTTTCTCTTTATTTTCATCGGCCATACCTTCCCAACCACACAGACACACACACACACACACACACACACACACACACACACACACACACACACACACACACACACACACACACACACACACACATACACACACCCCAGTAGATCTGCTGTCAGATACTTAAAAGATCAGCCTCGGAGCTTGGTGAGAGGAAGGTGGGGGGTCTGATGAAAGAAAATTGAAAGAATATTTTGAAGTGTAGCCCGGCTGTGACTCCCCGGGCAGGGAGGGAGGGAGGAGGGAGGAGTCTGTTCTGGATCCATCAGTCCTCCAGCTCCTCTGTAGTCTGCCGGGTTCGACCCCGCCCTCGTTTGACGAAGTGTTTTTTTTCCAGAGGAGAGGAGCGGTCACAGAGAGTTGAAGATCTGCATATCGCTGCTGTTGGCTCGTAGCTGCAGTTTGGGCATTGTGTTGGGTGTGTTGGGCTTCTACAGTGTGTCTGTGGTAACTGGCTGTGTAAAAAGTCATTTTTTTCATGGTTCAGGATGAGAATGTTCTTCATGATGTTTTGCAAATAAATGTAGTTCAGTTAACAATTCAGTAGGTTAAACTGAATGAATGTTAAAGGAACGCTCTGCCGATTTTCAACCAGCTTTGTATCATTACAATGTCGGTAGTATATGCAAATGAACAATGTTTACCTTCCCTCCATGTTGCCTGCACCGAGAGCTCCCCGTTCATTTGCCGGCTCGTATGGCTCTCGATCCGACTGTCCGTGGATGCGGGCGTACAAAAATGAGTAAGTACAATCTGTAGTTCGAATAACAGCCATGCGAGCCGGCGCAGCTTCAAAATCTGTTGTTCTTCCGAGAACCGATGATGTCACTGGTTTGTGGAAGTACAACAGATTTTGAAGCTGCGCCCCAGAGACACAGAGAACATAAAAAAAACCTGTTGTTGTTTTTCACACTATATCCTGATTTCGGATAGATAGAGATATGGTTGAAAATCAGCAAAGTGTTCCTTTTAAGACGAAAGCCGCGGTCAAACCAGCACGAAAAAAAATTGGCTCTAATTCATTTAAACAGAGGAGGCTGCGAAATGCATTCGCTTCCTATTGCGAATAAATCTCGCCTCCGGCTCAACTGTGGCAAGGCAAGGCAGCTTTATTTGTATAGCACATTTCATACACTGAGGCAATTCAAAGTGCTTTACAGAGTAATAAAAAATACAGTAAAGGTAAAAAAAAATTACAATTAAAAAAGTGCAAAAGTACAGACAAGAGATCCCCAAGATAAAAGACTTAAAAAGTAAACTAGTGCAGTTCAAATCAAGTGAAATGGAAAGATAAAAGAAAAGACACAAAAAAATCACATTTAAAAGAAAATAAAAAGATATAAATAAATATTACAGTGCAGCAGTGACCTGTGCAATGGTGTGACTCACCGATGCTCAACCAATAGGAGAGAGCGGGCTTCTCATACTCACCAAATTCAAAATGGAGGAAGCGTTGATCGTTGCTGTTACAGGTTATTCATGCTTGTATAATTGCAGGCTCAAAGAGTACAAATGGCAGTCTTTCCACATGCTGAGACACTACCAGCTGAAATGCTGCGGTCACTTCCTAGCACAGCCGGGGGGCTCAGCGCAGGTTCTGGTCCCGCTTATTTTTCACCACAGTGTGCAAGTAAATTTTTCCTTGCCAATTCTGGTGTGGTCGCAGCGTAAGTCCTCACAATACTGGGCCCTGATTGGCTAACAACAGCAGCTTCTCTAATTCCAGTGAGATAAACCTGCCGAGTGGAGGCTTTCCAGTTCAAATGTTGCAAACTGATTGGAAGGATTTACTAATTCTTTAGGGAGAGGAGCCAATCAGGAGCAAGTCCAGTTGTTTGCTGGAGTTAACAGGCTTTTCTTTTTGCTTTATAACTCGAAGTAGCTGCCGCCCCGTCGACTCCACACACTTCTACTGACTCTCAGGTGGCAGCCAAGAGGGTCTTAAGATTCACAGCCAGGAGCATTCTTCTGGTCAGACTTCTCACACACACACACACACACACACACACACACACACACCACAAAGGCTGGTAATTTTTGGCTGTGTTTGGCAAGTTAGTCTCCTCCAGCAGCGCATTGGCAGGTAACCAGCCATCATCTTAGTCCTTTACTACGTGGCTGATGAATTTTGGGTTTGGCCAGCCACTGCCGCCTGTGAACAAAAAGGACACACACACACACACACACACACACAGGAATAAAGAAGTTGCTGGTTTTGCATTTGCTAAAAGGGTCGGCGTGGCCACAAAAGAGCCATCGAATTACCATCGATTGGTGGCACTTTAGGCACAAAATCACATTTGCTGCCCCTGGTTGACTGTTAGCAGGCAGCAGCCCCCCCCCCTCCCCCCTCCTCTCCCCAATGCTATCTGACAGAGGCCACATCCAGAATAATAAGTTTTCGATCTCTGTCCACACGAGCGTTTCAGAAATAATCTCCGTCCATACTAACACGCCTGAACACGCATATCACATGACCATTCACGTACACTGGGCATGCACGTGCCGGTGTAAACAGGAAGCAGATTGTCTACTCTGCGGTTGGTTGCTTAGTTGCAGAAAATACTACGGAGGAAGAACAGCAATGGCGAAAAGTACGACCAGAGATTTCTTTGCTTGGACCGACGACGAGGTGGAACTGTTACTGAAAGTAACACGAGTGAAAGGGTCACGTGATAGGGGCGTGACGAATCAGGGAAGGACACGTCGTGACTGATAAGACCCAATCAGGAAGCGAACGTGGGTGTCTACGTCATCGTTTTCAAAAGTCTTCGTTTTCGCCCGTCCAGACTAAAACGCAATCCCGGCGTTTTCGAACTAAAACGGGGTCAGCAGCGTTTTCAAAAGTCTCCGTTTTAGGGGTCCGAAAACGCCGGAGTAGTGCGGACGCTAGGCGTAAAGGTAGCAAAAGTTATGCGTTTTAAAACGAAAATGTGTTAGTGTGGATGTGGCCAGAGACGCACTCAGCAAGTACAGCTGGTCTGTCTGTGTTTCTGGGGCAGGAAAGTAAAGTTTGTAGTTACTTGCGCAGTGAGGAAACAGAAGTGAAGTGATGGAACAAGGGAAAGCAAGGCGACAATAAATATGAATGTGATTGTATTGCCTCCCTGTGGCCAATCAGTGTCATTTTGAAAATGCCAGAACAGTGGTGAGATGCTTTGGTTTATCAAAATCTGATCAGTTGTGTCTGAGATATCGCACGTAACATGAACATTTAGCACCCTGCGCCAACATGGAGAAGAATGGGCCAAAATTGACAAAATGCACAATATTAAGGGGAATACAGTGCATTAAAATTGCCCAGATGCAGACAGTTGCTGATGTATTGTAATTTCTGAGGGCTTTCAGCTGGAGTTGGTTTCACTGTTGACCATAATTAATTTGCACATGGTAACTTGTGTTGATATGTTTAATTTGGCCTTAACGAGGTTCACCAACTGTTTGCTGTCAGATCTGCTGGAAATGAATCTTGACTGGAAATCAGATTTACATGTTACTAATCTAGTGCGTTTGCAGTTTCATTTGGAAAACTCCCCAGACCTGCCGACGGGTGTTAACATGAGCCTGACACTCACAACGACACATGTAGTAGAAACTTGATGTAATTGGAATTGCCATTGGGTGAATGTGTGATTAGTTGGCCGACGTCATGCGGCTCGTGTTGTGTAACGTGCCAATTAGGCCTAGCAGAGCCGCGTGGCGCACAAACCTGCTTCACATGCCAGCGCAGATCTCGCCCGAGGCCGTGCCACGCTAATTATTTTACCTGGTTTTGATTGCATCAGTCCTGGTAATTTAAATATTTGCAGGCAGAGTGTGAAGGTAACACCAGCCAACAGCAAATGCTGATAAATGTTTACTGTTACTGGTAGGGCCGGGTATCTCTGTTTAAAGTGCTTAATGACCGATAAGAGGAATCGTTAGTGTGGTCGCTTATCGATTGCGGTGGATTCGAACCAGTTCTCAATACCCAACCCTAGTTACTGGTAAGGTTGTCTACTCTTCCAGCCACTTAAGCAGGTAACCATCCATCATTCTGTAACTGGGAATTGGGGCGTCCTGGTGGCTCAGTTGGCTAAGGTACGTGCGTGCGAATCCGGCCTGGGACCTTTGTCGCATGTCATCCCCCTCTCTTTCACCCAATCTTTCCTGTCTGTTTCTATTGTCAACTTTAAAATAAAGGCAAAAATGGCAACAAAAAAAATAGTAGTTGGGAATCAGTCACAAACTATGGCCAGCAGATGAAAAAGTTAGTTGCCTGCCCTGATCGCAGAACGTTTGAAGAAATGGGAATGCACACAGTGAGTTGTGTTTAGTCTTAGTCTGTCAGCCGTGCCGCCTCCTTTCCATCCCCATGATAAGTTCAGTCAACACAGCGCACACAGGTAAACAAACAAGCAGACAAACATGCATATACGCATCTACATCCACACCCAAAAGTGCACTTACACACATGCAAATACACACATGTACACATACAGACAACCACCTATAAGCACACAGTATATACAGAACACACACACCACTCACAACACGCCGCCGCTCCCGCTGTCATGACACGTTAACTCGGCTCGTCAGAAAACACCGTCCCGCCGTCGACAAATCACACTCCTCCACTCCTCCTCCGAGAGGTGGGAAAAGTTCAAGCCTTCATTTGCCGTGCGTTCTTTTATTTGTGTGTTTCTCTCCGCCGCCGGAGCAATAGACGTGCTGCTGCCATGACAACCAGGGCCAGAGGAGGCAGGGAGCGGGAGGAGACCCGCTCAGATCAGCTGATTAGTTTAGTTTGGCGCTGGGATGGAGGAATCATCTGAGGGGGAAGCTCTGTGGCGCTGGTTGTAGTGAAATACCTGCATATTTACACATAAAACCCTGCACATAAAATGTCTTAAAACACACACCTGGTGGTATTGCCGCGGCGTGGACGAGCCCCGGCGCTCCTGCAGGCGTCAGAACGTCACACTGATGATCGCGGCGGTAGTTTTCGTTTATTGGACAAGTTGTAAAGCGTGTGTTAAAACCCAGCAGCCATAAAGGCGCATAAAGATGGCACCTGCCCGGTTTGATGTTGTTACCTGTCCCGCTGTGAGGAATGTCCCAATGTCAACATTTAGTTAAGTTTTAAAACGCTTACAAAGCATGCATACATGTCAAAACCACCAAGTGTAATACAAATGGTCAGAAAGACTTGTTTTTATTATTGTCTTTGGTCTTAAAACTCCAAGACAAATTACAACTCTGAACTGATATCCTGTATTTTAATTGGTGTGTTTACTCATTGAAAATTGCAAAATGTAAAAATGAAAAGTACAAAATGTCCCAACATGGACATGTAGTTAAGTTTACAGACACAATAAACGCCTGCATGCATCTCAAAACAATCAAGGATTATTGTCCTTGGTCTTAAAACCACAGACAGAGAGACACGAGAAAGCTTCATTGCATCATGATGACGCCCTAAAAATAGACAAGTTACAACTCTGAGATGAGAACCTCAGTTCATGTGTTCCTCGTCACCGATCCTAAACGGCTTTAGGTATTGGATCACAGGACACTGTTTTTTGGATATTTATATAAAAGCAATTTGAGACAGGACTAGTAACATTTTGATGGATGTTCTTCCTAACTGGACATTTCAAGCTTTAGTCTACAGATGGCAGTGTGGCACCGCGGCTTGGCACCTCTGGCTGAAATTACTATCTCTTTCTTTCTTACTTTCTCTCTCTTTAATCACTTTCTATCTCTAGCTCTCTTTCTCTTGCTCGTTCTCTTTCTGTCTCTACTGCAATGTTTGTTGTTGTCTCTGTCAATCTCTCCATCTTTCTCTTTCTCTCTCTCTCTTCCTCCCCATCGCCTTCGCTCTGAACATCCATGTAGTTGTCTCGGAGGGGGAGGTTAAGCCAACCAGAGGAAATAATTGCAGTAATAAAGAGGACTGTAATAACTTCACAAATGAACGGCTCGGATTTGAGCTCTGCTGCCTCCCTCCCACCACGTTTTTATAAATAAACTCACTTTCTAAACGTAACATCTGACTTTCAATGGATTGGTAGACACTTTACCAACCAGTGCTAACTTGCAGTATCAGTGTATACTGTTGTACTTTTTTAGTATGGAGCCCTAATCCTGGCAGTATTTGTGTCTTGCTCTACACAGAACCAGGACCACAGAGAAGTGTAATGAGTGTAATAAAAATATCTGCGTTGTTACTGAATTCGCCTGGTTTTCATTTCATTGGAGCGGGGAATTGAACCGGAAACCTTCTCCTTACAGTTCTCCATTCTACGTGCAGAGAAAGAGGCCAAGAGCTCCTGAGAAATCGGAGGGTTTTCGCCTAAAATGCTCTGATTAGGAATAACAATTTTTAAGTAAAACTTTACAGCAGCCTTGTTGAAGTGTATTAACCCATAGAAAAGTATTGCAAGTACATAATAGCACTGTAAGTAATGACACAATGTAAGTTTGACCACTTTGTACTTGTTTTGTACCTTTCTAAGTTCACTACAGTACTTTTCCGTCGCTTAATGTTCTGGTTGATGCACTGGAATAAGGGCATTGTAAAGTGTGACCAAATTGTCCTCAGATTATTTGCTGCATTAGCATAATCAGCTGACTCTGTCCCTAATGGTGTGTTTTTAGGATGAACAGTGGAGGTGAATTACTGTATTAAACATCTTTAGAGGTGTTCTTAGTCTAGGTTACAAACTGATTCACAGGGAACAAACAAAGCAACAGTGAAATGACAAAGACACGACTGGAGGGGATAAACAGAACGTAAACGACAGACCAAATAACAGAAACAAACCTAAAAACACTATGCCTGTAAATAGAAGTGTACATGCTAAACACTGATAAGAATGACGGGTTTGCATGATCTGTGTGTGTGTGTGAGTGTGTGAGAGAGAGAGAGAGAGAGAGAGAGGGGGTTAGGTGTATGTCATGGGTGATTTCATCTGTTATAACGCAGAGTGCTGAGGGCTGTGAAATGACCCAGCGCTCCCCAAACGGTCGTTTCTCCTGCTCCTGCCCTTCATTGGTCTTTTTATCTTCTCCACCGCCCTTCCCGTTCCCCTTTCTCTCCCCTTCAAAGTGCAGTTTACTCGACATTGTAGGCATCTACCCCGGCGCTCTTGGCCAACTTTCAATGAGTGTAACAGTGGCACAAGCTTCAATTCTTTAAAGTGTCTGCATGTCCTGGAAAAACTGCGGCAGGCAACTTTGCACATTGGCAGCTCCACGTGGCAGTGAGAGGTAATCGTCTGAAAACCGATTGAACTTAAATACCCGGAAACCCTGCAACGTGACGTCAGTAAACTGCACAGAGCACGCTTCATGTTTCCCAATCTGGCAAATATCTAACGTTGGTGAGTCCAGTGTTGGATTTCACTCCTACTTTTCGATTCATCACGTCCTGTGGGCTGAGATGCACCCGATGCCAGAATTTTAATTTGGGCAGATAAGGCAAATCTACGGCGTCTCTACAGGGAGTTGGGACACTCTTCTCTATTGAAACCCCTCTTTGTGATTGAGGCTGATTAAAAAATCTTGCCTTGTGAAGCTTTAACTGTATTCAAGACCTTTTTTTTTAGTCTTATATTGAGTTTTAGAAGTCTTTGCTTTGTGTCCTACAATGAGAAAGCAGCCCAGTCACGCAGACCGATAATCTGATAGGTCTGCAGTTTTCATTTTCACATCTATTTTATTTGCAAAATCACTCTTAAAAAGGTCTTAAAATCTTTAGATTTGACTTGATGACACTTGCAGACACCCTGTGGATCAGGTCAAGGGTCAGAGCCTTGAAAATAGACGTAGTAGATATAGCAAATATTCCTGTGACCCTAAAATGATCATATAGGAGGGAAGTGCTAGCAAAAGAAAGATATAAGGGCTAAGGAGAGCGGTAAAAGGAATGAATCTATTTTACTTCAAGATGAGCGTATTAGAGCGAGTAGAGGAGGAAGATGTGGGAGAGGATGTGTGATTCGGGGGGTGAGAGGGGAAAGTGAGGTACACCTTGTTCTTCTTGTTGCTGTAGAAGTCAAACTTGTGGCCCTCTGGTAACGGGACGGCCTGTCTAAACACTAGGCCACCCTTCCACTGAATTAATCATCTTTTTCTCCTCTCTCTGCAGGTATGCCATCCCACCTGAGCATGGCAAGAGGCTGGAGAGGCTGGCACAAGGTGAGACCCACATGATGCTTTCAGTTTGTTTGTTTGTTTGTTTGTTTATTCTGCCCTGCCTCTTGGTATCAGTCTGGCTCACACACACACACATACACACACACACCATACAAACACATACTCGCTCTTATGGTGCGTTCACATTACAAAAGCTACAAAGCGGTCTGGCATACCAAGCGTCATTGTCGCCATCGGAGCAGAAAAGTGTTGCTGATGTTTCATGTCGTCACATCGAGCGCACAATTTCATACTGTCATAGCTTTGCATTTGTCTCGTTTTTATTTTGTTTGGTGAATAATCACTCTTGTTAATGATTCAAATGAATAATAATAAAGTAAATATAACTACTTTACCCTACCTTCCCTCTACTCTGATTGGTTTGCGCTTCACCGCATCATCAGAGTGTGGAAAAACGTTGAAGCCAGCTGAACTCATGTCACCGGCTTCCATTGAAAATGAAGGACTTCTGACCTGTTGCTTTGTAGCCTCTAATCTGAACACACCATTAGTCACATACACCCTAGATACACACACACACACACACACACGCATATATACACAGCATCCACACCTTAACACATAGAGACACACTAGATACATACAAACATATGCTACACACTGTAAAACACAAACACACAGTATACACACTAACACTAACCAGCACACACACACACTGTCCTCCCATGCAGGAGGGAAGCAACACCCCTCAGCTATACTTTGTCTCCTTCTCTTAAGCCGGGTGCACACAACACTATTGTCAAAACCCTGAGATGTTTGTATCACTCTCGTTAAACAACCTTCTTTGTAGTTTCTTCTCTGGCCGACGTAGCGGTGGCACAGACGGCGGGTCACACATCCAAAGATTCTTCGGTCGTGAGGCAAAACATAACTTTGTTTTTCACCTGATTGTGCTAAAATGGAGCTTGAGAAGGAACAGCAGCTCGCAGCACTTAGTGTGTGTGCACTCTTTGTACACATTTGTGCTGAAAAAGATAAAAGAAGAGGGATATAGAAGTTGAATTTGGAGGAGAGAATAGTTGGGAGACGCCGACAGCATCGGTTGTTTGTTCTGCACAGAGAGTTGGAGGTAAATAATAAAGCCAATCAAAACAGCTAGCCAGACTGTGCATTGTTTGAGGTTCATACTGCTGCTGAGTGAGCTCCTATTGGTTATTGTTGCTCACTGTCCTCAAAACTTTTGAGAGCATTGCAGATTTTGTGCTGACAAAATCAAACATGTTTGAGCCGTCTCAGAAAATCAGGAGACTTCCAAAGACTGGGTCAGGCTGCCTCGCTCAAAGACCGACCCGCTCAAACTTAACAGGCTTCAGTGACGGCCACATGCACATCCACTTCGATATGGGGGTTTGTCTCAAATCTCAAAAACTCTTGGACAGATGAATAGGGCCTGAAGTCAGGTAGTGTGCACCCAGCTTTGGCCACCCTGCCTGTGTTATTTCTCCAACTCTCTCCCCCTCTCTGTCCCGTAAATTGCCTCCTTGTTTCTCTTTTTCTTTCCTCCACTCACACCCTCCTCCTACTCCTGTTTTGATCAATGAGGATTACCTTGTGTATTGCGTGTTGCTCAGAGCGAGGCGGGCGATGCGGGGATGACGGGCGGGGGGGCTGCGGGGGGGGGGGGGGGGGGGACTTGCCCGACCCAAACCACATTAAAAAGACACACTGTTTGTCCTTGACGTTGTGAAGAGCTGAGAACAAATCGATGATCACCAATGCGTAAACTCTGTGTTGCATTATCCATCTTTCATAATGGACCGGTTGACAAACACAACACACAACCGTGCAAGCAGGTGAGCTCATCTTTGCTCTGTTACAGATTACACAGTGGCAGCTCATGGGTTGCAGAAGCAGGCTTGTGATTGGAAGGTTGCCAGTTCGAATCCCGGACTGGCGTGGAAAAGCGAATGAGAAACTTTCCTCTTCCTTTACCTAACCCCCAGATTGCAATTGGAGCTGATCAGTGGCCAGCAGTAGGAGACTGGTTGTACTGGAGAAGTCCCAGGTGTGAATTTGTCCAACTGTGTGTGAGAGGCAACGTGTTGCTGGGGGAAAAAATATATATGATCCAGTTGAACAATTTAGTCAAGTTCATCCTCATCATCCCTAATCCCTAAGAGGGAAAATCTGTTGACCAGTGTTCGCATGGAGAGGAAAAATTAACAAGTACAGATTGTGTCCAATCCCATGGCTCATTTGTGATGATGACTTACAGACACTAATTATCAGTTTTTTTTATTTGAATGTGATCTCAGCTCTCCGGCTCCCTAGTCGCTCAGCCGCCTTCATCTCTTCTTTGGAGAATACAGTAACGTTAGACTCGACTAGCCAGTTAACATTAGAAAACAATTTTTATACCGTAGATGTTACATAAAAGTGCTGCATATACAGCAGTGTGATTTATTATAGAATGTGTGTTAATGATTATGAAAGATTTAGATATACAGTACACATAACACCATACATCACTATATCCCAGTAAAACATACAGACCATTAGATGAAGAACCTAGAAGTTCTTCCGTCACGTAACATCATTAACATTCATTTGCGTACGAGAAGAGGATTATGGGAGTTGTGTGGAAAAAACATAGCTGCAATGTGAAGATTTAGAAAGTCAAAAAGAAGAAAACCATACGCACATCCCATTTAAATTTTAAATAAATATGTGAGAGCATTGACAGCGGTGTGTGGTGTTTCTTTAAGGAGTTAAGAATAAACCACTTGATATCAACACACCCTCACTCTACGTATTAACAATAGACTATATCACTCTACATATTGACATTCAGCATTCAGTCTCAGTCAGATTGCAGCCTTCCTCTCTCCTCGTCTAAGCAGCTGGCGGTGGGAGGAGAGCAACGCCAACGCTACTTAACAAGCACCCACTGACCTATCAAAGCCACCGTCGGCACAGGCAGCCAACTGTTTACGAGGTCCTAAAAAGACGTTACGAGCATTGCAGGAATGCCTAATAGGACCGGGACAATGATCTCGTTACTCGAAAAACTCCACTCCAAACATTTAACACAGCGGCGGCCGCTGCTCTTATCGCCCTCTCATCTCCGCATTATTTCAGTCACGGCTTCAGCTTTTTTTTTTTTTTTTTTTTTTTTGGGGTGGGTGGGAGAGGGGAGGGTGGAGGGTTGGAGGCAGGAACTTAATTTTCAAACTCAAAAGGACAGAATGAAGCTTTAAGTTAATATTACCCCGCGGAGAGCTCAGAGAGCCAGCTGCATTTTAATGGGGATTAATACCCAGGCTCCGTCGGCACATTATTCACCTTTATCAGCTCCAACAAGCAGGCAGGCGGCGAGAGAATAGGGACCCTCTCTCCCTCTCTTTCTTTGTAGGGGGGGGGAACAGAGGCTGAAACAATGCCATGAAAATGAAGGATGAAATGGGCGCCGATTATACTGTCAGTCGCATTAAAGTTTAACTGGGCGGAGGCTCCGGCGGACCCCCCTTTGAGGCACTGCCGGGTACAGACAGTAAAGAGAGGGAGAGTGAGTGATGGAGGAGAAATTCTTGCTTTTGATTATGCAAAGGCCCTCTGAATCTCTCTGTCTGCGAGAGCAAAAGGGAGCCTTTGTTTTTGAAGAGAGAACGAGTCGGCGTTTTGAAAACTCTAAATGTCAGAGAGGGGTATTTCATGGTCTCAAGACTCTGTGTGTGTGTGTGTTTTTGAGGAAGTGGGATGGTTGTTTATCACAAAAGGTAACTTTACTATTGTACAGCAGCTGTTTTGCAAGTGTGCTTTCCCATATCGGCATTGTAACTGACATATTTCATATTGTTTACTGTTAAGGTTCTGTGTTAGTGTAATAATCTGCTGGGCTAATGACTGCCATTACAGCTCTCTGTGGTTACATGCCATCCTCAGTCACAAGTCATAATCACCAAGTGTACTTTATCATTGAGTAAACTTAGCAAGCAATCGGAAAGCTTTTTTTCGTCAAGTACAGTGACTGTGCAGGAATCTGTCTTGGTGACCTTGGTGCTGTGTGTAGCATTTTTAAACATCAATGCATCATATCAAATTAATTGTGATACCTTGGTATAATAAGACCACACCAGTTGGTGCTAGTGTTTCTCAAAAACATTAAGACCACATTTCCCATAAACCCTGTGTTTCTCTTTGGCTTTATTGTATAGGATAAACATGCTGGAAGTGATTTTTGTATTTTTACCATCGGCCTTTCACTCATGCCACCATCTACTGTCACCAAAACTCAGAAAGCTTTGATTCCATTTATGCCGGACGAACAGCGCCCTCTTCCTGTTTCGTGCTGCAAAGTAATCTCCATTTGTGCCGTAAAGCAATCCAGCAGATTTCCCCTGAAACCCGACCGTGTGGCACACAACGTAAAATGCAGTGTAGAGGCCTGCTATAGCAATTCTCAAAATTAATGCGGTAATGATTTATTGATGTTAAAAAGTTATATATAGCATGTTTAATGTAATAAGTACATAGCACACACATGATGCAGGGAGAATCATGTGGGGCTTTTAATGTGAGGGGACAGTGAAGACTTACAGTAGACAGATTATCACTTAGCATTCAGTCTTTATCAGAAGATGACATGGAGACTGTATAAGACATAACAGACAGTAAGCTACAAATACAGTGGTTGCATTGGTGGCGGTGTAGATGTCCCCTTTTCATGCATTTGTCCTTCATTCTTGAATGTTGCACAGTAGAACCAAATTAGAACGCACTAACTTCTAGCATCTCTCAATCAACTAGTTAGGAGACTCTTCTTTGTAGCTTTCAACAGCTAAAAAGAGTGGTAAAACTTTTTTTTCCTTCCTCAAAACGGTGTCCGACTGCAGCAGTAGTTTAGTATGAATGCAGTAAAAAGAGGGACTTTTACAATGGCTACATCTGTAACACACACATATCACACATAAGCATTTAATATTTAATCACTATTCAACCGCCATGTCATCAGAAGTTTCTCTTTCACTTAAGTTCGCCTCTGCCAGTCGACAGGCGGCGACCCCAAGGTGGCGGCGGCGCGGGATCAAGGGATTGTGGGACCAGGAAGTGATTATGATAATTAAAGGCTTTCCGGAACGAGCGCTGCGTCGGCACCGGCTCTTAACTGATAACCTCGCAACTCGCAATTACATCTCCCATTTTTCCGCTGCCCGCTCCCCGGCCACACAGCTTTTTAGATGGAGAGAGAAAAAAAAACCTCACAAGGCCAAAGCGTCCGAAACGGTTTCAAATTAAGATCCTCGCCGTCCCGTTGGCTTGAGATACAGTCGAGACGAGCCGAGCAGCGAGGCGCGTTGAGAAGCACAGCCGCAGTCTTTGCTCTTTGGGAGGTCGGTTGTAATTTAGAAACTTTAATTAAATTTGAAGCAATCTGCGTATTTGATAAACATATTTGCCGGCGGTGAAGTCATGCGTCTCAGCAAGTATTTGAAGCTGTGATAACATGGCTCGCCTGCATTTTTTGTGTTGTCATTCTCACACCTACAAAACAAACAGTGCTACTAGACTGGGTTCCTATGCAGATCTAGAAATGTAGGGAAAAAGACTGAATAATTACAGGTTTGGGAATTTCACAGAAAGTCTAGAAAACTGTGGAAAGATATTGTCCAGATATACATACACATTTTTGTTTTTGTACCCACTGGCATTTCAGATTGTGAAGAATTCATTGAAGAATAATCATATGATAAGGCCTAGTTGACAGCCATATTGCCCAGCGACTATCAGCATACATCATATTGAACACCACAGTCAAATTGTACTGTCATTGCCAAGATAAATGATAAATGACCAGTTTTATTTTTCTTGTCTTGTTGGATGTTTTTGTGCTCTTCCTCACTCTCTAGCAATTCTAATTTTTTTGTCCTTGGACATTTTGAGTTTCTGTGGATAAGACTGTCAGATAAACGGCCTAAAAATGTAAAGAAAATGTAACGGTTCTGCTGTCGGTGTCGCCCCCTGCAGGCTTCTTCCCCGGCAGCTCCCAGGGCTGCGATGCCTTCCTCCGCCACAAGATGACGCTGATTTCTCCGTCCATCCTGAAGAAGTATAGCATCCCCTTTGACAGGGTGAGTGGAGACAAAACATAAAACTTTATTGACCACGGTGGGGAAATCGGGTAACAATGTTGGGTGACAAATGTTGCAGCAGTGGCCAGTCCCACCTCATAATAAGTTGTTAATGTTAAAATGTTGCTATCATATGTAGATTTGATGCTCTCTAGGTTTTTACATTTCATTGTCATTTAATGCTGCACCAGGCAGATTTTTTTTTTTTATGTTGGCGGCTCCAGATGGCAGTGAGAGGTAACTGTTTGGAAAAATGTGAACTTCAATATCCAGAAATCCTGTAAAGAGACATTAGTGAACTGCACACAGCTCGCTCATGTTTACCAACCCAGCCGGTCTGTGATGCTTTATACCAAAAAAAAAACCCAAAGAGACGAGAGAGGAAAAGATCTAACGTTGGTGAGTCCAGCTTTCTCTGGACGGAGCGCTGCTCACTGCTGTTTAGGAGACAGTTCGAATTTTGCTCTTAAGTTTCGATTCGTCCCTTCCGGTGGGCGGAGAAGTGTCCATACCCAACACCAGAATTTAATTTGGGGAAATAGTGAATCTACTGCCTCTCAATTAGAGGGGATGGGACACCCCACTCTGTGATTTAGGCTGATAAGACAGGTGTAAAATGATCTCAATATGTTATTATCTCCATAATTAAAAGGATGAAAACTTTAAAAACAGTACTATAATATACTTCAGTTCCTTAAAAACTCATTTATCATATCAATCACAAGAATCTGACTTTTTTCTTAAAAAACACAATTATAAAATGCTGGTTTAGCTTATAGAAACTGTAAGGATAGTTAAAATAAAGTACTACTGGCCTGCATCCACTTTGAGTCAGTCAAAAATTTATTTGCAGGTTTTTGTGGATAATAAAACATCAATGATGACAGACGCAGTGATTATCGCGGTGGTCACGGTAAAAAAAAGTTAGTGTCAGTGTCATAAGTTATTGTTTTATACTGCAATATATAGTAATACTGATTATTGTCCCATCCCTAATTGAGTTATATATACTTTAGCAGCCTGGTCACATTACCTCTTCCATCCCCTCAAGTGCTTTGGAAGTGAAAACTGTTATAATTAGATTATTCACTCTGTCCATACAGACAGTTTTTTCTTCATGTGAGACAGTGAGAAGGGACGATCTCATGATTCCCAGCTTTATTCTCGTCACCAGCTTTTCCTGTTTCTGCTACAGGAAATTAATCACCATGTTAATACTTTTTTTTTGCCTCTCTATTTTTGTCCTGTGAATATTCAGTAGGCAATAAAAAAAAAAACCTCACAGTACAAAAATTAATGGAGGATTAAAAAAAAAACACAAATGAATTGGTGCAGTGCAGGCAGACAAAGTTCCTCACTGTCAGAGGGTTTTTTTTATTTCCTCAGTCATTTATCTCCTCTCTCGCCCCTCAGGATGTCATTATCACAGCGAACATGTTACCTGTTACACACCTACAGTACCTCCCTCGATTCATGTGTAAAAATAAAACCGTCTCCTTACTTTGTTGCGAGCGCGAGAGCAAGAAAGGGGCGTTTGATATCCGAACTGCTGCCTTTTAGTTGAGGAAGTTTACCTGCTCTTCTCGGCTCCCGCTCCTGTTTCCCCCCCTCATGCCTGTCACCTCGCCCGACTTGATGTGCCTTTTTGATTGCCTGGATCCGTGCTTGACAAAGAAGTCGAGATCCACAGCCGACTATATTGGGCTTAAGTTTCGGGGGCTACATGTTAAAGAATGTGCTTAACTTGTTCCTCGCGTTTTTTAAAAACTTTCTCATAACGAGATTGAGCTCAACACCGCCGGCAACATTTATGTTACGCCGGAGAAAGTCTGCTCTTAAACCGGAAAAAGTTTAGATAAAACTTCTTATTTTACACGCAGTCAAACTCATGTTTAGCCCTGAAACCTGAACAACAGCAATTGTTGTTTAGGTGCATGGGAGACTCAGCAGTAATGGTGGAATATATTTTAGAATTAGATTAGATGAAACTTTAATGATCCCCGCGGGGAAATGAGGAAGTTGCAGCGGCAAGTAATAATTGGATAAATCAAAGAACAATAGGTTATAAATAAATAAAGAAAAGAGCAAATGGGGGTTATATGCACATAGGCAAGCGGTAATTCCAACACTCAGACATAATAAATTGAAATGTATGAATGAAAATGTGCAAACAAAGTCTGGATTGCAGCAGTCAGAGGGCGTGCAAAATAACAACAGTAGCAGCGTGACTTACTGAGACAAAGGCGATGTAAAATATGTGCATTATGGGAAAAGGTGAAGAATTAGGAAATGTCAAAATATCTATATATGCAATATATAACGATGAGTGGAGTATGAGGGTGACACTGAAAAATAACAGCATATAGTTCAAGTTTATTTATATGACACTTTAAAAAACGAAACAAGTTTGTACCGAAGTGCTTTACAGAAATTGGTTATAAAACAAGTATAAAAATGCAAAGAATAAAACATACAGGATGCATAAAAATGCTCATATTCCCACTAATGGGTCTACAGGGGGAAGGGTCTATTGAAATCCATGGGTCAAAAGGCTGACCTGATTAGTGGAAACGTCACTTTGGCTTGATCATCACATTACACGGAGACTGCGGTCTTTAGTTTGGTGTGAAATTGCCAGATTGATGATTCCGAATTATATTTCAGTTGTTGCCTTTTATTTCCATATTGGCACCCTAGGAAGTCCAAAGTCCAAAACACTGACAGACAATTAGTCAGAGGCTCGTCTTGGCAGGCGGCTGACGGACTAACTGAGCCGCGGCTCGTCGCCTCTCGGCAGACTCCCACCCGAATCTCCTCAGAACAGAACAAAAAACCCACAGAGGGAAAAATCTTCATTTGTCATTTGGGTGCACTGACTTAATTCTCCCATGCCACGCTCACTGGCTGCAGGCTAATCACTCCTCTACAGCCTGGAAGAGTCCAGCAGCCAGCAAGCATCTCCAGCCAGGGAGGAGGGGAGGGACAGGGAGGAGAAAGAAGGAAGGAAGGATAGGAGGAGGTGGAGAGGGAAGGAAGAAAAGAGGAGGGAGAAGGAGATGAAGGGAAGGATCAATCCTTCCTTTCATCAGAGCAAGGGGGGAAGTTGGTAGGGAGTTGGTGGAGTGAAAAGGAAGTGGAGGAGAGGTAGAGGCAGGAGAGAAAAGGGAGGAGGAGAGGTAGAAGGGTGAGCAGAGGGGAGAGAGAAAGGGAGGTAAGACCGAGGGAAGGGTGGAGGCAGCGGGAGGTGGAGAGCGGAGAAAGAAAGAAAGGAGGAGGGAGGGAAGGATGGAGGTAGAACGAGGAGGAGATCGGGAGGTAGTGTGAGAAGAGGAAAGGGCAGGTAGATGGAGGAGGAGAGAAAATGAGAGGAAGGAAGAAATGGGTAAAGGGGCAGGGAGAGAGAAGGAAAGGTAGATGGAAAAGGATGTAGAGGAAGGAGACTAAGAGGGAAAAGGTGGTAGAGGGAGGAGAGAGAAAAGGAGGTAGAGGGAGGAGACTAAGAGGGAAAAGGAGGTGGAGGTAGGGGAAGGAGTAGAAGAGAGAAAGGGGTGGTAGAGGAAGGAGGAGAAGAGGGAAAAGGGTGGTAGAGGATGGATAAGAGGGAAAAGGTGGTAGAGGAGGGAGGAACGAGAGAGAGAAGGATGTAGAGGAAAGAGAAGAGGGAAAAGGAGATAGAGGAGAGGAAAAAGGAGGTAGAGGAAGGAGACTAAGAGGGAAAAGGAGGTAGAGGTAGGGGAAGGAGTAGAAGAGGGAAAGGGGTGATAGAGGAAGGAGAAGAGGGAAAAGGGTGGTAGAGGAAGGAGGAGAAGAGGGAAAAGGAGATAGAGGAGAGGAAAAAGGAGGTAGAAGAAGGAGACTAAGAGGGAAAAGGAGGTGGAGGTAGGGGAAGGAGTAGAAGAGGGAAAGGGGTGGTAGAGGACGGAGGAGAAAAGAGAAAAGGGTGGTAGAGGAAGGAGAAGAGGGAAAAGGTGGTAGAGGAAGGAGGAACGAGAGAGAGAAGGATGTAGAGGAAGGAGAAGAGGGCAAAGGAGATAGAGGAGAGGAAAAAGGAGGTAGAGGAAGGAGCGGGAGAAGGAGCAACAGGGGAAAGGGAGGTAGATGAAGGAGGAGCGAGAGGGGAAGTAGGTAGAGGAAGGAGGAAAGGGGAGAGGGAAGGTAGTGAGGGTGAGAAGGACAGAGGAGGAGAAGGGTTGGAGGACGAAAGAAGGGAGGATGAGGGAGGAGTGTGTCAGAAGTCGATCTTCCTTCCCATCAGAGTGTAATGACTGTTTCTGTTCCCCCCGGCCGCTCGCTCAGCCTCTGCTTTTGCCAAATCTTCTCATCTGACGCGCCGCTTCATTTCCTTAAGTGTAACTCACTTCACCATCGTGACAGATTTCTCTCACCGCTCCCTCCATCAAAACACTCGCTGTAATGGCGCCAGTGTCTTTTTTCGGGGGGCAGAGTTAGCTTTTTATTTGCGCGCAGCCTGTTTACGGCTGCGGCGGACTATTATTTCTTTGCAAGTTTATGTTTTTGTCTTTTTTAACTACGATGCTTTATTCATGCCTTGCTTGCAATCTTTACTCTCAGTTGCTTATAATGTTGAGCTGGGAATTGAGGCTTATTCTGCTGTTGCACTCATTGGAAGTTGCGATGGATGAGTCCGCTAAATGCCCAAAAAATTATTGACGTTATGTAAAGAATGTTCCTTTTGAAGACTGAATCCTCTCTCTGTTATATTGGTGTAGAAAAAGTGATTTCTTCATGAAGAGGAGGGAGTTTTGAGCAGATTGCTTTGAATCCATTTGGATTTTAAACCTCTTCTTTGACTTTGTATTGCGTACTTATTTTCATAAAGGCTGTGAATCTTTCTCATTCAGTCAATATCCTTATATGAAAGTTTTCCTTGATTAACTTTTTATACTATATATTTATATAACTTGATTCCTATCAGCGTCCCCCGTGTCTATATTTCTGTTTGGAGCCGTCCCTTCCCTTTTTTCTGAAATACATTTTTTCTCATGCTGTATTCTCTGGATGTATATTGATAACTCTTTTTTATTTTTAACTCGATTCCTATGCATTCAATTCCTATGAAGTCAGTAGTGTTTATCTACACTTAATGTTTTTTGATTATTTCTTTGGGATATCTTTATATTTGGTTATTGAAGAAGCATACTAAAGATGGCAAAAAAAACAACATTTTTCAGGATAGCCTTTTAAAGAGTCTTCACATGTTATTAGGCATGCAGTATAACCTTAGACTGAAATGTAAATGTTTCTCTGTGTTTCTCTCTGTGTGCTGACAGATAACTCAGAATGAAGGAGAGTTCATGATCACCTTTCCCTACGGCTACCACGCCGGCTTCAACCACGGCTTCAACTGCGCCGAGTCCACCAACTTCGCCACCCTGCGCTGGGTGGACTACGGCAAGATGGCCACCCAGGTGAGACCGCGCAGGCCGACAGGGTTCATGCTCAGATCTGGACCGATTTATGACCAAAGGCTTTGAATTCGGGTGGGATAATCTGGTCAGGTAACTGAACGACACATTCACAGGTCTGGACAGTGTGGGAAACTAATTGGTTGATTTCCAGGTCTTGAAAACTTTTGGAATTCGATAAAAAGACCGGATAAGCACGGAGTGAAAATTGGTTGTAAACGGCTGAAATCTGGTAGACAGATAGCCCTATATAGGCCCAGTGATCAGAAGTGATTATTAGATTTTGGTGGTGATCTACGATTTCTGCCATCAAATGATTTTCATTTTAGAGCCAAAACTATTATGCTGCTTTCATGTGCTGGTGGGAAAGTCCGACATCTTGGACTCCCAAGTCTTTAAGTGCTGCTAAACAGCATTAGTTTCACAAGATATTTTGTGTGCAACATCAAACATTTCTCTCTCTCTCTCTCTCTCTCTCTCTCTCTCTCTCTCTCTCTCTCTTCTCTCTCTCTCTCTCTCTCTTTCTTTCTTTTCTTTCTTTTCATAGTATGTTGGTAGAAAAATGCTATATTTTAAATTGACTTATAGATATTGTTTCTCTATATCCTGTGGCTCTATGTGCACAGTGGGGGATTTGAGTGACTTATACTAGCTGCTGGTTGTAGCTAAAAATCTTCAGCTTGTGATTTGGCCTAGTTTACAGCCTACATCATATTGAACACCAACTGAAATCTTCATATCCAGTCAAGAATCGAGGTCTGGAAAGTGGGAGAAAACGTGCAGCAACCTCAGCTAACCTAAAACTACACCGATGTCGTCATCACCACACAAACATCATTTTCCACTACGCAGGCCGTCGTAGCTTGTTCACTTTGAAGAAGTTCGGTCTGATGTGTGATTCAGCAGCAGTGAGACGACTTCACAGCATCCCGGCTCCGGCTGTTAGCTCCCGAGGGCCCGGAGTAAAAGATCATATCGAAATATAAAAGCAGCGTCTGGTTCTCTGCTACACGCCGTCTGTTATTGACACAAACCGTACCATCGCGTCCTTCCACTGACGCAGACCGCCTCCCTGCCCGCAGGCCGCTGGGCGTGAAATCGGCGGGGCGGGGGTTGTTTTTTTCGGACAGGACCCCGACTACAGCGTCCTCTGGAAGAACCCCCCCTTTCATTTTATTCCTCTTTGTTTCCTGGCTTTCTTCCCCCCTCTTTCCTCCACGTTCAACTTCATTTTCCTGTTCAGTTCCCCGTCTCTGCTCCCAGAGAGTGTTTAAAACACACACACACACACACACACACACACACACACACACACGCTCTCTCCCCTTTCCCTTCTTCCTCCCTGCTTGGCTGCAAGTCAGATTTATGAGATGCCAGTTTGCAGAAGTACTACTTCTCTCTCTCTCTCTCTCTCTCTCTCTCTCTCTCTCTCTCTCTCTCTCTCTCTCTCTCTCTCTCTCTCTCTCTCTCTCTCTCTCTCTCTCTCTCTCTCTCTCTCTCTTGCCCATGTGGCCAGTTGTAATTTAAGAACCAGTAGCCCACCCCACCCCCCCCACCCAGCACCCAAGGGAGCGTCTCCACCACATTCGTCTCAGTCTGATAGAGGAGATTGGTCCACTCTGCCCCGCTATTCTGGGTCGACAAATTGTCAGCACGACACACACAGACACACACACACACACAGTCAAAGGAATGTGAAAAAGAACAGCTTGGCCAATGAGACCCTCTCTCACTCTTTGTCACTCTCATATATTCATTCTTATTCTCTTGGGGAGGGGGGGGGGCAGTGGTGGCCTAGTGGTTACAGAGATCGTCCCGTAACCGGAAGGGCTTCAGTTCAATCCCCAAAACAGCCATGTGTCCAGTCAGCGTGCCCTCTTTTTGGCGGTCACCAAAGCCTTTATTTGTGTGCCAAAGGGGAAAAAAATTAAATGGAAAAACAAGCTGTAAAAACATCACTTTGAATGCAGTTCAGCCATCCAACCATTAGAGGGCAGTAATAACACAACTGGCTAATTGGCAAAGCAGAAGAAACTGCAGCCGATGTCTCATTGGTTGTGTAGGCATGACCCTCCCCCAATGTGCTGATTGGCTACAAACTGCAACTGTTGCCAACTCTTTATCATAGCTACTTTTCTGATCGCAAATTCTAGCTGATGTTTTTTTTGGACTATGGGGGAAAATGTCAATATGTTGACTTGCAAAGCGCCTGGCAGCAAATTCCCGGGGTCTGCGGGTCCTGAAAACGTGAATTTCATAACCTATTTTCATTAAAAGTCCTTAGTTTTCAATTCTGTTAATTTCAGTGGTGAAATTGGTCTAATGTGTCATTGTAGCCAGCATTAAGAAGGTGTTGAAAAAGTGTTTAAATTAAACTTTCAGACACCTTGAAATTGGTGCGGCTGATGACACAAATATGCAAATTAGCATATGACATCATCTGGTCCTGACCCATTTCAGACCAGGAAAAACCCTGCTTCTTCTGCAAGATCTCTGCCCCCCCACCCCACCCCCCCAATCATCTGTCCTTCAGCTTGGCTACGAAGAAAGCCACATGCTCTGCATCAATGATCTCTCTCTCGCTCTCTCTCTCTCACTCTCTCTCTCTTTTTCTTTCTCTCTTTCTCTGTTTCTTGCTCAAGCAGTCATCTGTTAACTCGTCTGGCTGTCTCTCCTCCCCCTGCCGAGCCTTATTCTGTCGGCACCAAATGCGACAGTGAACGATGGGCCTCGGTGCCGGATTCGTCACCGTTTGGGGGCTGCCAACGCCCGACAGAGAGGAGAGAGAGAGCGAGCGAGCGAGCATGGGCTTGCTGCATGTCTCATTCCTCTTAAGTTACAAGCTCCTCAACTGCTGACCCATCTGTCTGACTTGCTAAGCGAACGCACACCTGCAGTCGCTGCAAGCCTTCTGTCAGCACTCCTTACATGCTGTGTGTGTGTGTGTGTGGGAGAGCACTCACTTCTGCAGTATTGTTCTGTTATTTCAGACCTTTGCAGTCTTAATTAACAGTCTCATCAGCCTCGGTGGATATGCATTAATTCAGGGGTTTGGCGTCTTGCTCAGGACTAATGGCTGACGGTGGACGCATCGGCTGTTGTCGGGTTCAAACCTGTGACTTTTAAAGGGTCAAACTTGTCATTTTAGCCTGGATCACACAAACAAGTACCAAGTCATAGTACAATATCTCTATCTACGTAACGTCACCCACACGATGTGATAAGAGAGCAGCGACATTAGCCCCTTGCTGCCTTTTTAAAGTAATTATCTGCAACATTGTCATATAAATAAATGCCTCTTATTGCTAATTGATATAACACAATAGTGATTCAACCTATATCCAGTTCATGAAAGCTTCTCCATTGTCTGTTCTAAACAGCCGGTGTCTGGTAGCTCTTTGTCATGCGTTTTACGTTTCTGGTTTGTTTGGAATAAACAGAAGAAGAAGAAGAAGAAGAACTGGCTAGTTAGCATGAGCAGTGATAGCCACCATGGCTGAACAGACAAAGAAAACAGAAACTCAAACTGCAGCAACAGAAAATCCAAGCTCCGCCCCCACACTGTTTGATTGACAGGTGATCTGTGGGAAGTGCAGTGCAGAAACACCACAGCGATGAGGCTGAGCAACAAAGATAGGAGACGGAATCAAAATAACGAGGATCTTGCAGATTACCGCTTTTAAATATTTATGTGTGCCCTGTTGCAGCATCGTGTTGCTGAATGTTCAGGCTCTTTGTCCTGGTTTTGTAGTATTCTCAGTGAAAGCCTCTCTGCGTTGGGTTGGTGCTCAGTCACACTTTGCTGCCGTTCCCCCGGGCCTCCAGGGTGATTTCTCTGTCTGGGAGAGCAGCAGAAATCATGCTCCCAGTTCCCACACCAAATCACAGCACTTTCTCATCTTGAAAGTGACTCAGGGGTCTTTCTTATATTTGTTTGCTGGCATGGCTTGTTTTGGGTGAGTCCAGACATGCTTTGATAGGACGCACTGAAATCTTGTTAGACTTTGTTTATGTGCACCCTACGTCCGTGATAAGCAATAAACAAAATGCATTTTTGGCTTTTAGTTGTGTGGTAGACCTAATGCACTATTAAACTGTTAAAAGCTTAGACTAGAATGGTTGTTTGTGTTGCTCAGCACCCAGGGCAGAATATAGAATAAACAGAATATAATTTCAAATTGTCAGTATTCTACCAGCAAACTAGGCTTTTAGGAAAAAGTAGGACCTTGAAAAGATGGTTGTTACCTGCCAAAGTGGCTGGTAGGTTTGGAGTTCAAAATCAGAATCACTTTAATTGCTAAGAGAAATAAATATACATTAATTTGTCTTGGTGGCGTTGGTGCAGAGACATGCTGACAACTTTGAGTTTGACAGTAAATACTGACACACATGCAGGAAGGACAGTTTGCCTGTGCCCTCTTTATCACATTATAAGAAATGTGGTGTCATTCGTTTCACTGTGCATGAAAGGTGACATTGTGTGACAATCACATAGTCATCACTCTAGACACTCTGGGGGCTCCTGAATATAGACTCAGAACAAGCCAAAGGCAGCCTTTGTATCATCAAACCCTGGTACATTACAGATCTGACTTTGTCCAAGCAGTTTCTAAGGCCTGACAGCTAATGTACTTACTAGATGTATAATTTGTCTCTTACATACCTGTAGTACATACAAATGGGGAATCTCCAAAAAAGCCATTTGACGGCTTTACAGGGGAGTGTGTGTAGCACAGGCAACACATATTCGGAATATAATATATATATATATAGGAATATTTATAATTGGGATATTTACAGGCCACACATTCAGAATATGCCCTTATTCTGGGTATGCACCATATTCAGAATGTTAATGTGCTTGTAAACATAACGAAAAGAGAGAATGGAGGGGGGTGACATGCAACACAGGCCGTGAGCGGGGTGAGAAATTACCAGCAGCCAAATCCTGCTAAGTTTTGGTTGTTGCCTGTAAGACAGTCCACTCTACCAGCCACCTATGCTGGTAGCCAAACCTCATTTGGAGTTTGTATTCTATTCCAAAAACGTAGTTTGCAGGTAAAATAGTGAGAGCGGCTAGTGAATTCTAGTCTAGTCTTGTTTATTTATATAGCCATTTATCACAGTCAAGTCTCAAAGGGCTTTACTTTCCATCCTATACCATACCACATCATACGTATTCTGTACATACTACATATACTGTATATATACACATTATCGTAGAATTGTGCACAGTCCATAAATATATAGTGAAGATCAAGATTCTCTGGCCGGCTGTGGACAGCAGATTAGTTTCCTGCCCTGGCCAGGTCGGATTCAAACCCTCGGCGTTACGAGCACACGGCGTGTCCGTCCGCTGATCCATAGATCTCCCCGGACCTTTTGTTTTTCTGTGGCTCCAACAATTTAGCTTCATTAGGAGCCCAAGTATACTTCAGGGCTCATTGGCTGCCCGCCTCAGGGCGAGTCTTTGTTTGCCTGGCTTTTTTTCGTGTTTCTCCAAATGCGTTTCCCTCTACTAATGAAGTTTTTATCCGATAATAAAGTGCGACTTGTCTCCGCCCTTGAGGATGGCAAAAATCTCCATAACCCCTTAATAGTTTCATAAAAATAAAATGGGCCGCAGTATCCTATTACAAATGAAAATAGCGAAATGTTCCCCAGCACGCCGGGTACTATCGATGCAAGAAACGCATTTATCTCGTGTTCATTTGTGTTGCCTGTTGCTCTATTTTCAGTGAAGGTTTTATGATGGTAGCAATCAGCTGTAGCCCCCCCCCCTCCTCCTCCTCCTCCACCCCCCCCTCCACCTCCCACCCCGACATCTTATGTTTCTGTCCCTCAAGTGGTGTCTAGATGAGATGTAGGCTGGATATTGGTTTGCCGGGGAGGCGGAGGGCGAGCTGCTGTTGTGTTTATTACTCCCTCCCCCTCTTCCTCCATCTCAGTCTTACCATTCCTCATCTCTCTCTCTCTCTCTCTCTCCTCTCCCCTCCCTATTGTCCTGGTATCTCTCGCCCCTCTCCTCCCTCTCTGGCTGTCTGTGCCTCGGCTGCACTGCTGAAGAATGTTCCCAGTAATTGAACATAAGGCTCTCAGCACAACTCAGGAAATAGAAGGGCCAGAATGTAATACACCAAGCGGGGCACAAAAGAAAATAAGTTTTATTTTCATCTCTCTCCCCCCCCCCCCCCCCCCCCCCCCCCCCATCTCTTTGTCCCTCTCACTGTTTCTTCCCTCCTCCTTTCTCTCACCCCGTTCCCAACCTCTCCTCTCTTTGATTTCTCTCTCTCTCTCTTTCTGCTCTACCTGTCGTTCCACCACACCTACATAATGCAGTATTGGACCAGCGTAGTTTCATTTAACAGCTCTATCACTGCGCTTCTCCTCCCTTCCCCCCCCCCCTGTCAGCCGAATGGTTCATTGCCCTGTATTGTCATTATAAAAGTCTGCAGAGTCGTTTTGAGGTGTAAAGAAGTCTTATGCCTTCTGGTTGTTGATGCCAGCAATTTCATGTCTGTCTGTATCCGTCTATCTTTATGTCTCTTTCTCTCACACACACAATGGATAATGTTTCTCCCCCCGTTTTGATTGCCTCCCACCGTAGCCTAGGGTTCCAGCAAGTCATGTCAGATATATTATAATTGTACGATATGCACACATGATGTGGCGTCACCCTGTTCGTGACGCCAGTTGTTGCAGAAAAATATTCAGTCAATCATTCAGGGTTATCAATAAACAGGCTGAAGCTCAGTCTCTTGTAGTTGAGTGGCTTTGTTTGTGCACTGAGAGAACAAAGATGGTGGCAGGTGCTTTGCTCTCTGAATAGAGAAGCAGAAAAAATTAAGTAAGATTAAGGACAAGAAGTGTGTGTGAGGTCAAGTGCCTTGACTTTCTGATAAAGACAGGAACAGAACACGAAGATCTGGTAGGAAGGATTCAGTACTTTTCCACTCTGCAAGCAGATTCACACTAAAGAAAGAATGATATATTTAATGCATATAAATGATTAAAGCTTAATTTCTTCCACACATGAACATACAGTAACAAAGTGTTAATTAGACGTCGTAAAGTTATAATTCTCTACAGTTGCTGAGTTGTGAAAGCCATGTGTGAAAGCTGTGGCCTTTTATCATTTAAAGGAAAAACCTACACTCTTCAGCACTGTTCAGAAACAGCTATTGGTGCTATACCAGTCTCCCACTTCATTCACCTTCCCTCTCTTCCCTCTGCTCCCTCTCGTCTGCAGTGTACCTGCCGTAAGGACATGGTGAAGATCTCCATGGACGTGTTTGTGCGCTGCCTGCAGCCGGACCGCTACGAGCTGTGGAAGCAGGGGAAGGACGCCACGGTGCTGGACCACCTGAAGCCCACCGAGCTCGACAGCCCCCAGCTGGAGCTCTGGAGGCAGAACCGCGTCACGGTCCGGGCCAACCTGCTGCGGAGGTGAGAGGGCAAACCGCAGGTCATCCTGTGCATGCTGTCTGCATCTGTAGTTTGAATCCATTTCATAAGGTGTAGAGTTTCCTTTACAAAGAGCGTCTACACAACTATAGACACTTTCTGTACATACGGGATGTGTTGCCCTTTGTAGACCTGTTAATGTTAATACACACACATTTATATATTATACACACACATGTATATATGCTGTAACTTCACATAGTTTTTCCTCATATTCTCATTTTCCTCTTATATATTCCAGTATATTGAAATATGTTCCTTTCCTACTGTAAATATTTCATCTATTTTGGTATATTCTCATACTGTACAACTTTTTCAGTTGTTTCTCTGCCTCAGTAGGATCTACAGCTACTACTGCTGCTATATTGCACATCGTTTAATGCTGTAATCCGTGCCTTTTCAAGCTTCATACATCTCTACTTAACTTGTTCTAGTCTTGAAATTGTCAGTTGTGAAAGTTTATATGATCCTCATTTTGCTATGTTCATATTTACATTATATTTTCAGGGTATCCGCGGGTCATTAATAAGTATGAAAAAGCATTAAATCAATTTTGCGAACGTTAACGCCTTTAAATGTCATTAAAAAGTCTGAAATATAATTCCCAGAGGTCTTCAATATTTTCTTGATCATTTCAGCAATAATCAGTAATAATTTGCTGTACAAAATAACCATAATATATCAACGGGGGTTTGCAAGTGTCCACTGTTACCTCAGTGTTATCTAAACCAGCAGTCCGGCCCTTACTCTCTGTTTTGCTGGACATCATCCACACCCCTTGTGTTCGGGGCTTCTTTCAGTTTCATTTGTGCGACCACGGCAGAGCGAACTGCAACAGACTTGGAAAGCCTGACAAAGCCCGCAATACCAAAGCTGCTCCAAAACCAGAGTGAATATTGCTGCAGCATTTCAAAGGTGGAGGTAGCTTAGGACTCTCAAACCAAGACTGATGCGGAGTTGACCTTACATTTATTGGACAGGTAAGCAGCCTATGATGTAGCTAACGTTAGCCACACAAGCTACATAGCAAACGTTAGCTCCAGTGTTTCCCCTGTATCTTTTTTCTTACAGCGGGGGGTCGACGCTTTTTCCACGACCACACGTCACGTAAAGATGAGTCTAGACAGAAAGAAATTTGATAAAATAAATCTAGTGGATTTTCAGCAGCTGCGTCACTACTGAATGACTTCATTGCGCATAAATAAATACCTTTGAAGCAATATGCTAACAAACAACTGAGAGCTGCTAGACCTCTGGGTTAGCCGATATAGCCGATATATCACTGACTGTTTTACTTTACTTCATATATGATAGTTCTGTGGGATGTTTTAAAAATGTATACCAGTGTACAATGGTATATGTTTCCTCTTCACTTGGCATCCTGAACTGTAACACTACTTGGTTAGGTGGTGTCTGTTGTGAAAAGGGAGGGTGAGGCAGGTTGGGTGGAGCTGTGTGACTTGTGGAGGACACACTTTGCCGTTGTTGTTGTAGTTCCTAGGGCTGCCGTTAGATATTACTAAAAGGTCCATATTACTGATCCCTTAACCTAATTACTTGTTTGAATTCCTAAAAAACACACAGATTAAGCTGGAAACCTCATTCCAGCAATGAGATATCCACCATTTGGTTGGGGGAATTGCCTGCTCTTACAAAATTATTGGCTGACTAGAAAATAAAATTGACAATAGAATATTGTTAATGTTGTCATCCTAAGACCCTCACTTACAAAATAGTGACCTGAGGGAATGTAATGTCATTGGTTTATTTCAATAAGTTTTTTTGTTCTCTAAAATGGATATATAACTCGAACTAAGTTTTAATTGTTATAGAAATGTAATTATTATCTACCCATCTCTCTGCCCCAGGGCCTTGCAGAAGATGAAGCAGTTCCGCCGGCTGAAGCTGGAGGAGGTGAAGGTGCTGGCGCAGGAGGGCATCCAGCTGGACGCCGCCGACTACCAGCGGCAGGTGGAGGAGCGCGAGGCCCAGCGGAGGCAGGAGAGGGAGGAGCGTCTGGCCAAGGAGGCCATGCTGACGCTGGAGGCCATGGAGCGAGAGGAGCAGGAGGCCGCCGAGGCCGCCGCTAAAGCAGCAGCAGAGGGTGAGGAGGAGGAGGAGGAAGAGCGGTCAGGGATTCACTCTGTTTGTTTGTGTGTCTGTCTCTTTACAGCAAGGCCCTCGCACCGTCAGGGTTTGGGGTTTTATTCCCTGTGTAGCTCAAATGAAACAAAAAAAAAAAAACGTCTTTTCGAACTGAGATGGTCCAACGCAAACTTTCCATTTTTAATCTAAGTGACGTGCTCAAGTGAAAAAGTGCAAACCATTTGAGGCAAGGTTTCACCAATACAGGCCAGTTCAGTAACACTCAACTGAAGCTGCTGTTATCTGATATTTTGTGCTGATACTCTTCTCATTTTCATGGCAAAAAGTAAAAGTATTCAGTGTTTTCCCCCAGAATTTTCTTCTTGTCAGGGTGGAAACTCCTCAAACAGCATTTAGACCATCATGGGACACTAAAACTCTCCAAACTCTCCAGGTTAATGAAATTCTTAGGTCGATTAGCGGCTTCTTAAGGCAGGGTGAGGCAGGTTTCCTTGCAGGTTTTACAGACTGACGCTGCTGAGTAAAATCATGACCTCACATAACTGGTGTGGAACTTATTAAGTTTGGGCAATTCTAGCGAAACATTTTGGCAAACAGGCTCCTGTGTTATGATACAGAAAGACAGCTAACCTACCGGAGTACAGCATTATAGAAGAGTGGATCTGTTCTTCTTGACGAATGATGAATCTTGTGAATGATGCGGTTGTCCTGATTATTCCAGGACTCCAGTAACTTCAACTAAAGCAACAGTTTATGCTGCACGCCCAGCTAGGTGCAGTGGGACTGGACAGCATCTGTATCGGTTCACTTTGACACGTCACTTCAGATGTGGAATAAAAATGGAAACTTTGCATTTAGACATCTTGGTTTGATTTTTGTCTTCCATTTGCATCTCGTCTTCACCGGATGTTTGGGCTTGTGCACCAGTGTTTTACATGTGCAGTCACTACAACAGGTCCAGATTTAGTTAGTGTTATTTAGAGCATGGCACTAATATTGCCAGAGTTAGAGGTTCACCCAATCTAAAAATGTATGTAGTACTGAAAGGCATTTTGGATAAAGGCATCAAGCAAATGGCTTATGTTCTGTCATGTGGGACCTCAGGGGCGTCGTCGTTCTCTGTCAAAGTCGTTGAATACATTGTACAATCATTCAAAGAATATGATATGAAACGAATCCTTTTATAGCTGTAACATTCATACCTTGGATAGTGGTAGAAATTGGTTTTAGCTTTTGACATATCACAGAAAATTGAGCAACTGCGTAGGGATGTGTCTAGTAAGAGGCTGGGTGCCTCGAGCGCACGACACTGAAATAAAATCAATCAATCATATTCGGGATTTATATCGCAAACAGTGATATTGCCTTAAACAAATTGATAAATCCTGTTTTACGAGTATAAAGGTGTGTGATCCAGGGACCAAAAAAACAGGAGTTGTCTTCTTTAAAGTCACTAGGATAAGACTGGAAAAAACTCTCTCCCTTTCCTCCTTCAGTCTTATGCCTTCACCTCGCTTTTCTCTATCATACATTATGATTCTAGGGTCACAGGAATATTTATTTATTACATTTGTTGTCAGGCTGTTGTGGCTGACACTTGTAACCCTGATTATTGGTTGGTTGTTTCCCTATCTAGGATTTTGAGCTTATTCTACTCTTGCACTCATTGCAAGTCACTCTCAATAAGGGTGTCAGCCAAATGCTTATAAAATGTAAAAATAAGTGGTATACCCAGGGCGTAGTACATATTAATCCCACTTCACTGGTGCTTTTTTAACCTCTGTGTAACCAGGCAGGTTGACTGAAAAGCAGGTTGTCATTTACAGCAGCAGCCTGGGGGGAGTAGTCACACCGGGGCGTTAATGCCACGTCTTCTCGGTTAATCTACACCTGCTCTCTGCAAGCTGAAAATGGGAAATAAATTTAGATATAATGAATATAATTAAGTGTGTCGAGCCCGGCCCAATGGAAATGTGGGTTTGTTTTATAGCCGTGGAGCAGACAGTCCACCTGGAGCTGGAGAGGTGTTACTGTTATAGAGACTCTGAGAAGATTTACATTTACATTCTAGCTGATTCTCTTCTGCTGAGCGAACTGCAGCGAGCGAGCAGGTAGAGGTTCAAGGACAGCTGAGACTCTCGAAAACTAGACTAACCTGCTGCCTAAAGGGAGCTATTTCTGTCGGCACGCAAATATTATACAGTGACTTGCAAAAGTAGTCAGACCCCTTGACTTTTTGCACGTTTTGCTGCGCTGTTGAGTCGTTTCAAAATGCATTTTCTTCAGGATTTTAATCTGAGTTCTAGGCAAACCGCTCTATCCTATCAAAGTGAAAATAAATTTGTAGAAATGTATGTGAAAATATAAAATTCAAATATTTTGAATACGTTTTCAACCCCTTTGCTTCGTTTGGACTAAACTGCCACACAGCATTTCTTATCTGCTACTCAGATTTCGTACTTTACTTTGTTTTAAATTTGTCTTTATTGCTAATAAAGCTGAGATGAAGTCCCCTTACTAGAATTGGCGGATATATGGTTAATTTATGGTTTTATGGACATTAGAGTCCAGTTCTTGAGGTTTGAAAATATAAATCATCCCTTTCCAATCACTATAATTTGAAAATACACAAGGTGTAGTTTCAGTGGGTTTTTCTAGTCCATTTTCACTATGGAAGGCAATGGAGAAATCGGACAGGAGAAACTCAAATATTTCAAATTCTGTATTTTCCCAAACTGTGATAATGGGAGGGTGATGATTTACATTTTTCCCGATTTCCTCCACAAATGAACCATGTATCCCATAACGAAGGGACCTGGTCCACCCACTCCGCTCCCCAAATCTCTGTGCATCGTCCCCTCCATCCCCAACTCTTCTGAAGTTTTTCTCTCCGTTTCTTCCTCCCAGCACCGGAGCCCAAAGTCAACCCTCAGCCCTCGCCGGAGGACGCCGAGAAAAAGAAGCAGAAAAAACAGAAGAAGGTGTCGAATTTTCATCAGGCCATCACCGGGTTCGAGGAAGCGTTTGAGCAGTTTGCTACAGCCGGTGTCAAGAAGCGGAATAATGTCGCAGCCAGCCCGCCCAAGGTGGAAATCAAAAGTGAGAGTGACATTCCTGCAGACAGCAACGCCACCCAGGTGAGTTTGTTCACGACCAAACCGCTCAAAGTCAGATCAGATTTGTTCTTTGATTTGCTTGCACATTGACAAAGTTAATGTGTCAACAAGGAAGGAAACTTAACTTTTTTTGTCCACCGGCCACAGCTGCTGGTACATCCCGTTATTCAAAAGCCACTTTCATTGTTTTACCACTCAAATAGACTATGATAGAGCAGGACCTCCAAATTATGGTTGGTAACCTGCCACAGTTGCTGTTAAAGTAGACTAACTCAACAACTTTACCAGCTTACCAGCTTTTGGCTTGTGTGAATTTGATATACAAATTGGATCCACATGAAGAAAGGGAATTTAGGCGTGTTTAATCTGACTTTATGTAATTGACAGCCTAAAAATGAAAAGATACCAAAACAGATCTTTTATTGTGTACGGTTAAAACACGCAAACTGTCTAACAACCAAGGTGGCAAATAGATGACTTAATTTTCCCCTTGTAAGTTTAATGAATATAAAATACTTGCTCACGGCAAAACAAGGAATTAAAAAATCCTAGTCGCCTCTCTTTTGTAAATATTAAAAAGCCTGTATTTGCCTGTTGCAAGGTTAAAAACGCACAAACGTGTTGTGGCATCGCTGCCTTCATCAGGATGTCACCTGCTCATTTTTATTCCTACTGACAAGCCTAAAATCTAAAATGGGTGTTCTGTTGTGGCAGCTCTGCATGTGGGTTAAATCCAGTTAACAGTTGTATTACCCAGCCTATATTAGCATGCATCGTATTCAATACCTGCCTAAAAATGAATAGAGATCTGGGAAAAGTAAGGAGTTTTGAAATGGACAGTGTGAAGGAACCTTGTCTCTGTCACTGCGCCCTCAGTCGTCCTACTCCAAGCACAAGATGCCGACGGAGGTGAAGAAGAGTCGGCGCCACCCGCTCAGCAAGCCGCCCATGCGCTCGCCGCTGTCCATCGTCAAGCAAGAGCCGACCAGCGACGAAGGTGTGTGGCTGTTAATCTGTCATCTCTTCCTCTGTCCCCCTCTCTATTGGTCTGTTGCTCTGTCTCTACCGGGCTCAGACAGATATACTGCTTTGCCAATATTTATCAGGCTGACATTGGCTGTTGATTAAATATTGGATGTCGGTGTCGGTGTCGTCCACCTCCGATATGATGGAGGTTCCTCCGTGACTGCAGCTACAGAAAAACAGACTCTAAAACCTGCAGTGAAATTTGAAGATTTGCACTGCACAGTTTATTTATTTAATTATCAGTAATGTTTTTTTGTAAATTCTTAATTTAAAGTCGGTGATGTCTCCCAGAGTTTCTCTACCATTGAATAGGTGTGATGGGTCACTCTGCCTTAAAGAGCTGCCGACACTAAAAGAATTTCATCAGTCTGGGTTTCAGTGGAGAGTTTTAGTGTCCCATGATGGGCAAGAAGAAAACTCCCAAGGAAACACTGACTCATTATAATTTAATAATAATAATAATAAACAGTCAAATTTAAAGATACTGAATATTGGCACAAAATATCTGCCATCGGTAGCTTCTAAATAAAAATACTGTTAAAGAAATTCGGCCTTCAAAAAAAAATATCAGTCAAACCCTAACCTCTACATCTCTCCCTATCTGTCATTCTCCATCAATCTATCTTTATCTGCCTATCTCTACGGATCTGTCTTTCCCTCTCTCTTCCTCTGTTTATTTATGCTGTTCCTTCATGCATTCATTGTCCTCTCCGTAGTTTGAATGAAGACGCCATTTGTGTTTTGATTATTGATCCGGAGAAAGAAAAACAAAGCCGGAGTAAAGCTCCCCGTGGGGATAATGAAATCTGGACTGTAAGGCTCCTTTCCCCTCCCCTCCCTTTTGTCTTTTCCTTTTCATTTTCTGACCGACGGTTATCGATCCAGGGATCATGACTCCCAATTACCTGCTTTCAAAGTCACTTTGAGGCGGCAGCAGGGGACCGGACCTGGGGGCCCCGTCCTTGAGAAGGCTGGATGGACAACAGGGAGGAAAGGAAGGAGGGGAGGTGGGAGGAAAGGGAGAGTTGAAAGGCAAACTTGTGAAAGGAGCCTCCTGCTTTCTGTCCAGGTCCAGCGGACGGTCTGGGTCTGTAGCCTCGGGGGCTGCGCTGTGCAATTGATTGCAGACCCAGAACAGCGAGTTGTTGATGCCTGTGCTATGTGTGTTCATCAGCCAATTATACTGGAGTATTGCTGTTGTTGTTGTTATTGTCTGGAGCTGAATGTGCCGTTTCTGTCTCTTGGCCAGGCCTTCCTTGTTAAAGAGATCCTAGTGCTATATATCCATTTTTGGGGAAAGACATCATTACCAGGCTCTCATCTTTCAATATCTCTAAAATATACAATGGTCCAGTCTGTAAAAGTGTTTAAGCCAAGGACATAACTTACCTTCTATCCTAAAAAAAAAACTGTATTTGTTTTGCTTGCAGTAGGTGTCACCAATTTCTCTGATTTCTATACCATCTTTTTACTTCCAGAGCTGTCCTCCCCCATGCCACTGGATGGCGACAAGAAAGAGGAGCACCTGTGGCAGAACCGCTCTCCCAACTTCCTGACAGAGAAAGCCTTTAACGCCGCCGTGGCGACGCTCGAACCCCACTGTGCTATCTGCTCCCTCTTCTGCCCATACACACAGGTAGAAGCAGATGGTGTCAATGAAGTAGCAGTAGTTGAAGTAGAAGTAGAGGTAGTTGCAATAGTATTGGTGGCAGTAGAAGTAGTAGTAATGGTAGTAGTAGGTCAGTAATAATAATAGCAGTGGCAGTTGTTCAGTATTTGTAGTTGTATTGGTGCAAGCAGCATTAGTTTTTAGAGTTTTAATAGTTATTTTACTAGTTTTTCATTGATCCTAATGTGGGAAATTACTTAATCACCTATATCAACTCAAGTGATACACAACACAGAATGAGGCATATGAGTGATACTTTGACAATTAAATGAATGCATGAATGAAAGTCACAATGAGTGTTTGGAATCGAAAATTGCTATATATACACATATATTGATACCGTGCAAATTTCTGGTATTGGCATCAAACGTTATCGAAAAGCCTGACTTTTAGATTAAGATTTAGATTTAGATTAAATGAGAGCTGAAGTTAGCCTTTTTGTTTATGGGAATTTTGCACTGAGGAAATCAATTGAGCATAGTCTGGTTCTATTAGGAAAAGCAGATAGCATGAACAAATGTCACACAGAAAATAACATGCTCTGTTGCATAATGCATCGTGCTTTCATTCATCGAAGAAAAGTCTAGAAAAAAAAGTGTCATTTTGTAACCAGGACTGGAACTGGCATCTGTATCAAAACATTTCCAACGATGCTCAGCCTTAGCTAACATAGTATTAATAATTTAACAAGTGCGTTAGTGCTTTTTAGGTGTTCAGGGCGGTGCAGAAGGCCCAGTCTCCGTGTAAAGTCTCAGAGTTAGGATTGACCAGAAGGCCCCTGCCTAAAGATCTAAGGATGCACTTAGGATCATAAGGGGTTAAGAGGTCAGAGATATAACTGATGACCTGTAGTCAATAGTGTACTAATCCTGTCATCTTCTTTCTTTCTGCCCCATCAGCCCCACAAAGAACTCTTCCTCGCTAGCGACGCCCAGCGCGCCGCCATCCCCCGCCACGGCAGCCATACCCGCCCGCTGGTCCCGGAGATGTGCTTCAGCGCCGGGAACGGCAACACCGAGCCTCTGCCCTCCAACTCCCACATCGGAGAAGACGGCACCAGCCTGCTGCTCTGCTGCTCCTCCTGCTGCCTGCAGGTCCACGCCAGTGAGTAGAAAACCCTCCCAGAGTGAGATGAAATAAAGCAAGAAAGGAAAGTGAAACCAACCCAAAGGCTGAAAACACAGCATCATTGTGTTTAAAAGGCTTGTGACGTTATTCAGTGTCTCTTTCACTGCTGCCTTGTCTAAGTCTGTGGTTTCCGGCCAGGGAACCCCAGGCAGTCTTGAGTTAATTTCATTCACTGGAAGATAAGCACAATAAGAGAATGTGTAAAAAAAAAATACTATTTCAGATCAGAGGTTTCACTCTTCATTGCTACCTCCCCACCTCTACCATGTAATATCGCGATTCTGTCCCGCCAAGATTTCACAATATACAATATTATTGCTGTTTGCGCTTTTATTTTTTTTTTGGGGGGGGGGGGGGGGTATTTTATTTCTTCTAAATTACATCAGATTTCTAGGCTATTAGGGGAGGAGGTGGGGGATTCCGATATCATGGAAAATATCACAATATTCACACAATATCGCAATATTGGATAATATCAAATATCGGCCCAAGCCTGCATCTAACAGCAAAAAGGTGATATTGCAGGTAATATTTTGAGAAATTCGACAGGTAGGAGACTTCCCTAATGGTGTGGAACAGGGACTTATTTAAAGAAAAGGGGCATACATGCTCAATCTAAAGGCGAAAACAACCCAAGAAAATAGTTTTGCTCCCTGTTTGTTGTGGCAGAATAGTTTGATTCTGTTCAGCAGTGAGAGACTGGCAACTGTTGGCACGCTGCCACATTTGATTTGAACCACCCCGGATCAGATCGGGGCCTGGGCCAGCTGCAGGGCCAGACAAGGTTATGGACTGACAAGCTGTAGAGACGGCCTCTCCCCGGCCTGTCAAAACTCTCCGCTGTTCTCAACATGTTTTACCCCGGGACCCCTGAGAATACCGCTGGAGAATAAGCAGCGCAGAAGAGGAGACTCCACTACAGCAGCGCAACAAACTGTCTGCTCAATTCCCCCGCCGCCACGCTCAGAGGGGCTTCCTAGTTTAACTCTCCTTGACTCGGGGTAAACCAGCTAAGAGGCTGCTTGTGCAATGCAAAGGTCTCTCTGAAGGCAGCGCACCATAAACTTCCCCATCTCTTATTTACTCCGCTTTCCGCACTTGTTATCTTTTCTCAGAGATAGCTGGCTTTTAAGGGCATACAGCATCCGTCAAAGTGAAGCGTGAGAGGACAGGCAGCTTGTTAACATTGGGTGTGTGTGTGTGTGTGTGTGTGTGTGTGTGTGTGTGTGTGTGTGTGTGTGTGTTGTGCGCTGGGGGAATCTCTCTGCGCTTTCATCTCCTGCTCGTTGCCAAATAGTGAGATTAAGTCTATTTTGACCAGAGAAATTACGTCTAAGATGCTGCAATTACTCATTTGTTCAGGTGAGGAAAAAAAAAGAAAAAAGGGGCTAATTCAAAACGTGAGAGATCTAAACTAGGATCTCTTCTTTCTGTGTTGTATTGTCATATTTTATTTCTTATTTATCACTTTGCATCTATGTTTTATCATGGTGCAAATAAACAACAAATCTGTTAATTTAGGGACATATGTTAAAAAAAGAATCACTGCTTCTGTAATGAATATTTGCTTTTGTCTGCACATGTGGATGTTTTTGTGTCAGCCAGCAAAGGCAAGCATCTAAAATTACCGCATGGATGAGCACACACATGGTCTAACTCACACGCACACACACACACACACACACACAGACCGAGCCTCTTGGGTTCTTATTATCCCTAAAGCTGGACTGTACCTCCAAACAGGCCAGTTCATTAGTCATCCAGGGATGAGCCGGGCCGGCCGGGGAAGCAGCGCCGCTATTGATAAGAGGACATGAAGCAGAAAGAACTCCTGTCAAAAACACACACGCTCTGCCCTCCGTCCCTCTGCTCCTCGTTGTTTTGGGGCGGACGTCCAACTAAAAAAAAATCATTCAAACCTGTCTAGGTGTTACAGAAATACACCAGCCTTTTGGCAAATAAGCTCAAATTGGAATTGCCGTGACGAGGAAGACGGATCAAATAAATTTATGAAGCGCTAACAAACTGGTTAACAAGCTGGTTTGTCGCAAAGTGCTTTACAGAGAACAAAGGACACAAATACAGTGGGGAGGAAAAGAACGATAAAAACAAGAGGTATAAACAAGACTGTGCATTTAATACATTTTGAGATATGGTGCCAGAGCCTGGCTTGAGGCCTAAAAGAGACTTCCCCATATTTCAGTGCAACACTGCCAGGGTGAGGGGGTCCGTTCCCATCCGGGCCACCCTTGCTGAATACACCCATGGCATTGGAAGGTGCTTTTGGATACAAGTGTCCACTAAATGCGATATGTTATGGGACAGAGTTGTGAAGTCTTGTTTTCTCTCCTCTGCTACAGGTTGTTATGGTGTGAAGCCGGACTCCGTCGGCGGCTCCTGGACCTGCTCCCGGTGTGCAGCGGGCGCCTGGACAGTGGTGAGTCATTGCACAACGGGACGCAAAAACAAAATCTCAGGGTTCCTACATAGGTCCGGAAAACTGTGGAAAATTGGTTTGATCTAGCCTGATATTCAGACTGAATGGCCATTTCGTTCCCACTCCATTATTCAGCCTGAGATTGCTGTTTTCTGTGTGGAGGGGCGGCAGCCGGTTAGCCAGCGGATTTACTCACTTTACCGAGAATGTCAGTGGTTTTTGACAAAAATATTGCCTTTGCAAAGACAATATGTTGGTTAAGCAGGTGATTTCAACAAATCTATTCTTCCGAAACGCAAATACAACTATTGTCCCGCCGGCAAAGGCGCAGATCGACTCAATTGTTTCTCCGAGCGAGAACCAGCCGTTGACGAGGGAAACACCAGACTTTCTGAATCGCTCAACAAAATCAGAAGAGTGGGTGGGACGAGATTCAGGAGTCTGGAACCAAGCTAGTTTTGATCCTCTCCAGGACTAGAAAAGGGTTGGGATTGGACAAAACAGTCTGGAGAAGTTGGGGAAAATATTGTTGAGTACTGTTCGTACATGTAGCTACAAGTATTATCCAGATACAGAACCACCATCGTTTCACATACTGTAAAAAAGGATCTTCACCTATAGAGTGATATGGACTAGTTGATCATGTTGCCCTGCCGCTATCAACATGCATCCAAATCCAGTCAAGAAGTTAATGTCTGGAAAAAGTCTGGAAATGTAAAATGTGTGTGAACCCAGAGGTCTGGACCTAAACCCTCACTGCCCAAACCTAACTCCATCTGCTTTTCTGTTTTCCAGGAGTGTTGTCTCTGTAACTTGCGGGGAGGAGCCTTGAAGACCACCACAGACAACCGGTTAGTGGTCCACATTCGCTCAGTTCAGTTTCTTCCTACTGCATATCGTTTTTCCATGGCCATCTCTGACCGGCTTCACGAGTTTATAATGTAACGGTGCCTCCCTCCCTCCCTCTCTCCAGGTGGGTCCATGTGATCTGTGCCATCGCCGTGGCCGAGGCTCGCTTCGTCAACGCCATCGAGAGGGAGCCGGTGGACGTCAGCGCCGTCCCAGATAAACGCAAGAGTCTGGTAAGTTTGGGTAGAGACGGAGGAAAGGGCTGCGGTTATTTACCTGTTGACTTTACCTTACATTTTACATGTCAGGTGTTTAGCCCACACTGTTAAAATGAGTGAGCAACGTCAAGCTCAAGAAAACATGGCTGTTGATGGACCCATGTTGGCTGTTGGAGGTATTGAACCTTCAACCTTTCCGCCAAAAGATGGTCTCTGTAATCAATAGCAGGGATGGGACAATATATCGAAATTCAATATATCACAATACAAAAATGTGACAAAACGTATCGTGGGTCAGAGAAACGAATCGCGATATAAGCTCCATTTTATTCTGCTGTAGTAATCACAATTGAGACAATTTCACAAGCTCTCCATCCAAATTATATTATTGTCACTTTGTAATGACATTTTTAAATTGTTGTTTACGTTCTAGCAGCCAATGCCATCGCTAGAAAGATTTGTGGCTTTGATTGTGGCTCAGAAATATATAAAAAAACTTAATTCTGCACAGTCAGACTTTGTTGTTGTGCTTATGTCACTTTCACGGTGTTGATGTCAAACTAAGTCACAGGTAAAAGGCGCCGGTTGGCATCCAACTACAAGTTAGAGCGTCTTTACAGTTTCCTCACCTTCGCTCTCAAAATGGCCGCCACCACCAACTTGTCAGTTTCCTCGATTCCTCACCGCAACTGTTGAATTTCTCCTTCCTCGCTCTTGTCCTTCGTTATCTGTATCCTCTCTCCATCCCTCATTTCCCTCTCTCGCTCTCGCAGTCTTTCCTGCACTTTCCGGCGTTTGCGTCTTTGTTGCGCTTCCCTTCTCTATCTGTCACTCTCTCTGTCACCATCCCTCCTTCTCTCGGCGGATGGATGGATGGTGTTTCCGCGAGCCGAGGAGGACGCGGGGGTAAAATAGATGTGCCGAGCGGAATGGCTGAATAATCAGCTGTCATTTCTCACTGCACCAAATGAACTGCATCGATCCCGCGGGCAGGAGGCAATTTCTCCATCGCTGCCGCGCCTTTGAGCACACCCCCCTCCCTCCCTTCCCTCTCTTCATCCCTCCATCCCAGTCTCTTCTCCTCTCTCTCTCTCTCCGTTCACTCGATCCCACTTCACAGGCGGCGGTGCGGCTCGGTGGCGCATTGTCACAAATCTACAAATAATGTCACCCCCTCCCTCCCTCTCTCTCTCTCTGAATAATCTATCAAAGACAAGCCGGGTGTCATTTGCATCCAAGTGCTGTCAAAGCAGGTTTCCTCCACCTCTTCTTAAAAGGCCATGAAAAGAAGCTCTGCGCTCTAATGATTCGGATGACTGAGCTGATCAAATGTGAACACGCACCCTCGGAGCCAGTTTATATTGCACCGTGCTCAGCAAGCAATCCGTGTTTTCTTTTTTTGTTGTTTTTTTTTTCCTTCCCCCTCCATCTTTGAAAGTTTGGTTTTCGAGGAGAGAGAGAGGTTCCACACGAGCTGCGTTTGTCGACGTTTTTTAAGAATTTCTCAGCCGCACTAACGCTGCACAAATCCTCAAAAGATGTACTTTTCCCAAAGGAGGCGACGAGCGTTGGAGGTACAGAGATTTTTCCTGTTCGTTAGAGAGCAGCCTCAAGCTCCAAAAATGCAAGCTGCTTAAATAAATCATCCTGCCATCCTTAGAAAACTGTTGAATCTTCCACCTGTCCACTCTCCCTTTACATGCTTAAACACACACACACACACACACACACAACTCACCAAAATTATCCTTTTATCGGTTATGTTTATCATATCTGCTGCTGTAATTTCGTAGCAGTGTGCCTCAGAAATTAGACAGACAGTGTAACCAAAAGGTCACAGGTTTGAATCCAGCAACAACCAGTGTGTGTCCATATTGTCAAAGTGTCCTTGAACCGACAACCTGTCATTATAAGTCCCTCTGGATAAGCTTAAAAGGTGAAATTAAGTCTGGGTTTGGTAGGTTTCTTTCAAGATTGAATTATTTTTAAAGTATGCATTAAATGTACACTACCAGTCAAAAGTCTGGACACACCTGATTGAATGTTCCTCATTCTCTTAAAGCCATTTTGATCTAAAGGCTTCTGCTTAAATGCTTGAAATTAGTTTCTTAGACAAATATAAATAGTGAAGTTGATCCTATGTGTGAATTTCTTTCCAAAGCCTTTGCCTTTCCATCAAGGCAAAGGGCGGCTGCTTTAAAGAATCGAAAATATAAGATAGTTTTGATTTGTTTAACACTTTTTTGGTCACTGCATAATTCCATTTGTGTTATTTCATAGTTCTGATGTCTTTATTGTTATTGTAAAATGTGGAAAATGTTAAAAAAAATAAAGACAAATGTGGTGTGTCCAAAATTTTGACTGGTAGTGTAAATGCAAAAAGGGCAGATAGGGATAAACAAACAAATGAATAGAGACAAATAAAGGAGCCTTTGATGCCGATAAATTTCTCCCATGCTCCTCTGCTGTTGTATCGCACCCCCCCCCCCCCCCCCCCCCCACGCGCCCCCCGCCCGCCCGCCCGCCCCGCCTCCCTGTGATTCTGACAGGTGGAAAACTATAAATTGGTCGTTGTCCAGCCGGTGAAATATCACATGGCACGGCCCTATTGAGAGCTGTTGTGCGTTTCCCCGCGCCGGTGCAAAAATGAAGTATTGGCACTTTAATAAAGAATTTTTATTTTTTATTGATCTCCTTCCCCGCGCTGCACTACGGCTGCACCGCTGTGTGATTTGTCAGAAGGAGGAAGGAGAAGAGAGGAATGAAAGAGAGGGATGGGGAAGACATGGAGTGTGTGTGTGTGGGGGGATGATAGATAATCACAATAAAGCAAATACACAGAAACATACCAGCCACATAAAATAGAACAATTGACAGAGCAGTAGATTGAATGAACAGGGAAGTGGAGGGCGGAGTCTATTTGTTACAGCTAAGCAGGTTTACATGGGTTAACTGTATAGAATTACACTGATTAGGGAATCGGCTTTATTTCTCTGCGTTAATATTTTTATCAGGGTTTTAAAGGGAGGTGATGTTTTTGGGAAACACCTGAGGATGGTGTGGTATAGAGACGATAATACAATATGACAGACACAATGCTGTTATCTCGTCTTCACTGCATCCCTGCCTCCCATCTCTGTCTCTCTCTCTCAATTTTTCATTTTTTTTTCAATTCAAGGTGCTTTATTGGCATGACAGTTCACAAAGAAACAATATTGCCAAAGCATGTTACAAGAAATTAATCATCAATTAACCATCTCTCACACTCTCAGTCACACTCTCTCTCTCTCTCTCTCTCTCTCTATCTCTCTCTCTCTCTCTCTCTCTCTCTCTCTCACTCACTCACTCAGTCACTCAGTCACTCTCAAATTCAGATATGCTTCATTGCCATGACAGGAAAAAAATAATATAATAAAATATAATGAATAAACAGTAATCTAATGTATAGCAACAATCATCAACAACAGTATAATCAAAAGCAGTTCAGTAATGTTACTAGTTCAGTTACATTTTGCAGTTCAGTTCATAGCAATATTGGAAAGAGAAGAACTCTTTTGAAAGAGTAAACGGATATAAAGGGAAAAGGAACAGACAATACATTTTCAACATTTATGTTTTTTCACACAGCTGATGGCGTTTCCTCAGTGTATTTGGTTTATTGTGAACTAGCAGCTCAGTTTGTCCAGACAAACTGAGCTGCTAGTTCTCTCTCTCTGTCTTTCTCTCTGTGTTTTATCTGAATGGAGAGACAATAAAAGAGGGATAGGGATGAAGGAAGAGATAAGGAGAGAGATGGGAGACATGGAGGGTTGAAAGTGAAGAATGAACAGGTAGTAGGTTGTTGGAATAGAAACAGGTAGTCAGATGATTTGGGGGGAGGGGAGGGGGGGGTTTACCTGTCAAAGCGGCTGGGAGAGCAGACAAAGTTCCCAGCCACAGGCAAAGATTTAGCAGCATCTGGCCGGCCGGCTGCTGGTAATTTTCCACCCGGGATGAGAGCAGGGAGAGGGGGAGAGAACGGAGTAAACGTGGAGAGGGATTTGAAGAGAAAATCGCTACAAGACAGAATAGCAAATGGCCTTGTATGAATGTGCAAAGTAGGGTTAGAACGAGTGATGCAAGACGCTAAAGGATGCTTAGAAAGAGTAAAAGATGAAACGAACCGTTTTGAAACTGGTAGCGACGGTTCAGGTAGCTGTTATCAGCAAATAAAAAGTTGCTTTTTAACAAAATATTGCCCTTTTTTTTCAGCGAACCTCTGAAGAAAATCTCGTCACGGTGTCTGCCGCTGATGACTGCACAAGCTTTTGATGCGCAGAAGCTCTCCACCTCAAAACGTCCATTCTATTTTTAATGATTAGAGACTTGTTAGAGCGGAGTACCAAACAGAATCAGAGATGTGAGAGAGGAGAAACCGATTAAACTGCTGATCCTTCGCACCATCTATGTTTCATCAGGGTTCCTACGGTCTCCGGTTGGAGTTTGACTGCGTGCCAAACCCGACTGAAACACTGAGACGTCTTTGATTCTTACAGCTTGTTTTAACCTGCTTGGTGTAACAGATGGGTGGGGTTTACTGCATCAGGTTAAATGGGCCTGAATTTGCTTTCGGATACTTTTCTGCGATTGTAAAACTTTTTGATGCTCGTTCTGTTCAAACTTTAGCAAGCATTTAACATCACATCTGCCATATGGTGGACGCCGCATACATTTTTATCACGGGCAGCCCCAGTAGGAACTGTGTCAGTTGCTCTGCTCATTGATCTGCACTGGGAACGGCACTCCGGCGGCCCTAGTTTTGGCATCCTGGCATCACCAGGTTCACTGATAATAAGGATCTATAATAGTGAAGACCAGCTTACACCCTGCTAGCATGTTAGCCCCGCCTCTCTGTTTATATACTTTCCCTCTGGTGCATTTAATATTTACATTTTAAGTATTTAGCTGGCAGTCGTATACAGAAAATGCAACAGTAGATTAAACTTCAATTACAAGTTCACCGTCATTATATCCAACCAATAGTTAATAAGTAAGTAAACTTTATTTATAATGCAACTCTCAAAACAAATGTTACAAGGCACAGTGCAATAATAAAACTGCAATACAGATTAAACTAAATTAAACTAAAAATCTATAAATTAAAACAGACATCAGCAGAACAGCACAACAGACAGACGCGCTTATTTAAATAACGGTTATGATAAAGGTATGTCATTTTAAAGGCATTCTTAAAACTGTGCAAAGGACAAACTCATTACAGAATAAAGTGTTTATGATGTAAAATAGGTTTTTAAAAGCATCCTGACTACATTCCTGTGACACTTGAATGATCATATAAGAGAGAAGAGCAGGGAAAAGAAATAAAAACGAGCTAAGGAGAGCGATAAAACGGGGAATTGTGAATTTGACTCTTACTCAAACCACCAACCCTAACTCTTCTATTTTTATTTTTTTTGTTTGAATTGCAGAAGTGTGTGTACTGCCACAGCAAGAGCGCCAACCGGAACCAGAGCGCCTGCATCCAGTGTTCGTACGAGAACTGCGCCACCTCCTTCCACGTCACCTGCGCCCACATCGCCGGCGTCGTCATGAAGCCGGCGGACTGGCCCTACGTGGTGTCCGTCACCTGCCACAAGCATAAACGCACCAGTCAGAAGGTAACAGGGGAATCATGGGAAATGTTCACGCCTCTTGTGAGCGTGGGATAACTGTCATAGCGTGGCAGTCGGTGCTGAATGGCAGAACTTGCTGCCACGAGCATGAAGAGTTAATTTCTTATCATACATATTATTATTTTGTAAAAAAGAAAAGTTTATCATTCAATATTTCTGAAATGAAAAGTAAAACAACTTACCTACTATTGTTTTTAAACAGTCCCACAATTTGTTTTAACTTTGTGCTATCAATCATTTTGAATGAGTAGGTGTCACTTCTTTTTAAACGGTCGATATCTCATTTTGTATTTTCCTGTAGAAAGTGATTGTTTTATAAATGGAAACAACACAGCGGAAGGGGAATTGAGCGGTTTTTGATGCCGTCACAGGGCCGGGCTGAGCGTCGTTACACTTTAAAGGTCCTTTCAGGATAGTTTTCAGCAGACAAATTGTAAACTGTCTTTCTCTTTTTGTTGTGGAACGACTCCATGAACAGATGAGGGTTTTTTTTTGTGGGGGGCGACAGGAGCCTGAAGATTAGAGAGATGGGCTCATGACAGGAAGGATTGGTGGTTTAACTTCCCAGACCAGGAGGGAAATCTGCATCTACCAGCAGTAAAAGACTATAGACAGACAGACTGTGCAGTTATTTTTCTGTCCCACATTGTTCTGAACAGAATAACTCAAGATAAAAACTTCATACTCGCTGGTTCTCCCTACAGAGTCTGTGATCTGATTAGCACCTTGCTACATACATTTGCATATTGATGAGGAAAAAACTGATTTCAACACAGAGTTCATATTGATACCACCCATGTGTTATGTGAAGACAAGTATGTTGGCATAGAAATATTTGCTAATTACTGCATTAGTTAGCTTAATTAATAACCTCATTATCATAACGGGTTATGTGTAATATATAGGCATGGGAGGATGTATCGAAATTAAGTGCCTCTTGTTATTTAGGTTTTAGGCATTTAGCTGTTGATCCAAAGTGAGTGAGCAGTTAGGGGTTCAATGTCTTGCTCAAGGGCACTTTGACAGGACATGTGACTGATTGACACCCTTTGGCTGCAGTGACCTTCAAACCTGTGATCTTCCAATTCTAGGACAGCCTCTCCGACCCCCCCCCACACACACACACACACACACACACACACCAACCTGTCCTAACCGTTTCCCTGCTCTCCCCCCTCAGCCTCGGACGGCACCCAGGGGTCCTAAGGGTCCGAGCCTGGGCCAGAGGGTGATCGGTCGAAACAGCGACGGCTGGTTCTACCACTGCACCATCATCGGCATGGCGACGCAGACCTTCTACGAGGTCAACTTTGACGACGGCTCGTACTGCGACAATCTCCACCCAGAAAACATCGTAGTGAGTCTTCCTTCTGACCAGTTAGACACATACATGTGTACAGGATGAAGAGTTCATTTCACTAAACTTTATTTCCTTTTTTGAAACAACTGAAAACTAGAATCCTTGCACTACCAGTCAAAAGTTTGGACACATCACATTTTTCTTTATTTTTACTGTTTTCCACATTTTAGAATAACAGCTAAAGACATTAAAACTATGAAACACAAATGAAATTATGCAGCGACCAAAAAAGTGTCAAACAAATCAAAACTATCTTATATTTTAGATTCTTTAAAGCAGCCGCCCTTTGCCTTGATGGAAAAGCAAAGGCTTTGGAAAGAAATTCACACATAGGATCAACTTCACTATTTATATTCGTCTAAGAAACAAGCATTTAAGCAGAAGCCTTTAGATCAAAATGGCTTTAAGAGAATGAAAAACATAGTACATTCAATCAGGTGTGTCCAAACTTTTGACTGGTAGTGTACATGCTTGCCAGCAGTAAGTAAATTCAAATAACCTGTAATAGCTCACTACTTTAACTTTAACTTAAGAACAAACATTATCCTCTTAGTAAGGTCTACTATGCTAACATTAAATCCTCACCAAAGGATTAAGCCCACTTACGAAGAAGAAGTCCAACAAACAACATGCAAAACCTAAATCAAACAATCCAGTGCTGTAAAATGACATGAATTATTTTACCAGGAAACCAGGGAAGTTTAAATAAATCCTGTAGTAGCTAGACAAACGCTTCCACAAGCAATTTGAATTGTAGTAGAAATGTGAAATGGGGGGAAAAAAGCAATCTTCTAATGCAACTGCACTGAATTACCAGGGGCTTTTCACACATGCACAGTTCAACAAGGACCTAATGAAAATCCCTCAGTCTCTTAGCGACATCAGCACATCTAGACGCTCGCCAGAAAGAACATAATTACCCAAGGTTTTTCATTCTTAACGTTCTGACCCGGTCTGTGAGAGTGTTGTCAGTTTCAACAGTAGGTCAACCCAAGGACCTGCTTTTCTTTACAAAGCATGTTGGCAAAGTTGGTGTCACTTTTTTTCAAATGATGGATTCCTCCATTTTTTGAACAAAACTCTCCATTTATACTTTGACCTGATAGCTGGCAGCCTCAGATCAGTTTCTCATTATTTTGTGCTTAAATCAGAGGTTTTTAGAGGATAGTGAAAGGATAGAAACCTTACATGTTGTTGTTTTTCCTTTGCATTCTTGCCTCCTATCTTTTTCCTCTTCTCCTCTCTTTCACTGTATATACGTTATTTATTCTCTCCCTTTCTTTCTCTCCCTTTCGTCCTCTCCCTTTCTCTCTCCATTCTCTCTTCTTCCCTCCTCCCCCCTCTCTCTTCCTCTCCCTCAGAGTCACGACTGTCTTCGTAACGGTCCTCCCGAGGTGGGCGAGCTGATGGTGGTCAACACCACCGAGGGTCAGATGCTCAACGCCTCCTTCGTCAAAGAGCACATCCACAGGCTCTATCAGGTGAGACAGAAGGCTGCTATACAACCCCCCCGCTCAGTGTGAAGTGTCTCTGAGCAAGGCTGTCACCTAGAGGTTAGAAAAGCGGGCTTGTGGCCTGGAGGTTGCCGGTTTGAATCCCCAGAATGGCCCGGGAAAACCTGGGTAGGTAAAGTGAATGGGAAAGAGCAAGGCGCTTAACCCCCAGCTGCTGCAGTGGAGTTATTCAGTGTCTAACAGTAGAAGACTGGAAATTTTAAACTCGGATAATGCAGTTGAATAGCGGATAGTTAATTTCCATAAAAGTATTATTCCCATGTGTTAAAAGTGGACGAAAAAAAGGGACTTTACACCTCCTGAATGCACAAGGGCGATATTAAACGAGTAAACCCGCCCAGCAAAGCTTTGCTCCTGTCGTGTCTACAAATTAGCGTCTACATTAGCTAGTCTAACATTGGTTTGTCTGCTAACCACGCACACGATGCAGAGAAAGAAGCTTTATTTCACACAGTCCAACAAAACTATGAAGTGCAAATTATGGAACAAGGATTATGCGTAACCACCTAAAAGCAAAGCATTGTACTGTCGCTCGTACGGAGACTTCATCTCAGCCATCGGTGCTCTCATCCACCCTGACTAAACCCCCACCCACCGCGAAAAAGGTTAATGCTAATAACTATTCAGTTAGAGAAAATGAGTTGCCTGATATCAGACAGAATTGTCAACTCATTACGCTCCATTTCCATCTTCAGTCTGACGTCGCCTCCACTCTAACCGATTTCCGTGGGGGAGGGGGGATTTGATTTTCCCTAACCAATCGCTAGAGACCAACGTATCCGCCTGAATCTAACATAATTTTAAGTTGACGCTGATGCGAAAAAAACATCTCCCCTTTTGAATAAATGCCTTCAAAGCAGAGTGCTGTTCGGATTTCAAAGTAATTGGTACTTTTAATCGATTTAGAACAGCCTCGATAGCAGCGTCTACCTTGTCTACAGCGGTCGCCATTGTTGTTATTACTCTACAGCTTGACAACGCTTGACAACGGCGTTAGTCCCGCCCGTGGCGCTGATTGGCTAATCGTTAGTCCCCCCCGGCGCTCATTGGACCGATTGTTTTTCAACCGAGAGAAACCGCTGTTTCATGTCACGATGCCAGACCAGAAGCAGTCGACTCGGTGGAGCGGGCGGATTCAAAGGTCTGGACCCAGGCAAGAAAATGAGTACTCTGTTACTAAATTACTCATTGTTTACCTCCCTAGTGTAGCTGTATGAATGTGAAAACAAGTATTTCTAAATACAGTTTTACCAGGTCTGGTGCAGGAGTCAGCGGCGGGCTAATGTTCTGTGAGCCGGGACATCGTTTACCTGTCAGTCATTCAGCCGACGCTCTTATCCAGAGCGACTTACAGCGATTCAGCCTGTGAGCTTCTGGTTACAGGATGATCTCTCTAATGTCTAACGCACCCTCGGCTTTCCGAGTTTTTTCGACTCCCGGTTCGGTATTTTTCACCGCGTGGAAACCTTGGCTGCCCTTGTAGATTATGGCGGAGCATCTTGATACAGTGCGGGGCATTAAAACGTGAAGCGGAGAGATTTAGCATCGCCGGTGCATGCTGGGGAATTTATGGGGCGAATATGCAGAGTGCTTACAAGGTGGAAAACTCAGAAGGCGAGGAGAGAGATCATGGAATTGGTATCAGAGGAGGCCATCTTGAAAGACACTCAAACACACACACACACACACACAGGCATGCATTAGCAGACACAGTTAAAGTGAGGCTGTTAATCTCAGACTGTGCCGTCGCCCTGCTGTTCTCCTTGTGAACACTTCTGTAAGAGAAACGTTAGAGAGACGTAACCGTAACCCGAAGGTCACCGCAACAGTTAACGTGTCCATCCACAGCCTGTCAAAGTGCCGTTGAGCAAGGCACTGAACCCTTCTCATCTCTCTGGATAAGGGCGTCAGCTCAATGCCTAAACTATAATGTGTAAAACGCTGAATGAGCCTCTTGGATCGTGCGTCTTTGTTGTCGTCACTGTGCAGCGTTCAGATGCACGGGATTGTTTTGTGCTCTTTGTCATGCGAGTAAACCTCGAAAAACGTTTCCCAGCATGTTTGTTTTAGGGCTGAAAGATATTGACGAAAAATCGAATCGCGATTATTTGACAGAATATTGCAATTGCGATTTAAAGTGCGATTCATATCAACTCAAGTTTTTCTTGTCATACATTTTTTTAGAACTTTAGAATTGTTTTAAAGAAAAGGGAAAAAAAAATAGATGTCAGTGTGCAGAGTTTGAGTTTGAGTCTGATGAAAGGTTTTCACCAATACTGTACTTGATTCATGGACCAAAGATTACCTGCAGCTCTAAAACACCTTGTTTAGAAATCCATTTTGGACGGCGGTCTCTCTTAAGCAATTCTGCAATTTGGAGGTTCATATTGCGATTTTTTTTTTTTTTTCTTCTCTCGAACCAACTTTGTTTTGGGGTTTTTTCCTCCCTGTCTGATGGCAGATCTGTTTGTGCACTACAGAGAAACTCCTCTCTTCCCAGGTGCCTTTTTTCCCCTGAATGACTTTTCTTCTTTTAAAAAAAGTAAACGAGTGTCGTTTCTCTCTTTCCTCCCTCCCTCCTTCCTTGGCGAGCCGTCCGACTGCGGGCCGTCCGGCTGTGGCCCGTCGGCGGCGCTGAGCGTCCCGTTAGCGTCGAGCAGCGGCGTTAAAGTGAGATGAAAACAAGCCTCCAGGTGGCCGCTCTGGGCGTGACCTTGTCGTTTTGTGTTTAATTTTTTGGTTTTTTTTAAATCCATGTTTACATTTTAAGCGTTTAGCTGATGCTCTTCTCCAGTGAGTGAGCAGGTCGGGGTTCAGTGTCTCGGTCAAGGACTCTCTGACGGGACACATGGTTGTTGATGGAACCGTTTGCTGTGGCTGGGATCCAACCCGGGACTCTCTGGGTTTGGGTTTGTGTTTCTAACCCCGCTGCCCTCTCCTCCTCCTCCTCCTCCGCCGCCCACTGATGCTTCTTCTTCTGCTATGCTAATGACAAAGAAGCGTCATCCCTCAGCCTGCTGTAGCTGTGGTTACTGGCCAAATCAAATGTATTTTAGAAAGCAGCTGTCCTCTCTAGGGCTCGTTGTCCTTCCACCCGTTTTGAAAGAAAACAGCTGGAAGAAAAGAAAAGAGCTTCTTCCTATAGAGCCTCCTCTCTGTGAAACAGTCTCCAGGGAATCAGACACTGCCTCAGTATTAAACTCCAGCCTCCAGACACATTTATTCAACTACTGCTTAACTTATTATCTAGATATAATATTATCTACATCTGTAAAGTGAAGCGAATATATCTGAATCCTATTAATCCTGGAATCATTATCGTTTTGCGCATTTTACTTCACACATTTTCTACTCTATGTCAGTGTTTTGGAGTTGTTGGTTGCGTAAAACCCCATTTGCTCCATTCCTATTTACATCTTATTCTCCTTTTGATGTATACCACTCCTACTTGCTGCTACAACATCCTAATTTCCCCACAGGGATCATTAAAGATTTGTCATCTTATTATTTTATTATTTCTTATCTTATTATCCGCATTACCTGTTTTTGTTCTCCCTTGTCTTCTTTAAACAAACCTGGCCTGACTGTCCCGTCTCTCTGTCCAGGTCGAGTTTCAGGACCAAAGTCAGCTGCTGCTAAAACACTCAGAGATTCACCCGCTGGAGCAGGAGCTGCCCAAGAGGGTCCGAGCCCGGCTGGTGAGTGTTTCACTGCTGCTCTGCCTCCTGCTGTACAGATGTTTTCCAAAAAAAAAAAAAAAAAAAAAAAAATCTATCGTCTATTAGAAAGCAATTGGAGTTGAGTGTCTAAAATCATGAAACTAGTGGACAGCAATAGAAAAGTAACATTTGAATTTACACATTAGTATATTGAAATGTATGTTTGTATAGTATTACAGCTTCTATCACACTGGCAGCTATATAGAAAAGTATATGAAATTCATTTTCAAATACTTGAGAGAAAGTATTTACTGTCCTATGTGCCAAACCTCACCCATCTCACAGCCAAGCAAGCTAAAAGAAAACCATGAAAACTATTGCCAAATGTTATTTTGATTGAAGTAAAAAAAGACACTTGGGGAATAATGTTTAAAACTTGGAGGCCAGGGGCATGAGATCAGGATCAACAAAAAGCAAGGAAAAGGGAAAAACAGAAGAGCTGTTGTGTATTAGAAATAAATAAGAAACTGAAATCATGAACACAAAAAAATAAAAAACATCACCCCTCCACTAGAGACCCATTTCTCAAGAATGCCGGTTTCACCTCTGGTTTGGTTCGTGTTTGGTTCGGTTGGTAGATTGGGAAGGTTGCAGAGGCAAATAATTGGAAAGGGCAGTTCAGCAGTAGCCTGTATTGTTCAAAAAAAACAGATACCAAGACACTTAAACCTGCAGATAAAACAGACATTTATTCAGGCAAACGACCAACGCGCCGCTCGCCGCGGAGGAAGAAGGCTCGCGTGGGCTGAAATGCGTCGGCCGTTAGCTTGAATAAATGACTGTTTTTATCTGGTAATGAAACTGCCTCGCAAATTTAAATCCAGCTTTGACAGCGCAGAGTGCATCGATTCAGCGGGACGCCCGGAGAAACGCTGCTTGAATATTCGTCTGTGTAAGGCTGAGAAGACTTTCAAATGATTTTGAAGACACTCTACACACATAATGACAGATTTTTCACGATTCACGTTTTGTCACTGTTTTGTATTGCGATATATTGAATTTCGATATATTGTCCCGTCCCTAGTTTTTAATGTAACACTTCTGCCTCACCTCACTGTAATCTGAGCTCTCATTGGCTGTTGGCGATCTCCACTTGGAATGAGTCTGTGATCCCCACACACTTCAGCACACATCCAGAAACCGGGTCCTAACTATCAAGCCTGTTTGATATAATCAGTCTGGAAAGCTTGAATCTGTAAACTCCTCACACTTCCAGACAATCTTCACCGACCATCCGTCCCAACCAAACCACCGATTGAGGGTTTCCTCTCTGATTGTCAGATGGACAGATCTGGTGTAAATCGTCCTGTTAACCCTCTCCTGTGTCCCATCCTGAGCCTCTCTCTCATACAAACCCAATGTCTCTCTCCCACTCGCTCTCTCTCTCTCTCTCTCTCTCTGTCTCTCTCTCTGTCTCTCTCCCACTCGCTCTCTCTCTCTCTCCCACTCTCTCTCTCTCTCTCTCTCTCCCACTCTCTCTCTCTCTCTCTCTCTCTCTCTCTCTCTCTCTCTCTCTCTCTCTCTCTCTCTCTCTGTCTCTCTCTCTCTCTCTCCAGGCGATCCCGGTCCCCGATGCCCAGGAGGTTTCCTCAGCAGACGGAGCCCAAGCAGCCAAACGCCGCCGCCTGCCCTCCGGCTCGGCTCCGCCCCCGGAAACCCCCATGGAGACGACAGGTCAGCCCGCCTACCCCGCCGCCGCAGCAGCCGCCTCTGCCCCGGCACCGACACCGGCTACGGAGCATCATAGTATTACCCCCCTGACCTCACAGCCTCCTCTGTCCCAACCCAGCGCCGCCCCGAAGCTCGGCCCCGCCCCCGGTCTCGGCCCGGCCGACGGTACGCAGATGGACGCCGCAGATACCCGCATGGACACGAGCTCCGCCCTCGCCGCCGCTCTAACGGAGTCGGCCCTGGCCTCGGACCCCACGCTCACCCCGCAGTCGACGCCTTTCCAGTCGACGTTGAACTCTGACCCCCTCCTGTCGGCGCTCTCCCCTCCCCCGCCGCCCCAGCACATGTCCGAAGGCAGCTACACCCCCAGCAGCGGCTACACCCCCAGCAGCGGCTACACCCCCAGCAGCGGCTACGTCTCCTACATGGAGACGCTCCTCAACTCGCACTTCCCTCAGGACGACGGGCCCGGGCCCCTGTATTAAACACCCAACCACTCTGTTATTACTTGGCCGGCGCAGGCTAAGCCGATAGGAAGTAAGCTAATGGAGGTTCATGCTAACAAGCGCTATGCTAACGGACAAAAGCATTCGCTACACCGGTCCTGAGCTCAGGCCCGGAGCAGGAAAAGACACAGAAATACGAAGCACTCTTCTTTTGATGCATGTGTTACTGTTTTTATTTTGGATTTCTTTGTCGTTGCAGTGGTTTTTTTTAGCCTGCTCTGAAGCAGCAGCTAACGAGGACAAGGCTTTTTTTTTTTTTTTTTTTTTTTTTTTTTTTTTAATATATATAATTATTTTTTGGGTCAGCTGCTGTGCTTTTCTCCTCCATCTTGTATAAATGAGTCTCTGGGTGGCATCAACTCCATACCTCTCTGCGTTAATTTAACAACAAAACACTCCCGTTTTCTTTTTGCAGGAAGATACTTAAGATGACAGCCTCTGCTGGATCAGCTTTTGCTTTGTTTCGATCAAATAACCAGCAACAAAATCTCTATTTTTTAATCCAGCCGCTCATGGCTTTGAAACTGTTTGAAGGAACAAAGAGCAACAAACAGCATCCGTCGACGGGACATTTTCACTAAGGTGTTTTCTTTTAGGAATGCAAGAGGTAAAATGGGGGGAACGGGGTTAAAAAAAAAATGTATTGCAGGGGGGATTCAGTATTTAAATGTCTTAGTCACATATTGAAAGAATTATTTGTAATAAAGGAAAAAAAATGTTGAATGCAAAAGCTAGTAGACTTGTCTGCAGGATGCATTGAAGTTTTGTGAAGACGTGTCACGGTAGTTACAGATGTGACCTTTATGTATTGACGTAACTCTAATGGTCATTTGGCGGCTCCACTTTTCACATCCCAAACTCTCAGGGTTCCTACAGCTGCGAAATGAATTTAAGTTAATACCGAAGTCTTTACAATGTTTGCAAACTATTGCTACTAATTGCTATAAAAAATATTACTCAATCCCAATGGGCTTTAATACCCCATTTTATGTAATTGACCCCATATATTGTGAGATTCGCTGTTAAGAATAATCTTCAGCTTTAAAGTGACCGTCTTTGTTTACTGTCACTTCGAAATAAAATCAAGGAATTAAGGTTTGGGAAAAGTCTGATATTTGGAAATGGAATATATGTAGGAACCCTGTAATCTGAAATGTTTTGTACCATACTTGGTTGAAATTGTACGTAGAAATCAATGTTGTATAGGCTATTATTAACGTTGTCTGTTTTTTCTATTACTGTGCCCTTTCTATGTTCATTTTATGAATTAACTTCACAAAAGTGGCCAAGAATTTGTTTCATTCTAAAATATTATTACACTTATTTTTGCATATTTTCAGAGGCATATGACTCACGTTTGTACTCTGACAAACCACATTTTTGTGCGACAGCGGTGCTACAGAGATGCTACACTACTGATGGACTGAGTTTCCAACACTGTCACACTGTACGTACCGCAGGCCTCGTGTATGTGAATCAAAATTTGTAAATGTCATACGATATAGCTGTCTTTTTCTTTTTATTTCTGTCACCACAACTGAAATGTTGGAACACGATGATGTTCCTGTATCCAAATCCATCAAGAGAATCTTATCATTTCATAGGGATTAAACTGGGTTGCTAGTCTCCAGCTCTCCTGACTGTTTCTTTCTCTTCAGTAGCTTAAGAGTTGCCGGTTCAAATCCCTGCACCGACTACAGAGAGAGGATGAGAAACACCTTCACTACCTTCAACAACCATTTTTTATTTTCATTGGTCTGAACCAGAGAGGAAAAGTTGACGTTATATATTTGCATTTGGTTCGTTTAGGTTCACACTGACCAATTACAAGCCAACCAGAGCTTGTAAACAAAAGTCACATGACTCACAAGTAGCTCATTTATTGGACAGAGCTTTAATAACCTGTCTTCCTGCAGGTTAGAGATTTTGGCATTGGGGGTTTACAGTCTCTGTAACTTCAACTCAGCATCATGGACTTGTTTGCGCTCTTTGTTAAGAACACATGAAGAAATATCTGAATATGAGCTTCAGTCCAGACTTTAGTCCAGACCCCATCCTTATTCAAATGGCATTAGAGGGAAACTGTTTGGAAAATCCAATGTGGCTTACATTTGTGGTTCTGGAGGCAAATTTTTAGAGCATATGCACCAAATTTCAAGCGGTGTATGACTGACTACTTAAACCATGTAAACACAGCACTAACATTAAAGTTGAGACATTGAGTATGCAGTCGTCCGTAGCTGCCACCTGCATCACTTTGTGAAATTGGGACATAAATATCTTTGACATCAGTTCAAAAGCAAAAGTTTCCGAAGCGGTTAGAAAATGATTTTTTACCATTCTGTAATATATTGTGAAAGTTTTTATTTGACTTGTCCCCGTCCATCAAACTCTTACTAGAGTGAGATGCATCATTCCCCCCCAAAGTTTGGCAAAATCTGATCAGTGCTGTCTGATATATTGTGATAAATTTCACTGTTAGGCACAAATAAAAATCAGGAGGTACCGCTGTAAGCGTTCCTCTTAAGTGAATTCCCAAAGCGGTGCGTCGGGTTTCAGCAGGACGGAGGTTTGAAAGAGTCGGCATCAGTGGAGGTGAGTTTCAAGGCTGCCTTCAAATTTACATAACCGTTACTTATAGTTTCAGACACTGCAGGGATCATTGATGCACAGTAAAGGACGGTGTTTCTATAGTATGCAGGTCTGGGAAAATATGGAGAGTGAAATCCATAATTTCCAGGTCTTAAAATATTTGGAAAATGCACATGGATCTGTAAAAATATAGAAAACTCCAACCCAGGCAAGTAAAATAGGTCAGCTGAAAGTATGGAAATGGAAAATATGAAGGACCCCGAAGCCTTAATAAGTCTCATTAGGAAAACAGTATTGGAACAAGCATTATATTTGCTTAATAGAGGGGAAATGCTTTGCCTTGAGGCCATGGAGGGCAATTTGTGTTTTTTGTTTGCGTGTTGGAAATGTAATGAAAGCCACCAGAGTTTCAGTCATTACAGCTTTACACATAAAAAAACACAACGGGGAAATATGTTGTTTTTGCGCTTGCTTGTGGGTTTTGTCATGAGTGATGCTCAGATGTTATGATTTACACTGAACGCCAGTGGAAGCCAGTTGGAACTCCCACCAAGTAAATTCTGCAATTCATATTTTTTGGAAGCTGAAGATTTTAACTCTGCGAGGGAAGTTGAGAGTTGAGTTTTCCAGCTACTGGAAAATTCGTAACTGGTTGTGAGTGATCTTGACTTTTGTGTGTGTGTGTCTGCATGTTTCTTTCCTGATATTACAGGGACGATTTCTGTACACAAAACACATGTTCAATATTTTTAATCTTTCCATGTTTTTTCTGCTTCCCGCTGCACTGATACATCACACCTGAAGGGAAGGTCAAAGGTCAGAAAGTACTCACAGGTCTGCAAATATAGAATATTAATTTGCTTATTTCCAGGTTTTAAAAAGTTTAGGAATTGCATAAAATAGTATGAAAAATAAGGTGATACTAAGTTGCAGGTCCACTGTGTGTTATTGATCCCTGTGAGGAAATTCTCCTTTCTCTTTCCCCCTCCACAGTGAGGTCAGAGGTCAGAGGTCAGGCTCCGCTACAGCAGGGGTTCTCAAACTTTTTGGCTCATGACCTCGTAAAACGAAGCGATGCCAGGTTGAGGTTGAGAATTTCCTACGTTTCCCAGAATGCCTTTCAACAACCCGCAGAGAAGAAGTGTGAACTTGTTGCTTTCAAGGTGGACGAATAGGCAAAGAAATAGCTTCATAGTGTGATATGTGTCTATAATCGTGGCCACGCCCCTTCCTCAAACCCCAGCCTGTCTCTCTGCTGCAGTGCATTCTGGTCTCTCTCCTGCTCCTGTGGTGGAGAAACTGGTCTCTCTCCTCTTCTACGATGGATTTCTCCCTGTATGATTGTTGAACGTCTCTTGGTGCAAAATGGCGGCTCTAGAAAGAAGCCCTCGCTCTTTGGTTCTGAGGGACTGACACCAAAACCTGACGTTTACCGCTGAGGTTTTACATCCTGAAACATTTTCTCATATCAAACTCCACTGCAGCTGCTGGAAATATCTGGACGTTATCTGCCAGAATAAGGAAAAATACACCAAACCACAAAATGGGATCAGAAATGCAAAGCACATCAGCAATAACTGTTTTTAATTAACAATATTTAAGTGTTTTAGGGATTTTTCCTTTAAGTCCTGATACACACATCAGTTTGAGTTCAGTTTGGTTGCTCAGCGTTAGAGTTGCCAATGTTAGAAGTGGAGAAGGAGACCGAAGGAACAAGAACGTGTGTCTTGGGGACAAATCCTTCACGTGGGCATGTGCTGACACCCACAAACACACACACACACACACACACACACACACACACACACACACACACACTACTAGCCGTGCATATGCCAAGGCTGCGCTGCCCTCGCCGGAGCAGGGAGGCCATTAACATTCTGAAGTGCCCGCTCCGTCTTTGCAGAGGAACTGGGGATGTGCCAGCTTGGCAATTACTTTAACAACTCCAGAGTTTGATTTCTTTATTCATCTGAACCCGGCCGGGGGTAAAACCAAGGAGAAGTGTGAGCAAGTGGACTGCAAAGGACAAAAGTGTTTATGCTGACCTGAGGAAAGGTGGATGAGGCGACCGAGCAGAGCCGGAAACTTTTTCCTGGCGAAAGAACAGTTTCACTTTTACTATTTTACCAGATAAATGTGACTTTTGGAGAGAAAAAATAGATCCTGGTTGGTTAGCTGCATGCTGGCTGATGGAGTCGACAAACAAAATCTACCAGCATTTGGTTTCATTTGGTTGCTGGGGTTAAATTCACAACCTATACTCTATTAGGTACACCTGTCTAGTACTGGCTGGTCATCTGTTGCTATAGCGACATTTAAGGGCCAACAACTTGTGTGTTCAGATGCCCTTCTGCACACCACTGTTGTAAAGAGCTGCTATTGGAGCATTTGCGGCCTTTCTGTTAGCTTGAACTGTCTGTCTTGTCTGTCCGTTCTATTATGACCTCTGACCTCTGACCTCTCTCATTAACAAGGGGTTTTTGGTTTCTCACACTGTTCTCTGTGAACTCTACAGACTGTAGTGTGAAAACCCCAGGAGGGCAGCAGCTGTTTCTGATGCTGAACCAACAGACCGCTCAAAGTCTCTTAGATCGCTCATCTCACCCTTTCTAATGTTTGGTCAAACAAAAAGCTAAACCACTTCACCATGCCTGCATGCTTCATATATTGAGTTGCAGCCACACGATTGGCTGTTTGGAGGAACAGGCTGTTTGCGTTAACGAGCAGGTGTGCCTAATAAAGTGGCCGGTGAGCGTATAACTGATACGACTAGGCGCGGCCCATGAAAGCCATGCCACATTAGATTCTAATAAAGTCAGCTCAGCTCATAACCAACAGTGTATTTCTATGTGGCGTTGCTTCTGTAGAGATCGTCCTGTAACTGAAAGGTCACAGGTTCAATCCCTGACTGTCAGTGTGTGTCTGTGTCCTTCAGCAACACACTGCACTACCTGCTCTCTCTGTCTGCTGAATGGCTGAAATGGAAAACGTGTCGCTGCTTTGGATCTGGGCGCAGGCAGGAAGTGGTAATTATGTTGACAAGCTGGTTGATATGACAGGCTCCATTATAGCCTGAAGCTTTTATTACATCCCCGGCGAGTAAATCACATCACTGAAACACCATTACCATAATGACTAAGTGGAGAATAATCTGTCAACACTGTCCTGGTTTTGAAGGGGATTGGACCGTACGTGTGGGGAGGGAGGGAGGGAGGGAGGGAGGGAAGTGGAGGTGGAGAGAGGTGAAGGGGGGGACTGATCTTTATTAACTCTTCTAGATACAGAGGGACTTCAGGTGGTGATGTTGCACACACACTGGCAGCCATATTGGAGGTCCTGCAGTTGCTGTGAACAGCTGATTGGATTTGTAAACGTACAACTTGACCGACAGAAGTGAGTAGACACGGCTAACTTCTGTGCTGCTTTCGACTGAGAACTGATCATTTCATCACTGATCCATCTGATTGATTTTGTGCTTGGATGTCATCTTGTTAGCTAGTTAACCATAGCATCTGGTCAGCTAACCGTCACTCTCTTTTCAAGCTACAACGTTTTGGAGCAGAGGACCAGAGGGGCAAGAGCTAAAGAAAGAGGTTCCTGTGTCACAGCAACTTAAATATGGAAACAAATCTAACTCATCAGACTATTCACCTTTACTTATAACGTTACTGCATTTGCATACACCCACACCACAACTATCTTTTTCAGATATCTCTCTTTTTCTTGCAAACTGTCCTGGTCTTTGTTAGCAGATGGTGAAACCACTATACCACTTTACCATTCTGTCCTTGTGAGCAAAAACTGGACAGAAGTGTTGTTTTAGACAGTTTTTGATGTGAAGTTTTAACATGAGGAAGAGTTAAGCTGGCTGTAAAATACTCTTGGTGACTTTGTTGGTAGATGTAGTTTTGTTTCAGACTCTGTCGAATCTATTTCTCTAAAGCAACGAGCGACAAATCTAGAGACTTTTTCCGACCATGGGGAACAATATTAATGTGTTGACTCCTAAAGCATTTGGCAACAAATTGACACAGCTGATGCCAATTTGTGCAACTTGCTTGTCTAATCCAAAGAGGTATGATGATCACAGCACACACACAGCGTAGCCCCTCCCTCCACTGAGAGCAAATATATTAATATGCAAATTAGCGCATGACGCCATCTGGTTACTTCTAGTGTGTTTTTGGTCAGCAAATAGATACTTTCCTTGGAAAACAGTTGGCAACAATGGTGAAAACCCAGTATAGACAGAGACAGTATAGAGGCTTCTGTTGCTCCATCATGGAGGATTGGATCTGCACAAATAATGTGTACAAGAACCAGGCTAGAGCAACAGATACCTGAAGTGTTGGTGTGGCTGTAGATCCATTCAGTCATATAAATAATAGTGAATAGTCTGATAAGGTAGATTTGTTTCCATATGTAGGTTACTGTATGGTAAACTGTCTTGTGTTGTTGTTGACACAGCCATGTTGTCAGTGTAGAAACACAATCAGCTGTTCCAAGAGCTGAGGACTTCCAATATGGCCGCCAGAGGCTGTTACCTCACCTGAAAGCCTTTTATTGTCTCACAAGGAGGACATTTGGTGAGATGTTTTTACAAGCACCTTGCTTTATTGCTTTATTGTGCCTGTACAAAGTAGCAATTTGCATCTCTTCTTTCTATGGTTTTTATCATCATATTTTATCACTTTTTGCACTTTGCATCTGTGTTTTATCACTGTGCAAATAAACTAACAAGTATGGAGAAGTGATAATGACACTAAAAGGGCTGTCAACTGAGGAAGGTTATGGATTGTTAGAGACTAGTACTATTACTGCTACTATTACTGCTACTACTACTATTACTACTACTATTACTACTACTATTAGGCTACTACTACTACTACTACTACTACTTGTTTGTTTCCATGTATTGTGTTTGTTTCCATCGAGGACCACTTTGGAAATAAGTGTTTTTAGTAATGCTTTTAAGTGCTATCCTCTGGGATTTTTGTGTCATGATACTCCTTTGAGTTGTTGTGCTTTTAAATTCCTAATAAAAAAAAAAAAAAAAAATACTACTACTACTACTACTACTATACTACTACTACTACTACCACTGCTACTACTACTACTACTACTACTACTACTGCTACTACTACTATACTACTACTATTACTACTACTACTACTACTGCTGCTACTGCTACTACTACTACTACTACTACTACTATACTACTACTACTACTACCACTGCTACTACTACTACTACTACTACTACTACTACTACTGCTACTACTACTATACTACTACTATTACTACTACTACTACTACTGCTGCTACTGCTACTACTACTACTACTACTACTACTATACTACTACTATTACTACTACTACTACTACTACCACTGCTACTACTACTACTACTACTGCTACTGCTACTACTACTATACTACTACTATTACTACTACTACTACCACTGCTACTACTACTACTACTACTACTACTACTACTGCTACTACTACTACTACTGCTACTGCTACTGCTACTACTACTACTACTTCTACTGCTACTACTACTACTACTACTACTACTACTACTACTGCTACTACTACTACTACCACTACTACTACTACTACTACTACTACTACCACTACTACTACCACTACTACTACTATTACTACTACCACTACTAGGTTATGGATTGTTCTCAGCCTGTAGATACTTTGCTCTCTGAAAAGCAGAGACTCTGTTTCTGCTGCAGATGAGCGGAGCAGCGGTTCACCTGCAGCATCCTCAGTCAGTCTGGAGCAGCATGTAGTTCAGCTCTCAGGATGCTGCTGGCCAAACTCTGATCTTTGTGATCCTGACACATCCTCTGGCATGCACTTGTCGTCTGTTTTGTTAGTACAGCCACAGCAAAAAGAAAAACAAAATTTGCCACCGTTTGAAGAACTCATTTCCAAACTGTCATATACCCAGTTTGTAAAAAAAACCCAAAAAAAAACTGTACCTTTTTTTACCTGTAATTCATCATTCAATAATTATAAAATAGTGATATAAAAAATATAAAAAGTGTGATCTTGTCAGAAGCTAATTAGCCCATTATCCCTGACATCATTTTATAATGGCGGGCGTCACCTTTTTCAAATGGTGCATATTTCATTTTGGAAGGAGACTCCATTTCCATTGAATGTCTGGATTAGGTTTGGAGATGCATTTCTGCTGCTTTGTTATTTTGTTATTCTGCCTTTCTGTTTCACAAGTCTTCATTTATTTTCTGTTGATTCAGACACAATTACCTGGAGGAGAAGAGAGGCCCGCCGGAGAGGCAAGGGAAAAAAACAATGTTAGTGAGTGCCGGGCCTTATTAATGAAGTGCATCTTCATCCAGTCACACACGACAAATAAATGGCCGCCCCCTCCAAGCTCTTAATCGGCCCATTAGTCTTAGAGCGACCACAGCCTCCTCCTCCTCCCTGGCTGGCTCCCTTTAGACTCCGCCGGCTCCATCCATCACCGCATTTGCATGCCGACCGCACACACTGACAGAGCTGAGTGCACCGCCGCAGACGCTACATCATATTTACACCCTGACTTGCGCTGTAAGCACTGTTCCCTATGCATCAACCCCTCCTCCGCTCTTTTTTCTTTCTCTCTCTCTGTCATTTAAATATCTTAACGCACATCACATCACTCCCTGCTTTCTGGAAACTCATCTGTTCAAGACCTGGGTTGGATCCATTCATGAATTGAATTGAGAATGCACGGTAAAATCCTATTCAGTTCCTGGAGTTGGAAGGTGAATGTCACCCAGCTGTGAGGAAGCAGAATGTGAATTGAATTGGAATGACAGGAATTGATGACTGAATGATTGAATTCCATTAAATTCCATTAAATTCCACTTCTAAGAGAGTTTGTCTCGACTCGCTAAACATTATGAATCAAACATTATGAACCAAATAAAAGACAGTTCAACAAATCAAACACATTCAATCATAATGTATGGATTACCACTAGGCTACATGTTGCACATCAAATACCACCTGAAAGGTCCCTTTAACATTTTATGATATTCAGTATTGATCATGGAAGCAACATGGAATTTCACCGAATTTAGTTGAATTAAATTAAATTCCAATTCTCTTTCCTGTAGGTTTTCTCAAATTCCAATTTCAATTCCTCAGTTGAATTGGAATTAATGAGTTCATTCATAAAGAGAAGACAAGACGCTCAACTTGTCCCCCCCCTATTTTCTGAATTACATCTCCCTCACCCATATCCTCCTACTCTACTTGCACTAAAAAATACTCCTGTCTATCTTTTCTCCCTGGATTTTATTCCTTCCCCTTGCTCTTCTCCATCATACATGATCATTCTAGCTTTACAGGAATGTTTTGTTCCATTGATTGTCAGGCTGCTGTGACTTTAACTTTCCATCTGGTTGCTTGTAATATCAGTGATCTGTGAATCCAAGCTTCTTCTGTGTCTCTCATTGTAAGTCACTGTGTCCAGTAAACGGCTAAAGTGAATAAATGTCTGCATACTGTAAGTGACGACGACGTTTTCTCAGTGAAGTCGGTCCAATTAGTCAGCAGCCGGCGTCCTGTGTGGCTAAACGAGCTTCGCCAGCACAGTCAGACTCTCAGAGAGTCGCTGCTTATCAGTTCGTGACCCGCGCTGACTTCCCCTCCGTTTTCCTTCACATTCCTCGTCCGCCGTGCGCCGCGCCCTCTGCTAATTCAGCCGCTTAAAATCTCATTTCAGACACAATTAGCCTTTAGCCCATCCGAGCGCCGGCGCCTGACGTTTTCTCTTTTTTTCTCTCTCCCCCCCCCCCCATCCTTTGTGCACACTTCCTCTTTCACTCTGCCGATAAAGATCGCTATTCAGGTTCCCGAAAAGGAGGTTTGATCGTTTACAGGAGAAAACATATTGAAGGGCTTTTAGCGGGCCCATTAGGACGCTGCTAAAGCCCTCGCTTGTTGCCACGCCAGGGTTATCAATGCTACTGGGGGCCGTTAATTCATTCCTTTGCCAGAAGTTTTTTAATTACATTTCAAGGGAGATACTCTGGGAGGAAAGCTCGTGACGCCGCGGCTCTGGCCGGCTGCTGTTAGCTTTTGGGTTTGTTTGTTTTTTTGTTGACGCTCTGTAACTGCAGAGCTTACAAAACGCTCATCGTTTTTACTTTGCAGGCGAGTCACAACATCGTTTTACTGAGTCTGGTCTGCAGCCGACTCTACAGGCCTTTATTTTTCATCATTTTTTAACTGCACTTTTGGGTGATTTCTGTTTGGTTAAGTGCTGGAGTGTGCATCAGACCGGCAGCAGGGTGTCGATCTTCAGTTTAAACCCTTCACATTGTTGCATTGATACCTGATTATATTCAATATTCACTTAATTCCCTCCAAAAAACATTGTAGGGTTTTGAAGTGGGGAGACTGTCCTGAAACCAGAGACTCACAGGTTCAGTTCCCACAACAGCCAGCAAGACTCCACCTGCTCCAGGAGTGCTGCTCCTGACCTTTGACCTCTGACCCCTCTGAAATGTGGACATGTTTGTCTCAGAGGATTATGGGAAGATACTTTTTTTTTCTGTAACTGTGTCTGTTGGCTTAACATCTTAAAGAGCAGAGGAATTAATGCCAAAAATAACTATAAATATAACTATAACTTAAGAGTTCTATTCCCAAACTCTATACATCCATTTTGAAAAAACAAAACAAAACAAAACAAAAGACCTGAAATTCATCGTTTGTCGCAGTACCTCCAATTTTGAGCATGACAGAAATCAAATATGGCCGCCATTTGAACTAGAAGAGCACAAACCTTCATCAATGCTGAACGTTACACCCAAACACATCATTCCTATCACTCAAATTAGTTAAATTCATTTATTGACCCTGCAAACTTCCCCTTAGGATTTGGATGGAAGTCTCAAACTCTCATACTTTCATAGTTACGGCTAAAAAATGATAATCATCATCTAATGGCAGAAATTCCAGATCTCCATCATCACCAAAATCAAATCAGTTATTCCTTAGACCGAGACTGATCTGTCCACCAAATTTCATGGAAAATTAATTGTTTTTGAGATACCCTGCTGACAGACAAACTAACTAACAGGCAGACACGAAGCCTCCTTGACAGAAGTAATAAAGCAAATTCTTCTTTGCGGGAAAAGTTCAAGCTCAGTCAACTTGAAAATTCACGGCGCGACAGTGTTTTGCAGATTGAAGCCCCTTCCTGTGGTGTTTTTCACCTCCTCCACCTGTCTAATGACTGCTACTCCTGCTGCGCTCGGCGGTGTGAGGTGTCGAGCAAGACGGGAGCGTCCTGATGGGGGGGGGGGGGAGGGGGGGGGGGGGGGGGGGGGGGGAGGAGGAGGAGGGGGAGGAGGGGGGGGGGGGGGCGCAGCGTTGATTGCAGCGCTGAGGATTATTATGCACCGAGAGCTCAGCTGCCTCAAGGTGAGACTTCAAGACGCCACCATAGAAGAAGACAGAGAACGAGGGGTGGGGAGGGTGAGAGAGAGAGAGAGAGTGAGGACAGACAAAGAGGAAGAGAAAAACAAGAATGACAGAAATGGAGAAAGTGGCAGAAAAGAGCAGCGACAGTGTGAGAGAGAGAGAAAGAAAGAGAGGGGGAGAGAGGGAGAAAGAAAGAGAGGGGGGAGAGAGAGAGGAAGACAAAAACAAGAAAGACAGAAATTCAGAAATTGTGAGTAAGTGCAGAGAATGAGAGAAAAAGAAATAGAGAAAGAGAGATGGGGAGAGCAGAGAGAAAAAGAAATAGAGAAAGAGATGGGAAGAGCAGAGGAGAGAAAAAAGAGAGATGGGAGAGCACAGGAGAGAGAAAAAGAAATAGAGAAAGAGAGATGGAGAGAGCAGAGGAGAGGAAAAAATAGAGAAAGAGATGGGAAGAGCAGAGGAGAGAAAAAAAGAGAGATGGGAGAGCACAGGAGAGAGAAAAAGAAATAGAGAAAGAGAGATGGAGAGAGCAGAGGAGAGGAAAAGAAATAGAGAAAAAAATGGGAAGAGCAGAGGAGAGAGAAAAAAAAGAGAGATGGGAGAGCACAGGAGAGAAAAAAAGAAATAGAGAAAGAGAGATGGGGAGAGCAGAGGAGAGGAAAAAATAGAGAAAGAGATGGGAAGAGCAGAGGAGAGAGAGAAACAGAGAGAGAGATGGGAGAGCAGAGGAGAGAGAAAAAGAAATAGAGAAAGAGAGATGGGGAGAGCAGAGGAGAGAGAAAAAGAAATAGAGAAAGAGAGATGAGGAGAGCAGAGGAGAGAAAAAGAAATAGAGAAAGAGAGATGGGGAGAGCAGAGGAGAGAGAAAAAGAAATAGAGAAAGAGAGATGGGGAGAGCAGAGGAGAGAAAAAGAAAAAGCGATGCAATAGGAGGGGGAAAAGGAAGAGAAAAACAAGGGGGAGAGTGTGAGAAAAAGAAGAGAGAAATAAACAGAGAGAGGGTGAGAAGGAGACAGAGAAAAAGAAGGGGGAGAGAGAGAGAGAGAGTGGGAGAGAGACAGAGAGAGAGAGAGAGAGAGAGCGAGTGGGAGAGAGACAGAGACAGAGAGAGAGAGAGAGAGAGAGAGAGAGTGTGAGTGGGAGAGAGAGAGAGAGAGAGAGAGCGAGTGGAGAGAGACAGAGAGGGAGAGAGAGAGAGAGAGCGAGTGGGAGAGAGACAGAGAGAGAGAGAGAGAGACAGAGAGAGAGAGAGAGAGAGAGCGAGTGGGAGAGAGACAGAGAGAGAGAGAGAGAGAGAGAGAGAGAGAGCGAGCGAGTGGGAGAGAGACAGAGAGAGAGAGAGAGAGCGAGTGGGAGAGAGACAGAGAGAGAGAGAGAGAGAGAGAGCGAGTGGGAGAGAGACAGAGAGAGAGAGAGAGAGAGAGAGAGAGATGAGAAGAGAGAGCGAGCGAGTGGGAGAGAGACAGAGAGAGAGAGAGAGAGAGAGAGAGAGAGAGAGAGTGGGAGAGGGAGAGTGGGAGAGAGAGAGAGAGAGAGACAGAGAGAGAGACAGAGAGAGAGAGAGAGAGAGAGAGAGAGCGAGTGGGAGAGAGACATTGGGTTTGTATGAGGTGTGGAACAGAGCAGCACAGCAGTAGGATCGGTCTCTTCCGGCTCCATCCAGCCGACCATCTATTATTAACTGCTGAACTCCAGTTAAACCTGACAGGTAAAACTGGAGTGGATTTCACACTGTAGTGAAGAGTGTGTGAAGTGATATTTTATTGATGAAGGCACTTCAGAATACAAAGGTGAAGTACAAAAGTACGATAATAAAGGAATATCAATCAGCAAAACACACAATACAGGCTACAAACACACATGCATACGACAGAAATAATTAATTATTCGCCTTTTATCTCAAAAGTAACGTTTCAACTCTTTTTAAAAAACAGTTTACCATTTGTTAAGCGTATGTATAAATGGGCATCATATTCCATAGAGTTACAGCCCTGTATATCTATATATTGTTCTTTTTAAGAAGTTTAATCTCGGTCTGTGGGCATTTCTGATAAAAAAAAAAAAACATGCGTGTGTTACCAAGTATATGAAGTGATCATTTCTATAATGCTATATTATATCAGTACTGGAAAAAAAATAATTTGCTGAAGTTCATCATTCAGCATTTTAAAAACAAAAAACATTAGACTGTAAGGTGTTATTTTCATTTTTTTTTCACACTTCTTTCACTCGTTCCAGCAGTCACACAGGCAGCAACATACACAGGGGGTTAAAGTTCGCCACTACAACGGATTTCCATCATTTTGGATTTCAGGAAGGCGTCAGACTATATGAGACCAATGTAGACCTGCAAGAAAAGATTTTGAGATTTGAGACTGACCCATCCAAAATACCAAGCCGATCCTGGTTAATTCCCTGCAGTCAGGTTTGTCAAAGTAACTTTATTGGCCGTGTTTCCTCTTCGTCTCCATTCTGACTTGGTGTTGAATGATGGAAGGTCACTGGAAGGTCACTGGTGTTCGGACGTCCTGCCAAAGATTTAATCTGAAAATACGATATTCTCCTCAATCTGATCACTGTACTGATGTTAGGAGGCTTGTAGTTTCTCATCAGACAGACCTCTCTCTCTCTCTCTCTCTCTCTCTCTCTCTCTCTCTCTCTCTCTCTCTCCTCTCTCTCTCTCTCTCTCTCTCTCCACACTGGCAGTGCAGGAGACTCTACAGTGAAATAATTGACAAAATTCTGATTGATCAGTAGATGGTAAAAACTAGGAAAACTAGGCCCAGGTTGAAAATAAGCTGAATTATCTTTTAACACTATCCAGTCCTTTGATCTGGGAGCAGAACGCTGGACGGATTTAAATGACAGCAGGGATGTGAGGTATGGTGTAGCTTCAGATGTAGAGTCTTATAAATAACTTATACTACCTACCATCTTTTAAAAAGCACTATGATTTATATTTTCAAATTGTGTCATCAATCGTTTTCTAAGGCTGCATTCACATCCCAGCAAACGAGCCGTTTTGGGGCCCATGTGGGGCCACAGTGGGACGTGGTGTTCCTCTTCAAATCTTCACATCCAGAAATTCAAATGTCTCTGAGTCATGTCAAAATGCAGATTATGTGCGTAGCCAGTTTTAATAATACCATCACAGAAAGCCAGTAGGGGTTTTGTACTGTACATATCACTGATCTAATGTAACTCTAATTTGTAACTTAACATCCATTGCACATATCTGTACATGACTCATTGCACATATCTTTATTTGTATTTGTGTTGTATATATTTTGTTAATATTGCCTACATTTTTTTCTTAATTTTCTCCTTTTAATTTTTCTTTTTTCTTACTAATTTTTCTTAATTTTCTCTTTTTTCTTACAAATTTTTCTTAATTTTCTCTTTTTTCTTACTAATTTTTCTTAATTTTCTCTTTTTTCTTAATTTTCTCCTTTTAATTTTTCTCTTTTTTCTTACTAATTTTTCTTAATTTTCTCTTTTTTCTTACTAATTTTTCTTAATTTTCTCTTTTTTCTTACTAATTTTTCTTAATTTTCTCTTTTTTCTTACTAATTTTTCTTAATTTTCTCTTTTTTCTTAATTTTCTCCTTTTAATTTTTCTCTTTTTTCTTACTAATTTTTCTTAATTTTCTCTTTTTTCTTAATTTTCTCCTTTTAATTTTTCTCTTTTTTCTTAATTTTCTCTTTTTTCTTACTAATTTTTCTTAATTTTCTCTTTTTTCTTACTAATTTTTCTTAATTTTCTCTTTTTTCTTAATTTTCTCCTTTTCATTTTTCTCTTTTTTCTTACTAATTTTTCTTAATTTTCTCTTTTTTCTTACTAATTTTTCTTAATTTTCTCTTTTTTCTTAATTTTCTCCTTTTCATTTTTCTCTTTTTTCTTACTAATTTTTCTTAATTTTCTCTTTTTTCTTAATTTTCTCCTTTTAATTTTTCTCTTTTTTCTTACTAATTTTTCTTAATTTTCTCTTTTTTCTTACTAATTTTTCTTAATTTTCTCTTTTTTCTTACTAATTTTTCTTAATTTTCTCTTTTTTCTTAATTTTCTCCTTTTCATTTTTCTCTTTTTTCTTACTAATTTTTCTTAATTTTCTCTTTTTTCTTACTAATTTTTCTTAATTTTCTCTTTTTTCTTACTAGATTTTATGTTGACACCTGCACCAAGAGAAATTCCTTGTACATTGTACTTGGCAGATAAAGTTCTGATTCTGATTCTGAAAACGCGGTGGCGGTTTTGAAAAAAGAAAAAAGAAAACGTGAATTAAGTGAGTTAAGAGCAGATATACTTTGTGCTGTGATGGTGATACTGTGCACAGTATCAGTGTGTTCAGATTGCCTCTGGTTCGCAGCTCAGTCTCCGCCTGCTGATGTCTTTATTGAACGATATTGTTCTCGCCGGTCGGCAACAGTAATGAAACACTAACACAGTCATGATGCTGAAGCTGACAGAGAAAACAACATCTGTACCCACTGCTTCCCCAGAGGACACACACCGCTGTGTGTGTGTGTGTGTGTGTGTGTGTGTGTGCATGAGAATGAGTGTCTGTTTGTGAGTGCATCTGCCTATGTTAATGTCTGTGTGCATGAGTGTGTGTCTATGTGTGTGTGTGTATGCCTATGTTTATATATTTGTCTGTGCATGCGTATGTGTGTGTGTGTGTGTGTATGTGTGTGTGTGCATGCCTATGTTTATATATTTGTCTGTGCATGCGTATGTGTGTCTATGTGTGAATGTGGGTGTGTGTTTGTGTATGTGTGTGTGCATGCCTGTGTTTATGCATGTCTGTGTGCATGCATGTTTCTGTATGTGTGTGTGTGTGTACATATACATTTCTGTGTGTGTCTCTGTGTGTGTGCATGTGGGTGCGTCTGCGCATGTGCAGGGGTGTGTGTGTGTGTGTGTGCACAAGTGTGTATTGGTAGGTGGGTGGATGAGTGTGTGCCTGTATGTGTGTTTCCATGTGTGCGCATTTGAGTGTGTGCATGCCTGGGCACTGTGTGTGTGTGTGTGTGTGTGTGTGTCTGTGTGTGTGTGTGCGCACATGTGAGAGAGCACTTTCCGAGCCGTAATTAAAAAAGCTAAGAGGAGGAAAGGAAACACTTTCCTGCCGTTAATTATCTTCTCCTCGCTCGCCACTCCTGCACCAGCGTGGCGGCGATTTCATTTGAATAAAATTGAATTTAATCAACGTGCGAGAGAGTGGTGTTTGTGTGTGTGTGTGTGGAGGAGGGGGGTGTGGGGGGGGTGTCTTCAAGGCTCTAAGGGTCAACATTACATGACTAGAGAATTAATACAAGCAAACATATTTCTTCTGCATGACAGGAGGACGACAAGCATTCATTTGATTAACTGGGGAACGAGCAGGACGGAGAAAACCTCTCCGCCCTCTGCAGCAGCAGCCGGCCAACAGAGGGCGCTAAAAGGTTTATTAACACTTATGTAATTATATTTAGTCAATATTATATAGCTTGACTGTATGTAAAATGCATTACTTCTACAAAAGGAACGTTTGATTGAAAGCTGTCCCGGATCTGGTTGGCACTGATTGCTGCCTTTCTCTCACATTCTGTTATTCACTTTCTGTCACTTGAATTTACATTTTGTTACTTAAATTTGCATTTTGAGACACACTCTGGGGCCGGCAGGGTGGCTTAGTGAGTAGTGAGAACCAGGAGGCCCGGGTTCATGCCAGTATAACCAGTCTCATACTGGTGACCACTAAGCAGCTCCACTGGAGCAGCTGGAGGTTCAGCGCCTGCTCAGGTGACTTTGACAGTTGTAAAGAGAGAAGGAGTGTTTCTCATTTACTCACATCAGACATTAGGTGAGTAGCATCTGTAGAAAACTGTAGAGAGAAATATGTACATATTTAGTAGTGGCTACATGGGTGGATTGACGTTTGTGTCACACTGTTGCTACTAGCAGACATGCTTGTTGCCTTTTAACAGACGTTCAGTTGTTGTCATTGAAAGTGACATTCCTCTTCAACATGTTGTTTATCCATTTAGAGGGAAGAAATCACTGCCTAAAGTTCATTATCCAATATCTGTGAGATGTGTTATCATTTTGCCAACCAAAGGCTTCACTCAGCTTCTACCTTTGAAAAGTAATTAAATAATTTGTCACATTTTTTTTTTCTGCTTATCATCTTGTAAGAGCAGGTGTCAAAATCTCAAATGATGGATATCTCCTTTTAGAAAAAAAAGTATTCTTCATCTTCTCTTACGTTTAACCACACACACACACACACACACACACACACACACACACATTGAAAAGTACCTATCAGAGGCTTATGCCATGCTCAGTGTATTAACAGATTAGAACATGGCTCGATCAATCACTTTATAAGCGTAGGTGTCACTTTATTCAAACGGCAGATATCTCACGGTGCGGCGAACCTCCTCACTTCCCTCCACACACCGATCGATTTATGATTTGACTCAAGCTGCTATCAAAGCCTCCGTGAACACAATCTCAGCAGAGAGCTGCGTCTGCAGCGCTGATGCAACAGCTGATGAGCCGGCGGCACGGAGGGAACAAAATGGAGACATCAACCTTCACCGTATCTGATTGGCTGTCCCTCCTTAACGTCTGACAGAAATGCACCCTGGGAGAACATCGCCTCCTTGATTGTTATCACATCCGACACTCCGTCTTCCTCCCACACGTCGCCCGGCGCCCCCTTTGGTGAGGAGTTTAATTTTTTTCTTGCTAATTGAAAGTAACAAAACGCTTCCCCTTCTCTCCCCGCGAACCCACTTTACACTCTGGAAGCTGAAGGTTCATCGAGGGTGCAGAGGGAGCCGGGTGGAGAGACATCCTGCTCAAGTAGAAGAACTGTTACCTTGCTGATGTTTTACTCATGTAGAAGTCAAATTACCAGTGTAGAAATCTACTTAAAGGGATAGTTCACCCAAAAATTGCAATTCGGTCATTATCTACTCAACCTCATGCCAGTACAAAATCAGATGAGTGTTTTTTATTCATGCAACGTACCACGAGTTCTCCAGGCTCACTGCTGGAGAAGCTTTCTTCCAAACAATTTCAGTAAATGGAGTCCAGTGCTTTAGGCTTCAAAAAGGACAAAAAAATGTCTATAAATGTCTCCACAGCTGCAGCATAATCCAAGTCTTCTGACGTCATGCGCTCGCTCTGTGAGTGGGAAAAAACTACATTTAATCTAAATTAATCTCAATTTCACTTCACACAAATCAAGTCTTCATCCATTGTATTCAGCTTCACGCGGACACGGAAGTCGCTCACTGTCACACACACACGGCCGCGCAAGGTTTGGAAACACATAGCAGTCCCTCCAGGAACTTGCGATTTTGCGATCGCAATAATTAACGCAAATTCAAGAAATCTCCGCAATATTTGCGAGAGCTTGCAGTTTTGCAAAATTTTCCGCATGAAATGGCCAAATCAACAGGCCGCTTGTGATTTGGACCAATTGTCGCATTTCGTGTCGTGGTAACTTACGTCATCGCAGCGCGCATTCAGGTGGAAGATGAACAAAACTCACCTGCCAACAAATGACTGCCATAGACCGTGCAAAACAAAACAAAAGCAGCAAGAATCGAGGTGAGTGCAAAATTCAAGCTCTTGGAAGAGTTAATAGCTTAAACAGAGAATGGGAGAGAATAGGGGGAGGCTGTGTGTGTGTGTGCGTGTGTGTGTGTGTGTGGGTGAGAGAGAGAGAGAGAGAGAAAACATTTTTTTTCTTTGCTTGCAATTTTTCCCAATTCCCGCAATTTTACCGCAAAAAGAGCACATAAAACCTTGCAAATTGTATCGCAATTTTTGAGAAAAGCCGCAGCAAAATCAAACATTTTTGGCCGCAATAATCACAAAAAACCTCCGGCTTTCTACGTCAGACTGACATAGAAAACACACAGATGCTTCTTTATTGCATGTTTGAAGTTAGCCAGACTAACCTAACATTTGCTTGAATGACGTTTGTCAAATTATCTTGTTAAGCTGCAGGACGTCTGTGTTTGTTTATCGTTTGTCTTCCGGGTTTGATTTTCCTAACAAAACAACACATGAATGCTGTTTATCAGCCGACTTGGAAGTCCCGGATGTCGGACTTTCCCAGCAGCACCTGAACGCACAAAGAGTGATGCCAGGAAGAGAGATGAGGTAATAACAAACAGGAAGCACCAGAGCTGTTGGGAAATGTAGTCTTCATTTTTGGAAACACACAATGCTCAGACAGAGACCAGCTTCCTGTGAGCAGGGATAGCAAATGTTTTTTTCTGGTTCTTCTCTTAGAGACACTGGGTTCAGCCTCGCCTTTATAGATCATTTTAACACTTCCGGGTTCAACGCAGCGGAAGTAGTCATAATAAACACAGCTGCAATAGCGCCGTTTATGAATGAGAATAATACGCCTGTGGAAAACGTTAGGTAGCTAGACGAGAGAGTCATGGAGGTAATTCTCAAAAAAGAGCTTGTCACCTCTGTCAAGCTTCTCCCTCTCTGTAAACCGGTCCACCAAAAGACGATGTATTTAGCTGAAAAATCTGGTAGATATCGCAATGAGGATGAAAACACTTCCATCGCATAGAACCCGGAAGTGTGAAAAGCAGCTGTGAATATCAGCGAATGAAACTCTTCCTTCAGGTTTGACCTTGCCTGCTCTTGTACCTCACAACACGCTTTAACTTTTCAGAGTGTCGACGCTCCTTCTTCCAAACGAGCCTCCGTCCCCTCGGCGCTCTCTCCTCATCATCATTCAGCTAAATTCATTACTTTTCTAAAAGGCCGCAGCCTGTTTTCCCTCCCCGTGCTTCCTGCCGCTGCATGTCGCCGCACGGTCGCTTTACAAATGGAGCCGGGCATTCGCGTAATTAAAACCAAGATGCTAGGACATAATTCTTAATTAAGCACTAATGTGATAAAGTGTGATAGCAGGACAAAACTCTCCTTTAAGGGAAAGGAGGCCTTTGTAATGAGGTGATTAATGGACTTGCGGGGGGAAGAAGATGTAATTGGCTGGCCGTCCCTCCCAGCTGTGAGCGAGCTGCAGCACAGAGCTGAGGACAGAGCTGATGCCGTCTGTCTGTAAGAAAAGACTTCTCTCCATCACACATGCTTCTTAATCAGGGATGGGATTTTTGGACATATAAACTCTTTACTTTCAAATGGGAGATTACAGTTCTACATTTCACTTTTCACACAGGAGAAAGATAAAGTCAGCATGTGTAGACTCCCGCGCACTGTCTTCACTTACAAGGGTTTTATTTCCAGGCACAACGTTTCGGTCAAGTGACCTTCGTCCGGTGTCCTAATAACAAATACTTTTTAATCATGGATGGGAAGTTTTTCAAAGTATTTTTGGAGATTACAGTTCTACATTTCACATTTAGCCCAGTGATTCTTAACCTTTTTCATATCAAGGACCCCTAACTTAGTCCTCATTAGAGCCACAGACCCCCATTTGATGACATTTTGTCTCTCGAACCCAAATCTGAGAATATTTTTATTGTCAGATATGATTTTGTCCGGAATTTCATGACTATCTGTATTGTAAGCAGAGAGATAACAGTGAAACTATGATCAAAATAGTCATTCTATGTACTTTCTCTAACTGTGTTTAACAACTCATCAATTTGCTGGGGACCCCCTGGAACCAGCCCAAGGACCCTTGGTGGTCCCCGGACCCCTCGTTGAGAGACACAACCGGCTCACCGCTGGCCCATAAGACACGCCCACAGGAAATGGTTTACGCCCAAAAAAACATCCCAACATCACTGAAAAGCAAATTCCAGGCAAATGGGGAGATTTAGGCCTGAGTCACAGACAGACACAGACTGATAATGTATATTTTTTCCTATTTATTTATTATTTACAAGTGAAAAAATATGCATATCGCAGCTTCAAATGTTGTTTTGTTTTGTTCCTGCTTTCGAGTTCCCGATCACACCGCTGCTTCTCACCGTCTGTCAGTCTGAATAACTCTCCTCCCTCTTTAAATAAACCCAGAGGTAGAAGACTGTTTGTTCTCAGCAGGTTCCAGGTATGACTGTCTGTAACTGAATGAGTGTGAAGCAATGCAACGGGGGAAAAAAGAAAAGTTAAAAGAGTATACATGCGTCCCAAGTTGGTTTAAATGAAACTGTGCTGGTGTCAAACGCCCAGAGCCTCAGTCTGTCGTGTGCTGCAGGTGTCACAGATATTTTAAATGTGTTAAAGTGACAGAACACCAACCAGCTCACTTTCTATCTGTGTCATATTGACATTCACAATGTAAAGTGGAACCGTTTAAATATTACAGATTGTGGCTTTTATGAGATAAATGAGCTTTATTGATTCATGGGGGGACACTGGATATATAATCATCTGAACCCCAGGCATAATGGTTATAAATGATGTTCGCCTGTACAGCAGCTGAATCAGGATCTGCCTTTTCCAACTGGCAGAAATCAGATTTTTTTACCTCAAAAACGAAACACGTCCTGGTAAGGCTTGTTTTAAAGATGTTTAAATAGTTTGGTAAGTCACTGGAGAAATGAAAAGTAACACAAATGTGACAGATGTATTGAAAAATTACAATAATTTTTAGGAGTCTATAACCATTCACGATACAATGGAGCTGTTATTACAGATTGTGGCCTTTCATTGAATAAAAGAACAAGTCAGTGGGAGTTTCATGAGAGCTTCTAAGCTTGGAAACAGTCCATCTGAAACAGTGATGTTTGATATTCCCATCAGTCCCAGTGCCGGTCTAACTGAGGTTCAGGTTGTTCAGCAGGTGAGTCAGGAGGGAAAATCCCCGGCAGAAAACAATTCTTACTCCTACTTTACCTTGCAAACTAACGACTTGCTTGTAATGCCTTTGATAATTTGAAAAAAGTTTGTGTGAAACTGTTTGTGAGATAAAGTCACCACTGGTAAGATCTTTAAATGGTTCCTTATGTTTGCAGGCGACAGAAAGGAGCCCACTGCAGCCACAGTGTCTCTGCTTCCCATCAGAAACAGTTCAGAAATGCTGCTTACTGGTTTTCTCCTCTCTGCTCTAATAGAAACGTTAATAGAAACCTTATTTAACATTTCACTGCAATTAAAACAAAATATTGTTCACTCAAATCAAGGACAGTCTTTCATTTGAAGATGGAGGTTTGTGATTGTTTTTCGCGGTCAGTTAGTATTACTGTATTTAGATTTACAGTAATATTTTCCCAGAATGCATTGAAAATCTACAGTAACATACTGTACACAGCTTAAACAGTAAGAAACTGTTGAAAATACAGTAATAATACTGTGAAAACAACAAAAATCATTTACAGTGTGGGAAAGAATTTAGCTTTCGTGGAAAATCCGTCCCCAAACCTCCCAAATCAGCTTGTTGGTGCCACTGTTTGTTGACTTTAAACATACTTAATAATATATGAATTATAATTCACCATCACAATTAATTTGATAATATTAAATTAAGAAAGAAATAGTGTCTGTAAGTCATCCAAGCAGAGGTTAATGTGACGGAGAAGCTCCTTCACTGCACACTGACACTGAAATTATTTATTGAGCAACTTTATGTGTTTTTTTTTTACTTCACTGTTAAAATGTGTCAATAATTCGGTGCTAACGATATGAATCTGTTGGAGCTCAAGCTGTTCAATTTCCTGTTACATGTTCATCTGCTTTCTTTGTAATTGGCTGGTTAATTAATGCAGGTGTTGCTGATGACTGAAGATGTGTTTGTTTGTACATGCTTGTGTATTTGAGGAAAACTTACAAGTGACATGGGACTTCATGTGATTAATATATTAATTACCCCCAACCTTTTTGTTTCCTGAAACACATTCACACAGGAAAATTAAAAGATTTAACGAAGCAAAACTTGAAGTTTGTGCTGAAAACTTGTATTCAGACCCTTCCTCTGATCCCAGAACTGCCTCCACTCTTCATGACAGGAGGAGGATAGAATTCATGTGTCTGGTAAAAGAAAAAAACAATCATGCACCAAAAACCAATTAGATCTTAAAGTCACAACAAAATAAAAAATTATTCAATTCCAATTCTGTTTCCTGTAGGTTTTTTCAAATTCCAGTTCCAATTCCTCAGTTGAATTGGAATTGAGTTCATTCATGAACAGACGGACAGACAGACAGAGAGAGAGAGAGAGAGAGACAGACAGACAGACAGGCAGAGAGACAGAGAGAGAGAGAGAGAGAGAGAGAGAGAGAGAGAGACAGAGAGAGAGAGAGAGAGAGAGAGAGAGAGACAGACAGGCAGAGAGACAGAGAGAGAGAGAGAGAGAGAGAGAGAGAGAGACAGACAGGCAGAGAGACAGACAGGCAGACAGAGAGAGAGAGAGAGAGAGAGAGAGAGAGAGAGAGAGGGAGAGAGAGAGAGAGAGGGAGAGAGAGAGAGACAGACTGAGAGACAGACAGACAGACTGTCTTCCTCTCAGTACAGACACTGCGGGGCGGCAGCTCCTTGTCCCGGTGGGTGCAGGTTGTGTTTTGGCTTGGCTCTCTGCTCTCTCCTCTCTCCTCTCTGCTCTCTGCTCTCTCCTCTCTGCTCTCTCCTCTCTCCTCTCTCCTCTCTCCTCTCTGCTCTCTCCTCTCTGCTCTCTACTCTCTACTCTCTCCTCTCTCCTCTCTCCTCTCTCCTCTCTCCTCTCTACTCTCTCCTCTCTCCTCTCTCCTCTCTACTCTCTCCTCTCTCCTCTCTGCTCTCTGCTCTCTGCTCTCTCCTCTCTCCTCTCTCCTCTCTCCTCTCTCCTCTCTCCTCTCTCCTCTGCTCTCCGCTCTCCCCTCTCTCCTCTGCTCTCCGCTCCCCCCTCTCTCCTCTCTCCTCTCTGCTCTCTCCTCTCTACTCTCTCCTCTCTCCTCTCTCCTGTCTCCTCTCTGCTCTCTCCTCTCTGCTCTCTCCTTCATGACTCACCTCCACCTGGCAGCTCGGCCTGATCTGGCCGAGGCTCGGCTGCCGGGCTCAGCCAGCTGTCTGCCGGACAGCAGACACAAACAGCCTGACAGGCAGACCCAAAACCAGAGAGACTCCGCTGCTGTCACGGCAACAGACAGGACGAGGACGAGGACGAGTCCCTGACCGAGACACTGACCGAGACACTGACCTCTGACCTCTGACCTCGCTGGTGTCTCAGAGGGATGTTCAAAGAAACAAATTCCACTATTACATGTTTCCACCTTTCTGCTTTACTGAAGCATAATATGACTAGTAAATATCAGCAGAGGTTCCCGAATGGTAGTGAGTGAAACAAAGTGAACAGATCGGGCCGAGGTCCCTTCAAAAATCTGGCAATTTGTTTTTGCCTTGGTCATCGGCAAAAAACACACATCGGATAATATAATTTGACACTTTATTACTAATCGGTAGGGTGTTCTGGTAAATTCGGCATGTATATAATCCTCCAAACAGCTTGAACGACCTGCCCACCATGCTGATGATGGCCTCGCTCTATGGAGGGAAGAGTGTTGTTGTCATGACAACGCTGAACGATAGAGAGCCAGCATTGGACCAGAAATTACCATAGACTCTAAAAAAAAGATGGACGTAGTGAGTGTGACGTCACCCTCAGGTTTCTGAAGGGCCGTTTTGAAGCCAAAAGTTTGGGGTTCACGAGCGCCGCCATGTTGTCATTTTTTGGAACCAGAGCAGCCAGAGCGAAGCCGGGGGTCGACACAGAGCCGCAGCGCCGCCTGCTATTGGTCCGTGATCGGTGACCTGTGCAATCACTGGACAGGCGACCTGTCAATCACTCGGAAAACAACCCCGTTTTATAACCGTTATATCTCGTTTTGAAAATCGTCAAGAAGAAGTAAAAAAATGTATTGACTTTATATTTTGAGTGAGAAGTTGGGCTGTGGTCCCATTGATTTGAATGGAGCTGGGCGGGGATTTAGAGTCTTTTTGGAGCCGGACTCTAGCGGACGTTAGAGGAACTAGGCAGCTTTCAGCCACTTCCTTATTGGCTTCAAAATTCACCCGTGGTTTTGGCCACTTAGAAATGACACATAGACCCTTTAAATGACGCAAAATATAAAATAGGAAATAGGTGTTTTTCCATCAGCTGGGTTGAAGCCAATAATTCGGCTTCCTGAAAGTAGAATTGCTTCAGTAAGAAAAACATCCGCTAGTAAAAATGGAAAGTCTCTTAAGAATTAAGTAGAGGGGGAAGTTGTTGTTCTTTGGAGAGGTGAAGATGAAGACGAAAACAAGAAAATGCACTTGGTGATATTCTAATGCAGGTACTAATGTGAGCTGGTGGACAGATGATTTAAAGACATTTCATATTTCACAGCGTCCAAAGTCACTTCTGAACCGTTGTACTACGAGGATGAACCATTCTCAGGCCGATCACACCAAGCTTACAACCTTATGTTTTTTGGCAAATGTGTTCGCATCACTAGTTATGTTTTTTTTTGTGTGAAATCTTTTGTGAAATTGAAGGAATTTAATCAAATTTTAAGTTTACTTATCCTCCAGTGTTTGCTCAGGTTTCCTCCAGCACTCATGTGATTAAATGTTTTTGTTGATTTTAATAAAATCCAGTTTGTACAACAACAGACAGACAACAGACAGAAGAAACATGTAAGTCAGGTGGATGGGAATGAATGTGTGTTAACCCTGCAACAAACTGTCCAGTGTGTCTTCCTGCCTCTCCCAGTGCATGCTGGGATAGGCTTCCAGCCCCTGAAAAGGAAAAAGCAGGTAGAGAAAATGACTGAATGAATGAATGAATATGTGTGTGTAGTAATTATGAATATGTGTCTTGTAGTAATTATGAATATGTGTCTCGCCAGTGTTTGTGTGAACACTGTTAAGTGTGCGTCCCGACCGAGGGTGTATGTGTGTCCTGCCTGTGTGTGTGTGTGTGTGTGGTGTGTGGTGTGTGTGTGTGTGTGTGTGTGTGTGTGGGCCCCGGGGTCAGACACGGTCCAAGGACAGTGTGTGTGTGGAGTGTTTAAATTAAAGGGTCGTCAGCGCTGCCGCATTTTAATCCCATAAATGGAAAAATGTCTCTAAATGCTATCATCTTCCATCTGCTCTCTCTCTCTCTCTCTCTCTCTCTCTCTCTCTCCTCTTCTCTCTCTCTCTCTCTCTCTCTCTCTCTCTCTCTCTCTCTCTCTCTCTCTCTCTCTCTCTCTCTAGCTCTGTATCTGCTCACTCTTTCTCTCTTCTCTGTCCCTTTCATTGTTTTTGTCTATTTTTCTTTATTTTTCCTGATTTTTCGGTCTCTCCTTGTCTTCTTCTTTCCTTCTGTTTTGTTCTCTCTCTCCTCTCCTCTCTCTCTGTCTTCCTCTCTCTCTCTCTCTTCCTCTCTCTCTCTCTCTTCCTCTCTCTCTCTCTTAAATCCCTCACGAGGGGGCAGTCATGCTCCACGTCAACACACATGATAACAGTGTGATGTATGCCCACACCCATGTCTCACACACACACACACACCTACACACACACACACACACACACACCTACACACACACACACACACACACAGAGCAGAGAGGGAGGAATGATTACATCAGTAAATACAGCACATAGTGCAATCATATCACACACACATAAACACATAAATATACATGCACTTGCACCCACGGGCACACACACACACACACACACACACACACACACACAAAAGTTGAATACATTGTCCTTATTACATCATTTTAATATCAAAACTTCGCAGTGTAAATGAAGAGTTTCCTTCCAAAATCAGCCGATTGTTTGAAAACTGACACCTACTTTTCCAAAATGATTGATAAAATGAAAAACAATTATGATACTTTTTTTTTATTAAAAGATCCTAAGTAAATCAGCAGCAGCACTTCATTATCAGCAGCAGCAGCAGGTTTTACAGTGTGTTTACACTGTAAAACCTGTGTGTGTGTGTGTGTGTGTGTGTGTGTGTGTATTCTACTAAACTTAAATGAACCAATGAGCTTGGCAGGGAGGATTCATTTTACACTCACCAAGCTTCTTCTTTCAGGATATTTTTAGTCAAACTTTACCTCACTGCACTGCCAGATAATTCTTTGTTTCATTATGATTTCTGTAAAGAAATCATTCTGACATGAATCAAGTGAAATGTATTGAGTTTATAGAAATTACCTGCCGGTGCAGTGAGATAATTTGACGAAAAATACCCTGCAGTAAAGTTGAACGTCATTCTGTGCAGTGTCTCATATCATAACCATTTATTTCTTCAAACGCTTTCTTTCTTTCTTCTCTATTACACACACACACCACACACACACACACATATGAATACAGGATAATTGTGTGTGTGTCTGTGTGTGTGTGTGTGAGAGAGAGCTGTGAGCAATCTTCTCTTTGGCTACAGCATGGATCTCATTCCAGGAGGTGGAATTAAAGCCGGCTAAAACCTAATCCTGGTGTAATACCCCCCTCCCCCCCCCCCCCCTCCCCCCCCTCCGCCCCCCTCCTCATGCCCCGCCCCAATTTCAGGAGGAGGAAGGAGAAGGAGGAAGAGTGATTGGAGGGGTAGAGAGGTGAGTGAAGACGAGGGGTGATGAAGGTGAGAGAGGGAGGCAGAGGAAGGGAGAGACAGAATAGGAGAGACTTGAAGAAAGGAGATGAGAAAAGGAAGAAGGAAAGGAAAGAGAGGAGGAGTGCAAGTGAGAGAAGTGAAGGTAAAGTTATGTCTGGTTCAGTTAAAGTGTCATCCTCCTCCACAACATTTTCTTATAAAAGAATGTGTTTTGATACTCTATCACTAACTGATATAACAGAATAATGATTCAACATACATACACTCATGCACTACTCATACACTATGTTGAGTGATAGTAGGTGACTAGCATTATCTCAAAAGTGAGAAAATGAGAACTTGTAGCTGTAAGTAATTTTAAATGATATGTGGCCATAAACTTTACAAAATATGATGCAAAAATAACATAAAGTTTTGAACTAGCAGGACTACTTTCCCTGTTTTCATAGGAAGTGAAGGTGGTAGGTGATGGGAGACCGTATAAAAATCACTACACAGTGGATGAATACATGGTTTCTCACCAGAAATAGTTCCAAACATAAACCTGGCTACATCAGCTGTATTGAGTTAATGATTTTTCATTTTTAAATTTTCGGAATCTTTAGGTCATAAACAAACAATAACATTTTTTTACACTAATATTGTCTGTCATCTCGCTTAATAGCCTACTAGTCACCTACTTTCACTCAACATAGTGAATGCTAAAGTGTTAGCATGGAGCTCTGCAGAGAAAGATCCACTGGGGACACACGGATGATTTTGGTCTCTATGTTCTCATCACCCTGATGTAAGGTAAGTTGACCAATGAGCCGATCTTCCAAATAACTTGGTGTTTACCTGTATGACAGCGGCGTGGAAGAGGAAGAATGTGAGGAAAAGAGAAGGAGGAGGAGAATGGGAAGAGAAAGAGGAAAACAGACAGACAGAGAGAGAGAGAGAGAGAGATTGGGTGGAGGATTTTGGGCGGCGGCGAGGTGTTTTCATGAAGGTCATTTGTCTCGCTCTCTTCTGTTGTTTAGGTTTTCAGAGACACGATCCAATCAGATCGCTCTAAAGCCGTTTTTCCCCAAATCCTCATCACATTATGTCGCTCCGTAAGCCCTGTTGAATCAGCGGCTGTTGGACTGGCGCTAATCAGCTTAGCTTAGCCCCACTGTAAATATGCAAATAATATTTGATGATTAATTGACCCCAGTCGGTGGTGCGGCCAAGCAGAGAGAGAGAGGGAAGAGAGAAGAGAGAGAGAGAGAGAGTGAGTGTGTGTGACAAAGAGAAATAGGAAGAGAGAATGAGTGAGTATGTGTGAAAAAAGTATATGTGTGTAAAAGGGAGAGAGAAAAGGTGTGTGTGTGTGTGTGTGTGTGAGAGAGAGTGTCAGTGAGTGAGTGAGGAAGAGAGTGTGTGTCTTGGAGGGAGAGAAAGAGAGAGAGAGAGAGAGAGAGAGAGAGAGAGAGTGTGAGTGAGTATGTGTGTGTGACAAAGAGAGAATAGGAAGAGAATGAAAGTGAATATTTGTGTGTGTAAGAGGGAGAGAGAGAAAGAGTGTGTGTATATACTGTATGTGTGTGTGTGTTAGAGAGAGAGAGAGTTGGGGAATGAGTGAGGAAGAGTGTGTGTGACAGACAGAAATAAGGAGTGGAGAAATGGGAAGAAAGAATGAGTGAATATATGTGTGTGTAAGACGGAGGGAGAGAAAGATGGAGAGAGAGAGTGTGTGTGTGTGTGTGAGAGAGAGAGAGAGAGAGAGAGAGAGAGAGGGAGAGAGAGGAAGAGTGTGTGACAGACAGAGAAATAAGGAGTGTGTTAGTATGGAATAGACTGAGAGTTTGTGTGTGTGAGTGTGTGTGTGTGTGTGTGTGTGTGTGAGAGAGACACAGAGAGAGAGAGAGAGAGAGACAGTGACAGAGAGAAAAAGAAAGGTGGAGATAGAAAAAGACAGAAAGAGAGGAAGAGGAAGAGAGAGATTTGAGAAAGGGAGGTCAAGCTACTACACTTCCATTACATAAACACACACACACACACACACACACACACACTGCCCCCCCCCCACACACACACACACGGCTCAAATGTCAACAAGGAAAATTGGAAATGAGTAATTCTTTCAGAGTGTGAAATAGATTGCTTCTCATATACGTCCCTGAATATGACAAATTGATTCTCGGGGAGAGGCGAGCGGCAAATCCACCAGACAATTTTTTATTTTATTTATTTATTTATTTATTTTTATTATTTTTTTTATTATTTTTTTTGCCAAACATGGCACTCCATTGTAATTGAAGTCGCTCCGCCCGCAGGGGAAGTGTTCCTTCTCCAACCCTCTAATTTGTTCTTTTAACAGCCTTGATTTTCATTCAGTCAATAAAACGCCACTAAATCTGTTTCTTCTTTTTTTTTTTCCCCCTCCCGCTTTACTGTATGAGAGAGAGAGAGAGAGAGAGAGAGAGAGAGAGAGAGAGAGAGAGAGAGAGAGAGAGAGCGAGAGAGAGAGAGAGAGAGATGGAAGGAGGGAGGGAAGGAGGAGGGGATGAAGAGAGTGATTATTCAATATTAACGTGCTGGAGATGTTTCCTTTGATTACAGTATTCATAATGTACCCTGCTGTCACTGTCAGTATGTGTGTGTGTGTTGGGTGTGTGTGTGTGTGTGTGTGTGTGTGTGTGTGTGTGTGTGTGTTGCCGACTGCTTCAGCTCAGAACGAAGAAAATCAAATCGATCAGGTTTCTGTACAACCCTCTGAAATTGGCTGGTTTCTGTTTGTGTGTGTGTGTGAGCGTGTGTGTGTGTGAGAGTGTGTGTGTGTGTGTGTGAGCGTGTGTGTGTCTGTGAGTGTGTGTGTGTCCAATTTTCCATCCTCTCATTTTCTCTCGTGTTTCCATATATCCAATCCCCTGACTCCTCCTGAACACTTGATCAATTCTCTCTGTTGTTACTCTTCCTCTACTCGCATGCTTCTCTCTCTCCCTCCCTCTCCCTCTCCCTCTCCCTCTCTCTCTCTCTCTCTCTCTCTCTCTCTCAGGAGGATCAGTGTTTTATTAAGTTGGAAGCTTGTTGCTCTGTGGTTGGTTAAAATTGCTTGGCAAAAATAAACTCCAAATTGCAGCAGGCTCTCCGGCTTCTGCTATTACCTGTCCCCCCCCCCCCCCCCCCCCCCCACACACACACACACACACACACACACACAGGCAGCATTTTAATTAAATGTACTTGACATAACATGCAATTTATATCAACATACTTTTGTATAAGCTGTATTTTTGTACTTCTAAGTACTGAAATTACAGCAGTTTCTAGTAGGGATGAAAGGACTTAAATGAAAGTTCAATGACAACAAAGTCAGAATTATATCTATTTCTGAGCCACAAATCTTTCTAGCGATGTCATTGGCTGCTAGAATGTAAACAACAATTTAAAAATGTCATTACAAAGTGACAATAATATAATTGGGATGGAGAGCTTGTGAAACTGTGATGGTCAAGCGTCTCGTCAGTGATTACTACAGCAGAATAACATGGAGCTGATATCACCATTCATTTTTCTGACCCACGATACGCATTGTCACGCTTTTGTATTGCGATATATTTAATTTTGATATATCCATCCCTACTTTCTAAAATAGATCAGGTTTCTGCACTAAGTGTAATGAAGTAGGAACTTTCAGATTCAGATTCGGTCTGTTCTGTCTGTAGAGCAGTGACATCATGATGCACAGACAGACGACTGACAGCCAGCTGAAGGAGGAAGCTGGAGCAACAGGACCTGCAGCCAGAGCCTTTACTGAGAAATGTGTTACATGTTTTAAACACCAGGTATCTGTAACATGTGATTTTTGCTGTTTGACCTTTTTGGGTGTGCTGTAATGGTTCAGGTTTTTTGGGGTTTCTTTTTGTACATGCCATTGTTGTTGGTATTTTTGGATTTTTGTGTCTTGTTTATTTGGGATTTTTTTTTTTGTACATGCAACTGTGGTTGGCATTTTGGGGTGTTTTGGTTTGGATTTTTTTTTGGTTTATATTGGTTTGGATTTTTTTTTGTGTGTGTTTGTTATATTTGATTGATTGTTTTTGTTTTTGACTGACAGTCATTTTTGTTTGGATTTTCTTATGTTGGGTAGTTAGTTTTTGTTGCATGTCATCACAGTTGCCAGTTATTTAGTCACTCGCCTGGTCACTTCAGTCACTCAGCTTGTTAGCAGACTCACTACGGCCCAATCACAACGTCCCCCTACAGACTGAGCCCTGAGCCCTCACGGACTTAATTGACGTCACCTGTGTGTGCAGCTGTAGTGCCTGAGTGAGAGAAGTCATGAGGGCTCGAAATGGTATCGGAGGAATGGGACGGCACTTTGTGGCATCACGTGTTGCCTTGACAACGTCAGACGTTACTATCTCCCGTCAATTAATCCATTTGTAATTTACTCTTTGTTTGCGCTTTTGTCTAAACAGCATTATTAAGCTAAAATGAAAAAAATGTTGATGAATAATGTTAAATAGGCCTACGTATATGTTTTGCAACATTGCACAGTTTATACTGTGCTAATGGATATAGAAAATACACTTCATTCTACTACATACACTACATCATTACAATATGAAAAATATGTCAAAAAAAAAAGATAACAAAATAGAAACAGTAGGAGGTACATTGAAAACAAAAACTACTTTTAATAAAGCTTAATGAGCACAAATAAGCACATAAGAAAGCAAAAGGCTATATTACATGCTGCTTATATTAGCGGCATCTAACATCCTTCTTAAACGTTTAGGAAAACTCAATTTTCTTTTATCTCAAATGAGCTGTTTATTCTGTTTTAATGTTACAATGTTTTCTCTATTAACTGTATCTTGCATGTAGTTTCAACCGTTTCATTCCTGTTTCTCTCTAAGTTCTTGTTAAATTTTTTTTGTGGTTTTTCCTTAATTATGGTTTTTTTTCTTTTGTATCGGGTGTATTTGGCTGATATTTTCCACATACATGAATATTAATGTCAAAAACGCTATGAACTGTGGGTAATTCCCCTCAAGCAAAGTCTACAGAAATGCGGACTTGCTGAAAGTCTGCATAAAGGGCTCATAAAGTCCGCCAGTGAGCCCTCGCGCACTTACCAATTTCACAGTGGGACGTCCTGAACCCTCGCGGACTTGTCGGGAACGTGCGTCAAAGTCTGTGAGTGCGGACATTGGGATTGGGCCCTTGTCTCTCTGACTCACCTTGTCTCTCTGACTCACCTTGTCTCTCTGACTCACCTTGTCTCTGACTCAGCTTGTCTCTCTGACTCACCTTGTCTCTCTGACTCACCTTGTCTCTCTGACTCACCTTGTCTCTCTGACTCACCTTGTCTCTCTGACTCACCTTGTCTCTGACTCAGCTTGTCTCTCTGACTCACCTTGTCTCTCTGACTCACCTTGTCTCTCTGACTCACCTTGTCTCTCTGACTCACCTTGTCTCTGACTCAGCTTGTCTCTCTGACTCACCTTGTCTCTCTGACTCACCTTGTCTCTCTGACTCACCTTGTCTCTCTGACTCACCTTGTCTCTGACTCAGTTTGTCTCTCTGACTCACCTTGTCTCTGACTCAGCTTGTCTCTCTGACTCACCTTGTCTCTCTGACTCAGCTTGTCTCTCTGACTCACCTTGTCTCTGACTCAGCTTGTCTCTCTGACTCACCTTGTCTCTCTGACTCACCTTGTCTCTCTGACTCACCTTGTCTCTCTGACTCAGCTTGTCTCTCTGACTCACCTTGTCTCTCTGACTCACCTTGTCTCTCTGACTCACCTTGTCTCTCTGACTCAGCTTGTCTCTCTGACTCACCTTGTCTCTCTGACTCACCTTGTCTCTCTGACTCAGCTTGTCTCTCTGACTCACCTTGCTGCAGTGTCTCTGGTGGGATCTGATCCCAGACCTCCAGGCCACATGACTCCAGAGGCTCTTAACCTCTTCACAACACTCGGGACACACAGGCAGGCTGTTCCAGTGACATGAAGTACTTTAGTGAAAGTGAGGAACTTATTTAAGGAAGAATCCGTAGTAACTGAAAATGCAAATGTTAATTTCCCCTCGAAAAGCATATGCAAGATGCCATAAATAAAGTTTCACTTCATATTTAATGTAATCGGTCCAGAGTGTTTTGATATGATTTTGTTGTTCTGTTCTGAGCTTTTCCAAAACTCTTGTGGCTCAGTCAGCTCTTCATGTACTTCTAAAGTCCCGAGTTCGATTCCATCCTGAGACTGTTCACACACGTTACTCCTTCCTGTATTTCTCTCTTAGCTAACAAAAACTGAAAGACCCTAAGTTACATCTTTTAAGTGCCAGATTTGACACACTTTAGTTTCGAAGGCAATGTGGATTTTATTTTGGATATTATCCTAGTGATCTCCGCCTGGCTTGACGCAGCTACATCCTCCTATCCTGTAGGCAAGGGTGGAAGTAACTACATTTACTGATGTTACAGTAACTCCTCACTGGACTGAACCCCATCTCCATCCACGGCAAGACAGCAGAACAGGAACTTCAAATATCTTGGACTCACTTTAGACAATAAACTCAGCTTTGATCAACACATCACTGATATCCATAAACCAGGGGTGCTCAATACGTCGATCGCGATCTACCAGTCGATCGCAAAAGTGTATTGGTAGATCGCATTTTTGATTGACATACAGGGCAGCCAGTCAGATGACAACTAAATTTTTCTGACCTTTAGGTCACCGCGCATGCGCAAAAAGGCGCTAAGTGCAGCAAAACTAACAAGCTAGTCAGCGAGTTATCTCCAATTTTAAGCCCTCGCTTTTTTCTTTAAAACTAAAGAAAGCTTATGACCATCAAAAATGAGTGGGGTTGCTGGACCAAGTAAGAAGACAAAAACATATCACTTTCATATGGAATGGGGGGTGGACTTTTTTTTCACGATGTCATTTTCCAAGTGCGTTTGCCTCATCTGCCAGTCTACCATCGCAATACCAAAGAAGAATACCACATGAAGATCATTAAGTCCAAGTACCGTTCCACCATGACTGATGAACATTTGGAAGTGTGCTTGAGGCTGGCTGTCAGCAGCTACTGTCCGGACTATGCATCCCTGGCTGATTCAATTCAGTGCAAGTCATCAAAGTAAACTGATGTAATTACAAAAAATGTTCATAGTTAATTAAGTTGTGTTGTGCAATATTGGCTCATGCGGTTACGCAGGGTACATCAACATACATTGTAAATAAAGAATCCTCAATATATTTGAAAATAATTCTATGTTTTGCATTTTTGTAGTGGGTAGATCTTTGTGACTTGGTCATTTTATAAGTAGCTCGCATGCTGAAAAAGTGTGAGCACCCCTGCCATAAACGATCCCAGCAGAGACTCCACGTCATCCGCAAGCTCAGAGCACTTCCTGTTGCCCCCCACCTCCTGTTGTTACTTTACAAAAGCATAATCCAACCCATCCTGCTGTGCTGTTCCCCCTGTTTCTACACCATGCTGACCATCTCCAACAAAAACAAGCTTACCAGGATCACACACGTTGCCTCCAAAATCATCCACTCCCCTACACCCGATCTCTCAGACATAAACGACAGAGCCATCACACGCCTTGCACTCACAATAGTGAATGACACCGATCACCCCCTCAATCTGTATTTCACACTACTGCCGTCAGGCCTTAGATGCAGGACTCTGAAATGGAGAAGAGCGCGCTTTGGCAGAAGTTTAGTCCCTTCTGCCATAGCTGTACTAAACAAACTGCCTCGCTGACCTTATTTGTGAATGTGATATATGTATATGTGCTGGGATACAGATGGGGGATGAATGGTATTTATGTATCTGTATGTATATCTGTATGGTGTGGTTATCTATGTTTCTGCGCATGTACTGGCTGTGAAAACAAATTTCCTGCGGGACAATAAAGACTATATCTATATCTATCTATCTAACTGCAGCTTCTCAAATCCCTGGTGGCTCAGTCTGTTCTTCATGTGATTATAAGGTCCTGGGTTCAATTCCAGCTTGGGACAGTTGTCACCACCTGTCCCCTCTCCCTCCTGTACTTCTCTCTTAGCTAACAAAAGCTGCAAAATTGATTCTTTTAAGTATCAGTTGTTCCACTTCAGTTTTGAAGGCAATGTTGATTTAATTTTGGATATTATTCTAGTGATCTCCGCCTGGCTTGACGCAGCTACTTCCTCCTATCCTGTAGTCAAAGTTGGAAGTAACTAATTACATTTACTCACATTGAGTAGCTTTAAGCAAATTTTTACTGAAGTATTTTACTTTAATACATTTTAAATCGCATCCATTACAAAGTACAGATTCTGTGTCTCTCCATAAGCAACAGAAACTGTGAAGCGCTTTACTTTGTTTGTGCACTTTATTTTGCAGTTTGTTTATGATTGATTTTAAACTCATAAATAAAAAATATTGTTGATGTGGGCGTTCCAACAAGTTAAACATGTTCTTTCGTTTCTTCCTCATTCTACTTTTGCACTCAAGACACACAGGAGCTCACATGCACATGAGCGTGTACACAGCCAAGGACAACACACACACACACACACACACACACACACACACACACACACACACACTCCCCCATCTTTCTCCTCCCATAACCCCCAGCTGGTGACAGGGTCGTATTTGGAGCTAAAACATTATCTTTCTGCTCATTAACCTTCGACAGGGTTTCCATTCCGCCCGGCCGGTCCCCCCCTCCCCCCCCCTCCTCCTCCTCCGCCACCTTTCCTCTCCACCTCCATCCCTTTCTCCTGTCGTTCCTCTCCTCCCTATTTGTCGAGGCGCTCACCCGGAGGAGACGGGAGGCTTTTAAAACGTCTGCTGACGCTTCACGGTGCCTCGATCTCCCCGGCGTCGGGGATCGACTTATCCGGACAATTTGTCCCACGAGTTTGCCTCGACACTAATGAGATCGTCCGCAGCAAAGTCTTTTGGGATTGAAGTTACAGCCGGCAGCACCTATTTCACCCCTCACCACACACACACACACACACACACACACTGAAAGATTGTTCATCCGCTCTTTCTTTAATCACCCGAGCACCCATGCTGACACAAACACATGTTTAAAGCACTATACTTCTTCTATTGCCTGCATTCACTTCTGAACTCCTAACCGTAACCTTAAAGTCCTGGGAAGTGAGTTTGAATAGTTTGAATAGTCTGTATTTTCCCCTGATGCCACAGTTGAGTATCTTTTTAGTATTTCACCAACGTTTGAGAGAAAGACTTTATACTGGATATGAACATTTTTGGAGATTTGGCTGAAGTCCTCAGCTGTAAATCAGGCTGGGGAGGATCTGGGTTTGCAGTTTTATCTGAATCACAAATTTGGGCAAATGAATCGTACGTCACACAAATTACGTCACACGTAAACAACGTGTTGGTATTGATTTAATGTTTTAAAAAAAATGTCTCATAGAGAAGATACAGTATATAGCTTTCCCACCACTGCAAAATCTACAAGATATGAGTGAATGGAGAATCTTGAATGTCAAGATTGTCTTGAATGGGTTCTGGTTTTTGCTGCTATATTTATTACATGTTAGATGATTATACTGAGCCATAGTTGCTAATTTGGCTTGATAAAGTTAGTTATAATAATTTGTATTTGTGTTTTGGCCTGTATTACATGTTTCTGCACCAGAGTTAATCCACCCAGTGAAAACCTGAGATGGGATTAAAGGGGAAAAAACATCCACATTTCCTCTATATAGGAATACTGCTGTTTTTTAAACTTAGAAATCGGGTTAGAAATCAGATTTCAGTTTCCTGTGTCTTTAATAATAACTTTATTTATATATAGCACCTTTAAAAACAGAGTTTACAAAGTGCTTTTGACAGTCAAAATAAAAGCAGAACACTCACAATGAATTTAACGAAAGCAATGGAACAGTGTGAAGCAGGAATTAAATTAAGAGAAGAGGACGGAGGTGGAGAAGATTAAAATCAATACTAGCAGGACAACCGTACAATTAAAAGCAAAACTAATAATAAAATAAAATAAAAATATGATAAAAAGATAAAACACTTGACTTACTATAAAGAGAATTAGGTTTTAAGACTCACTACCAGATCAAGACTTGTTAGGATTGACATTGCTTTTTTTTTTTTTCAGTGTAGTAGAAGTGAAGACAGGTAACATCTTCTTTAACATCCTATCTTTGTGAGGACTTTTTGCTTCTCATAATGACAAGTACAAGAGCACAAACATACACACACACACACACACACACACACACACACAGGCAGATGAGGATGTAAGAACCAGTGGGATGAGGGTTGTCTCTCCTCTCCCTCTGCTGGTTGTCTCTCCTCTCCTCTCTCTCTGCTGGTTGTCTTGTCTCTCCTCTCCCTCTGCTGGTTGTCTCTCCTCTCCCTCTGCTGGTTGTCTCTCCTCTCCTCTCTCTCTGCTGGTTGTCTTGTCTCTCCTCTCCCTCTGCTGGTTGTCTCTCCTCTCCCTCTGCTGGTTGTCTCTCCTCTCCCTCTGCTGGTTGTCTTGTCTCTCCTCTGCCTCTGCTGGTTGTCTCTCCTCTCCCTCTGCTGGTTGTCTCTCCTCTCCCTCTGCTGGTTGTCTCTCCTCTCCCTCTGCTGGTTGTCTCTCCTCTCCCTCTGCTGGTTGTCTTGTCTCTCCTCTCCCTCTGCTGGTTGTCTCTCCTCTCCCTCTGCTGGTTGTCTCTCCTCTCCCTCTGCTGGTTGTCTTGTCTCTCCTCTCCCTCTGCTGGTTGTCTCTCCTCTCCCTCTGCAGGTTGTCTCTCCTCTCCCTCTGCTGGTTGTCTCTCCTCTCCCTCTGCTGGTTGTCTTGTCTCTCCTCTCCCTCTGCTGGTTGTCTCTCCTCTCCCTCTGCCCCCCCCCCTAAAAACATCTCAGCACTAAGAGCATCTTTGGGAACTGAAGATGATCTCAGGTGATCCGGTGCCTCGTTGGGCGCTCACTCTGACAACAGGGTTCATCTACGCTCTTCTCTGACTTGACTTGATGCATGAAGAGAAGACTTGAGACTTGACTTGACTTGGGTTCTGGTGACTTGGGACTTGACTCTGACTTGTACTTTGATGACTTGAAAAGGTTTCTAAAGTCTTGACTTGAGATCTTGTGTTTGTGTAAATGACTCAAATTGAAAGTGATGAGATTTGTTCCAGCAGACGACTGAATTTAAATTCTGTTTTCTGAATTTGTATGGAATGATTGAATTTATTGAAGTTGAAACTGATTATAGAAATCAAACTCATGATGCTCTTACCAAGTTTTTATCCTATTAAAACCATATTGCATTGAAAAGTCCTAGATATTTAGTTTTCTTTAAGATATTAAATTGATACTGGACTCTTGATTTGTTCTGACTTGACTTGCTGTTCTACATTTAGACTTGAGACTTGAAATAATGACTTGGACTCGACTTGATAATCTACATTTAGACTTGGGACTTGTCCAACAGAAGTCTGTGGTTGTGAATGTGTGTATCGCTGTGTGAAAGTGTGTGTGAAAGTCAAGCAGGGAGTTAAGATTAATATATCATTCCTGTATCCTTGACGGATGCAGATCCATAATCCCGGCCTCAGCGATGTCGGCGCCTCAGCGACGCCCCGCGAAACCTTTTATGAAAACATTCAGCGGCGTCTCCTTCTGTTTGCCGTCGCCAAGCAAACAGTCACTTGACATCTGAAACTGAGCACAGCGAACGCCCGGATCCTCAGACAGAGGAAAGGCATAATTCAAACACTTATGAGGAAAATAATGATCCAAACCGTAAAGAGCGAGATCCTGCTGTGAGGAGAATTACAACTCTGTATCACAAGTACAAGCCTATCAAGCTCTGGCTTTCCACTGCATTACAGCTCTCACCTCACACCAGGAGAGACACTTCAAACAGGAATTGACTTTCTCTATTTAGCCAACAGTGTCTCCACATGCAAATAAGACTACACTGCAAAAAAGTCAATCGTTATAAGTGGTTTAGTCAAAATATTGTCCTACAATGTGTGTGTAAATACAACAAAACACGATGAGACAACCTGCCAAGTACAATAAATCAAATAAAAGTGAAAATGTTATAATAAGATTTAGTGATATATAACGCTTTTCGCAACAGTCACAAAGTACTTTACACATAAAACCATTAAAAAATACAATGAGATAAGCAATAAACAGAGTTACAATAAAACAGGCAAATGATGCTAACTAGTATCATAAAATATACAAATAATATAATATAGGCAAAATAACAGGCATGAATCCATGTGTGTAAAAACGATATATTTTAATTTTTTAGGCCTACACTCTCAAAAAAGATTTGTCATTTTCATCTCATCAGTCTGTCTAGTTTGGAATATCGCACATTTGAGTTATTTGTCGTAACGTAACAGCAATATATTTAAATGAAATATGCTGTTATAAACATAGAAAACCAAAATATGTGTTGTCCCAAACTAGACGAATGCCAAAAATGACATCATTTTTTACAGAGTAGACACTGTTGGAAATGTAATTTATCAACAAGTGATTTCCTAAACGTGCCCAGAATCAACAGGAAGAAACAAGGAGAGAATTCAAACTGATGGAAATTAAAAATGCAGTAAAATGAAACAGTTTGTGAGTCTCAAACCAACAGAGCACGTCACCCAGCAGTGTCTGAAGAAGCCAAGAGCGGTGTGTGTGTGTGTGTGTGCGTGTGTGTGTGTGTGTGTGTGTGTGTGAATACGTGAGAGTGGATGAGCAATGTTTCTTGGTACCTATCAATCAAGACAGAGAGAGAGAGTGGTTTCCAAGAAGGATGACTCAACCCAGCAGAAACAAAAAAATAAAGAGTCCTTCCCACAAAACGCTAAAACACATTCCAGCACTCAGACATCACACACACACACACACACACACACACACACACACACACACACACACACACACACACACACACACACACACACAGTAAATGCATTGCAGCAAGCCAGGCTTACACATCTCACACACACACACACACACACGGAGTCCATATTCGATCTTGTAGTTTTTATCATGATGCAGAGCTAAAACGTCAAGCAGAAATGACCAGAAGTTTACTTGGAAGCCACATCGAAAAATAATGAACCAAAATAAATCACCAAAAATGTCAACTTTGCGTCGAGTCCACTCCGAGTCGCGCACTCTGATTGGTCGATCATAGGGGCGATCATGACATCATCCAAGTCTTCAAGCTCCAGCTGCTCCAACACATCCTGTTCCTCCAGCTGCACTGCTCAAGCGTCCATGTTTGTTTTTATCGTCACATCTGCTTCCTGCTCCTCTCTTCTTCTATGTTTCATTTTGGTGCGATATGATTTTTTTTTCAAACACTGCCTCCCTTTGTTCACGATTTCAACGACATGCTACACGCACATCAACGCAGAAGTATAAAAACTTAAACTTAACGTTACATTTGTACTTTACAATATGTTTACGTTACGTTCGTCTATAAAACAAGGTGTTAGTTTGATGAACTACATGTAATAATTTGACACATTAACAAGTCTCAAGTCACCAGAACCCAAATCAAGTCTTCTCTTCATGCATCAAGTCAAGTCTCAAGCTATTAAAACTGTGACTAGAGTCTGACTTGAGTCCCCACTTCTGCTTTTCCAGTGATGCAAACGCGTGAGAAAACATATTTAAGATTCCCTGTTACGAATGTTCCCGGCTCACCTGGGACCTTGAACTACGGTGGCCTAGTGGTCTCATATCTCATAACCAGAAGGTCTGTCCATCAACAGCCACATGTCCTGTCCAAGTGTCTGGTCTGACCACAGCCCCCCCCCCTCCACTGAGTGTGGTTTTGTAGCACACAATCATATGTACATTAGCATATGATGTCATCTGGCGACTTTTTGAGCAGCCAATAGCTACTTTCCGCGGAAGAGAGTCGTCATCGCTGCATTGAAGCTCTGCCTTATTACTCACTGAAAGTCGCTTTGGATAAGAGTGTCGGCTAAGTGACTAAAATGTAAAATCTTTTTCTTCTAGCTTCCACTAGATACTGCGCCTGTATTGACCAAGGCACTAATGATTACTTTGAGGTGAGAGTTCAAAGAGTTCAAAACACCATCAAAAGGGAAGAGGAGCCAGGCAGAAAGGGCAACAAGCCTCAAAAAAGGGCAAAAAGGATCATAGTAAAAAGCTTCTTTCAATTTTACTTGGTGCAAAAAGGGCAAAAAATGGAAAGCGAAGACAAAGAAAATCTGAGTAAACCTTTCAACACATCAGGCTTTCACCAGCGTTTTGTGCACTTGTTGCACCATGATAAATTAAAAGAAGCTTTATACTATCACAGCTTCCAAGGCCTCAGTCCTTCATCAGTAGAAAAAAGAAAGATCCCTCCTGTTATTTTGTCCTAATTTACCTCTGTAGTCATGCGGCCTCTCTCTTGCGACTCTTCCTGTCCCTCAACTCAGCCTCAGTCACATCTCCATTGGGTATAAATGGGGAGGGAAAGTAGCGACGCCCACAAGACGGGACGCCCCACACACACACACAGCCAACGGAGAGAGAGAGAGAGAGAGCAGAAAGTTCCTGCTGAAGCGGAGGAAACACTCCAGAAGGTTCCCTCGGTGTTGTAGACATTATCATAAGTGCCACCTCCTATGACTCATTTGTCTGCTTAAAAGGCTAGAGCTCTCTGGCAGACACGAATTACACCAGCTATAAAAGTCAGCCGCTCTGCATATGCGAGGAAACGGAGGGCGGCAGTCTGGGAGTTAGAGGAGCGGAGGGAGGACATAAACTTCTCGCAGGACTGATTTCTCCTTTCTTTCTTTTTTTCTTCTTCCTCTATTTTCTCCCTCTCTCTGGAGAAGTAGCCAGTCAGCAGAAAGCAAGCCCGGCGAATCGCTTTGTGGCGGTGCAAGGTGACGTGAATGAAAAGGAGAGAAGGAGGGGAGGAGGAGGAGGAAGAGAGGAGAGAAGAGGAGGAGGGGAGGGAGAAAAAGCATCGTGTCAGAAATAAGTTCCTGTTTCTTCACTGCATTGACAGATACAAGCAAGGCAGAGGATGAATGGGCCTTTATCTGTTTACAGGCTTCACTCCGCTGGGTGGGCACACACACACACACACACACGCTTGCACATTCATACATACTAACACACTCGCACACACACACACCACAAATGCATGCACACACACAGACGCACAAGCAATAGATTTCCACGTACAGGCAAGGGAGGGGTAAGTGTGTGTGTGTGTGTGCAAGCGTGTGTGTGTAGTGAGAGAGTGTGTGCTAGGCAAACTTGCACACACACACACATACACACATACAAACACATGCATACACACACTCCCTGTAAGTGGAGGTCTATTGATTTTACCCCCCAGTCATTTCAGAGGGATTTCGGGAGTAGCTGTTTTTTTTTTTTTTTTGCACTCTCACTCACAGCCAAACCGGAAGAGAGGGGGGAAAAAATGCAATTAAAGCTGCTTGGGATGGAAAACTGTGGCCTTGCATTATTCAGCGCTCAGCCTGAAGGATGCTGTCCATGTTTTATTGACACGCTCCGCTCTCAGACGTTGCGGGGCATTAATTACCATGAAGACCCGCGGCCCACAGCTGACCGTCCGCCGTCAAATATATCACTGACCAGCCAGCAACGCAAATCTGAAACTACATATTTAACTGAAAATCTTTAATTCTAACGATGGAGGAACGTGAATGTTTGTCATGAACTGATATTTACCAAAACACAGGATCTGATGGAAGTATCGCTGGTGCCATTTGGACCGAGTGCTTTATTAACTACGCAGATGATACTCGACTATATCTCACCGTAGAGCCGACTGACACTGATACCCTGAACTCACTGTTTTCTTGTTTGTCCTCCATTAATAACTGGATGAGCAATAATTTCCTAAAACTCAATGAGGATAAAACTGAAATTCTATTACTCGACCCTAAGCATAAGAGAGATCTGCTTCTCTGCAATTTGCAAAATCTGACTCCTCATGTGAAACCTGAAGTAACAAGTCCAGGAGTCATTCTTGACTCGGACAAAAAAATGCTTTTTTCATCGCTAAGGTTCGACCTTTTTTAAACAAATGTGATGCTGAGAAAGGTATTCATGCTTTTATTACTACTAGATTGGACTGCAGCGCCCTGTTTACTGGTCTAAACAGACCTTTCATAAGCTACAGCTCATTCAGAACCGCGCTGCACGGCTTTTAACTAAAACAAAGAGGAGGGAACACATTTCCCCCGTCCTAGCTTCCCTCCACCGGCTTCCAGTGGGCTTTAGAGTTGAGAGTTGGAGAATTTTAAAGTCCTTCTGCTGGTATATAAAACTCTCATGGCCTTGGCCCTGCCTGTTGTACAGATCCTCTCACTCCTTACAGCCCTGCTCGAGCTCCCAGGTCCTCTAGTGCTGCTTCCTGGTCTCAGACTCTTACTGTGGTAAAAAGGTCGGTGAAGCAGCCTTTTTTAACTGTGCAGACTCAGTCAACGCCAGCTTAAAACATATCTTTTTAACTTAGCTTTTACTCGATTTGTTTTATTGATTGATTGGTTATTTGTTTTTAAATGCTTTCTTTTTATCATTAATGTATTTTATTTACATCCTGCTTTAAGTAATTTGAATTGTGCCTCTGACAAAATTTACCTTTGTATCTTTTTATTGTATCATTTTATTGTCTGTGCTATGCAAATAACTATTTGTAAATAAATAAAAATGTATTTACTTTACTTTGTTACTTACCTGAAAAAGTAACTAGTTACACTACCAATTAGAGCGTTACACACTTCAAAAACATGCCGTAGCAACGTGACTTGTGCTGCCGTGTGTTGATCATCGTTTTAAAATGTGATGCAAGACTGTAACAGTAAGACAATCTCATTTATATCAAGTATATATTCATCAAAGATATATCATAGTTCACTCCTCCTACTTTCCCTTTTTTTCCCCCCAAGCTATTGATATTACCTCAGCAACCCAATCCTTCGTCATAGGATTTGCACTAAAAATGGTCAGATTAATTTGTTTACATTTCATTGTAGATTGCATATGAAAATGTATTTTTATCTCCTTGCTGTTTTAATATACTGTATGCAAATAATGTTGATATCAGTCTGTCACTGTGAAACATTAATAAAAGCTACTACTACCATTTAGATTGCATTTTTTCAATTAATAGCATGTTATCTGTACAAGATACTGCTGGATTTTCACTTAGTTAAAAAAAAAAATGCGCTAAAATCTAATTCTCAAAAGTAATGAATAACAGATTACAAGAATTGAAAAACTAACATGTTACGGTACTAGTGTGTTACTGAATGTTTGGTTGAATTAGACCCACAACACCTCCAGAACCCTCAACAGGAAGTTCTGCTGTCCCATCACACACACACACACACACACACACACTTTCAGCACTAATCAGACCTACACTACACTGAAATTGCAGCTTCCATTAGACTTATGCGGAGCTAAATGTTTTCAGCCAACATTACCCTTGTCTTGTTTGCAAAATGTATAAAAGCAAACAATTTGCAGCGGTTGTAGAAAGCCATTTTCTCACTGATGAGGTTTTTTTGTGAGACTAGTCATTGAAATTGATTTCCCCACTGCCTCTGTCTCTGTGTTACAGAATGGAGACGGATGTGCCACCTCAGCAAGTCCAACAAAACATCATTGTTTGGATATTGTAGTGATTCAGACTTTGAAGTATTATTACTGAAATAACCAAATGAGCTCTTAGGTCTGGGTTGAATGTACAAGAGAACAAAAGAGTCTTCTTAGACAGTAGCATGATCTTTTATCAACAAATAATATGGATTATGGATTATTATTATTATTATTCCAAAATTGGGATAATAATGCTGCTTTGTCGTTTGCTTTTTTGCGAGTTGGCAGTAAAAATCTTATTTATTTCACCTTTTATTTTAAGTCAAGCTCTGGCCTCATATATAAAAATGTGCAATATACTTGTTCTATCTTGTTTTAATATCTGTTTTATCCGTGTTCATGTCCTTTCTTCTCTGTAAAACACGTTGTGACCGGCCTGCTTATTAAAAAAAAGTGCTTCATAACTATATTTGACATAGCCTGACTCAAAATATCTATGCAAACGGTCAATGAAGCTTCTATATTCCCTTTTAAAAGCCTTCATAAATAGTGGATGCTGGAGTTACCAGACACACAGATCTGTTACATCACTCTGACATGCAGCCAAGGCCTCAGGAAAGAGACTCTGCCTCTGAAGTGAGCCTTCGGATTACGCAACTGCAACTCCATGCTGCACACTGCAGGAAATATGTATTTTTCACAATTAAAAATGCATTTTTCTCAAAACAAGGGAGAAAAAAAATCTTCCAATGGGAGCTGTCAGTGTTTCCATTGTAAATCAAAACATGTCCCATGCATTTTTCTTCATTTTTCATCTTGAAACTTGGTGCATTACTTCTGTTGGATTGAGATTGTGATATTTGATTCAGACGGTAGAGGCTCATGCACACCTTCAGTTTCTTGTAGACAGGTGCGTAGGAGGAAATGTCCACAGGCAAGAGAAGAGAGAATTCCCGCACACTGTCCTTTTACTTGCAATAAACTTTATTACTGATACAACGTTTCGGTCCTGTGACGACCCCTGCCCTTTCCTGCCATCTGTCTTGACTATTTGTGTTTCAGATACCTGGTGGGAGGGGCAGGGGATCGTCAGCGTCAACTGGGAACACCTGGGCCCGGTGTCTCCAGTATATATATATTTGTTGGCGTGTCTCTCTTTTCCCTTGCAGGCTCCCGGTTGGCTGTGGCTGCTTTAGTTTTCTCTTTAGTTCTTTCTTTTACTTTGGTTATATGCACCTCTCAACACTCACACACTACCTGCACTCATGCACACCCTACACTACTGACTCCACTGACCTCCACACTCCATATGTTTTTGTATTTTTGAGTTTAATTGGTTTCAGTTTGTTAAAATAAATTACTTTGTTTAACCTTTGAAAACGGTGTGTCTCCCGCTTTTGTCATGGCCTTACGAGCCAGGTTGTGACAGTCCTTAGACCTTCATCAGGTAAAACTGAGGAACAAACAACATTCCAGACAGATATAACCAACACCTGATCAGGTGAGGCCAATCAGGGACCATGAGCTGTCAGCCAATCAGTCCCACAGTCTGTGTGCATTTAGCCAATTAGAAGGAACAACCCACCATCAAAAATGGACATTTCACGATCTGTGATGGACGGCAACTACATCAATTTATATACAAACATTGAATCATATAGTTAAAGTTGAAAACAATTAATCCAAAATCATCTCTTCCATAATGACAATAATAATATTAGGCTAATGGTAAATCTCAGGGTAACATTATTATAATTTCACTGTTTAGGCTACCCCTTAAATATACCTCTAAATAGGCAGTAGGTTACCACGATACAAAATTTACATTCAATCATATAATAGTAGAAATAAAAAATAGGGAAAAAAAATGTAAGAAAAAATATGAATATAGAAAAATACATTGAATCTCACAATTGAAATACATAAACATAGGGATGATGAAGACAATGTGCAAAAATCATCCAAACAGGGCTGAACTCTGAGTGAGTACCGGAGAAACAAGAAAACCCCCAGAGGCCTACGCATTCAAAAGGCCCCGACCACAGGTAGATCTAATGAAGACTTTGTTAAAAGATGAGGAGAGATTTTGAACAAATGCTCTTTGGACCTCATGTTACTAATCAATGAGCATGTGTCTACTGAAGCATCTGAACTGCAAAAAGAAATCCGATCACAAGAACAGACTCTGAAACAGAAGACGGACACAGACTTTGCTACCATTGATCACTCCATGAAAGATCCTGTGCGTCATTACAAAGAGAAATTGCATATCACTAAACTGAAGAAGTACACCTCACCATCGCCGGGGTTGGACTGATAGAGAAGACCTTCCATCTGACAGCGACTTCACTCTCGACAGCGATTCCAGTCAGCATTCCCGTGAACAATCTTTTTTTTAGGACAACGCAGAAGGTACCACGGCCCGAAAAACAGAAATGCAGGCGGGGGAAGGCGATCATACAAGACACAGTAATCAATATTTCATCTACAGAACTGACTAACGACCAAATGAACCTTTTGTCTAAGGGCCTGTCATTTGTCCCGAGAAGAGGCATCGATGCTTGCTGGTTTAAAAGTAGATTTATTTAAATGTTTTCGACAGATAAAGCTGAAACACTTTTTTTTCCCCATGACAATGAGGCTGCAATTAGAACTCCTCCTTCCCCCTTTTCAATCAGGAGAGATTAGGATGAATGCTCGAATGAAAAGTTTATTCATGACATTAAACAAGATGTAAACTTTGGCATAAGCTCCATGGAGGAACTCCTCCCATTTGTGAAGTTAGGAGTACATCCGGGATAGACGTAGGAATTAGGACGTCCCGCCTGCGGAGTTCCTCTGGAGCCTGGACATTGGTGGTGATGGGGTGGAGGAGGGAATGACAGCAGCATACAGCATAGATCTGAGAGGAGGGCAACAGCATAGAAGGTGACGTGTATGTACTCCCGTCACTTAGACGATTGGCTCTTTGAAAAAGAGAGGGAAGTGACGGCTAACTCTGATTGGTTCTCTGGAAAAGAGGGAAAGTGTTCACCAACTCTGATTGGGTAAAGACAAAGCATGAGTAAATGATAAGTAGTCTTCCTGATTGAAATTACGTAATACTTCACTAGGCCTAAGAGCAGATTTTGCCCCAATGATGTCTAATGCTTCCATTAATACTTTTTGTCGTATAGTACAACATGACATAATGAAAACTACTACTCAACCTCCTCATGTCTCCCAGAATTTATCTAGTAAATAAAGAATAGCATTGACAGAGCTAATTAATTCTAAAGATGTGGTAATCAAACCTGCTGACAAGGGAGGTGCCATCTGTGTCCAAGATGCAGACAAATACAAAGCTGAAATCCTCTCCCAACTATCTAATGAGACATTTTATAAGAAATTGAAGTGTGACCCGACTGATTCATTTAAAAAAAATTGTGTTTTCGTACTTGAAAGAGGCTAAACATAAAGGTTGGATCTCCAAATCTGAATTTGACTTTTTATACAGCCAACGTCCCATTCGACCTGTATTCTACCCTTCCTAAGATACATAAGTCATTAGTGAATCCCCCAGGTCAGTTTGGTCAATTTATAGATTTTTACATAAAACCTTTTGCACAGACCTTACCGTCTTATATTAAAGATTCTACAGACTTTATAAATAAGATCTCTAATCTTAATGATATTCCAGACGATGCTATTTTATTAACTCTAGATGTGGCTAGCTTGTACACTAACATACCACATGAAGGAGGTCTTGAGGCCCTTAACTTCTTTTTACAGAATCGAGACAACACAGTTAATCCCCCTAATGAGTTCATCCTTGACTTGGCAGGTTTTGTTATGAAATATAATCACTTTTGCTTTGATAATGACTTCTATCTTCAGACATCTGGCACGAGCATGGGTTCGATTTGTGCCCCGAATTATGCAAATGTATACATGGGCTTCTTCGAGAAGGCTTTTGTTTCCAATCCAGACAAGAATAGCCACTTGGATAAAATATTAAAATGGTACCGTTATATTGATGATGTTTTTTTGTATTTACCAGGGTAATATTGAGGAATTGAAGGATTTTCTTACACTGTTGAACAGTTTTGATTGTAACTTAAATTTCACTATGGACTATAGTAAAGAAAAGGTACACTTTTTAGACATGTGGGAAATTATGAGAAGCGCTGGTGTGTTATCCACCACCTTGTATAGGAGACAGATAAAAACACACCCCACCCCACACCTCTGAAGAGGGGGCTCCCTAAAAGCCAATTCTATAGATTAAGAAGGATTTGTCACTCTACTGAAGATTTTATGAGAAAAGCTATTGAAATGAAATCCAGGTTTGTCCAGCGAGGATATCCCATGTCTTGGGTGGACCAAGCGTACAACATAGCACTCCAAAAACCTCGCTCTGAACTTTTAAGTACCAGCAATAAAAACAGGAAGAAGTTCTCTGTCACATGCATGACTATATTCTCCCAACTCACACGCTATTAAGTCAGTTTTTAAAAAGCACTGGCACATTCTACAGTGAGATCCAGAACTATCTACTGTCTTTCAAGATCCCCCCCCTCTTTGTTTTTAAATGTGACCGCGACTTGAGAGACTACTTGGTACATATATTATTTTGCACATAAGAATAGACCTGCACAACCCATTCAGACACTTCTCAGCCCTTTCCCCAATGGGAATTACCGCTGTGGTAACTGTGCACAACGTAACAACACCTCCAAGATTACACATTTCAGTCATTCACACACAGGCAAACAGTTTCCTGTCAAAAGTGTGAATACCTGCTCCTCCACTCATGTGGTTTACATGTTGCGTTGTCCTTGTGGTTTATCATATGTAGGTAAAACCACTAGAAAATTGAAGCAACACATCAGTGAACACAATACGCAGAAACCGTGATTATCCTGTTGCTATGCACTTTAATGATAAAAAGCATGACATCTCTTCCTTACGTTTTTATGGTTATTAGATTTATAGATTTATCCACTAATTATGAATTTTCTTCTATTGCCCAGGTATTGAAGCCCTGTTTGGATGATTTTTGCACATTGTCTTCATCATCCCTATGTTTATGGATTTCAATTGTGAGATTCAATGTATTTCAATTGTGAGATTCAATGCATTTTTCTATATTCATATTTTTTCTTAAAAATGTTTTCCCCTATTTTCTATTTCTACTATTATATGATTGAATGTGGCTATGTAAATTTTGTATTGTGGTAACCTACTGCCTATTTAGAGGTATATTTAAGGGGTAGCCTAAACAGTGAAATTATGATAATGTTACCCTGAGATTTACTATTAGCCTAATATTATTATTGTCATTATGGAAGAGATGATTTTGGATTAATTGTTTTCAACTTTAACTATATGATTCAATGTTTGTATATAAATTGATGTAGTTGCCGTCCATCATAGATTGTGGAATGTCCATTTTTGATGGTGGGTTGTGGCTTCTAATTGGCTAAATGCACACAGACTGTGGGACTGATTGCCTGACAGCTCATGGTCCCTGATTGGCCTCACCTGAGCAGGTGTTGGCTATATCTGTCTGGAATGTTCTTTGTTCCTCAGTTTTACCTGATGAAGGTCTAAGGACCGAAACGTTGTATCAGTAATAAAGTTTATTGCAAGTAAAAGGACAGTGTGCGGGAATTCTCTCTTCTCTTGCCTGTGGACATTTGATTCAGGAAAAGTTGATTTGTCTTGTAAAGTGAAATGAATTCATCCCATTCGATCACTGTTTAAAAAAATAACAGTGTAAGACTTTGATCATTGTTTAAAAACAGTTTAAGAGTAAATGCTTCATTAAATGACTTATTAATGTGGACATTTTTGCAGTGTGGACTGTGATGCTCAGCTGTTCTGGACTGGTCTATTCCCACTGGCTCCATTCATTGTATTGATGTGATACTTTATTGATCACTGTAGGGAAATTCTCTTTTCTCTTCCCCCTTCCTCAATGGAGGTCAGAGGTCAGGACAGAACAGTGACCCTGGAGCTGGTAGAGGTTCATTACCTACTGGAGGAAAATCCAGTGGATCTTCAGACTTTACAGAATGAAAAACATCTCAGCAGTAAGGCTTCATGTGATCTATCTACATCCCATATCATTCGGTTCTGTATGGCTCAAGCGGGTTGAGCAAGGCATCAACACTGCCAGGGTTTGGGGTTTGATTCCCACTGGGCTGTCCATGCTGGGAATAAAAAATATTGTACTAAATCATATAATCCTATTTTTTGTTGTAAACAAGTCAAAATAGTTACACTTGTTTCATATTTATGACCAAAACGGTCGCACTTAAGAGCCCTGGTTGTATCCAAGAAATGTGGAGACAAAATAAATAAAAAAACAAGAACTTTGTGGGTTACCATGTTAACAATGATGTAACTTTACTTCTGATTGGTGGAGCTGACAACAGGTTCTTGCGTACCAAAACGGTGCCAGGAACAAGCTGCAGTAGAACGACTGCGAGAACGCGGCAGTAGAGTCGAAAACTGTTATTAGGCTTCAGGAACAACAGCGGCTGCATCTATTTCTCTACATATATTAGCGGTCTGCACTGGGACGGCCTATTCCTATTAGTTCCATTCATTACCCATTGGAGGAACGCCTAATGTATCTTCTCCCCCGCCGCCGTCATAAGCCTCAGATTGGTTCTGGCTGGCCGGCGGACTGCAGCCCGCCGCCGAGGAAACATATTGAGCCTCTCCACAACTTTACTCGGGGTCATTTCACCGAGGGAGGGGCCTTCTGATTAAACTTCCTCTCAGCCTCATTGCTCTGAGCGCCCGGCAGATAGTTTTCACGGGGGGCGCCACCGTCCCCCCCGGTGCTGTACATTAACGCCCCTCTGCTCGATGAGACGTTCAAAAAGTTGCAGTCAAAGCAAATTATGGAAACAGCCATCGTGGATCAATTTTTCTAAAAGTAACTTGGGCTAAAAGCATCGCAAAACAATGACTTCTTACCATTTTAGAGGCTGTTGACGGAAGAGACTTTCACATCGGTAAAAGTCAACTTCAGGCTTGCAGAAATACAGTATAAATGCTTAGATTCGGTTCACTGATGATCTAAAAATACATGGTTTGGATGGGACGGAGTGTGTGGCTCATTTTGTTTGTACCTCCAGCCAAATGTAAGGAGGAGGCTGCTGATGAACTTCCTCTCAGCCTCATTGCGTTGAGAGCCAAGCAGATACTTCCTGGCCGCTCCGCTGCTCCATGCCTCCACATTAGCTTTCCTCCGCATGATGAGAAAAAAGTTACAGCTGGATTAAATTATGAAAACTCGGTGATAGATTTTCTCCGACTAGTATTTCAAGTTAAAGTCTCAGCAGCTCGTGTTCAACCCTCTGAGCCTAATTCAGTGAAGCATCGGTGATGTCAGGGATCCACTTTATAAACATGAACCTAAATAGCACCGAGGACAGTTACATCCAGTGTAATAACAGTAATGTGATTGCTTTTTTCAGTAAGTGTAGTGTAAGGGATTACAATTTCAAATTCAGTAATTACATTACAATTACTAATCCCAGTATGTTATTGCGTTACTGAAACCTGAACCCCCTTCAACCTTTTCTTTTTCTCTCCTTTGATATTTTCAGAGGTTTTTTTTGTTTTCCAAATCCCTGTTTGTGTTTTCCTCATCTGTATTTTAAGGACATGCAGCAGGTTTACGTCGGCTGTTAACTTAAAAAAGTAAAACAAAAGGAAGAGCAGCTGGAGGTTTTCCCATTACTTTGAATTGATCTCAGTCATTATGTCTTGAGACCCAAATAAAGAACACAGAATAAAGTGAGGAAAAAAATACAGATATTGCAGATATTAAAAAAACATCCCACCTCCAAAAGAAATTTAAAAAAATCAAGATGAAAAAGGCAGTGACAGTGGAGCTTGTGTTTTTCCATGTGATGGATCCTCAAGCTTAAAGCGTGAAGCACTGAAGAACTGTTCTTCCCCAGATTTTCTGTGTGCTGGATTTTCATTTTTTTGTGCTAAATGTAAAAAAAAAATAAAAAAAAATGAAGGTAATTTCCTCAGACAACAAAGAGTTTATATTTTACATCCCTCTTCATCGAATTGTGAGTTCTACCTTTACCTCTGCCACTAACCAGTTGTTCTCTATTTTCCCATTTTCACTTGAAGAGTTAATTTCCAAAATGTATTTTGAAAAAAAAAATCCTTTAATATCTCTAAAATATAGACAATCAAGTCAGTAAAGTTGTCGACCAAAGACAGTTACCCAAGATCATTTGTTTTCATTTCATGCTATCAGTAATTTTACATGAATAGGTGTCATTTAGTTTCAAATGGTGAGTTTCACATTTTGGAATGAACCTTCATTTGTTCACTCACATGCCAAGCACACATTTTCCCAGAGGGAGAGCTCTGGCAGTCCGACCCCTGGACAGCCATCTTATAGCTCTTCTTGTAACAACATATACATCCAGCCCCCCCCCCCACCCCACCCCACCCCACCCCACCCCACCCCACCCCCGGGTGCAGCAGGGTGGGTTACCTTTCTGCAGGCGATCACCATGCTCCTGACAGCAAATGGTGTCAGCTTTAATTGGAACAAGCAGAACGTAATGGAGCGTGGCAGATGGCTTCCACTGTGCCTCAGAAGAGGTACGGCTGCTACGTTTCTGTATGGATGGAAGGTCAGGAGAGGAGGGGGAGATGCAAAAGTAAGATGCAGGCTGAGGGGAACGGAGAGAAAGAAAAACGCACACACAAAAAAAATCCTTTCTAACTCTTTGCTTGGCTCTGTTTCTTTTCCTGGCTCTGGTTGTTATGTGATCGTTCCAACATTTTGTGAAACACAGATTACGTGTTTCGGATACAAATAATGTGAAGGATAACGCAACAACAGCACAAATTGGACACACCGCTTTCTCATGTAAGCAACTAAAACAACTTCGGGTAAGTTTAAGGTTAAACTATCATGTTTAACCCCTCGCACCCTGAGTTTCCCCTTAAATTTCCTCATAAGTAGCTTCAAAGTTAGATTTTTTTTTCCATACTGTACAGCAATCTCACATCCATATTCTATATCTACTTGTTCCAACGCTTCATTGAAGCTACAGCTGCTTATACTGAGTGAAATATTCAAACCCAAGGTGCCATTTTTTTTTTACGGCTGCACTATTACATCTGATGGAAAAAAATCTAGATGTTTGTGCATCATTTTATACACATTTCCCTGTACTTCAGCCTGACATGTTTGGTATCTTGAAAGTTTGGGATCTTGACTAGAATTTAAAATAAAGTTCTGTGGGTTTGAATAAAGCTTGGCTGTGAAACATGAACTCAGGACGTCGAAGTTGAAGGTAAATGTTTCCCTCTTCCCACCTCCACAGCCTTCTTCTACTCTTACTACTTCCTGTTTCTAGTCGTGTCTAGGTCATGTGATCCTTTCCTGCTGGGGAAATGTGTGTCAAATGTGCAAATTGTGCAAATAGCATGTTATTTGCATATTATGTCATTGTGATTCATTTCACAAAGTTTTTTATGTTCACAGTAGTACTGCAACGGCACGGAAGCTCTGATCTTATATACTGTGTATCTCCTTATAGTTTTGGTTGCTTGTAACTTTTTGTAATCTAGGAAATTGAACAACAGTATTCTACTGTTGCTCTGGATAAGAGCGTCAGCTAAATGACTAAAAAGTAAAATGTAAATGTAAGAGGTGTAGGGGAAGAGATGCAAAAGCATTTATGGCTTGGTTGGAAAGAAAGAAAGAGAAAGAAAGAAAGAAAGAAAGAAAGAAAGAAAGAAAGAAAGAAAGAAAGAAGTAGAAGGGAGAACTGCAAGTTGTTCCAAGCTGGGTGGATGGAAAGGAGGATAAAGAGAGAGCAAGAAAGGAAGGAAGGAATGAATGAAGAAAGAAAGAAAGGAAGGAAGGAAGGAAGGTCATGGGACAGAAGCAAAAGTAACTGGATGGAAAAAGGAAAGGAGGAAGGAGAGATGCAAAGGTACAGTAGATGCAGGCTTGGGTAAACTGATAGGGAGAGGGTATTCTATTCTTTATTTAGTCAATGCGCTTTTCTTAATAAAGTTACAAGGTGCTGTAATTTATTAATATAGTAAAATATATTGGTGCTGAAAAGATTTCTGACTGCTAAACACTCTCAAAGGTGCGATATCACGCGCTTCACACACTTCGCGGCGCGGTGCAGAACAGCTCTGCCCCGGGCGCCGCCCCGGGGTCAGCAGGCAGAACGCTACACCGAGTTTTCAAGAGTCAATTCTGCAGCGTTTCTATGTTATGTAGTGAATGGCCTCTACGATGTCGGATGGGCCATCGATACACAGAGAGGTGGGACTGGGCAGGGTAAACAAATGGCTACACCCGTCTTCCACTTAACTGATTTTGTTGTTTGTTATGTTTTTGTTGACCATTAACAGTTCACAGTTTGATATTCTGACAATGTTTTGAGCAAAATCTGAATCATGACTGAAAAAATGCCTTTTATTCCTGAGGGAAAGCAAAAACAAAACAACAGTGCAAACCATAAACTAAAAAAAATTCACAGGTTTCTGTAGCCTCAATATAAAAGTTTTAAGACCTTTGAAGTGCCAGTTCAAATAAAATTTAAGGCCAATTACATCCCCAATAAGCCTGAAGAGTAAAACAACAAGAACAGAAAACAGTAAAGTATAGAAATGCACAACCAAGGAAATTTATCAAAGCAAAGCTTCGTTTTTACAACCTCTGAAACCAGATTTAAGACTCAAACAAAGCATTTAACCATAAACCGGTGACTGGAGTTTTTCACTGTGATGTGGTTGTGCACAGTGCAACATATTGCTAGTATTTCCTAAGGCAAGGCTCTCTTACAGTACTTGCAAACAGTCTTTTTGTTGCCAGTTGTTGCCATTTTCTTCCTTAATTGGAAAGCCAAAATGCTGCCGAACAGCAGACTGGAAACCCGACGGAGCGTCCGGTGTTTCAGTTTGTGTCCATCTTGTCTCTACTGCGTCTTCACAGCAGTGAGATCAGCTGGACTCACCGCAAGTGTGATGATGTAAGATAAAACCTGCCGGCCTTGAGCTCTCTAGTGTTCAGACAACAACAGAAGAGAAAAGACCGTTCCGAATGTCATTTTTAAGATATTAGGCCGCAGCTGAAATCTCAAACATTTTCTCGCAAAAAATCCTGTGTCACAAACTTACGTTACATCCCTACTCTCTACTGTCAACAGACTGTGAAATGGTAAGAATCAATACCTTTGTAATGCAAACAGGCGTAAAGAAAGACTGGTAGTAACTGTAGATATTTCGCTGTATCCTGCAAGTACCAGGATGTGCCATGAGAACCTCTAGCCAGATGGCACATGGTGTCAACAGTCCGCCTTTGGTGAACTGAAGAGTACTGAACTGGCTTTATTGCTGTTTTGGGTTACATCAGATGAAAATAAAGGTCACGCTAAAAGATAAAGGTAACAGTTTTTCTTCTTGGTGTCCATGGAAACGGCCAAGCAGATGATTTTGATGGTACAGTTAGGGCTGCAACTAATGATTATTTTCACTATCTATTAATCTAGCGATTATTTTTTCGATGAATCATTTAGTCTATAAAAATGTAGCCCAAAGTGATTCTTCAAATAGCTTAATTAGAATAAAAGCAGCTGAAAAAAACACCAAAGTATTCATTTTATAATGATAAAAAACTGAGAAAAGCAGCAAATCTTAGCATTTGTGAAGCTGTAACCAACAAATGTTTGTATTTTTACTGATAAATGACTAAAACGATTAATTGATTATCAGAAATATAATCGATTAATTTTCTGTCTATCGACTAATCGATCTATCGACTAATCGTTTGAGCTGTAGGTGCAGTGTGAGGGGAAGAGGGGTTGAAAAGCTCAATGAGAGACATTCAGAACGGATACTGAAGTTATGATTGAGAGGAGGTGTGGAGAGAGGAGGAAGAGGAGAACCGAGCTAAACTTCTGTGTTTTCCTATCTGAGGAATATTCCTCCAAGGCCAAATATATTTACTGATACAAGACATCTGGCAGCTGGATCTTCTACACAACACTTGTTCCTCATACCAATGTAACTCAGGTTCTTCATGTATGCAACATGCATGAATCATCTTAAATAATGTGAGCTCGACTTCAGATTAGGAATAATAGATCAAAGCGAGGAACTCGACCGCATCGATTCTGATTCATGTGTCTGACTTCTGATGGTAGTAACCGACGAGACGGATGATGTACCGTTGCGTCAGAGAGGCAGTGATGAAAATAGTTGGCAAACGGAGGAACGAGGAAGAAGGATTCCAGGAAATGATAAAATCATGAACACACGAGGACACAGACCGCCGGCAACGGCCGGCACAGAGATGATCAGACCTTGAAATTTATCTCTCTTATGCATTTATGCATCTTTTAAGTATCGTCCCGGCATGACAGATGGGATGGTGCGCTGCGATGGGGCCGTCAGGTATGTGGCTGTAAAACCTCACAGACCCCCAGACTGTGGTGGGGGAAGAGGAGATGCAGAGGCGGCCACTGGGTGTCACTCTTCAGTCTTGGCACTGAGACGCACGGCACCAAAACACCTACTGGATTAAAAATGGAGCGATTTCACATAGAGTCTCCAGACACTGTAAATACAGCTTTTTAAATATAGAGCAGTTATTTTTCTAAACAATTCTATGGTGTTGTGAAAGAGTTTTCCAAACTAACAGCTTGATTCTGGTGAAGCTCGGTCTGCAGACACTTTGTTATTCAGCGCCTCTTCATTTACCTCTGAAACACTTGCACTTGTCGCCGTTGTAGGAGACGGAGTCCCACTTTCTACCACAGGCTCTCTGAAATCCTGCTGCAGTCTGGCTCCGTCCCCAAGAGAAACTGATTGGAATAATCTCTCTTTTCAGCTGTCAGAAATTAGTGTTCTGGTAATGAACTGGCTGAGAAAAGACTAGACTTTTGTGTTGCACTATGCTAATTTAGTTCCAGTGTTTAAGACAGAATTATCTGAAGCTGTAATGCAGGATAGATGAAAGATAAATGCATGAAAGGGGATTTCTACAGCGACCACCGCTGTATACAGGATAGATGCAGGATTAATGCCTTTTGTGCACGTTTTACAGGGTTGTTAGGGAGTTATTAAGGGAACGATCCTGTCTCCCTGAATTTTAAAGAAATGAAGGGGGTGTTTAAGGGGGTTTCGATGGGGTCTCTTCCTTTAATTACTCCCTTAACTAACTTTAAGGGGATTTTGCATGAATTAACGGGTGAATTCATGTAAAATCATGTAAATGTAAGGTTATTTCAAGGGATTTGTAGTGATAAATGCATGAATTTAGGGCTTCTTCTACAGTTTTTCAGCGCTTCTTAAAGCAAAGCGGCTGTAAAAATCTCTTTCCCTCGGAGAGCGGAGTGGAAGTGCCGCTTGCCGGCGGTCAGTGTTTTGTGTTTTCCTCCTCCGCTCGCCCCTCCTCTCCTCTCGGCAGAACAGCCGTTTAGCCTCTGTGGCTCCTGTTTGGCGAGCCGGTGACAGCTCGCTCCGCGGCGCTGCTGGGGGAATAACTCCCTGGGTGGACCCGAACCCCCCGGAGACCCCCCGCCGCCCGGCCCCGCCGCCAGCTAACACGGGAAGAGGAGCGAGGACGAAGAGATATATACTGTACATGTTCTGTAGCTCCTGCAGACAAATCACTCTAGGTTATTTGTATCCAACTGTTGTTTTTTTTGTTTTTTTCTGCTAACAGCTTGCAGCTGCAACGCGCTCGCTGCGGCGTGGGGGTTTGGCGGTGGAAGTGCGAGAGGTGGGGGTGAGAAAGAGGGGCAAAAAAGGAGGAAAACATTGGAGGGAAGGGGGAGTTTTCTGTAGCATCCTGCAGTGCTGAGGGTGAGGAGTGTCTTCGACTCAGTTACTGGCTGATAAAAAGGGAAGAAGCAGCCTTAAATCAAAAAGACCTTGATCATAGCAAACCTCTGCTGCTCATATGAGATGTGAAACACCATTTGTCTGTTGTGCGATTGCTCTAAAACATGTCTGACATCACAAGCTGCTCTATTTAGCACGCAAGAATAAGAAGATGATTAAGGGAATTTTTCTCTGTGGCCCAACTTGTGTTAGTATACAAAGGAAACCACTTGAAAGTAATTTACTTGTCAGGGAACCGGAGCAGAGATGTTTCCTTGCTCTTTGAAAGTAGATGCACACACACACACCCATTTAGGTCCATCAAGGTTGTCGGCTAACAACGTCGATTACTTTAATGTCGGCACTCGAGGCTCAGCAGCCGTGTGCCTGGCTGCCTTGAAGTTCAGCAACAGCCTGGCTTGTTTCTCTGTCTGAGTAGCTCTTTCTGACTCTGTGTGTGTCTGAGTAGGTGCTTAGATGAGTCAGTGTGTGTGTGTCTGTGCGTGTGTGTGTGTGTCTGTTTTAGCCATTATTTAACCAGGCAAGTTGGCTGAGAAAATGTTCTTATTGACTGCAACAACCTGGAGAGGAGTAGTGCAGAAAGAGGGATGGTCTCTCTCACTCTCACTCACTCACACACACACACACACACACACACACACACACACACACATGCCCCCTGCAATACTGTGTAGTGGCAAAGGGCCATGACTTCAGATTTAGTGGTGTTTTTCACACCCCAGGATGATGAAAATAGCTATTTTAATGAGAAATTGCATATTTTAGTTGGCTATCCCTTTAAATGAAAAATCCACCCTTGTATACTCTTACACTGTTATTTAGTGTATCATCAATCTGTGATGAGTGATGAAGTGTTGTAGTTGTAACCTGCCTCGTCTACTTCTTCTGCAGTTAGTGGTTTCCTACGTTTCCCAGAATGCTTCAGAAGTGAACTTGTTCCATTTAGCTGCGAGTTGTACGTGACTGGAGTGAAGTTAGCTTGATATTGGATATTCTGTGGATATATTTTCTCAAATATTGAAACCAATTTTGTAAATTGTTCTTCCTCTTCCAGTAGTCACAAATATATTCAAATATCCTCCTAATATCCAATATCCAAAATCAAGCTAAGTTTTTACGTGTAGTCGGAGAGACCAACGGCGGCAGCGCTAGCTGAGAAAAAAAGCGAGAGTCTCTCCTTCCTCAAACTCCAACCTGTCTCTCTGCTGCAGTGCATTCTGGTCTCTCTCCTGCTCCTGTGGTGGAGAAATTGGTCTCTCCCCTCTTCTACGATGGATTTCTCCCTGTGTGATTGTTGAACGTCTCTTGGTGCAAAATGGCGGCTCTAGAAAGAAGCCCTTGCTCTTTGATTCTGAGGGACTGACACCAAAACCTGACGTTTGCCGCTGATGTTTTAGATCGCTGGAACATTTTCTGTTATCAAAAAAAATGGAAAATATCTGGATGTGGCATCACATTGTCTACATTTGGCTATTTTTCCACAGGAATAAGAAAAACACACCACCAAACAACAAAATGCACCCAGGAATGCAAGGAACATCACCAGTAGCTGTGTTTTAACAGTGTTTCAGAGTGGATTTCTTCTTCAACAGATCTAACACTGCAGATGGGAGCGGTGGGGGAAACACACACACACACACACTGGAGCTATCGAGCCGCCCGGTCCAGCCACAGCCAGTGGTTACTGGCCGCTGAGCAGCTCCACTCAAGCAGCTGGAAATGAATTGCCTTGCAAGGGCACTTTGACGGTCGGTGCTGAGGTGGAGAGAGCTCCCACTCCCACAGGAGAGCGAGGATCTGAACTGGCAACCCACCGGTCACAAGCCTGTCCTCTTTAAGGCGACCGCAGCGTCACGCACATGCACAGCACCACTGGTTGTGTGTGTGTGTGTGTGTGTGTGTGTGTGTATAGTGCACGTGTGTGAACATGTGTGGACTTCTGCCCGTGTTCATATAACCATGTGCTCCATGTGATTTAAGTGGGAGCTGCCAGGAACGAGTTCACCCTGTTCTCTCTCTCTCTCTCTCTCTCTCTCTCTCTCTCTCTCTCTCTCTCTCTCTCGCTCTCTCTCTCTCTCTCTCTTCAAATATGCTTTATTGGCATGACTGTTAGGATACAATGTTGCCAAAGCAGAATGGACTCTATATAGTCATATGTGTCATGTCATACATTGTGCCAATATGTACATTATGACATGTGATTCAAATGCAAAAAGGAAACAAAGAATACAGAATAACAGAATAGTAAAATATATCATATATAATTTACAGTGTCATATAGATTTACAGTTAAAATACAATATTAATCACAATGATGTAACGCTGATATATACTTTCTTTATATATTATATATCTTCCTTTTTATATATTTTCTCTCTCTCTTTCTCTCCACTCTTCTCCCTTTGTCACTTCATCTGTTTTTTGTTGCTGTCACTCTCTCTCTCCCTCCCTCTTCCTCTCTATTTCTCTCCCTCCCTCTTCCTCTCTATTTCTCTCCCTCCCTCTTCCTCTCTATTTCCCTGTCTCACTTTCTCCCCCTCCTCCCTCTCTCCCCACCTCACTCTCTTTTCTCTCTCTCTCCATCTATCTCTTCTAGCCTTCCTCCCTCTTCTCCTCACTCTCCCCATTTCTCTCTCCCCCTCCTCTCTCTCTCTCTCTCCCTCTCTCTCCATCTATCTCTTCTAGCCTTCTTCCTCTTCTCCTCTCTCTCTCCTCTTGTCTATTTCTCTCTGTCTCACTCTCGCCACTCCCTCTTCCTCTTTCCCTCTATCTCTTTCTCCTCCTCCTCTCTCTCTCTCTCTCTCTCTACCTGTTCTCTCACAGACAGTCCTCATTAGCAGCAGCAGTTTCTTTTTGCTCCCTGTTTGCAGCCAATGGGCCATTAGTCCGTTGAGTGCGGGGCAATAAATCGCAACGGGCAGGAACCCAAGCGCCCCGACTTCCTCTCCATGTTGGCCAATCAGGGCAATTTGCTGCGGCTTGGTGAGCGGCGTGGATTCAGGAGCAGTAAGCACAGTGTTGAAGCCAGTGAGGGTAAACGGCGGCGGCAGCGTAGCGTCGGCGAAGCAACGCCAGCGGATTTATGTTAGGAAGAAAAAGTGCCATTACATTAAAGATTATATGAAACTTAAAAGCTGCACTTTGCAAGATTTTTGTGTAAAAACACGCCTGTCTTATCAGTTTAAATCACAAAGTGGGGCTGCGACAGAGAAGAGCGTCCCGTCCCCTTTATTGAGACGCCGTAGACTCGCTCTGTTCGCCCAAATTAAATTCTGATGTCAGTACGGACACTTCTCCGCTCACAGGAAGTGACGAATCAACACTTAAGAGTGAAATCCAAACTGTCTCCTGAACAGCAGCAGAGAAAGCTGGACACACCAACGTCAGATCTTTTCCTCTCTCGTCTCTTTGGTTTCCTGAACGATGACGAACGATGAAATGTGATATACAGCTGGTTTGACGACTGTTGACAAAATGCACTTACTGTAAATCGCTTTGGACAAAAGCATCTGCTAAATGACGTAATGTAATGTATAAAGCATCACAGACCGGCCGGGGCTGTGGCAGTTTACTGACATCACCTTACAGGATTTCTGGGTATTGAACTTAAAATTCTTCAAACTGTTGCCTATCACTGCCATCTGGGGCCGACAATATGCAAAGTTGCCCAGCGCAGCTTTAATGATCGCTGTTGGGAAATTGCGCTGTTGCAACAGCAGGCAGTAATAGGATACAGTAGAGAATATACATTCAGAAAAAGGGGGATATAAACACATAACACAACTGACAACTTGGACATATTAACACATTGGACATATTAATACACAACACTTGGACATAAGCAGAAAATATATGAATGAAAATGTGCAAAAAGTCATTCACAGGATGAGCAAAATAGCATCAGTAGCATCAGTCACAGCAGGACTTACTGAGACAGAATGTGAAATTTGTGCATTAGGAAAAGTTACAAAAATACCTACATATGCAATATATAACAGTGACAGGAATACAAAAGTATAAGAAAAGACAGTAGGTTACAGCATCTATACAGGCTGTGCAGGAATGTGCTCATATTCACATTAACAGGTCTAACAGAGGAACTAACAAACACCATTAGTGATATAATACATTTGCAGCGTTTATGTTTAATTCAACATTTAGTTGGATAGATACTGTACATGCAGACACACTTCATACATCCTCAGGGAGATAATTAGGTGTCCTCATCTACACAAGATGCAGCACAGTAAAAATTCAGATTGATTACAATGCAAAGAAAATCTAAAAACAATACAAAAAGTAACTCGGGGAAACTCACTTATTCACACACTGATACATTTCACAGGGATATTTACTTTTTCGCAGTACAAACTGTTTTTTTTGTCTACTGCGCTGTATTTTCCCACCCAGGTCGGTCTTTTCCAGCCTTATGTATTACAGCATTATCATAATGAATGTGCAGCAGCAGAGAACATGTCTGGAATACCAGGCAGCCATTTTCCAGGATTAGGACAAACATGCATGTGTGCGGGTTCTGTGATCGCTGTGCTGCTGCAGACTGAGCTGACCTTTAAGGGTTTGATAAGACAGCCAGGCTCTGCTGAAGCGCTGGCTTTGTTTTCCATTTAGACTCCGTGACTCTTCCCACGGCTATGCCAAGTGATGGCATAATCATTATAGCAGAGAGAGAGAGAGATCGCTGGTGATCATTAATTAATGGTGTGTGTGTGTGTGTGTATAAATGCGTGTAAATGTGCATGTGTGAGCAAATTATGTGTGTGCACGCAGGGATATGAGTGTATCCGTGCATATTAATGTATGAGCGCTTTGTTTGTGTGGTGCATGAGAATGTGTATAGTATGTTCATGAGTGAGCGTGTGTGTGTGTGTGTGTGTGTGTGTGTGTGTGTGTTTGTACATGTGCTTATGCATGTATGAGTGCTCTGTGTGAATTTGAGTGGGAGGGCGACAGGAAGCGCTCACACATCTGCAGTGAAGCGCTGAAGTGTAAATCACATTCTCTCCACTGAATGTGATGATTGCATGACCCATCAATATTTTTTGTCTCATCCGCCATCCTAGAAACAAAACTTACGTTAAAGGAAATAAACCAAGTTTTTGGGAGATTGTCCCGTTGGTCACTTACATGTTAAGTGATGAGAATATAGACGCCGAAATCATCCACGTGTCCCCGGTAGATCTTTGGCTCTGGTGCTCCATGCTAACACTTTAGCATACACTATGTAGAGTGATGGTAGGCTTCATGCTAACACTTTAGCATACACTATGTAGAGTGATGGTAGGCTTCATGCTAACACTTTAGCATACACCATGTTGAGTGATGTAGGCTTCATGCTAACACTTTAGCATACACTATGTAGAGTGATGGCAGGCTTCATGCTAACACTTCAGCTAACACTATGTAGAGTGATGGTAGGCTTCATGCTAACACTTCAGCATACACCGTGTTGAGTGATGGTAGGCTTCATGCTAACACTTTAGCATACACCGTGTTGAGTGATGGTAGGCTTCATGCTAACACTTTAGCATACACCGTGTTGAGTGATGGTAGGCTCCATGCTAACACTTTAGCATACACCGTGTTGAGTGATGGTAGGCTCCATGCTAACACTTTAGCATACACCGTGTTGAGTGATGGTAGGCTTCATGCTAACACTTCAGCATACACCATGTTGAGTGATGGTAGGCTCCATGCTAACACTTTAGCATACACCATGTTGAGTGATGGTAGGCTACATGCTAACACTTTAGCATACACCGTGTAGAGTGATGGTAGGCTTCATGCTAACACTTTAGCATACACCGTGTAGAGTGATGGTAGGCTCCATGCTAACACTTTAGCATACACCATGTTGAGTGATGGTAGGCTTCATGCTAACACTTCAGCATACACCATGTTGAGTGATAGAAGGTCACTAGAATTATCTACAAAGTGAGAAAAAGAGAACTTGTAGCAACTGTAAAACTAAATGGTAAGTCATTTTAAATATGTGGCAAAGTCTGGCAGTGTTTTGTAGGAAATGTGAAAAATATACACAAAATATGATATGAACAATGAACTACCAGGGACTACTTTCCCTGTTTCCATAGGAACTGAAGGTGGTGGGCGATAGGAGACTGTGCACAGCTAAAAATCATTGCACAACAAATTAATATGTGGTTTCTCACCTGAAATAGTTCCAAAAATAAACCTTGGCTGCATCCACTACACTGAGTTAATGATATTTCTTTTTTTTTGATTTATGAATCTACAGGCCATATAATAAAAACCACTAACGACTGATGGTTAGTCTTCTTTCTTTGGACCATAGCGAGCGATCTAGTGGAGACACAGAGATGATTTTGGTGTCTGTGATCTCATCACTTAAAGTCGAGATGAAACGGCATTTCGAGAGTATCTAACTTCCGTATCGTGACGTATTTCCGAGTGAAACAGGAAAGACAGGCGGGACATAACGTTGGGAGGAATTTGATTTGAACGTTGAAAAGTGGGTGTGTCATAACACCCGAAGACACACCGAAGTACCGTGCTGCTGCTAGCTAGCTAACTAATGAATCTTAGCCTCTTAGCTCTGTGCGCTAAAAGCTGAAGATTGATTGATGGGTGGATGTCATGATATTATTGGTTGAAATTAGTTACGGGCATGCTTACGTAAGCACACGGCATATTTTGTTTTACAGGAAGAAAACATGATTGAATTTTGATATAAGAATACAATGAAATTGATTTTTGGTATTTTTTTTGGCATATATTGTTAAATAGGTGCACAGTATGACCGGGGATGTGATCTAAAAGGGTTAAAAAGGCATTTTTCATTTCATCTCGTCTTTAATGAGCGAGCGACTAACAGGGCAGTTATGTTAAGTTTGTAGAGAGCTCAATAGGTCTAAGCGACACACCAGAATTATATATTTTTTTTAACACAGATCAACTAGTACGCCTTCTTTCTTTTCTTTCAGACAGTGGGGATGCTGAGGAACAGGACAGAAGGTTAAAGGATACAGTCTCAGGCCGAGGGGGGAATTTGGCTCCTGAGACCCAGAAACCACACCAGCTCAAATCATCAAGGATAGCGGGATGGATTTTTTCCATTGTGGTCCTTGGTTTTAAAAACAGAATCAGCTGTCAACAACATAAACTTTTTAGTTGCAAGAAGAGTTTTGGTCAACCTGAAATCTGGGTAATGCATCAATTTGCAGGCCACTAATTTACCAATGTTCTTTGCAAGTAAACAAATCTGTAATTACAACTAAAAGCTATTTTGTATAATATCTGTTGCCTTGGCTTTATAGGCTACGTTGCAAGTTATTGTGTTCTTAATGTGAGGTTAGTCATAAATTTTAGGTTAATGAGCCGTAATGACGGTAAATTAGCTGCCGGTAAATTGATTACTGGAATCTGTGCCAGGATGGAAGGAAGTCAGAGCTAAAAGAAGAAATGTATCAGCACATTTTTTGACGTGTAAAATAATGTGCTTTGTTACCCGTGCAGAGTGAACATTTCACTGAATAAACTGACCTGATAAGACCTTGAGGTAGTAAAAACATAGAAAGTCAGATCCTTAATCTGCACTCGGGCTGAAAGATGTTGACAAAAAAAATCGAATTGCGATTATTTGACAGAATATTGCAATTGCGATTTAAACTGCGATACATATAATCACAAGTTTTTCTTGTTATACATTTTTTAGAACTTTTAAATTGTTTAAAGAAAAGTGAAAATAGATGTCAGTGTGCAGGATTTACTGAGAATTTACTGAGTTTGAGTCTGATGAAAGGATTTTTATTTATTTATTTTTTTTCGATTAATTGTTCAGCTCTAATCTGCACATGATATATTATACAATATTTAGGGGCATCAGCAGCCTAAAAGCTAGAGAAGCATGCTTGTTGCTGGCTTCTGGTGTGAATCCCCAGACCACACGCACACACACACACACACACACACACACACACACACACGCACACACACACACACACACACACACACACACCTCCCTCAACAACTCAAGGATCCTGTAAGAGACCCTAACCTCCAACTCCTGCTCAGTGGCCGGCAGCAGGACTGGATGTACCAGGTGTGAATGTTTATAAAGGAGAAAATATGAAGCAGGATGATGCTGTAAAATCAGAAAACCTTCACTGGATAAATAAAAGGTAACAAAAGCAACATTTCACTGATCTACATACCCTGATGAAGCCTTTCAGGGGCCGAAGTGTTTCTTTGGTCCTGCAGTAAAGCTCTGGGTTCTGCATTATATTGCTATTGTCGGGCTAAAACTCAATTATCTTTCAGGACTAAGAATGCTTATATTCTTGCCTTTACATTTTTCAATTTATTACATTGATTTTTAACAGGTTTCAGGGGCGTGAGGGTTGTGAAACTCACTCAACTCATAAATGACCATGTAAAACTTTAAATCCAAGTCAGAAAAACTCAAGCTGAAGTTGCATGTTTTTTTTCCGCAACAGCAGATACTTTTTTATTTCCTTCAACACAAACTTTGACACGCATAATATTGCAGTTTCACAGTGCAAGTGGGGGAGGAGGAGGGGGAGCGCGATCCAAAGGCCGAGAGATTCGGAGGTCTTGCATTTTGCTCCCTGTGCCTTGTAAAAGGTTATGTGCTTCCCGGTCGCCCATTGTTTAAAAAAAAACAAGCTTTTGTGTAAAGCCATCATACTGTTTACAAGTAGGTGTATGTAGAAAGAATGGAGAGAGGAGAATGGAAATGTCAGAGAAATGTCAAATGCCTGCTGGCTCTATCCGCTGTATTTCCCTGGCTGAAATGTTTTCTCCAGGGTAGAAGGTCCTGGGCGGGGTGGGGGGGTCGAGGGGAAGGGGTGTGGGAGTGTGTGTGTGTGTGTTTGTGTGTGTGTGTGTGGCTTGGGGGTGGGGGGTTGGGACCCCCCAGAGGTCAAACATGTCCAGGGTCACAATGGTTAGTGACTTTGACCAAATCCAATGAAACTGGGGATGGATGGATGGATGGATGGATGGATGGATGGATGAACTGTTTGGATGAATGAAGTGGAGTGGAGAGATGGACCCACAAATGAGTAAGTGAATAATGGATGGATGAATTGTGATGGTTAAAAAGCAGAAGGATGAATGAATGGATAGATGATTGATGGATGAAGGAGCGGATGAATGGATGGATGGACTGTTGGATGGATGGATGTTACAAAGTGGAGGGATAGATGAATGAATGGACAGAGAATGCATAGATAAATGGAAGAATGAGTAGATGAAATGGATAATTGATGGATGGATGGATGGATGGATGGATGGATGGATAGTTTAAAAAATGGGACTGCTGGGAGGTTGGATGAAGGAGTGGATGGGTGGGTGGATGGATGGATGGGTGGGTGGATGGATGGATGGATGGATGATGGATGGATAAAAGAGTGGAGGGATAGATGAATGAATGGACAGATAATTTAAAGATAAATGGAAGGATGAATACATGAAGAAGTGGACAATTGATGGATGGATAGATGGTATAAAAAATTGAGATATATATGCATGAATGGACAGATGATTGGATGAATGGATGGATGGTTTAAAAAATGGAGATATACTGTATATGAATGTATAGACAGATGAATGGATGGATGGATAGATGGATGGATAAAGGAGTGGATAATTGATGGATGATGGATGGATGACTGTTGGATGGACGGATGGTTAAAAAAGTGCGGGGATAGATGAATGATTGGACACATGATGGGATGAATGAATGGACAGATGATGGATGGATGAAGGAGTGAATGGATGGATGGATGACTGCTGGATGGATGATAGATGGTTAAAAAACTGGGGAGACAGATGAATGAATGGACAGATGATCGATGGATGAAGTTGGGGGTTAGGGAGATGGAAATTAATTTATTACTACACACACACACACACACACACACACACACAGAGTCACAAAGTCCCCCCCCCCCCCCCCCCCCCCCCCTCCCGAGAGAAATTGCCCGTCTTCACTCTTTTGATTTGCTTGTTTGTGGCGCGCTAATTTATGGCTTAATCAATTATCCATTAAAGCCTCTTTCGCATAAAGACTAGTGATGGTGGTTGCCAGCAATACTGTTGTGCTTAATATGCATTAGTGTGCCTATCATCCCCCACTTCCCCCTTTGTCGTTAATGGGCCAAGGCACTGTTCCAGCTTTTATTACGTGTCACGCATCTGTAGATTTCTCTCCCCCCTTTCCTCCTGCTTAATGGCTCGACTGAGGCGCAGTACTGTACTAAATACTGTGTATGAGTTCTCCATTATTAAGTGACGTTATTTTATATATATATGTATCATTTTATATCTGTATAATCACAACCACTTTATTCGCCAAGTACAGCAGATGTGGAGGGACTGGTGCAGGGACATCTGGAGAACTAACACAGTATGCGGAGAGCAGGTTCACTGTCCTGCTCCAGACTGTTAATGGACACATTGTTGGCTGTTGCAGGAATTGAACTTGGGACCTTCTGGTTCCGGGACAGTCTACTCCGAGGCTGCTCTGCCGCCCATATGCTGTACACACAATACCACTTTACAGGTTCTATGGAGAGTCGGTGCACAATATCAAAGGTTTCAAAGGATTGTCATTATCAACACATCTGTCTGTCTTGTTTGGGACAACACACACTTTGTCACTGGTCTACACAGCATATGTTGTAATTAGTGTATGTTGCGTTGAAAAGTAAAAAATGTGTGTTGTTTGAAACTGGACACAGGGATGAGTTCTAACAGATGCAGATTTTTTTTTTGTAGGATTATTTTTTGGGGCATTTTCGCCTTTATTTGACAGTTGAAAGTAGAGACACACAGGAAAGATTGGGAGAGAGATGAAGGTGACATGCGACAAAGGTCCTGGGTCAGATTCAAACCCGTAACAAATCAATTTCAGTGGGGAAAATGAGTAACGCTCTTCACTCCCTCAGTAGAATGTAGATACCAAGATGGCGAGGTGCAAGATTTCCGACCTGGGTGAGAACGTGAGCAAAGTCTGCGAGGTCTGCATGATATTATATTTATATGCTCAGGTATACAGTTATCGTTATGCACTTTAAATGTCTGCCTGGACTGTGATGGTATTTATGATGGCTGCTATAGATGATTTGGATTATTGTTGTTTCTGTTTATTTGATTTGATGTGCTTTAAATGTGTCTATATGTTCTGTGTTGTACCACAAATTGCCTCTTGGAGGACATTAAAGTTTTTCTAAGTCATATTATAAGTTCACTTGGTCTATTGGCATTCTCAGAAATACATGCATGAAGCGGATGGGAAGAGCCGTAAGTACACGATGCATTCATAAGTTTTATATATCGTGGGCCCTGACGTGTGCAGTCATGCACTCCCAAACTACAAACAGAATTACAAATATTCCCTCGGCTGCTAATTCCCACAGCGTCGCCTCTTTTTATGGATGAAGCCTCTTTGACAAAGCGACCTCCAGAATTCTGATTAGCAGCAGCAGGTCAGCAGCCCTCTTCCCATCCACTTGTCACATTTGTGAGCGATGACCCATTATTCACATCATCAGCACTCGGGACGGGTGATGTGTGGAGGTGTAAGGACGCGCGGCGGCGTGCGACGGCCCCGCCAGGAAGCAACACACAGCCGACGCGACATGACAGCCTTTTCCCAAACTCCCAACCGGGACTTTTATCATGAAGAGGCGAGAATCTTTCACAGGCCTTGACGCTCACGCTCACTTCAAATAGAGACACAGATACGGTCCTTTCCGGGGGGAAATGTACATGAATAATTCAGATTTGTGTAAAAACGCCAAACTTGGTATATATGTACAGTTCAACGCTCTGGGCATGTTCAGAATTGAAGCCGTCAAAAAAAATGGTACCGATTGGCTGTGGCGGCCCTTTTTCTTTCCACCAATGATAGGAATTGGGTTTTCCTCTATATCTGTTGAACTGACTATGATAGGATTGGAAAATATATACAGAAATACAAAGAAACTACAATTGTAAGAGAACCATTTTGTCATTTTACTATCTGTGACAATTAGGCATATGGGAAAATGGGAATGGTCTCAGTTCTCTTAAAATTGCCAATTCACTGAAAATGTTCAGTGCCTCAAACTATACATATATACCAGTTTTTGTATTTTTAAACAAATCTGAATGATTTGGCCTATTTCACCTGTTTCTTTGTGTAGCTGATTCTTTATTTTTTTCCCTTTTGTTGTTTTTCACTCACATACACACATCTGAAATCTGACAGCAGTAGAAACAGAACAGTAGGGAGATGCCTCCTGTGTTCGCAGGTCAGAGAGAGAGAGAGAGAGAGAGAGAGAGAGAGAGAGAGAGAGAGAGAGAGAGAGAGAGAGAGAGAGAGAGAGAGAGAGAGAGAGAGAGAGAGAGAGAGAGAGAGAGAGAGAGAGAGAGAGAGAGAGAGAGAGAGAGAGAGAGAGAGAGAGAGAGAGAGAGAGAGAGAGAGAGAGAGAGAGAGAGAGAGAGAGAGAGAGAGAGAGAGAGAGATAAGAGGAAGAAGGCTAGAAGAGATAGATAAGAGGAAGAAGGCTAGAAGAGATAGATGGAGAGAGAGAGAAACAGGGGAAGAGGGAGGAAGGCTAGAAGAGATAGATGGAGAGAGAGAGAGAGAGAAAAAGAGATGGGGAGAGAGGGAGGAGGGGGAGAAAGTGAGACAGGGAAATAGCAGACGGATACGAGACAAAAGCAGCCAAATTATCGACCGTTGTAAAGGAACCGTCTCGGGGCTTAAAGAGCTCATCAGGTTTATCACCTCAGAGCCGAGTTACCTGCAAACACACAGGCTGCCCTCCCTCACTCTCTCCTGAGTGAATACAAATACTCTGTATGACTCTGGATAGGCTTAGTAAGTCTTTAGCTGTAAATTATGGTGAGCTGGTGGTTCTGATAACTTTTAGACAACAAAATAACTAACAATCAAGCGTCCTACTCAAAGTCATCCTTCTCATCACTTGAGCTGCACTTGCACTCAGGCCATGATGACACTAATAGGTGGGAATATCGATTTCAAGTTACTGTCATGATCCTAACAGGCAGGAATATATTGATTTTGAGTTACCATAATGATACCAGTGGTGCGAATCGTTCAATTAAACATTATCCCGGGCCCACCCTCCAAATTGTCCAAAGCATACACACACACACACACTCACTGGACACAGGAAACCAGAAGCTGTTTTCTGTTTTTTTTTACTTTATTCTAAGACTTCAGGAAGCAAACGCTGGAAAAGAACGCTAACACTACGCTCATGAATGGCGTTAAGTGATACTGTGGCTTGTTCATTTTATGATCGCAAAGAAATGAATTGACCTACCGTGAGTAGCGAGGCTACTTCTACAGATCACATGGAGAGGAAAGTTCAAGCCAAGTTTGGTTTGAATATGAAAACTAATTGGTAGGTTATGATAAATGTTTTAAGCTGAATGGAGCCACCATTGACTGTCTGATGCTCAAATGAATAAGAAATGGATGAATAGAGCAAATCGTGCAGCTTGGATGAAAAATGACTCAACTCAACTCACTTCTCCTTATGCTTTTAGAGTTAACTGTTTAATTACACTGTGGAATCTAATTTATGAAGGAGCTGCATATCAAAATTGCTTGTAATGTAATGTAATGTAATAATAACTTAATTTATTTATGTACCACTTTCTAAAACAGCTGTTTCAAAGTGCTTGTCGAAACAGTGAGGATAAATAAATACACTGAGTACACAGAACAGAAAACAAGAGTAGATTAAAAATGAAACCAGACGTGAAGTAAAAATGAAATAAAATGTAATAAAATAAAATAAGAATAAAAGGAGACAGACACGGGGTTACAAACGGGGATAAAAAATAAGACATAAAAGACAAATGAAACCAGACATGAGGATAAAGATAGAATAAAATATAAAGAAACAGACAGGATTACGAACAGGGATGAATCTAGTGCTTTGAGACTTTGAGACACACACTCGACAAGTTTCTCTTTTTTTTAATGCGGCAAATGGTTGGACTACTAACCTTCAAGCGTGTCAAAGTTTTACAACAGTCAGAAGGCGACACGTCATTCCAAGGCAGAGAAATCAAAGGAACCGCGGAGCTACCGAACACATACGGGGCGTCCCTCTCAGCTTCCCTCCTGTCTTGTCAAAATAAGGGGGAAAAAAAAAAAACCCCAGTGGGATCTGACTGCTAAAAAAAGTACAGAAGGAATCTATCTGTTTGGTAATGGGGTCATGCCATGCTTGATGTATTAACAGTGTAAAAGAGCCTGAGGGACCGATTTAGGTCAGAGGAGTGAAGGATAGGAGGGCAGATCAGATGGTGAGCAACACACACACACACACACACACACATACACACACACACACACACACACACACAGTGTAAGTGTAGAGCATGTGACTATACTGCTGTCCTGTGAGTTGTAAATATACTATTTCAGGTACTGGAAAGTGTGCATACAATCTCACACACACACGTGCCACTTAACACACACACACATACACTACCAATCACAAGTTTGGACACATCGCATTTTTCTTTATTGTTACTATTTTCCACATTTTAGAATAATAGTAAAGGCATCCAAACTATTAAATAACACAAATGGAATTATGCAGCGACCGAAAAAAGTGTTAAACAAATCAAAACTATCTTATATTTTAGATTCTTTAAAGTAGCCGCCCTTTGCCTTGATGGAAAAGCAAAGGCTTTGGAAAGAAATTCATACATAGGATCAACTTCACTATTTATATTTGCCTAAGAAACAAATTTCAAGCATTTAAGCAGAAGCCTTTAGATCAAAATGGCTTTAAGAGAATGAAAAAGTACATTCAATCAGGTGTGTCCAGACTTGACTGGGAGTGTACATCTACCCCCCATACACACAAACACACACATACCTCTACCCCCCCCCCCCCCACACACACACCTATACCACCAGCAGTACACACACTATGATATCCTTAGCATCTTCCATCCATCATCCTGGGCGAGGCAGAGAGGCTGCTGTCTCCTCCCCAGTGCCAGCAGTGCCACTAGTTATTAAGATCCAGTGGCAGGGTCGGTGGTGTGTGTGTGTGTGTGTGTGTGTGGGGTGATGGGGTGATGGGGGGGGTGGGGAGTGGGGGGTGATGGATGGATGGGTCGCTGCCGCCCCACAGTGGGGGGGCCCTGGCACCCCACATTTTCAGCACTTTTCATGGATGATGAGGCTCAGGTGATAAATAAAAGAAGGGCCGGCCGAGCCTCTGCCTTTATTACTGCTGATCTGGCAACACCAGATCAGCAGTAATAAGGCCGGGGGAGTGACCAGTTAGTGTGTAACCTTAGACATCGGCTGGTCTGGGAACATGGAGACATAAACCTTTATTTATCCAGGTGCAGCAGCAGGTCTCTCCATGTGCGATTGAAGCCCAGGAGTCCTATAGCAGCTGATTTTACTGATTAACACACCTGAAAAGTGAAATCAGCTGCTGCAGTGTTTAGTTGGAATGAAAACCTGCAGACTCTCATGGTTGAGGTCTGCTGGTGTAGTGAGGAGGGAGAAAGTCCTTCAGCAGGAGGACTCAGGTTCAAGTCCCTTTGTTGTTACACATCTACTACTACACCCTGCTGAAGTGTCCTTGACACTGAAAGCATCCTCTCACTCACACTAAAGCTGCGTTCACACTGCAGGCCTTAGTGCTCAATTAAATTTTGTTTGCACAGATCCAATTTTTTTGTGTGACTGTTAAAGACGAGATGAAATGAAAAATGCCTTTTTAACCCTTTTAGATCACATCCCCGGTCATACTGTGCACCTATTTAACAATATAAGCCAAAAAAAATACCAAAAATCAATTTCATTGTATTCTTATATCAAAATTCAATCATGTTTTCTTCCTGTTAAACAAAATATGCCGTGTGCTTACGTAAGCATGCCCGTAACTAATTTCAACCAATAATATCATGACATCCATCCATCAATCAATCTTCAACTTTTAGCGCACAGAGCTAAGAGGCTAAGATTCATTAGTTAGCTAGCTAGCAACAGCACACCCACTTTTCAACGTTCAAATCAAATTCCTCCCAACGTTATGTCCCGCCTGTCTTTCCTGTTTCACTCGGAAATACGTCACGATACGGAAGTTAGATACTCTCGAAATGCCGTTTCATCTCGACTTTAAAATCAAAACAGGTAAAACAGGTATCTGCATCAGGTATCCACATACCTACAAACTCCGACGCACCTGGCACATACAGTATATACGGTTGTGCACAGATTATCTTTTTAGAAATTTGTCTTGTCGTTGTTTATTTTTTGAAAGTGACCCATATCCACTATCAGTTTGAACAAACCCTCTTCCTGAAATGATCCACATGCACAAATGAACAACAGCACAAGACGTCACGTCTGGACATCGTGTCACGGAAGCCACTGAAATTACAGTCCACGCTCTAATCCTAATTATTTCCAGCACTGGTGAATTATGATTTGGCCCCTCTAGTTTTGTTTGAGTGGAGGAATCTCACCAAATACTAATTAAATTTGTGACCTCGCTGTCTCTCCACTGGCTGCCTGAGTTGTTGTCCTCCATGTTTTTCTGGTCAAATGAACGAAGAGTTATGACGACCCTGATCTTCCCCATGGAGAGCGATGTAAAAACCAATTCTGATCTGGCCATGGATCAGATATGGATCAGATTTAGGACACATATGAATATGAACCAAATCAGAAATGCAAAGATCAGATTCCATGCGTTTTTATTTCTGTTCACACTGCACTAAAAACATCAGACCTGTGTCACATAGGAGGGAAAAAAATCAGAATTGGGACACTTTCAGCCGCAGTGTGAATGTAGCCTAACCTAGCAAAGCTCCACTGGGCATGCTCTGTTTGTGTGCTGAGACACGCAGCTCTTTACCTGCTCCGCCGACGATGTAACTGTGTAGTTTGGGCACAACGGAAAAAAATGCACACATATGTAGGCCAACTGCACACTGAAAACACACAAATTCCTGTTTATTCATTGATTGTTGTGTATAGGGCTTCACTGTCGCGAGTGAATACTGCAAAAATAGAATTGCGAGCTCTTCTTCGTTGCCTCTGTGCCTGGTGGAGCAGCTGTTAGTCTCTCTGGACGAGCCTGTCAGCCAAAATGCCGACAAAAATGAACACAGAGGCATGAGAAGAAGTCTACCTGCGCACAGGCGAGCTTTAACCCGCCAAATCATGTTTGAGTCTGTGCAGACAGACCGCACAGTGGTTCGTGCCTCTTGTGGCCCATGCACTCTTATATTTGACTGAATAACTGTGATCAAGAGTGTGTGTGTCCTTGTGCGTCGGCGATCACGCCTGCAGTGTGTGTGTGTGTGTGTGTGTGTGTGTTAAACAAGGGGGGGATGATCTGCTGCTGAGGCCTTCACACAACTGGGCAAATTGACTCCTATTATCCTGACTGTGACTGCCCACGAGAGAGAGTGTGTGTGTGTGTGTGTGTGTGTGTGTGTGTGTGTATCATTGCTGGATGCCTCTCGCCTCCCCACATCGGAGACAAAGAGCCCCCCCCACGCCGCAGCGATCACCTTGAACTAATCTGTCCGTCTTCTCCGCCTCTTGTTTCGGAGGCAGGAAGCAGAATAACGCGGCCGTTTCCTTCCACTCGGTTCATTTCCCTCGCCTTTTAACTCCCATAAGAAGCAGCTTAATTACAGGCACAAAAGAATGCCATTATGCCAAACGGCATGCTGAACTGTTGCTTTTTCTCCCGTTCCTCCCCTTAAATTTGAGCAAGGGCTTCGTCTCATTGTTGCTAATGATGATGTAAGGGGGAAGTGGAGGAGACACAGTGAGTTAGTCGCCCGTTTGCCCTCAGTCTTAGTCAAATAACGCTGTGTCAGCATCCCCACCCCTCACTGTTTTAGTCACAAATTAACCACCAGTGGAGCTGAGGATCACATCAGTGCAGGAACAACAGGTTTGGGGCGGAGCAGATTAAATGTAATGGGACTGCAGTAAGGAAAAAAAAAGAAATCATTATTAGTTACTGTGAAAAATGTCTTCAGTGCATTAGTTATGTATTATGATGTACAGCTTCATAGAGATTCATTTAGAAAAGATGGGAAATTATTTTCTGGATTATTTTCTGGGGATGAGGGCACAAGATGCTATATATCCATTTTTAAAAAACATACAAACAAATGTGTTATCATTTTTTCCACCAACAAATGAAGTCATCTACTATCCTTTAAACGAGTGCCATCATTACCTTGTTTTCACCCACGTCTGTGTGTTTGTCTGTCCGTCCGTCAGCAGGATAACTCAAAAAGTTCGGCACGGATTTGCACAAAACTTGGTATGAAGGTTGGTTACGGGCCAAGGAAGAACTGATTAACTTTTCATGTCGATTGGCCAAAGTGGTGGGTGTGACATATCACCTAAAGGTGGTTGACAGACATGGAGGTGGTCTGTGCTCTACTGAGCATATTTTCTAGTTTAATTATCATTTGTTATGAATCATTTCATAAGAGCAGATCTCAGGTTTTACATATTGAGATATCTAATTTACATTGAAATACTTAATTTTCTGATTTGCAATTCAAATTTAGGGTGCAATCACACCTACAGTTTGTTTTCTTTAGTCTGAAATACAGTGGCAAAGTTGATTTTCTGAATATTTGTTTAGGTTCACACTGCTTAATTACAAGCAACCAGGGCTTGTAAACAAAAGTCACATGACTCACAAGTAGCTCATTTGACCCTGTGTTTCATGGATTTCCTCCCACAGTCCAAAGACGTGCAGGTCAGGTGTTGTTTGTGTGTAGTATGGTATATAATGTAGTTCATGCGTATAGTATGTACATGATGTTGTAAATGATGTATATGAACTATGTATATGATGTAATACAGGATGGATGTGTATATACTGTATATGTAGTATGTATATAAGATGTAGTATGGTATGGACATGTACTGTATATGATGGTATGTAAAGGCCTCTGAGACTTGACTGTGATAAAAGGCTAAATAAATAAACAAGATTAATTTATAGGACACAGTTTTGGTAACCTGTCATCTTGGGGGGGGGGGGGGGGGATTCAAAACAAATCCGGTTCCAGTCGCTGTGACTTTAGCTGAGCATGATGGACTTGTCTGCACTCTTTGCATTGCTCTTGCCATAATTTTCCTCTGTGTCCTCAGTTCATTTTGTTATACCAGGCTTTCTGAGCACGAGTCCCTGCCGGCTACTTACCATAACATACGTCTCTTTATACCCATAAAACCTTGCATTTTGGGGTCGTTTCCTGTAGTCTATAGACTAGCAAGCAGTAGTTAAGAAGTGAAAGGGTCAGAGCCACAGTGCCCTGACTGTAACCCTTGAATGATCATGTATTATAGAGAAATGCTATAAAAAAGAGAAATAAGAGCTGAGGAAAGAGGAGGAAGGGTTTTTAACTTCATGACAAGAGCGTATTAGAGCAAGCAGAGGATGAAGATATGGCAGAGAGGATACGATTCAGTGGGCAGAGGGCAATGTGGGTTACGTTTTGAAGAGATGAGTTTTCAATCTACAGCGGTAAATGGGGAATGACTCTGATATTCTGACTGGAGCGGGAGAGTCCTTCAGGATGGAGAAGAGTGGAGTCTGGGTGGAGCGAGGAACATGCTGGGAAAGACCGCGATGGGACTGGACCATGACCTGGAGCTCAGGCTCAGAAATGCTAATTCAGTTGCCTCGGGCCGTATGACTAACATTTCATGATTTACATTTACATTTACATTCCCCTCTAAGTCTACAGTTATTTAAAGGTATAGTTCACCCAGAAATGTAAATTGTGTCGTTATCTACTCACCTTCATGCCAGCTGAAACTCAGGTGAAGTTTGTTTGTCCGCATAACACACATGGAGGTTGCCGCATAGCAGCCTTCTCCAAAACAGCTGAAGTCAATGGGGACCGGTTCTTTAGTGTTCCAAAAAGAGCATAAAAATGACCATAAAATGATTTTTCTGAAGCTAAACGGTTGAATTGTGAGTGGAAAAGACCGATATTTAGACCATTATCTAGCGCAAATCTTCACTACAGCCATTGTTTTCAAAAACGATCTCAGATGTTCACGTTCTGCTCAACGAGAATGCGTGACCAGTGAAATCAGTGAAATTACCTGATGTAGTCTGGTTGGAATAAAAAACCTGTAGACTCTTGGCACTCCCTGCCCTAGATCAACAATAGTAAGGAGTGCAAAGGTCAAAGTCACAGCATAAAAAATATTCTTGAGCCCTTCCTATGATCATGTGCCATAGAGAAGAGCTAGGCTGCAGGGGAAAGAAATAAGAGCCAAGGAGAAGAGGTAGCAAACTTTTGTTTTTCCCCAACTGGGATAGCGTTTTCAGTGCAAATACAGGAAGAAGAGACGGGAGAGGGGGATATGATCCACCTAGAACTTGAATGGATAGAACGGTTATTTCCATTCGAATCAACGTTCCAGGACGGTCGGAGTGGCGGCCATTTTTATGTGAACCGTTGGGCTAGCTTCTGTATAAAGCGACTTACAGCAAGTCACTGAGGTTAGAGGTTTTACAGCAAGAACCAAAGCAGCTTCTCTGTCTCCTTGCTGCCATGGATTGCTAACATGCTAATGCTGATAAGAAGAAGTCTTTGATAAAGTTACGTTGGCCTCGTCGCTAACGTTAGCTTTCAGTTGAGTTTTGACAGGTTGCTAACGGACTCATCTGCACGGTTCTCAAGACAGACTTTTACGGCCTTAGTGCCCAGACTTGCGTTGTCACCATAGCAACTAGGCTAATCCTTAAAATTCCATAATCACCATTTTATGCTGTACTAGCTAAATTACCATCGCAAAAAGTGGTCCGTTCTATCTATTCAAGTTCTGTGGATCCACGTCAACCTGAACCCCTGACGTCCGGAAGAGGAGGAAGACGAAGGAGCAGAAGGAGGAGAAAAGAAGAGGGTGAGAGAGAGAATGAAACAGAGAAAGACACTGAGAGAGAGAAAGAGGGTGAGATAGAGAGAATGAAAGAGAAAGAAAGACAGTCAGGCAAAGGTAAAGCTAGTCCTCGTCTCCTCTTCCCTGACGTGCAGTTGCAGCCACTGAGAAGTTATTACTCAGCGGGGTCAGATGCAATCTTTTAATGCCACTCCTTCCAGCGCTCCACAGGCAGACCCACACACACACACACACACACACAGAGAGAGAGAGAGAGAAGAAGGACAAGAAAGGTTACAGATACAAGCCTTCACTTCCAACAATACTCAGTCCCTCAGGCCTCTGATCACTGACCCTGAAACAGCCACTGTGTAGGCAAACACAATGAACACACACTTGCAGCCTCTGTCAAGTGCTCACTCACACACACACACACACACACACACACACACACACCTGTCACTATAAGAGTGTAAGAGAAGGTCAGGGGAATGAAGAGAGAGACCATTCAGCTGTGATCAGATGCTTTTTCACAGAACAACAACTCCTCCTTGTTCGTTTTTTATTAATTATTATTTTTTTTAATCCAGCTACACCTGCAGCACTCTGGATTGTTTTAAAAGTCAACGTGTGTGCTGCGCTGCTATAGGATATCCTCGTATATCCTCCCTTTCCTCCGCTTCGGTTCCTATCAGGCAACGCCCCAGTCGAAGACATCTCTCTCTCTTTTTTTTTTTTTTTGTGTTGCCATGGAAACTGTGTGGGCATCTCTATCAAACAAGATAACAGGAGCAAAAATAAGAGCGTTAAAGAGAGAGGTGTGTGTGGTATAGAGAGACAGAGGTGTGTGTGTGTGATAGAGAGAGAGAAAGGTGTGTGAGAGGGGGAGGGAGAGAGAGTGAAGCAGGAGAAAGAAATCAACCTACAGTAGTGGCTCTTGTGTGAGTCTGAGTGTGTGTGTGTATAGGCGAACAATGAGACTAGCTGTGTTTCCATCCAGCTGTCAAGCGAATTTTACGCAAACCTTTGAAATGTGGCAAAAAATACAATTAGAATGAGGTGCCTTTCCATCAGCTGGGTTGAAGCGAAGGAATCGGCTTCCTGAACGCAGCTACCTCAGAGAAAACACATCCACAATAACATGGAAAGAGTCTTTCAAGAGCCGATTAGTATTGGGAAAGGTGTTGTTGTTCTCTCATGTCAGCTAATGTTGGCCATACTTGATGCTGTGCAAATATGAAATCAAAAAAAGCAAAAATCAGATAAAATTGTGCAGTTAGAAATGCTTATAAATTATCTTGTGACCCCCAAAAATGATCTCACAACCACCTGGGGGGTCCCGACACCCAGGTTGAAAACCACTGTTGTAATGCACAAACTAATGCCAATATAGCATGAGAGGTGCTTTATACATGGGACGAGGACAGATACTTTACATACAGCCCTTCACTACAAACATAGTGATGTCATTATTTATTTGACAAATACGTTTCCATCACTATTTATCCCAGAATTTCTTTATTGACAAAAAAAATGGTTTGCGATACTGTTGAAACTATATCAACATTTGCTGTTTCCATTCATCCTGTCAAATTCGCTACATCGGAAATTGCATAAAAATACATGGAAACCCAGCTGCTACCTAAGTGACAGAAATGAATACATGAGAGCTGCCCAGTAAAAGCACAGCCTTCTGGTGGTTGCTGAGCAGCCGGGGGAGAAGTGTGTTGCTGAAGGGCAACCTGACAGTCGTTGCTGAGGGAACAGAGAGCGCGCCATGTTCACTAACCCCGCCCAGGTTTTCCCAGCTGGAAAAATCGAACTGAGAAACCAGCCTGTGTCCTTCCCTCTGAAATGTTCCATGAATTACAATTCCCCCAAAAACCCTGCGCTTTAGTCTTCCTTCGGTTCAGCGCACCCATCAGGTCAGAGGGGCGAGGGGGGTCAAAGTTCACCGACTCCTGTGAGGGACCGGGGGGGGCTTTGAAGTGGGATCAGACAGTATAGTCGATGAGTGAGGAGAAAGGTTGGAGAGTGGGATTACAACACAGAGCGAAGGCAGCCTCCACTCTCTGAGGCCGACATGTGATCATCAACTCAAGTTCTGATCTACAACGAAACAACAAACGAGTTTTCCATCAAAGACTTCAGAAGAGTCTAAATATCATAAAACTCATCTCAAATTCTGAGTTATTAATTGGACACCTGCTGTTCCCACTGAGGCTAAACATGGTGAAAATGGTACTGTTGGGTCATGATCACATGGGACACTTTTTTGAACACGCCATCTTCTTTCATTCATTACTTTGTTGGATGGGGGTTTTGTTTTCGCCCCGTTCCATCTGTCTGTCTGTTTGTCTATTAGCAGGATAACTCCAAAAGTTATGGATTTGTTACAGAAAGTTATGGATTTGCATGAAACAACTGATTATCTTTTTGCACCAATTGGCCACGGGGGGGCGTGGCAGTGGGCGTGGCTTCTCATTAAAAGGCATACAACTTCTGAACGGATTCACGTAACACCATCAAACTTTGTGGCCAATCAGCAGACAGAAGAAGTCAAAGTCAAGTCAAAGTCAACTTTATTGTCAATTCTGCCATATGTACAGGACATACAGAGGATCGAAATGCCGTTTCTCTCAGATCACGGTGCAGGCAAATACAAGTACAAAACAAAACAACAAGGGTATAAAAAATACTAGGATAAAAAGATACTAAAAAAAAAAGGGGACTAAGGATTTAAATAATTATAAGTTAAGCTGGGGTCCAGGAGGACAATAACAAGGCACAGATCAAGAACCAAAAAAACTGCAATAATAACAGTAGTGCTAGTAGTCATAAAAGGATGTGCAGGTAATAATAAGGCATCCACAGGATGAGTAGTAGCAGCAGTTTTGTAGTAAACCTTTGTACAAAGTGGCTGGTGCTGAGTGTAGGTGTGTGTGTGCGTGTACATATGCATTTGTATAAAAGTTCCTTATGGTTGGTACTGTTACTGGTAGAAGAAGATGCAAACCCTCCATTATTGGCCCAATCAAACAACATGGAGGCACTGTCTGCTCATTTCCTGTTTAGACATATCCGTCCTGCCAATTTTTACAAGCTGATTGGTCATGTGGTGTTGAGATAATCAACTAAAATGCTTTAAAGTGGCTACAATCTGAACAGGCAGATCTCATGTCCCATTCAGGTCCAGTTATAAAAATGTGAAACAAGCTGGTAATGTGGCATGGAAAAAATGATTAACTTTTGGTGAAAATCTGACATGTGGAACTGCCATATATTGATAACTGCATAGCGTTGGCAGAGGTATGCACTCTACTGAGTGCCATCTAGTTTTCCATGGTTTGTTCACGGCAGGCACGCATTCTTCTATTTCCTATTCCTATTTTCTATTTCCACCCAACGTTATTCCCTTTGTTACTTCAGGTTAGCTCGCTAACACTAATTAGATATCTTGCAAGTTGCTGTCAAACTGTGTTTCATAGCAACAAGAATGATGTAAGGCTCCTCACGCCCTTTGAGCTCTCGCTGTCTCTGTTGTTCACAGCTGCACTTTGCGTTGAATCAGGAGAAAAAGCCTCCTATCTCATCATGGCCTAGTGCGTTTTTTTATCCACTAACTGATATACATGTTAAGACAGTTGATGGGGAGGAGAGAGGTAGTGTATTGTTTTCAAATCATTGTATTTTAGTGCAATGCTCTACTCATTTGGCTATACAGAGCGACAAAACCTCTCCTTTTTCCAGAGGTATTTCCTGCGGTCGTCATATTAATTTCATAAGGAACACAGTGTGAATATTTCCACACCTCACACCTTTTAATATATGGCATCAGCATCAAAGTTGCAGCAGAATTGTTCTCTTCTCTCTTGTCGGAGGGACCCAGCTGCTGCGGATGAGATCCATCTCATCTCTGTACAGTAGCTATAAATAAACCGGAGGAGCTTGCCGATACCTGAATGTCACACCACAAGTGCACAATATGGGATTTTTATCATCCGAGCCACAGAGCAGGCCAGGTATTTGTTTAATCTCCACTGGATTTCAGAGGCTTTGCAGAGATTCGCATTTGTGTCTTTTTTTCCATGTATCATTTGAGCTCCCCCCATGAGACGCCTATGGAGCGACACACACAGCACCGCTCTGTTTATACTGATGCAGGTTGTTATTTTACCACATGTTGGGAAACCGCATCATCATCAAATACGGTGGCAGTCTCGCGGTTAGAGAGACCATCCCATCATTTTAAAGTCATAGATGAGACTCACTTCAAGCAGTTTGTCCATCCCTGCTGAAGTGAACCTAATTACTACTCCTTTCTGAAATGATGAGTAGGTTGTTCCATACTAAATTAAAAATGGATTAGTGGGTAAACAACATCAGTATGTGGGAAATGTCAAGATAAAGAGCTGTTTTCTAGATGCGATTGAGTAGACATTTGCAACCGGACATCCGTAAAGTAACACAAAAACGACCCATAATGCATCAGCCTTTGAGTTTCAGTATGATTTGAAAGGATTGTATTGAGGAAAAAAGGAAAGATGTATACCGCACACGATATAATGCAACTCCTGTATTTTATTAATTTTCCCACACCAGAAAAAACATCGTTTCACCTCCCGCAGATCCAGGTTTCAGAGTGTTAGTCCATATATACAGTATAACCTGTCCCATGTGATATCCTCCAATATCTGCATCACCTGTCACCTTCTTCCTACTCCTAGAATACATTCACTGGCCAAAATAATTGGAACACCAGTTTTCCATTAAACATAAAAGAGCTGTCACATGTTTGTGGCGTTGTAGCTCTGATCAGTACGGATTCCCCTGAGTGGAGTGGGTAAGTGGAGTGAGCAACTAAACAACAAACAAAAAACATGATAATAATTGGGCCATAATCCAACACTTGACATTTCAATTATATTTTTTTAGGTCAGTTTTTCGCTTCTCACTCACTGGACTCCATGTGGAGCAGAGGTCCACTGCACAGCTCCAGTCACTGTGGATCAAAGTGTTTGCTAGTTTTGTCCTAGATCAGCTGGAGAGTATAAAAGTTACAAAACAGTCAGAAAACAGCGAAGATAATCAGATTCAGAACAGGCTGCATGTGACAGCTCTTTTATGTTTTATGGAAAAATGGTGTTCCAATTATTTTGAGTGCATATGTAAAGACAATTCAACTTACTATATAAGATACATTCCAAGTAATTATATTCACAAGTTCACTAATTTATGGATGACTTTATTGCCATGTAGTATGTTGAAATGTTTCACAGGCTGCATATTGGTTCCTATACTGTTGCTACACTGTTATGGTTGGATGCAGCGGCTGTAAGACGAAGAAGAAAAGCAGAGTTGTTGCAGTCGGCTCTCTATATGTCTGACCTCCAGCGCCTGTGCTGCTGCTGCACAGGCAGTGATTCATTAAAGTAGAGAGCTTGTTGTTGGCTCATTAGCCCTGCAATCTAATGCCTGCTTCCAACTGTGGCTGCTGCAAAATAACTTTCACTGACATGATGTCATGCCCATACTTCTGGCAGTTTTGTCTTTAAGATGTGCAAACCCTTGCACTCCTTAACCATCGGTTGGGTTGTAGTGGTGGTGATCTAGGATTTCAAGTTTATTCTTTGTAAATCATTCTGCATACGTCTTCTGTATGTGTGTCTCAGAGGGAAGAAGCAAATTTTAATTAGATTGAAGTGCTGTAAAATTCTTAAAATAAATAAATGAAATTTCCAAAAACGCTGTATATCCATTTTGGAAAAAAGTGCATCATTGAATATCTTTAAAACAGAGAGGGACAAGTCTGTAAAAGTGCTATTTTGTCAATCAAGGCCATAAGTCAGCTACTGTTCTTTAACAAGTTCAGACTGTGCACAGTCCCAAGACGCATCTGTGGCATCAACATATAGACCTGTTTAATTATCAGTTTATTATTATCCTTTGTTAGTCTGCTGCCTTTATCCATCCTTTGAGAATACAGTAATGTTAGACTACTTGGCTTGTTAGTTAACTTTAGGAACTGAACATAAGTAGAACTGAACATAGAAACACTGCTTATACAACAATATAGAGTATGTGTTATGGTCATGAAAGATTTAGCTTTATATATCACTTACATATATGGAGTGTGCATATTTTATGGAACATTAAAATCACAGCTAAGGTGTTACGATTGATAGTTAAAGTTAATTTTCACAATAATACAACTTTTACTTATTTGATCAATTATGTGTGCTTATCAATGAAGAATAAATTTGTTGATTTACAAAATGACTTTCACCACAACATGACGAAGTTTCACAGTGTCCAGCTGCCAGCTTTGAATTTTGCTCTTGGAAGACCACAACACTGTGCCGACTGCACCGTGGGAAAAAGTACCATATTTTGTTTTTATGCTATCAATAATTTTGCAAGACAAGAACTCTTTCTCAATATGTGTTCTTGTTCGTTCCTGTGTCCTCCATGACACATTCTTAGTTTTGATAATCAGTTAAGGTGTGATTTTACATAAGTGGTTGATATCTCATTTCAGAAAAAAAGTCCTCAAATAAATAAATGATGTATACATAGGGCATTCTCTGGGACTGGGACAGTGAGGTGCAGAGACAGGCTGAGGCAGAAGGACTGGGACGGTGAGACAGACTGAGGCAGAGGGACTGGGACGGTGAGACAGACTGAGGCAGAGGGACTGGGACAGTGAGACAGACTGAGGCAGAGGGACTGGGACAGTGAGACAGACGGAGGCAGAGGGACTGGGACAGTGAGACAGACTGAGGCAGAGGGACTGGGACAGTGAGACAGACTGAGATGGAGGGACTGGGAAGTGAGACAGACTGAGGCAGAGGGACTGGGACAGTGAGACAGACTGAGGCAGAGGGACTGGGACAGTGAGACAGACTGAGATAGAGGGACTGGGACAGTGAGACAGACTGAGGCAGAGGGACTGGGACAGTGAGGTGCAGAGACAGACTGAGGCGGAGGGACTGGGACGATGAGACAGACTGAGGCGGAGGGACTGGGACGGTGAGACAGACTGAGGCAGAGGGACTGGGACGGTGAGACAGACTGAGGCAGAGGGACTGGGACGGTGAGACAGACTGAGGCAGAGGGACTGGGACAGTGAGGTGCAGAGACAGACTGAGGCAGAGGGACTGGGATGGTGAGACAGACTGAGGCAGAGGGACTGGGACAGTGAGGTGCAGAGACAGACTGAGGCAGAGGGACTGGGACGGTGAGACAGACTGAGGCAGAGGGACTGGGACAGTGAGGTGCAGAGACAGACTGAGGCAGAGGGACTGGGACGGTGAGACAGACTGAGGCAGAGGGACTGGGACGGTGAGACAGACTGAGGCGGAGGGACTGGGACGGTGAGACAGACTGAGGCGGAGGGACTGGGACAGTGAGGTGCAGAGACAGACTGAGACAGAGGGACTGGGACAGTGAGACAGACTGAGGCAGAGGGACTGGGACAGTGAGGCAGAGGGACTGGGACAGTGAGACAGACTGAGGCAGAGGGACTGGGACAGTGAGACAGAGGGACTGGGACAGTGAGGCAGACTGAGGCAGAGGGACTGGGACAGTGAGACAGACTGAGGCAGAGGGACTGGGACAGTGAGGAGCAGAAACCACATCAAGTGTCAGAAACAGAACACTCTGTCCCAGATTTGGAGGAACAACACAGCCTCCTCCAACTGAAAAATGTAACAAAACATATTTTTCGAATTTTCCTCTTCTCCTTCATCATTTTGGGTTTTCTTCATTTTTTTGTTGGTGTAGAGAGCTGCTTTAGAAACGGGGTTAAAAAGGTGGATATTCACACATTTCATTGTTATTCAGTCACACAATGCTCAATTTTCAATTTAATATCACCCTGTTTTAAATTCTTTCAGACTGACTGACTTGTATCTTTAAATATTTTTTGTTATAGTTATATTTACATTTTCATAATGGTTCCACTATTTCATACCATATACATATAGATGTTTTAATTTTATAACATTTTTCTGACACTGTTTATACATACTTACATTTCTGTATAACTATATATTTACTTATAACGACTTACATACTACTGACACCAAATACTGTCATACTTAGTAATCCATATTCAATAAGCAGTTGAGTAACAACTGTAAATAAATCCATAATTGTTAGTTATCTTTGCCATACTTCGCATTTTTATAGTTTACTTAGCGTGCTGAAATCGTTGGCAGCATATGTTTACATCACAAAACTTTCACAATTGTTCACATTCCATTTTATTTCTTTTATTGTTTTATTATTTATACTTTTTTTTGCTCATTTTTATATTTGAGGTGTGTGCTTATTCTGTTTTGCTGCTACAATGATCTGATTTCCCCGCAGAGATCAATAAAGTTTTATCTTATCTTAAATTATCTTATCTTAAAGTACTGAAAAATCTTTTATTCCATAATGAAGTGAGGAACTGTAATGATTCAGGGCGTCGAGACCAGAGTATTACCTGAGAAACAACGGACCTTTTAGCTCGGATTAAATGAGTTCTTAAGTCTGTGCAC